>NC_044317.1:11176469-11783944 GCF_007474595.2 Lynx canadensis | reverse complement strand
TCCTTTCCTTTCCTTTCCTTTCCTTTCCTTTCCTTTCCTTTCCTTTCCTTCCTTCCTTCCTTCCACTGGGGAAAAATAATAAGGACCTAAACTGCTCCTTATTACACTTGGTTGATACAGTTTTTAAGTCTCTCTGAATCCATAGATTCCACCCCCCTTTTTTTTTTGTTTTTGTTTTTGTTTTAATTAATTTACTCATTGGTGCTATACCTTCTTCTGGATCAACTTCATGCTCTGCCTCAGTTTTCACTGGAGGTCAACTGGAGAACATAAATATCTTCTCTCATTTCATTAGATTAATGGCATGACCATTTCAGGTTCTATTTCAATAGAATACTAAACACTGAGATACCTGGACCCCTGTGCTCTGAAGTGATAAGGTGAGATGCTGTGATGGAATGAGTAATGAGATTGAAAATAGGAAAGAAAAAACTGAATGAAGTTGACTACATGGCCTTGGAGAAAACAGTCGACTTTTCTCTATTATCCAAAATTATCAAATACCAAATGTTGCTAATATTAACATCAGAATGCCATTAACAAACCTCTTGACAGATCTTGGCCTTGTCTCCAGAGAGCTTATATCTCAGAGATCACAAAAACAGTCTAATTTAACTATTCATAGATATTAAAAATAATGCACTAATTGCATAAAATAAATTTAAATACAAAATATAAATGGTTGTATTATAATTAGTGGGCAGGAATGTTCACTGATCAGCTATTGACACTCTAATTAAAAACCTTGATATATGGGTGCCTGGGTGGCTCAGTTGGTTGAGCATCCAATTGTTGGTTTTGCAGGTCATAATCTCACGGTTCATGAGTTTGAGCCCTGCTTTGGGCTCCACGCTAACAGTACGTAGCCTGCTTGGGATTCTGTCTCTCTCTCTCTCTCTCTCTCTCTCTCTCTCTCTCTGCCTCTCTCCCCCTCTCAAAATAAATAACCAAACTTAAAAAAAACCTTGTTTGGTTGGTTCAAAAATATAACCAGAGCTTACAATCATTGTTATGTGCATCAATATGTCTACGCACATTTTTTAAAATTAATGTTTATTTTTGAGAGAGAGGCAGAGCGTGAGCAGAGTAGGGGCAGAGAGAGAGGGAGACACAGAATCCAAAGCAGGCTCCAGGCTCTGAGCTGTCAGCACAGAGCTCGACGCGGGGCTCAAACTCATGAGCCATGAGATCATGACCTGAGCCGAAGTCGGACGCTCAACCGACTGAGCCACCCAGACACCCCATGTTTATGTACATTTTATGAACAAATCACAAATACTGTATGTTTTGAGAATTTTTAGTGATCCTTTTAGATTGCTCATGTCTGGTAACAGACACTAGCATGTTGATTGGTTATGCTATTTGCCTCTCAAATACTTAAAAAACTGCACACACACAAATCAGTTTTCACTGTACATAACAAGCTGTTGTAACACACTGTTAATACATGTTTTTCTCAAGCTCTAAGAGCTGTCTTATACTCTCACCCAATGTGAGCCAGCCCCATATTTTTCTGTTTTATTTCTGTGACCATGAGTAGTGCAATGCTCTTGGCTTATGAGTGCCCTACTACTCTATATAGATGATGTGGTTTTCAACTGATGTTAAGAGCTGTTTACTACGCAGTGACCTTCTTTCTACAATTTTATTTTGTGTTCTCATGAACATTTTTTACCTATAAAGCCTGGAGGAGCTGTGGAAATTGTAGGAGGAAACTTGCTCCAAGGAACAAAGGATGTCTTCGTGCAAATTCAGTAGAATGTGACAACCAAAACAGAAATTAGGGACCACTGGCAATCTTCATGGAGGTCATAATAAACATCACTGCAACCTAAAGGGATTAATTAGGTCACAATTTGGACAGGCACCTGGAGAAATTTGTGGCAAGAGGCGTGCTGTGATTCCAGGAAACTCGGGTCAGTCTTGGTTAATGGTCCACCCCAGGAATGCGTCTCCACGGGAGGAAGTAAGTTATCATTGTGGGCTGGGCCAGGAGCTGGGCCAGGCGACAGCTTGGCATAGCCTGATGCCCATTCTGGCCTTTCCCATTTAATCTCTATAAAGAAGGAAACATGCCCCTCCAGGAGGCCTGTAATGAGTGTGTTTACAGATGAGAATTGAGTGACAACAGTCTCTCCTCCCCAAGAAGAAGCGCTGAGAGAGATGATTTTACAGTATTTCCTCTCATCAAGTAACACAGGCTTGTCTCTCGCTTCCTGACACAGAAATTGCATTTTGTCACCCATTTGTCAGTTCTTAGAGATTTTAAGATAATTAAAGAACATTACAGCAGGTGACAGCTGTTGCTGAATGCCGTGTGCTGGTTCTTCTGCTTGTTGGATGCCCATGAATCTCGGATGATGATAGCTTGGTGCTCCAGGTTTAATTAGCTGGTTGTTTTGAATCTGTCTGGGCTCTCAGGTGTGGGGGTGAGCAGCAGGCTTGCAGCTTGTTGAAGCTGAGCTGTGCTCATCACTGACTGGAGGACCTGGGTCTGACCAACTCCTAGAAAGGCCCGGTGGAGGTGCCTTGACCTTTATCAGACAAGGACACCAAAGGGACATGGATGCCGTTTCTAGGTGAGGCTTTGGAGATCATCAAATGCTGTTTGGTTTCCCATAGTTCTTGCACCAGACCATGCTTTTGACTTTGAAAACTTATTTTCTGAGTAAATTCTTTCAAAGCCATCTCTTTTTATTATACAACATGGCAATCATATCCCATTTGGTTTTATATCTAAGTAGTTTACCAAAAATTCCCTGACATGCAGGAAAGAGATCTAAATGGTCTCAACTCAGGCTTTCAGTAGTATAGAATATTTCGTTTCTTCTCCTGTAGGACTTGAATGCTATCACACTACATCAGAGAAACCATGAACCCTGCGGGAAGCCCCATGCTTCCTTTCTCTTTCATTCTCCCCAGGTGGGAGTGAGGGTCTCTATGTTTTAACAATTTGTTCTTAAAAAACAAATATTAAAAATCCACATGAGTTTGACTCTCTAAGTTGTATTTGTTTTCAAACTAATCTTAAAACATAAAAGGGGCATCTCAGGAATAATTAAATAAAATCATACTTGGGGCGCCTGGGTGGCTCAGTCAGTTGAGCATCCAACTCTTGATTTCGGCTCAGGTCATGATCTCAGGGTCATGGGATTGAGTCCTGAGCCAGACTCTGCGCTGAGTGTGGAGTCTGCTTAGACTCTCTCTCTCTCTCCCTCCGCTTCTCTCCCCTGCTCATGTGTGTTCTCTCTCAAATAAATAAATAAATAAATAAATAAATAAATATTCTTAAATTTTTTTTTTATTTATTATTTGAGACAGAGAAGGGGAAGGGGAAAGGGCAGAGAGAGAAGTGGGAGAGAGAATCTGAAGTGGGCTCTGTGCTGACAGCAGAGAGCCTGATGTGGGTCTTGAACTCACTAGCTGTGAGATCATGACCTGGGTTGAAGCTGGATGCTTAACTGGCTGAGCCACCTAGGTGGCCCCAAATAAACATCATTCTTAACCATGTAAAAGGTTCATAGAAATGCATCAGTTTCTATTTTAGAACCAGAATGAAAGCCTTTTACTTATAGTCCTGTAGACCAAACACATTCTTCTAGACCTTTTTGTACACGATGTTATGCCCTTCTTTTTTTGAAAAAAATTTTATTAAAAAATTTTTAAAAAAATGTTTATTTATCTTTGAGAGACAGAGTGAGACAGAGCATGAGCAGGGGAGGGCCAGAGAGAGAGGGAGACACAGAATCAGAAGCATATGCCCTTAATTTCTTTCTCCTTTTTTGTACACAGGTCAAACTCCTGCTCATTTTTCAGGTTGTGGCACAGAGGTCACTTCTTCTTTGAAGACTTTTTTGAATCCACCTAGCACAGCTTGGCCCCCTCTTCCTTCAGTTCTGCTTCATCTGCTCTTAGCATGCACGTGCATTGAGTATTTGAAACAGTATCTGCAGTTTACTGTCTACATTAACATGACTTTATTATTCCATTGCCTTTGACATAACTTCAATCTTTCATGAGACTCCTTCCCAGGAAGATACAACTTTTAAAAAACGTTTTCATTCCAAGGTCTTCCAGATAGTTCTGTCAGCTCATTAATAGAAACCATCTGTGGACAGTTTACATCAGACTCTGAAATCCCTCACCTCAACACTCTTGCATTGCTGTGCCCACTAATTCTAAGCCATTACATCGTGATTCCTACTCAGTAGTAATCAAGCCTCCACACTGAAAGACCTGCCTTAAATCGGACTTCAAAATCTCAAAAAATATCCTGACTTTGTCCTTCCCTCTCCAGGACATTACTACGACTCTGCTGACCCAGTGTTCTCTGTCACCATGGTAAGTAATTAACTATGCTTTGTTTATCAGTAGATGCTTTGGTGATAATTGGGGAACCTGCACTTGAGACCGTCCTTGCCCAAGTTACTATGTCTGGTACTTGATGTGGTTCTCTCTTTTCAGTACTCTGTACTCCCCTGCCTATGCTGGAGTCGTATGTTTAACAAAGAGCATGGGAAAGAAAGAAGCATCTTTTGGCAAAATGGACTTTGTGAAATGGAGAGGGAGTTGATATCTTGATGCATAAAAAACATCTTGCTTGACTAGACTCAAACTTGACTGGTGCTTTTCTAAGTCTTCCCTGCCCAAGTTTTAATGACCCCCATGTTCTAGCTTTGGTTCATCCATCTAACTGTTTTTCTGCACATTCTTCACTCCAAAGAGCCATTCTTCCCCTTGGTCCATGCTTTTATGTACCCATAGGTATTCATGTGTTCTGTTTCCTGTGCTAGGAATACTTTCCCCCTTACATTATGCTAATAAACCTTACCTCAATTTAAGGCTGAATTAGTTCCAAATTCTCTATGAACGCTTTACCATCTTCACTACATTCTTTTCTCTCTTTTCTTTTAATCTTTATTAATACTTGTGTAGTTAGCACCTTACTGTTGTTTTGTGCTATTTTCCCATGATTGATATTTATTGAAGTATTTTTGAAATCTTGAATTTAGGCACAAGACACCATCTTCATCCATTCACTTATTTACCTAATGTTTTAGAAACCTGCTTTTGGTAATGTACTGTGATAGGTCCTGGGGGTGCAGCAATGATTTAAACAGTAACCTAATGCATTTGGGGGGAACCCCCAAGTTCCTTAACACAAGGCCAACTAAATATCAATGTATGACTAATTCTTTCAGCTGATAGCCCTCCAGGCCTCTTCATATTAGTCAAAGCATATATAGACCCATAGAGAAGTGGATCAATATGTTGTACCAGTTTTGTTGCATATTTTATCAACCTTGCCAAAAGAAACTTACTATAGACAAAACCTAACATCATTTCTGAGCTATTACTATGATTGCTGACAAATACTGATTATTCAGAGTAATAAACAGTGACAAAAAGATGAAATTAAATTAACCTAAATTATACAAACTGTTATAGGATTTTGAATGTTGGCTGGTGAAGGGGACAGAGAGAACCAATAAAGGGCAGGGGATATTTAGTTGGACAAACTGAAGGCTGAGTTGCCTTCAACAAGGTGGCTAAGTCTCCAAACATTATCCACGAGGGCCAGTGCCCAAGAGAACAGTATTCTAGCTAGCTATGGCATTCCTACAGGGCTGTTTTATTGGGGATCTCTAGGTGGTGGACATACTTGTAATAAGTGGGCGGTTTCTAGCAGATTTCCCAAGGGTATGTCTTCTTTGAAACAGTGATTTTACAGGCTCCACTTCTCACCCCTGGAGAAAGGGGCAGGCAAAGGGGAGCTGTCTGGTTGTGTTGTTGAAATCTAACCACATGAGGGAAAGAGTGAGGAGGACTCTAGACTTTTCAGGGAAGACAGATTATCAATCTGGAAAAGAAGGGAGGAACTGTATTCTCTCTCTCTTTCTTAAAGTTTATTTATTTATTTTGAGGCGGGGAAGGGCAGAGAGAGGAGAGAGAGAGATTGAATCCCAAGTAGGATCCACTTTCAGCACAGAGCCTGAAGCAGGGCTTGATCCCACAAACTGTTAGGTCATGATCTGAGCTGAAATTGAGAGTTGGACACTTAACCCACTGAGCCACCCAGGCACCCCAGAGCTGTATCCTTTAGAAGAAATTGATTTGGAGGAATGGAAGAAGTTCTTAGTAAGCATGCCATATCCAAGGCTGTCTGTATTAGGGTTAGCAAGGACTATTGGTAACCTCACAGGCATGGTGCTGGCGTGTTTATTTCCATACATACAGTCAGGCTTGGCAGAATTGGCTCTATCTCTGAGTAGGGCAGAGGTAGATCCACATGTCAAAGTTTTTCATACAGGGGCAGTACGGAAGGAAGGGAGGGGGTGAACCTGGGGTCAGCTGGCACAGACATTTGGAACAACTGTGTAGTCCCTTTCTAATTTTTCTACTTCAACGCTACTAGAATAGCTTACATTATTTTGTCTTTTTCTCATTTGGGAGGTAGAGAAATTAATTAGCTGTGAAATGACTCAAGGCAGAAACAAAGATCAAATATGAAGGAAAAGCAAGATGAATAAATACAAATGAATTGGATAGCCAATTCCTGAATATTCAAGGCAAGAAAATCACAGGAATTATTTCTGAAAATGAAATGCCATACTGATGAAAGATCAGGTGGTTTCATGAGAATTTGGAGCAGTCTTCATATGGGTCCCCCACCTCCCCTGCAACTTACAAATAGAGTATTTAATTTAAGGCAACGTAATACATAGTGAAGATTCAATATACAATCATTGAAGCAGAAATTATTGGAGGAAAACAGTGCAAATTGAAGTATTCAGAAGAAAATGAGTATTACAATTTGCCTATCATTGTATATGAACCTATTAAACATAATTTGCAACTTTCATCTGCTAGAATATTATTCCCTCACAAACAGGTATTGGCATCAATTCAGACACATTAACTATGTTCCGAGTAGTGTTAATTTATTTTTTCTCATATCCCCAATTACATAGTATATTCATTTTGATTTAAAACCCAGAGCACAGCTTAATTTTAACAAATAATTTAATTTAAAAGGAATTATTTATTGAATTTTACTAAATTGCATTTTTTCCACTGAGTACAGCTATATAAAGTGAATATTAAACTTTGCTTCTTATTATTCCTGGCTTTTTTCCCCCTTAGGACTTTTTCACTCTTTCTATCTGAAAGAAACAATCCTTCATTCATTTCCTTATTATACATGTTTTACCTGTAACTGAGCAGAACACAGGTATCCAAGAAGCAGATTTATTTAGAGGACAGATACTAATCCAGTTACTGAGAAATTAAACTCATGAATCTGTTCCTAATCCTGATAAACTCTGTGCTTTAACACATGTGGCCATGTCTATAATTTTCTTCTTGGGGTCATTTATATTGTCAATACCTGCACTACCTGTTTTTTCTTACCAGAGATAGACTCTAATGAGGTGAAATATAAGGCATTCCTTGAAGGACCTGCGCTCTGGGTACAAAGAGAAGATTGCCATTGCAAGCCCTTCTTTCTATTTCTGGAAGAGGCTGTGAGATCTCAAAAATAGTAAGAGCTCAGGTTGGTTAAGCCACTGACTCTTGATTTCAGCTCAGGACGTGATCTCATGGTTCTTGGGATTGATCCGTGCATTGGGCTCTGCGCTAATTGCCTAGGGCCCTGCTTGGAATTCTCTCTCTCTCTCCTTCTGCCCCTCCCTGCTCACCTGCACTCTTTCTCTCTCTCTCAAAAACAAACAAACAAACATCAAAACAAATAAACATTAAAAAAGATAGTAAGAGCTCTTTGTGACTTGATTTCTCCAGTCTTATAGGCGGTACAGTATATTTCAGAATTCATTTTGCACTAGTAGAAATTTGAAGACGATATGCAAGAGTTAATTGATAATTTCTGTAGAAACTGTTCCTAGTTTTGATGAAGATACTTTTTTTAAAATTTTAATTACAGTTTAGTTAACATACAGTGTTATATTAGTTTCAGGTACGATACAGTGATTCAACACTACCATATGTCACCCTGTGCTCATCACAAGTGCACTCCTTAATCCCCATCACCCATATAGCCCATCCCCTGCCCACCTCCCATCCAGCAACCTTCAGTTTGTTCTCTATAATTAAGAGTCTGTTCTTGGTTTGTCTCTCTCTCTCTTTTTTCTTTGCTCAGTTGTTTTGTTTCTTAAATTCCACATGAGTGAAATCATAAAGTATTTGTCTTTCTCTGACTTAGCTTAGCATTATACTCTCTAGCTCCATCCATGTTGTTGCAAATGGCAAGATTTCATTCTTTTTTTATGTCTGAATAATATTCTGATATATATATATATATATACTTTGCATTCCCACTAACAGTGCTAGAGGGTTCCTTTTCCTCGACATCCTCACCAACACCTGTTGTGTATTGTGTTGTTGATGTCAGTCATTCTGACAGGTGTTAGGTGATAGCTGATTGTTATTTTGATTTGCATTTTCCTTGACGATGAGTGATATTGAGCATTTTTTCATGTGTCTGTTAGGCATCTGTATATCTCTGGAGAAACGTCTGTTCATGTCTTCTGCCCATTTTTTAATTGGATTATTTGTTTTTTGGTTGTTGAGTTTTATAAGTTCTTTGTTTATTTTGGATACCCAATCCTTTATCGGATTAGCATTTTGCTAATATTTTTTTCCGTTTCATAGGTTGCCTTTTAGTTTTGTTGATTGCTTTGCTGTGATGAAGATTTTTATTTTGATGTAGTCCCAATATCTTATTTTTGCTTTTGTTTCCCTTGCCTCAGGAGACACATCTAGAAAAAGTTGCTACAGCTGATGTCAAAGAAGTTTACTGCTTGTGTTCTCTTAGGATTTTTATGGTTTCAGTCTCACATTTTGGTTTTTCATCCATTTTGAATTTGTTTTTGTGTATGGTGTAAGAAAGAAAGAAAGAAGGAAAGAAGGAAAGAAAGAAAAAGAAAAAGAAAGAAAGAAAGAAAGAAAAGAAAGAAAGAAAGAAAGAAAGAGAAAGTGTATGGTGTATGCATTCTTTTGCATATGATGTCCAGTTTTCCTAACACCATTTGTTGAAGAGACTGTATCTTTTTTCCCATTGGATATTCTTTCCTGCTTTGTTGAAGATTAATTGACCACATAGTTGTGGGTTTATTTCTGGACCTTCTGTTCCATAGATCTAGGTGTCCATTTTTGTGCCAGTACTGTACTGTTTTGATTACTACAGCTTTGCAATATAACTTGAGGTGTGGAATTGTGATGCCTCCCACTTTGCATTTCTTTTTCAATATTCCTTTGGCTATCAGAGGTCTTTTGCTGTTCCATACATATTTTAGGATTGTTTGTTCTAGCTTGGTGAAAAATGCTGTTGGTATTTTGACAGGGATTGCATTAAATGTGTAGATTGCTGTGGATAGTGTAGACATTTTAACAATATTTGTTCTTCCAATCCATGAGCATGGAATATCTTTCCATTTATTTGTGTCTTCTTCAATTTCTTTATCAGTTTTTTATAGTTTTCAGAATACAGATGTTTCACTTCTTTGGTTAGGTTTATCCTTAGGTATCTTATTTGGGGGTAATTGCAAATGAGATTGTTTTGTTAATTTCTCTTTCTGTTGCTTCATTATTGGTGTATAGAAATGCAACACATTTTTGCACATTGATTTGTATCCTGCGACTTTACTGAATTTGTTTATCAGTTTCTAGCACTTTTTTTGGTGGAGTCTTTAGGGTTTTCTGTGTATAGTGTCATGACATCTGCAAATAGTGGAGGTTTTACTTCTTCCTTACAGGACTTGGATGCCTCTTATGTCTTTTTGTTGTCTGATTGCTGTGGTTCAGATTTGCAGTACAATGTTGAATACAAGTGGTGAGAGTGGGCATTCTTGTCTGTTCTTGACTTTAGGGGGAAAGCTCTCAAATTTTCCCCTTTGAGTATGATGTTCACTGTGGGTTTTTCATCGATGGCCTTTATTATTGTGAGGTATGTTCTCTTTAAACCTACTTTGTTGAGGGCTTTTATCATGAATGGATGTTGTACTTTGTCAAATGCTTTCCTGCATCTTTTGAGATGATAGTATGACTTTTATCCCTTCTCTTATTGATGTGATGTATCATGTTGATTGATTTGCGAATAGCAAAGCACACCTGCGTCCTGGGAATAAATCCCACTTGATCATGGTGAGTGTTTTAAAAATATATTGTTGGATTCTGTTTGCTTGTATTTTGTTGAGGATTTTTGCATCTATGTTCATCAGAGATACAGGCCTATAATTCTCTTTTTTTTGTGGTGTCTTTATCTGATCTTGGTATCAGGGTGATATTTGTTTCATAGAATGAATTTCAATATTTTCCTTCTATTTTTTGGAAGAGTTTGAGTAGAATAGGTATTAACTTTTCTTTAAATGTTTGGTAGAATTCACCTGTGAAGCCATCTGGTCCTGGAGTTTTGTCTGTTGGGAATTTTTTGATTACTGATTCAATCTCCTTGCTGGTAATTAGTCCGTTCAAATTTTCTGTTTCCTCCTGCTTCAGTTTTGGTAGGTTATATGTTTCTAGGAATTTACCATTTATTCTGGGTTGTCTAATTTGTTGGCATATAGTTTGTCATAATATTCTCTTACAGTTCTTTGTATTCCTGTGTGTTCATTGTTATTTCTCCTCTCTGATTTGTGATTTGCTTTATTTGAATCCTCTCTCTCCTCTTTCTTTCTTTCTTTCTTTCTTTCTTTCTTTCTTTCTTTCTTTCTTTCTTTCTTTCATGAGTCTGGCTAGAGGTTTATCAATTTTGCTTATTTTTTCAAACAACCAGTTCCTGGTTTCATTGATCTGTTCTGTTGGGTTTTAGTCTCTATATCATTTATTTCTGCTCTAATGTTTATTATTTTCTTATTTCTGATGGTTTTGAGTTTTGTTTGTTCTTTTTCTAGCTCCTTTTCGTGTTAAGTTAGGTTGTTTGTTGATATTTTCTTGCTTCTTGAGGTATGCCTGTGTTGCTATAAACTTCCCTCTTAGAACTGCTTTTGCTGCATCTCAAAGGTTTCGGAACATTGCATTTTCATTTTCATTTGTTTCCATGTAATATGTATTTATTCTTTTATTTCCTGGTTGACCCATTCATTGTTTAGTAGCATATAGTGTGACCTCCATGTATTTCTGGTCTTTCCAGAGTTTTTCTTGTGGTTGACTGCTAGTTTTTAGCATTGTGGTAAGGAAAGATGCATGGTATGGCTTAGATCTTCTTGAATTTGTTGAGGCTTGTTTTGTGGGCTAAGATGTGATCTATTCTGGAGAATGTTCCATGTGCACTTGAAAAGAATTCTGCTGTTTTAGGATGAAATGTTCTGAATATATCTGTTAAAATTTCTGGTTCAGTGTGTCATTCAAAGCCATTGTTGTCTTGTTGATTTTGTGTTTGGATGATCTGTCCTTTGACTTAAGTGGTTGTTAAAGATCCCTATTATTATTTATTATCATTGATTAGTTCCTTTATATTTGTTATTAACTGTTGTATGTATTTGGGTACTTTCATGTTGGGTGTACATATATTATAATTGTTATATCTTCTTGGATTGTCCCCATTATTATCACATATTATCCTTTTTGTCTCTAGTTATAGTCTTTGCTTTATTTATTTATTTATTTATTTATTTATTTATTTATTTATTTTCTTTTTACAGTCTTTGTTTTAAAGTCTGTTTTGTCCAGTATAAGTATTACTAAGCTGGCTTTCTTTTGACATCCATTAGCATGATAAATTTTCTCCATTCCTTCACTTTCAATCTGCAGGTATCTTTAGGTCTAAAATGAATCTCTTATGGGCAGCATATAGATGGATCTTGTTTTTATTATTTTTTCTAATCTATTCTGCGCCCTGTATCTTTTCATTGGAGCATTTAGTCCATTTACATTCACAGTAATTATTGATAGATATGTATTTATTGCCATTTTGTTACTTGTTTTTTTTGGTTGTTTTGTAGTTTTTCTCTGATCCTTTCTTTTCTTTCATGGTTTTCTGGGGTTTTTTTTTTAGTGATATACTTGGGTTCCTTACTTTTTATTTTTTGCATATCTGTTATTTTTTTCTATTTGCATATTTGCCTATTTCTATTTCTATTTGCATATCTATTATATCTATTATGTTTTTCTATTTGTGGCTACCATTTGGCTTATATAGCATCTTCTGTATATAGCAGTCTATATTAAACTCATGGTTGCTGAATTTGAAGTCATTCTTTGCTCCTCTGCTCTCCACGTTTCATATATTTGGTATCATCTTTTATATCCTTTAATATTGTGCTTCTCTTGACTCATTTTTACAGATATACTATTATTTGTTTCTTTTTACTTTTGTGTTTCATATTTTTCTTACTCTACTTACGGTTTTTGTTTTCCACTCACAGAGTCCCTCTTTACATTTCTTGTGGGACTGGTTTAGTGGTCGTGAATGCTTTTAACTTTTGTTTTGTCTGGGACATGCTTTATCTCTCCTTCTATTCTAAATGATAACCTTGCTGGATAGAGTATTCTTTGCTGCAGATGTTTCCCTTTCAACACTTTGGATACATGATGACACTGTCTTTTGGCTTGCAAAATTTCTGCTGAAAAATCAGCTGATAGCCTTATGTGGTTTCCCCTTGCATGTAACTATCTCCTCTAACAACCTTTAAAATTCTTCATCACTATTTACTATTTTAATTGCTATGTGTCTCAGTGTAGACCTCCTTGGGTTGAATTTGTTGGGAGATCTCTGTACCTCCTGAATCTAAATATTTGTTTTGTCGCCAGATTTGGAAACTTTTTAGCTATTATTTCTTCAAACACATTTTTCGCCCTCTCCAACTGTTCTCTTTTCCTCTAATGTGAATGTTATTACACTTGATGGAGTCACTGAGTTCTCTAAGTCTGTTCTCATTCTGCAGTCTCTCACCTGTGCAGCTTGATTAAACAATCATGACTCTACCAATGACTCTATCCTCCATCCTCTATCCTCTATCCTCTATCCTCTGTCCTCTATCCTCTATCAACCATGACTCTATCCTCCAGGTCACTGATATGTTCCTCTGCTTCCTGTAACCTACTTATTCCACCTCGTGTGTTTGTAATTTCATTTACTGAGTTCTTCATTTGTGCTGTATTATTTTTTACCTCTCTGTTAAGGGTCTCACTGATGTCCTCTACCCTTTTCTGAAGTCTGGTGAGTGTCTTTATGACCATTACTTTAAATTCTGTATCAGGTGTATTACTTATTTTCCTTTCACTTAGATCTCCTGCTGTGATTTTGTCCTGTTCTTTCATCTGGGACATATTTCCCCGTCTCCTCATTTTGTGCACCTCTCTGTGTCTGTTTCTGTGTGTCAGGAAACTCAGCTATGTCTTCTGCTCTTAAAGGTAGTGGCCTCATGTGGAATCCTGTAGTGCTCTGCAGTGCAGTGTCCCCTATTCACCAGAACCTGGCACTACAGGGGAGTCTCCTATGTGTATTGCTTGTGTCCTGCTGTTTAGTCAGAGCCAGTTTTCCTTGCAGTCCAGACATCTGTACTAATTCTTTGTTGTGGGCTGTGCTTGCTTACTGTAGTGGTAGTGAGACCCATGCTCTGAGGGGTCATGATAGCAGAAGGACTCGGGGGCAGGGCAGCGGCGTTGGCAAAATTTGCACTGAGCCACTGGTCCCAGACGGGATCCCCTGCAGCCCGCTAGCTGCCCCGGGCTCGGCACGTGGTGGTAGTGGTGGCAGCCGGGGTCATGTGGCATCTGTGCACACGACAGTTGGGCAGGGTACACGCATGGGGTTAACAAAATTTTGCATTGAGCCCAGGGCTGAGGCCAGCAGGCTTCGAGTGGGTGAGTTTTCAGGACACTCGTGGGCAGCATGCCCTGCTAGCAGGTTAGGTAGCAAACGTCTGTGCCGTGCGGCCTCCCATAGCATTATGCTGGGGGTTGGGGGAAGAAGATGGCAACTGCCAGCTTCTTTGTTCCCAGAGAAGTCCCCACACACACTCTGAAATCAGTATAAGCTGATCTCTCTCCCGTTGTGCAAGCTGTGGCTTCTATGTTGCCTGCTTTCAGGCTGTTTTCTCTTTAAAGGCAGGACTCTGCTATCATTAGCTGTGTTCACCCTCCGGGCTTGCCCGGTGCTGAGTCAGCTGACTTTTAAAGGTCCAGGCTCTGAGTCTCCCTGGTTATACAAACTCACAGAATTCAGCCCCTCTGGTTTTCAAGGCCAAATGTTATAGGGATTCATTTTCCCTGTGTGGGCTCCCTGGTGCTTTCCCCCTCTCTGCGACGCAGCTCCTTCCCTCTTGCAGGCAGCTCCCAGCCACTCTTTCTATTTTTCCTAACCTCTACCATGTGGCTTCTTCTCTACATTTAGTAGTGACATTCGTTCTGCCAGTCTTTGGGTGGCTCTCATTTACTCAGATGTGAGTGAAACCTGATTGCAGACGTGGGATGAGGTGAGCTTAGGGTCCTCCTACTCTGCCATCTTGAACCCCCTCTTTGATGAAGATATTCTATTACAAAATTTTATCTTGTTCTCGGGTAATATAACTGCAATCTTAGAGTCAGCTGGAATACTAAGCTTATTTTTAGAACATAAAAAAACCAGGGGTGCCTGGGTGGCTCAGTCAGGTGAGCGTCTGACTTCGGCTCAGGTCATGATCTCACCTTGAGTTTGAGCCCCATGTTGGGCTCTGTGCTGGAGCACAGCTCAGAGCCTGGAGCCTACTTTAGATTCTGTGTCTCCCTCTCTCTCTGCCCTTCCCCCCTCTCTCAAAAATAAATGAACATTGAAAAAAAATTTTTAAAAAGACTAAAAAACCACATACCTATATTTACTATGACTTAAAAAAGAAATTTGTTCAACTGAATAATTTTCTGTAGAAATCATGGAAAAGAGCTTTTTAAAATGACTACTCAAATAATTATTACCTGTTTTCAGCTTGTATAACCATAATGCTACTAGAGTATAAAGTGAAAAAAATTACGACAAAAGCAATAATCATTTATGTTTGCAGTAATCAAGCTAACAAAAATTTCACCAATGGAACAGATTGGTTTAGAAAGTAGCTGGTTTAAGGGCACCTGGATGGCTCAGTTGTTTAAGTGTCAGATGCTTGATATTGGTTCAGGTCATGATCTGAGGGTCCTTGGATCAAGCCCTGTATCAGGCTCCTCTCTGAGCATGGAGCCTGCTTAAGATTCTCTCTCTCTCTCTCTCTCTCTCTCTCTCTCTGCCCCCCTCTCCTTCTGTCTCTTTCCCCTGCTTGTGCACCCTCTTTCTCTGTCTAAAATTTTTTTAAAAAATTTAAAAAAAATTAAAAAAAGAAACTAGCTGATTTAATATCAATCTTATTATTATTATTATTATTAATTATTATTATTATTATTATTATTACACGAGAGGATGCATTAAATACTAAATATGGCACATACTGGGTGGAGGAAAATACTCCAAATGAGGCAAAATGACTCTTCTAATACCCTTGGGTCGTAATCTTAGGCAGGTGTAGTCTAGCTCAATGAAGGAAGTGCATCCTAGCTTTTAGCTATCAGAGAACAATGTGAGCTCTCTTTTTGAGCTGGGTAACTCTGGTGTTTGGGAGTGTAAAACGAGCATGGATGACTGCTAGGTTTGTTTTAGAATGGATTCATCCTTGTGGAATGGAATGGGTTAGGTACCCATTCCATCTCCGGGTGAGATTGTTCACCCGGAGAACCTAATATGTTTTCATCAACGCCTGGGTGGTTATGCTGCTGATTTGTACAACACCAGCAAATAAAACCCAAGACACGTTCTATCTTGGTCTATTGCCAGTCTCTGTGTACTGTGAGCATGGCTGCTTTGTTACTGTAAGTGTAACTTAGGGAGGGAACGGCTTAGAAGCTCTGCCTGTGGTATGGAGAGGCAAGATGTTGGAGCCAGGGCATTGATGGTGGCACAAGAATAGTCGTAAAACTCCTGATCACTCTTTCCTAGTCCTGATTAAACTGAATGTTGATGGGGTGATTAAGGTCCCTTCTCAACTTTTAGGACATCTGCTGCCACCAAATGTTAGTGCCTCATAAGCATTATGTAGTAATAAAAGATGGGAAGCTTAAACTCTTCTTGTTGAATATCTGTGAAGAGCAAGTAAATTTTATCTTTAAGTTTTGTGTCTCCTACCTCTAATACATCATTAAATGCTGTCTTGAAAAGAGTTTTTTTTTTTTTTTTAAAGGTTTATTTATTTATTTATTTTGAGTGAGAGAGAGAGAGAGAGAGAGAGAGAGAGTAAGAGTGAGGAAGGGACGGTGGGGGGGGGGGGGGACAGAGGATCTCACCTGGGCTCTGCACTCACAGCAGCGAGCCCGATGTAGGGCTCAAACTCATGAACCATGAGATTGTGACCTGAGCTGAAGTTGGATGCTCAATTGGCCGAGCCACCCAAACGCCCCTTCAAAGCCCTTATTAGAAAACAATAGAGAGTCATTTGTCAATAGGTCAAGATCAGTAAGTTTAGAAAGTTCTATCCTTTTTACCTCCTAAAGCCACTGATGGCCTTGTAGACCAATATGGTGGAGGGAGAGAGGATTTTGAAGCAAGATGGATGTTGTTCAGACTCTGTCACTTGCTAAATGTGGGACCTTGCTGGAGTTAGTCTTTCCATGTGTCAGTGTCCTCACCTATAAAAGAAAGACACTAGAACATAGTTTATAGCGTTGTTATACCTGACATACAGGCATTAGGAAGTAAGTGGTGTAGAATGTGGGATTTGTTGGAGGGATTTTGCTTCAGACAACTGAGAGATCTCATTAAAGGGTTTATGTACAGGGGCGCCTAGGTGGCTCAGTCGGTTGAGCGTCCGACTTCAGCTCAGGTCCTGATCTCGCGGTCTGTGAGTTCGAGCCCTGCGTGGGGCTCTGTGCTGACAGTTCAGAGCCTGGAGCCTGCTTTGGATTCTGTGTCTCCCTCTCTCTCTGCCCCTCCCCACTCATGCTCTGTCTCTCTCTCTCTGTCAAAAATAAATAAACATTAAAAAAAAAAGTTTATGTACAGTTTTTGTCTCTGTGTTGGGCACTGCAGCTTGGAGCCAGCAGGATTGGCAGTTAGGAAGAGGGACGGACTGGGAGCAGGGGAGAGTAAGCACAAACTGGGATGGCAAGGCCAGGCTGGAGCCTGCAAACAGGAAATGGAGCCCATAAGGGTCTCTCATGGCTTCTAAGTCTCCAACTTCAATGAGGTGGATGACCCGGGGGCCAGTGGCAGCCATCCTCCCAGAGCAAAAGAAGCCCCCAGCCCCCAGTGGGAGAAAAGGAGAGAGGGCATCTGGAGGCATCTGGAGGGATTGTGGCCTGGTCGTGGCCTCACTCCAGGACCAGTCAGCAGATTATTGGCCCTGTGTGGGCTGCAGCAGTCCTTGCAAGGGTGTGTGCGCCCTGCACCAGGCTTCGGGGGTGAAAGCCACATGGTGGCTGTCTCCCTCCCACTTTCCAATTCTCATGTAAAATGTCTCTTGTGGTCTGTGTGAATCTGGAAGCATGCAGGAAAAGGGATTCTAGCGTTCACACTTTCCATGAGCTAAACTGACATAGAACAAAGCCAGCCCGGTATCTACTGTTATTAAAAATTCTTTCCGGGGGTCTCTGGGTGGCTCAGTCGGTTAAGCATCTGACTCTTGATTTCCTCTCAGGTCGTGATCTCACGGTCCTGAGATCGAGCCCTGTGTAGGGCTCAGTGCTGTACGTGGAGCCTGCTTGGGATTCATTCTCTCCCCCAACCCCCCCCCCCCACTTGCTCATGTGTGCTCTCTCTCTCAAATAAACTTAAAAAAAATTAAAAATTATTTCCAGAAGTTCTGTTAATTGCCCAGCCTATTCTGATGCTTTGTATGCAGTTACCGTTTCAGTTGCTCTTGGGACTCGGAGCTCAACAGTGAAATTTTCTTCTTTTCAATAAGTTTATCTCTGTATCAGTGTTCTCAGCCAAGGTGATTTTCCTCCCAGGGGGCATTTGGGGCTGTCACAATGGGAGGGAGTGCTACTGGCATCTAGTGGGTATGGGTCAGGGGTGCTCAGTGTCCTATAATGCACTGAACAGGTCTCCCACAACAAAGAATTACTCAGCTCAAAATGTCAGTAGTGCTGAGATTGAGAAACCCTGGTGAACAGTTACCTTCTCACCTATCCCTATGGTTTTGGAGGAAGAAGTATTTCTTTCCTAAAGTCAGTTCCTTCACCTTTGCTTTTTGTTCTCATCGCCTCTAACCTTTCAAGAACCCCATTCAGCCTCCTCTCTATCCGTTTTTACTGCACAGATTTAACCTATTAAAACAATCACATTTGCTCCCCCTTAGATCTTGCAAATTACCACGCACTTACTACCTCTTTCTTTAATTAGCAAACTCTAATTGAATGAGTCATGTTGGTTACTCATTTCCTCCATACCTCTAGCCGTCTGGCGCCTCTCAGCACAAGTTTTCTGTTTTAACTTAGTAATGAGCTTAATCTGGCCAAATTTGTGGATTTTTTTAAAACAAAATTAATTCACTTTCCAGTCAATTTCTTTTCACTTTTTGTATATACTTGTCTTTAAATTCTCAGGGGCGCCTGAGTGGCTCAGTCGGTTAGCGTCCGACTTCAGCTCAGGTCACGATCTCACGGTCCGTGAGTTTGAGCCCCGCGTCGGGCTCTGGGCTGATGGCTCAGAGCCTGGAGCCTGCTTCCGGTTCTGTGTCTCCCTGTCTCTCTGCCCCTCCCCCGTTCATGCTCTGTCTCTCTCTGTCTCAAAATAAAATAAACCTTAAAAAAAAATTTAAATTATCTCCTAACCCACCCTCCACAGTCATCATGTCAAACTTTTAAACCCCTGGTTATATAACAAAACTTCTCTAGACAGTGTCTCCAAGGACTTGGGTGTTGCTAAATCCCATGGACGCTTCTTAGCCCTTTTTCTTACTCATCTGCTCGGCCAGGATTAGACACTTTTGATCACTCCTTCATTGAAACAGTTTCTTTACTTGGTTTAGCACAATCCTCTGGTTTTTCTCCTACCAACTCCTTCTCCTCTTCTTGTAGACCTTTTAATTTTGAGGGCTCTTGTGACTCTGTTTTTGAACCTTTTCTATTTTGTATTTACGGTCCGGTTCTGATGATTTCCTCCAGTCATATCCACTAGATGGTATTTCTATATTGATAATCCCAAATTTATAGCTGTCATTGGCTCTAGATGCTCATTTCTGGACTCCCATATTCAATTCAATTATCTTTCCAAATCTCTGCTCATGTTTTAAACAAATGGAAATATCAATCTATTACACTAAGAACTGAGCTCCTGGTACTTTCCTATAAACTTATCTCAGGAAATGTCAGCTCCATCCTTCCAGTTATCCAAACCCAAAGTTTAGAAATAATCCCCGACTCTTCTCTCTCACAAAATATGTACAACCAGTCAGAAAATATGGTCAGTTCTGTCTCCAACATATACCCAGAATCCAACCACTTTTCAGGACCTGTAGTGCTGGACCACTGCACATAATTCCTAGACCAATGTGCTGTTCTTGTCACCTATGTTTCTCCAGTCCCCCAACTGTTGCACCTCTCTGCTCATGCTCAATCTCTTGAGCACTGGCAAAATGGTCTCCAGCCACACTTTGGCCTTCCCTCTCGAGCACGCTTTCATACCGATGAATCTCCTGATTTTAGCAACTTTTGCAATCCAGACAGTCTGGGAATTTCCCAAATTGTCAAATCCTGGTTCCTTTTGCTTAATGATTCTTTGCTCGATTTACCTCTTTCCTCTAGCATTTTAGCATAAGCAGCGAAAAGAAACCAAGCTGCATTTTCGGTGCTTGGCTTGACTCACAAGTTCTTTTTCCCATGCAACGTTAGGTTACAGTTCAGTAGGCAAGCTCTCTGCCACTCTATTACAAGGATTGCCTTTCCATTTTCCAGCAGCACGTTTCTCATTTTCCTTCTGAGCCCCTGAGCAGCACCTTGAGTGGTCATATTTCTTACAACGTTTTGTTTATGGCAATATATGTATTCTCTAAGATGATCCAGTCTTCCTCTATCGCGCTTCTCATTTCTTTCTGAGTGGTCACCAGCATTGTCTTTAATGTTTGTGTTTCAACCAACAGTCCATTTAGAGCAATCTAGGCTTTATTTATCATGTGCCTCAACTTCTTTCAGCCATTGTCTATTACCAATTCCAAAGCCTCTTCCACAGTTTTAGGTATTTGTTATAGCAGCACCCAACTTCTTGGTGCCAGAATCTGTATTAGTTTTCTGTGGCTGATATAACAAATTACCAAAAACTTGGTGGCTTAAAACTGCAGCACTTTTTCCACTTGTAGTTCAGAGGTCAGAAGTCAGAAGTCAGTGTCATTGGGTCAAAATCAAGGTGTCAGCAGGGCTGTGTCCACTTTGTGGCCCTAGGGGAGAATAATTCCTTGTCTCTTCCGGCTTTAGGTGGACACCAGTATTCCTTGGCTTGTGGCATCACCCTCATCCTCAAACCTCTCTCTGCTCTATCTCTATATTGCCTTCTCCTCTCTGTGTGTAAAATCTCTGTTTGCTTCCCTTTCCCAATTTATGAACACAGGTAATCTATGACATCCCCCAACCCAGTTCTAAAAAACTTTCCTGCCCATTTTTTTCAGTGGAATTGAGTTCAGATTGGTCTTTCTTCCCTATTGCAACAGGCTTGAATAAAGTCTTCCCTGCCTGTTTAACTTTGTCCGGTGCAGTGATTTTGACAGTGGTTCATGCACTAACCATCACCCTTTAACCATCTCTATCATGACTGCAATATGAATGTAACGTGATATTACTTTTAGTGGGGCCTGCGTGGTTCAGCTGGTTGAGAATCTGTCTCTTGGTTTGGCTCAGGTCATGAACCCAGGATCGTGGGATTGAGTCCCATGTTGGGCTCTGAGCTGAGCTTGGATCCTGCTTAAGATTCTCTCTGTCTCCCCCTGCCTCTCTCCCCCAACTCATGCTCTCTCTCTCTCTAAAATAAAAAAAAATTTTTTTTTTTTTCAAATTTTATTTATTTTTGGGACAGAGAGAGACAGAGCATGAACGGGCGAGGGGCAGAGAGAGAGGGAGACACAGAATCGGAAACAGGCTCCAGGCTCTGAGCCATCAGCCCAGAGCCCGACGCGGGGCTCGAACTCACGGACCGCGAGATCGTGACCTGGCTGAAGTCGGACGCTTAACCGACTGCGCCACCCAGGCGCCCCCAAAAAAAATTTTTTTCAAGTGATATTACTTTTAGAAAAAATAATTAAATAACTGTTTTCATTGACCCTAAATTATGACCTCCTTATGCTTAGAAAAGCATGAGAATACGACTCTCAATCTCTTCTTGCTGGATATTGTCCTCTTTCCTCGTCTCATTTTCATAAAGCTCCTGATCTATTGATCAGCATATTGATAATCATACCCCAGTTTTGCTTATTTTCCTCGCTTGAGGCTGTTAAATGATAATTTTCAAAAAGATAAAACTATATCTCCCGTGCTGATAAAGTGAATAATTATTATTATTTTTTTTTAATTTTTTTTTCAACGTTTATTTATTTTTGGGACAGAGAGAGACAGAGCATGAACGGGGGGAGGGGCAGAGAGAGAGGGAGACACAGAATCGGAAACCAGGCTCCAGGCTCTGAGCCATCAGCCCAGAGCCCGACGCGGGGCTCGAACTCACGGACCGCGAGATCGTGACCTGGCTGAAGTCGGACGCTTAACCGACCCTGCGCCACCCAGGCGCCCCCTAAAGTGAATAATTATTAAGGATATTATTTAACTGGTGAATCAGAGAGGGAATCAAGTAGACATTTAATAGATTCAAAAGAAAATCCTTGCTTGTCCACACCTGAGAAGGGAGGTCAGTTGACTCTCTATGGACAGGGAAGGCTTGCATTTCTATAGATAAGAATTATTTTCATTGCTATCAGCTATCTAGAATTTACAGAGATGGGGAATAGCTGCCGTAAGATCATAAATAGGTAACAGGGAGACATGTGCTAGATAGACAATGCATTGTTTCCCTTTGAAGCACTAATTTTTCCCTAAAGAGCCTTGATTCAATTTTACTATTGACACAGAGTTGCAGGCTTAAAGTGCTAGAGAACTAGGGAAATTGTCTTGAGGTTTGGATAACTGTTTTATTCATAATAAGAAAGGGTAGAGTATTTCAAGAGAAGCAATCAGTGAGCCTGAGAAAGGATTTAGTGAAAGGACTGTTACATTAAAGGAGAATAAGTTCAGAATCTCAGTATGGAAGGAGTTTTCATGCTACTGACACGTAAGGATGGAGGAAAATGTCAATTTGACCAGAGCTCATAAGATTTTTTTATATTTGAAATGGAATTGGCCTGATGGATAACCCCTGAGCCCTTTGCACGTTTTGAGGTATGATTCTGCCTACAGCACCTAGGACCAAGATAACTGAGCCAGACAGCCCTGCAAACGAATCCGCAAGAGCTTAGGCAGGAGCTGTGTTCAGAAGGAAAATTCAGTGGTCTGGTGGTCCATCATGACCCCACAAGTCCTCAATACCACGCGTCCATCAAGTGATTGTTGCCTTCAGTTTGGTTGCCATGTCACATGGCATGAAGTTTTGCTAAATGTCCTCAGAATTTAGGGACGATGGAACACTGTGCAAATTAACCATGGGTAATGTTCCTGCCCATACACAATTGCGGGTATTTAAAAACTTCAGATGCGAATGAACCCATAGTCCTTGTAAATAGTGCCAGTCTGCCTCCAAATAACATGTTGCCAAGATGGAATAATTTGCCGTAAGTGTCTGCACCAGCAACAGTGGCTGGCACATACATAGATGCTATTCAGTAAGTGTGCGTGGTATTGACTGGAAGAGCATCCGAGAAGAGTTTCCATTTTTCTATGAAAACGAAAACATTTGGTGCTCATTTATTAGAAAAGGAAGTGGTTGACTTCGAACAGGGTTGGGTGGCGCGGCATCGTGTTGCTGACCAGACATACTAACTATGCCCTCATTTTCCTTAGTGTTCCTATGTGTTAATGATATTTACATCCTCTCCTTATCACCAGGGAACCAAACACAGAATCCAGGAGCACATTGGCGGGAGAAGAAATGTAAATAAACATGCACGTTGCGTGAAAAAAACCGAACCCCTGAGAAACCTTTTTGCCCATTAGAAGTGTAGGGTTACCTAGAAGCTCATAGTCTCCAAATGTGTTTGTAATTACATGTATAACGTGTCTCGTTTGCTAAGTAATAGGCCTACTGACTGCACAACCTGGAAATAAAACATACTGAACCCTTAGATTACAGAAACTCTTATTAATGGACTTCCCTGATGAGCCATGAGCGTATCCAGGGCAGAGATTTGAAAGCTGACACTCTGTAGCCTTTCGAACTTTGCTTCCATTCCTCTTCCTTCTTTGGGAGGTTAGTAGTTTGCAAAAAGCTGAATAGGAGACAACACAATATGAACTACTACAAAAAACCCTAACACCCATACAAAATACTGAAAGAGAATATTTTAAAACATGCAAATGATTACTTATCTGAATTTTAACCAAAGCAGATAAACAAGTCTTTCAGAAAATAGGAACTTGATGGGTACATTTTGAAAGCCAGATTGGAGATTATATATCACATTGCGCACATGGTCTTCTCTGGGTGATCTTGGTTTTATTCTAAATAATTTATTGTAATTTACTTTAAAAAACTTACTTAAAATGACCTTTTATTTTTGTTAAATGAACATTTATTGTTTCTGTAATGAGGAACAAAAGTTACAAAAAGCCTTTGAAATCTGTGCTGTTCTATTACTTGCCATCTTGTTTTTATGATATAGTTATGTCTTGTATATTCCATATATTGTGCATATGACATATATGACTTTTTATAATTTTTGCTCTCCTGAATGATTTAAAAATATATTTGTACCCTTTTTTCATTTAGTATATTCTTATTTTTAATTTTTTTATTAAGAAATGTGTTTTAATGTTTATTTTTGAGACAGAGAGAGACAGAGCATGGATGGGGAAGGGTCAGAGAGAGGGAGACACAGAATCTGAAGCAGGCTACAGGCTCCCAGCTGTCAGCACAGAGCCGGTTGCAGGGCTCGAACTCACAGACTGTGAGATCATGACCTGAGCCAAGTCGGATGCTTAAACGCCTCAGCCACCCAGGTGCCCCTATTTTTATTTTTTTAGTGTTTATTTTTATTTATTTATTTTTTTCAACATTTTATTTATTTTTTGGGACAGAGAGAGACAGAGCATGAACGGGGGAAGGGCAGAGAGAGAGGGAGACACAGAATCGGAAACAGGCTCCAGGCTCCGAGCCATCAGCCCAGAGCCTGACGCGGGGCTCGAACTCACGGACCGCGAGATCGTGACCTGGCTGAAGTCGGACGCTTAACCGACTGCGCCACCCAGGCGCCCCTAGTGTTTATTTTTGAGAGAGAGAGAGAGAGAGAGAGAGAGAGGAGAGAGATGAGAGAGAGAGAGGCAGAGAGGCAGGCAGGCAGAAAGAGGGGTAGACACAAAATCTGAAGCAGGCTCCAGGCTCTGAGCGTCAGCACAGAGGTCGGATGCGGGTCTTGAACTCATAAACCGCGAGATCATGACCTGAGCCGAAGTCAGGAAGCTTAATGACCGAGCCACCCAGGCACCCCTCATTTAGTATATTTATGTTTTGCAACGTGATGAAAAAAAAAACCCAACATATTTTATTTTTATTTTTTATTTATTTTATTATTTTTAATGTTTGTTTTTGACAGAAGAGAGAGAGACAGAGCATGAGCGGGGGAGGGGCAAGAGAGCGAGGGAGACCACAGAATCCCAAGCAGGCTCCAGGCTCTGAGTTGTCAGCACGGAGCCCCCACTCGGGGCTGGAGCTCACAGACCGCGAGATCATGACCTGAGTCGAAATCGGAGGCTCAACGACTGAGCCACCCAGGCGCCGGTATTTATTTTTATTTTTTGAGAGAGAGAGAGAGTGTGTGTGCACATGTGCATGCACGTGCAACTGGGGAAGGGCCAGAGGAAGAGCGAGGAGAGAGAATCCTAGGCAGGCCCACACGCAGCATGGAGCCCCCACATGGAGCTGGAGCCTACGACTGTAGGTTATGACCTGCGCGGAAATCAAGAGTTGGATGCTTACCGACTGAGTCACCCAGACGCCCCCTACAAACATATTATTTTGGAAGTATAGGTTTAATTCTAATAAATCATACATATACATGGAATATATGTATGTATAAAAATAGAAAAGGTATATTAATTGGAATATATATGTGTATATAGATAGACATGTATGTATGTCTATAACATCACATGCATATGTGTTCATTGAATCACTCTTAGGCATTCAGTTGATTTAAATACATTTTATTAGGCATAAATATTGTACAGACAGATGAAGAGACTTTTTGTTAGTAGTTCTTGAGTATACAAAGTTTCTTTTTCACTTATTCAAATATGTAATACTTTTCAGATAATTATCTGAAGTTTTCCTTCATGAAGCAAGCCTTCCACTTTAATTATTCTTAATCAAAAATCCTTGAAAAATTTCTGAACAAGTAATCTATTGACCTCTTGTCATCTCAAAAGAAACCAGTCTTATTTCTCCCACATATTTTATTACTTTCAATTTTTGTTAATCATACTCTAGACCATTTAGAACTTATCATTTATCTGTGTTTTAAAATTACGTTCATCACATTCTTTTTCTCAACTTTTAACAAAATTGATACAGACCTCAGATAGGTACCTCTCTGGTTCTGTTTGAAAGCACAAGAGGCTGATGGCAGCGGGTGGAGGTTTGTCTATTTATTACCAGACCTTTAGGAGAGCATATTATGAAAGGTAGAAGATACTGCAATCAGAACTCTAGTTACTAAGCCAAATTTCATTTTGTCAGACAGAAAGCCCCTGCACACAGCAAGAAATGTATCTGATGAATCAGCAGCTGAGCTGAAATGAGACTTATATGATCATCTATTTGAGGCAGCTCTTTATTAGCCTTTCCTGTTAAGGAATGATAAGATGGGGACATCTAGCTGTTGAGAAGTCTTTTAGACCACTTTAGAATCTCCATTCCCCTATTCAATAACTCATCCTAATATAGGCTGCCTTCTATGTAGTTGAGACAAGAATGAAAGAGAGTGCTACAGCTTTGACTTCCAATAGGTTGTCCCAAAAATTTTAGTAGAAAGTCTTCAGCTCCCTGAAAGTCTGTAGGAATAACGTTTAAATTTATAGGGAACTTTTCCTACCCCATATAGAACATTGGGTTTAATGAGCCATTAGTCTTGTTTTCTTGTTTTGGAAATAAAGGAATATCCCTCCCCATTTTCAAGTCTTCTGTAGGAACTGCTTTCTATTTTTCCACATCTTATAAACATCTAGGCTTGAGACTCACGTAGGAGTGTTACTTCTCTAGATATTTAGAGTCTCACTGCTTTTTTAAATTTAACTCTGGAGGTTTCTGCTTCCTTCCTGAAGGTAGTACTCTTGTCTGGCAGACTTTGTGTTGGTAACTGTCATGACAGACACCTTTAAAGATTTACTTGACATATTTGACAGGGAAAGCGATCAGCCTTTTGGTAGAGTGAAGAGATGAGTCTCTCTCTTCAGGAGAGAGAATTATAGCCATTTTGATCAAGAGCTGGGTGTTCAACTTCAGCCATGTATCTTCTTGGATCAGAAGAGCAAAAAGCATATGATTATTAGAAGATGGGAGAGCAAAGGTCCAGAATTGTAGATAAACTTTTTCAGTTATTAGTAAGTATTTTTTTTTTTTACTGACAATTAGGAATGATGTAAGCATAAAAAGTAAATCCCCAGAGAAGAAACACGTCTCTTTTCAAGACCAACACTCTGTGTCCAGCTGAGTCACAGTTAACTCTGTGGTATCAAGATTCAGGAGTGAATTCTTTTCTCTTAGAGGTGGTAATATTGATAGTGTATTAAATTTTTAATGTGATTATGGGTTACAGGATTTGGGGAAACACAGATAGTCTTTCAGACCAGGGAGAAGGTTTTGCAATACCTCCAGGGTATAAATACACCACCACACTTAATTGAGGAAGTTGGAAGTGTAGAAGAAGACTATCTAGGTAAACCTGAGGTCAGGGATAGGATAGAAGAACTGCCGTTGTCTGCCAAGGAAATTCGGTGAGGTCGTCTTAAATCTTTGTCAAGAAGATGTTCTTGTGGGTGAAGCCAGAGAAAAAAACCTATTCACAAAAAGGCCATAGCCACTCAGTACTATTTAGCTCTCCTTGTCTAGTGGAATATTTTTTTGTTATTTATTTATTTTTAACATAGGTTATTAGTTTCAGGTGTAAAATATAGTAATTCAGCACTTCCATACATCATCCAGTGCTCATCACAACAAGTGCATTCCTTAATCCCCATTACCTATTTAATCCATCCCCCCCCCATAACCATCAGTTTGTTCTCTACAGTTAAGAGTCTGTTTCTTGGCTTGCCTATCTCTGTCTCCGCCCCCCCCACCCCATTTGCTCATTTTTTTTGTTTCTTAAGTTTCACATATGAGTGAAATATGGTATTTTTTTTCTCTGACTTATTTGCTTAGCATTATACTCTCTAGCTCCAACCATGTCATTGCAAATGATGAGATTTCATTCTTTTTTGTAGCTGAGTAATATTCCAGTGTGTGTGTGTGTGTGTGTGTGTGTGTGCACCACATCTTCTTTAACCATTCATCAGTCGATGGACACTTGGGCTTTTCCCATAATTTGGCTATTGTAGATAATGCTGCTATAAACATAGCATTATATGTTTATATATATAAACATATATAGATTACAGAAACTCTTTAATGACTTCCCTGATGAACCATGAGCGTATCCAGGGCAGAGATTTGAAAGCTGACACTCCGTAGCACTTTCGAAACTTCCTTCCGTTCTTCCTTCTTTGGGAGGTTAGTAGTTTGCAAAAAGCTGAATAGGAGACAACGCAATATGAACTACTACAAAAAACCCCTAACACCATATGAAATACTGAAAGAGAATATTTTAAACATGCAAATGATTACTTATCTGAATTTAACCAAAGTAGGTAACAAGTCTTTCAGAAAATAGGAACTTGATGGGTACATTTTGAAAGCCAGATTGGGAGATTATATATCAAATTGCGCACGTGGTCTTCTCTGGGTGATCTTTGGTTTATTCTAAATAATTTATTGTAATTTACTTTAAAAAACTTACTTAAGATGACCTTTTATTTTTGTTAAATGGACGTTTATTATTTCTGTAATGAAGAACAAAAGTTCTCATTACAGACAGGGATATATATATATATATCCCTTTCAATTAGTACTTTTGTATTCTTTGGGTAAATGCCTAGTACAGAGATTGCTGGATTGCACACTAGTTCTATGTTTAATTTTTTGAGAAACCTCTATTCTGTATCCACAGTGGCTATATCAGTTTGCATTCCCACCAACAGTGCAAGGGGATTCTGCTCTCTCTGCGTCCTCGCCAATGCTTGTTTCTTGTGTTGTTGATTTTAGCCATTCTGACAGGTGTGGGGTGATATCTCATTGTAATTTTGATTTGCATTTCCATGATGATGAGTCATGTGGAGCATCTTTCATGTGTCTGTTGGCCATTGGATGTCTTTGGAGACATGTCTATCCTTGACTCCTCCCCATCTTTGAATTGGATTATTCATTTTTGGAGATTGAATTGTATAAGGTCTTTATATATTTTGGATACTAACACTTTATTGGATATGTCATTTGCAAACATGTTCTCCCATTTTCTAAGTTGCCTTTTAGTTTTGTTGATTGTTTCCCTTGATGTGCAGAAGATCTTAATTTTGATATAGTCCCAATAGTTATTTTTGCTTTTGTTTCCCTTGCCTCAGAAGACATATCCAGAGAAAAGTTGCTGTGGCCAATGTTGAAGAAGTTACTGCCTGTGTTCTCTTCTAATTTTCATGGTTTCAGGTCTCACATTTCAGTCTTTCATTCATTGAATTTTTATTTTTGTGTATGGTGTAAGAAAGTGGTCCAGTTTCATGTTTTGCATGTTGCTGTTCAGTATTCCCAGCATCATTTGTTGAAGAGACCATCTTTTTCCCACTGGATTTTTCCTGCTTTGGTGAAGATTAATTGACCACATATTGTGGGTTTATTTCTGGACTTTCTGTACTGTTCCATTGATCCATGCGTCTGTTTTTGTGCCAGTACCATACTGTTTTGATTACTACAGCTTTGTAGTATAACTTGAAGCCTAGAATTGTGATGCTTCCTGCTTTGTTTTGCTTTGGCTATTTGGAATCTTTTATGGTTGCACACACATTTTAGGATTGTTTGTTCTAACTCTGAAAAATGCTCTTGGTATTTTGATAGGTATTGCGTTAAATCCATAGATTACTTTGGGTAGCATCCAAGACATTTTAACAATATTTGTTCTTTCAAGCCAAGAGCATGGAATGTCTTTCTATTTCTTTGTGTCACCTTCAGTTTCTTTCATCGGTTTTATAGTTTTCATGTTGCTGTATTTGGTTAGGTTTTTTACCTCTTTGGTTAGGTTTATTCCTAGACATCTTATTATTTTTTCATCCAATTATAAATGGGATTTTTTTAATTAAAAAATTTTAAATGGTTATTTATCTTTGAGAGCGAGAGGGAAAGATACAGAGTACAAGGGAGGGAGGGGCAGAGAGAGGGAGGGAGACACAGAATCTGAAGCAGGCTCCAGGCTTTGAGTTGTCAGCACAGAGCCTGGCGTGGGTCTCGAACCCACAAACTGCAAGATTATGACCTGAGCTGAAGTTGGACACTTAACTGACTGAGCCACTCAGGCGCCCCAAAAATGGGATGGTTTTCTTAATTTGTCTTTTGCTGCTTCATTATTGATGTATAAAAATGCAACAGATTCTGTACATTGATTTGTATCCTGTGACATTACTGAATTTATCAGTTCTAGCAGTTTTTTGGTGGAGTCTTTAGGATTTTCTATACATAGTATCATGTCTCTGCAAATAGTGCAAGTTTTACTTCTTCTTACAGACTTGAATGCCTTTTATTTTTTTTGGTGTTTCATTGCTATGGGTGAGACTTTCAATACTATATTGAATAAAAGTGATTAGGGTGGACATCTTTGTCTTGTTCCTGATTGTAGGGGGAAAACTCTCATTTTTTTTTCTCACTGAAGATGGTGTTCCCTGTGGGTTTTCATATATGGTCTTTATTAGGTTGAAATATGTTCCCTCTAAAGCTACTTGTTAAGGGTTTTTATCATGAGTAGTATGGTACTTTGTCAAATGCTTCTTCTGCCTTTTTGAAATGATTATATGATTGATTCTTATCCTTTCTTTATTGATGTTATGTATCACGTTGATTGATTTGTGAGTATTGAACCACTCTTGCAAACCAGGAATAAATCCCCCTTGATCGGTTGAATGATTCTTTTAATGTATTGTTAAATTTGGTTTACTAGTATTTCGTTGAAGATTTTGCAATAATATTCATCAGGGATATTGGCATATAGCTCTTTTTTTGTGGTGTCTTTATCTGGTTTTGGTATTAAGGTAATGCTCACCTCATAGTATGAATTTGGAAGTTTTCCTTCCTTTTCTATTTTTTGGAATAGTTTGAGAAGAATAGTTACTAACTTCTTTAAATGTTTGGTAGAGGGGTGCCTGGGTGGCCCAATTGGTTAAACATCCAACTCTTGGTTTCAGCTTAGGCTATGATCTCACAGTTCACGGAATCAAGCCCCATGTTGAGCTCTGTGCTGACAGCATGGAGCCTGCTTAGGGTTCTCTCTCTCTCTCTCTCTCTCTCTCTCTCTCTCTCTCTCTCTGCCCTTCCCTGCTCATGCTCACATGTGTGCTCTCTCTCCTGAAAATAAATAAATAAACATAAATAAATAAATATTTTTTGATTATTTTTTTGATTACTAATTTACTTTCTATGATGGTTATTGGTCTGTTCAAATTTTCTATTTCTTCCCATTTCACTTTTGGTAGTTTATATATTTCTAGGAATTTACCATTTCATCTGGGTTGTCCAATTGTTGGCATATGGTTTTTCATAATATCTTTTATAATTGTTTATTTTTCAGTTGTGTTGATTGTTATTTCTTCTCTCTCATTTGTGATTTATTTGAGTCCTCTTTCTTTCTTTCTTTCTTTCTTCTTTCTTTCTTTCTTTCTTTCTTTCTTGAGAAGTCTGGCTAGAAGTTTATCAATTTTAGTGATTCTTTCAAAGAATCAGCTCCTGGTTTCATTGATCTCTCCTATTGTTTTTAGTATCTATATCATTTATTTCTGCTCTAATCTTTATTATTTTCTTTCTTCTGCTGGTTTTGAGTTTTGTTTGTGCTCTTTTTCTAGCTTCCTTGGGTATAAGCTTAGATTGTTTATTTGAGATTTTTCTTGCTTCTTGAGGTAAGCCTGTATTGCTATAAATATCCCTCTTAAAACTGCTTTTTCTGCATCCTAAAGATTTTGGATTGTTGTGTTTTTATTTTCACTTGTTTCCATGTAATTTTTATTTCTTCTTTTATTTCCTGGTTGACCCATTCATTGTTTAGCAGGATGTTGTGTAACCTCAATGTATTTGTGGTCTCTCAAGATTTTTTTCTCATGCTTGACTTCTAGTTTCGCAGTGTTGTGGTCAGAAAAGATGTATGATATGACTTTGACCTTCTTGAATTTGTTGAGGCTTGTTTTGTGGGCTAATATGTGAACTGTTTTAGAGAATGTTTCACGTGCACTTGAAAAGAATATGTATTTTGCTGTTTTAGAATGGGGTTCTGTGTATCTGTTAAATCCATCTGTTCTAGTGTTTCATTCAAAACCATTGTTTTCTTGTTGATTTTCTGTTTAGGTAATCTGTGTGTTGATGTAATGGGGTGTTAAAGTCCTCTACTATTATCATACTGCTATCAATTAGTTCCTTTATGTTTGTTATTAACTGTTTTATGTATTTAGGTGATACCATGTTGGGTGCATAAATATTTACAATTGTTATATTTTGTTGGATTGTCCCCTTTATTATTCTATAGTGTCCTTCTTTGTCTCTTATTACAGTCTTTTTTTGAAGATGATTTCTTCCAGCATAAGTATTGCTAGTCTGGGTTTCTTTGACATCCATTTGCATGATAGATGTTTCTCCATCCCCTCCCTTTCAATCTGCAAGTGTCTTTAGGTCTGAAACGAGTCTCTTGTAGGCAGCATATAGGTGGGTCTTGTTTTTAAATCTACTCTGTCACGCTATGTCTTTTGATTGGCACATTCAAGGTAATTACTGATAGATATATATTTTGTCATTTTATAATTTGTTTTGTGATTTTTTGGAGATTTCTTCTGATCCTTTCTTGTCTTTATCTCTTTCATGGTTTGCTGATTTTCTTTAGTGATATTTTGGATTTCTTTCCCTTTATTCTTTGCATATTTATTAGTGGTTTTTGATATATGGTTACTATTAGGTTTGTATATAACTTCTGCATATAGTATTCAATATTAAGTTGAGGATGGTTTACGTTTTAGTGAAATATTTGAATGTATCATGTTGAATTTTCTCTTATCCATTATGAAGCATTATAATAAAATATCTGTGGAGGAGCACTGAGTCCAATCATCGTCAATAAGATCTAATAATCTTTTGTGCAACAACAAGCCAATTATCACTGCACTTGATGTTCTATCAGTTGGAGTTTTAAAAAGTGACCTGGAGTTTATTTTAATTGAAGAAGTATATGCAAATCTATTTCTTTCATTCTTTCTCACTATGGAAAACAAAATCTAGAAGCATACTGTACAAAATTCAGAATTTCTGAAATTCTCATTACCAAGTAGTTTGCAGGTATCCAAGAAGAAGGGCTATATTTTCATGTCCTCATGGAGTTTCATGAAGAAAATAAGTAGTTGATTTAGTTTTGTGGTATTCATTTTTTAAAAAATATTTATTTTTGAGAGAGAGAGAGGGAGACAGGATCTAAAGCAGGCTCTGTGCTGAGAGTGCATAGCCTGATGGGAGGCTTGAAGTCATGAACTGTGAGTTCATGACCTGAGCTGAAGTCAGATGCTTAACTGACTGGGTATTCTAGGTGCCCCTGTGGTATTCAACTTTTACTTTTAAATGGTGTTTTCAAATTTAATATTAAAAAAAATTGTTACCTTTAATATGGTATCCTCAAATGTCAGTGCTATTGGGCAGAACATAGACTTAGCATAGAGAGCATGTTTGTTAATCAATTACTATTTTGAAATATCATAAAATGAATAGCGTTATGTTTATCTACAGGAGTCAAAAAGTTAATATGAAAAAAATAAATGAATTGCTATGGAAACGTGCTTGTCAAACATAATATGTTTTCAGTTGGAAGGTTTTTCTTATGTTAGAAATTGATAAACTAGTTCTGTCTGATAGAACTTTCTATAATGATGGCAATATTCTATAATACAGTGGCTACTGAACACTAGAAGTGAGAATAGGAGGACTGAGGAAGTGAATTTATTATTATTTTTTTACCTTTAATTAATATAAATTTAGATTTAGGTAGATACATATGGCTGCCATATTAGAGAACACAGGTATACCCTGGAAATTCAGACACTTGAAGGTTGTGATCATGTGCAGAGGAGTATTTACAAATTATCACTATAAATGCCAGAGTGCGTTAGAGCGCAAATAAGGCTAAGTGATGACATTCTTTTTTTTTTTTTAGACACCTTCTTAGCATAGAATCTGTATGATATTTCATAATTATTAAATCTCAGACTTTCAACCAAGCAACATTGCCGGAGATTTGAAACAATAAATCAACACTACACAAACACTTAAACCCTAGACAATCACAGAAATGTCATCAACACCTCTCTCAGTGTCCATTTCCAATTCTGGCTTATGTTAATGTCAGGATCTTTATCTGGTACTTGGAGCCCTCAGTGTCTGACCGAAAGTCTACCACCTGGTGGGTGTAATTTGATACATACTGAACAGCTAAAAGTATGTTAGTTGCATGCACATTGCCTAGTCTGTGGTTCTTGAAGGCAAGCAGTTCAATATCTATCCCTAGCATCCTGCACAGTAAGTGGTACAGAGCAGGCAGCAGTAGATGCTTATAAACTGAGTGGTAGACTTTGCATCTGTTTTATTCTCTAATTATTATCAAGAAAAGCTAAATGGAAATTATATGTATAATATGAATGTAAACATAACCACACACACACACACACACACACACACACACACACACAAATACTTTCATTTTTTATGTGACCCAGAAGAGTTCAGTGTGTAGCTCTCCCCTCTGTTGACTTCCTGTTTTGGACTTCTGCATGTTAAATGCTAAATATATTACTAAGGGCTATGAATCTCATACACTTGGAAGAGAAGTAGATTTTCTGGAAGGAATACATAAAGTATAAAGAAATTCATGTATTTTAAAATGTTATGTGACTTGCAAGTTGCCTTTATTTAGAAGCAAAAGCAAAAAAAAAAAAACAAAAAAAAAAAGAAAAAAAAAAAAAAAAGAAGGAAAAGCAACCTTGTCCTTCATTAAATCGATCATGTCTGCAGCAACAGAAAAGACAACATCTGGTTCAATCATCTTTTTTGTAGTTCTTGGAATACCCTTTAGGAGAAAAGACTTTTTTTTTCCTTTCCTAACCTTTCTTTTCTTACTGTATCTTTGAGGTGGTGTCACGGAATGGCAGAAGTTTCAGAAAGAGGTTGCTGGCTTTAGCTTTACGGAGATAGGAAGCAAGGGCAGCAAAATGCACTGTAGTGTGCAAAGGGAGCGTTGTATCAGGACTCTAGTTATCCCGGGGAATGACGTTGTGTGACAAGCAAAAGCCTCTTTGGTCCTCTTGAGAATCTTGGGGGAACATTCTCGGTTAGAATCTCTGAAATAACATGACAAGCTTCTTGTGGAAGGAAGGGAGGGCAGTAGCTGTCGAGATGCTGCTCATGCTTTCTTGGGGGTTGCACTGATTTCTACCAAATTGACCTTTGGTCACTTTTCTTCATACTAAGTAATTAATTGAAGAATTTGGGGGATATGTTTCTTATGTGTGCTGAATGCAATCCAGAGTGGTTTGTATTAAAGAGAATGTCAATGGTTGGACATTTACTAGGAATCTAAGACACTCTCTCCTTGTGTTTTAGGTGTTCTGGTGGTTGTAGAAAGCACAGGTACTTCTTGGGTCATTGGGTCTGGGAGAAGCCAGCTGTTCTGCCATGAGGACTTTCAAGCAGCCTGCCAGAGACATCCATGAAGTGAGGACATATGACTTCCTGCAAACAACCAGTACCAACTTGACATTGCATTAGTGAGTCACCTTGGAGTTCATTCTCCAGCCGCATTTAAGCTTTCATATTATTGTAGTCCTGGCCAATATGCCAAGTGCAATGTCATGAGAGACACTGAGTTAGAAGTACCCTTTCAATTTGTCCTGAATTCCTTACCCACTGAAATGGTAGATTTTCCACTTCTTGCCATGTTGAAGTAACTGGTGCTGGGCTTGTCTTGCTATAAAAAATGTAAAAATTTTTAAAAACTGGAAAAACATACGAAACAATGGTTTTTCAGAAATTGGGCAATAGGCGGTGAAGGGCTGTGATCCAGGGAAAGGGAAAGAAATGATGTGAGCCCTACAATTGCTCTGGCTACAATTACATGGAGATCTTTGTGTTCTTTGGCACCAGAAAGGATAACCCAGGCAGAGTATAACATTCCCATTGAGTTGAGAAGACAGAGATTAGAGTCTGGGGAAGATGAAGTGGGTGGAATCTGCAGGGCAGGGTACTCAAGAAGAGGGAGTCATGCAGAAAACGGTTCCAAAGGTCAGAATAGGGGTCCTCTTGCATCTGTTGCTGAACACTGGGCTTCACATATGTGGGATGTGAAAGCGCCACAGGGCAGCACAAAGAACAGCTCGGGAGCTGGAAGCCCAGCAACTTCTAGAACTCACCTATGGCTGGGGTACAGTTTCCACTAAACCTGACTGCTTGGTCAACAGAGACAGGCTTTAGTAATAAGGCCCAACTGATGGGCCACCTGGGTGGCTCATTCGGTGAAGCGTCTGACTCTTGGTTTCAGCTCAGGTCATGATCTCACGGTTCGTGAGTTTGAGCTCTGCATCGGGCTCTGTGCTGACAGCTCGAGCCTGCTTGGGAGTCTCTCTCTCTCTCTGCCCTTCCCCTCTCTCTCTCTCTCTCTCTCTCTCAAAATAAATAAGTAACCTTAAAAAATAAAAAAAATAAGGCCATACTGATACTAATTCTAATACTTATTCTAATAATTCTAATAATAATATTTTAAATTTTTTTTTCCACGTTTATTTATTTTTGGGACAGAGAGAGACAGAGCATGAACGGGGGAGGGGCAGAGAGAGAGGGACACAGAATCGGAAACAGGCTCCAGGCTCTGAGCCATCAGCCCAGAGCCCGACGCGGGGCTCGAACTCACGGACCGTGAGATCGTGACCTGGCTGAAGTCGGACGCTTAACCGACTGCGCCACCCAGGCGCCCCTCTAATAATAATATTTTAAATCTAGGCCTAATAAAGCTTAAAAATAAGCCAGCCTGGAGGTTACTTAACTCCCTGTCAAAACAAATTTCAGTATTGTCTACAGGAAGGCAAAACCTGGTAACAACGTAATACTTAAAATCTACCATAAAATTGTAAGACAGCAGAAGCAAATATATAAATGAAATAAAATATATAAGTTATTCATTATAAAATATATATCTATAATTTTATTTATGTATGTATCTCTACATATGTACATACATAATATATATACAATTATAGTTAACCAAGAAAAAATCAGGCAATAGACATGTACTTAGAAATAGCAAAGGTGAGAGAATTAGCTTAAGGACTTTACAATGGTTATTTTAAATCATTATGTTTAAAATAATCATTATGTTTAAAATCTTCACTTTAAACATAATTAAGACAGGAATGGAAGGTATAAAAGTAAACTATGGTGAACGTAAAAGTACAATATACAAAATGAAGATTTTATGGGATAGGGCTAAGAACAGCCATTGTGGGGTGCCTGGGTAGCTCAGTTAGTTAAGCATCCGACTTTGGTTCAGGCCATGATCTCATGGTTCATGGGTTCGAGCCCCCGTTGGGCTCTGTGCTGACAGCTCAGAGCCTGGAGCCTGCTTTGGATTCTGTGTCTCCCTCTTTCTGTCCCTTCCCTGCTCTCATTCTGTCTCTCTGTCTCTCAAAAATAAATAAACTTTAAAAAGAAAGCAGCTTAAAAGCAACTGGAGATAAAAGATACATTACCTATTGGGCAATAAGATAAGAATAATTTTAGGCATCTCCTCAATAACTGTGCAAATTGGAGGACAGTGAAATCCCATCTTCGAAGTCCTAAAAGAAAAGGAAAAAGCCCTATAACTTAGAATGTTAAATCCACCAAAAGATCATTCAAAAGTGAAGGCAAAATAAAGGCTTTTTCAGACAAATAATATGTATAGGATTTGTCACCAGCAGACCTGCGCTACAAGAAATGTTAAAGGAAGTTCTTCAAGTGTCATAGTGACAGCACATGGAAAATTGGATCCACACAAAGAAACTAGAGGTGCCAAAAAATGAGCAACATGGATGCACAAAATCGTGATGATTGCTTACTGACGGTGATGTAAACAGAAGTTAAAACAATTCTGATTCTGCTTTTATTAAGGCAGCATTTTAACATACATTTAGTTTAATTGAAAAAGCACAAAGTGCTTGTGAAAACAAGATAAAATTCTAGAGAAAGAGTAAGCACACGCTTGCTGAATTCAAACAGAAGGACAGAGGCGATGGGGAGAGGGTCACCATGGAGAACGGGCACTCTTTCTGCCTGTTCAGTCTGCTTAAGGTCTTCGGAGAGCATTGGCTGAAAAATGGCAAAGCTGAGGAAGCTCCAGAAATAAATTGGATATCTGAGTTCTTACAAGTTCCTACAAGTTCTTACAAGATAATACTCCCCTAAAATGTGACACTTTTAGCAGAGTTCAGTCTGTGGTATACTTATGTGTGCTTTGACTTTTTTTCTTACTCCTTCGGTTCTGTGTCTCTTTATTCATTCATTCATTTAAAAATGTAAAAACTGAGATACAATTGACATGTAACATGTCATACAATGTGTTGTTTTGATACATTTATAAGTTGCAATATATCACCTCACATAATTATCATTTCTTTTTTTGTGGTAAGAATAATTAAAGACCTGGTCTCTTAGCCAGTTTGAAGTTTATAATGGAGTATTGTTGACCATCATCTCTAGGCTGTGCGTTAGGTCTCCAGGACTTAACTGATCTATTATTTGCATGTCTATACCCTAAACATCTTCCCCAGTTTCCTCACCCCACATACTCTGCTAGCTGTCATTCTAGTCTCTGATTTTACGAGTTCTGCTTTTTTTAGATTCCACAGGTGAGATCATACAGCATTCGTTTTTCTCTCTCTGACTTATCTCACTTAGCATAATGCCCTCAGTTTCTACCTCTGTTGTCGCAAATGTCAGGAAATCTTGCCCCTGTCAGCAGTGTTCTCCCAGCTCCGTCTGTGATGGGCCTTCACATTGTGTCCTGCTGTTGTTTGTGACCGTCTCCCCTGCCTCGGTTGGACAGGGTCTGTCCAGGTCATCAAGTGTCCTTCAGAGTAATTTAATTAATTGTTTTAATTAATAACATTCAAAAGCCTTTTCAGAGTTGCTCGGCAACATGTTGCTCTCTCAGCTGTCCCCTGAGCTGGGGAAGGGAGGTGACAAGGACAGGAAGGAGGTAGCCCGTGTTAAAGGTCCTTTCCCACCTGATCAGCTTGTGAAGATCAACTAGTTTTTGAGGAAGGACGAATATGACTTAGGAATCCTGACTTAAGTATCTTTCTAGGAAGAGAAAATCCATGTTGATAGGAAGCCTGTTCTTGTAACTACTAAGTTGAAAAATTTGTTTTTAAGTTTTACTTTTTTTGAGAGAAACAGACTGTGTGATTGGGGGAGGGGCAGGGAGAGAGGTAGAGAGAGAATCCCAAGCAGGCTCCATGCTGTCAGCACAGAGCCCGAGGTGGGACTCGATCCCATGAACCATGAGATCATGACCTGAGCCGAAATGGAGTCGGAGGCTCAACCTTCAAAGCCCCGCAGGCTCCCTTCCCTGGTGATTTGTACAGACCACAGAGATATTTAATAAGTGTCAATCATTCTGGCCACTTTCCCACAAACTGTGTGGAGAATATAAATCAGGCACGTCTGCTGGGCACCACTCTTGGTCTGGGGTGAGCTTCAGAATGAGATTGGTATTGGAGGCGGAGAGGAAGGAATGGAAAAGAGGTGCAAATGGAAACGGTAGTGTCTCAAGTAGGCTAATCGCAGGTGCGTGCTTCGCACGTGTGCAGTCAAGTGTTAAATTTTTAGATTTCCCTGGACAGTGTGAACATGAAAGAGAATCTCTTCACGTGGTAGCAGTGGTGCTGTGATGTCTCATTTTGTGAGGTAAGGACCCCCTTGGGCCGACAGGCTCCTGGTTTCAGGCTATCCTCCGCTTGCAGCAACCTCAGCTCCCAGCGCCGAGCTTTCTGTGGATCAGAGAGAGGCAGCGTCAGACCTCTGGGTAGAGCCAAGTGAGGTTGCGTCGTTTCTCCTTCCCGAGGGCCGGGCTCCTGCCTCCAGTCACAGAAGTCACAGATGTCACCTCTGATCTCTTTGCTTCCGTTCACCACACACCCTGCCTTTTGTTTTACAATGTACCTTCATTAAGGAAGCCTTCCCATGTGCCCGCCCCTCTAGGCAAAACTAATGGCAATACATTGGCGCTACCATACGGACATGCCGATAGCTGGTGTGTGTGTGTGGGTTGTGTGTGTGTGTGTTGTGTGTGTGTTGCTCTCCTGTAGGCTCTTGTGGGCACACTCTAAAATGCCACTTGCTTCCCCTATAGCTGCTCATGATAATTGGCAAAGTGTGAGGCACAACCGATATACAATACCATTAATTAAACAAACTGCCATCAGAATATGAGGACCTGTTCAAAGCAAGTCAGAATACTTAAGGAAAAAAAAAATCACATGAGAGAGATCATCTCTGTTAATACAGATTCCAGAAAAGGCGCTCTTCGCCTAGTTTGGGCCACCTCAGATACCCATACCTCCCTTTGTAACACGTGACATCCACCATTTATTTTTAGCACGAGTGAAGTTTTACAGGCAAAATTTTCAGATGTTGTCGAAATACTTTCTTCAGGGTTTCTCGCTTCTATAATAGTCACCATGGTAATAACGATCACACGTAGAGAGTTTTACTCAATCTGCGTACACTTGAAGTTAACTTGATGAATGGTTTAAAAAAACTGTTTACTAGAGTCTTTGCTCATCTCTAATACGCGTCACAAAATGCTGACCCTTTCCTTGTTAGTTCAGGGCACACTTTAGTTCGCTTGGCCCCGCGGTTGTCTTTCCCCTCCAAATAATCTTTTCTCATCATGCCTGTGTTCAGAGGCGGAAAGCGTGGCTTGCTCGTGGATTCAGATGGAAGATGTATCCCACGTCGTGTAGCTCTGCCCCTCGCCCTTGCAACCGCACTTGGCTGAGGGATTTTGCTTTCGTATTACATTCTAGCCACAGCCACGTAGAATAAATTTATTGGTGGAGAAATTTTCCTTAACCTTCAGGAGAGTTATTTAAAGTGATCGCAGCCTTGGCTAAGTGGGATCACTGAGATTAGTTGATTCGCTGTGACGCTGTTCACAATTTTTTGTCATAACCATCCGTGACATGGTTTGGCTTTGAGAGCAATATTTAGAGTCCAAGGTCTCTCCTGAGACGTAGGGCTAAAAGGGTCGAGCGTTAGAGGAGTCGTTTCGTGGCATGTATCTTTATCTTTAGGAAAGAAGATTTGCATACCTGTGCCTCTCAGTCCTCCCCGGCAAAGGTTTTCCTAGACAGCATCTCTGCTCATCTTTTTTTCCTTTAAAGAGCAAGATGGACGAGTCACATAGTCTCAGTTCCTTAAAACTGAGGAAAACAGAAAGCACAAGGAAGGGGAATATTCTCTCAGAGGTAGAAAGAATCCCCTTGGAGGACGAGGGTGCTGTTCTGGCTCGTTGTGCACTGGGACACGTGTTCGATCATCTCCTCGGCTTTCCCCCAAATTCTCCTCATCACTTAACCACCAACCATTTATCAGCTGGTGGTGGGACTGTAACTCTAGTTGAGTTCTATACTCCTGCAAGCTAGGCGAAGCATTGCAGAACTAAATAGATGGTCATTTTTTTTTTTTTAATGGAGTTAATAGAATTCTCTGACTTCCATTAGTAGATTTCATGCTCAACCTTTAGCCAATGGGTTTTCCTTAATGTTAGCTCAAATCCTTCCTGCTGGGATAGAAAACACGTCTTGCTGGTCTTACATTAGAGGTGTGCCGGCCAGCAAATACATCTGTGATTATATAAATATGATTTATTTGTATTTAGGCTGACAGGTCCTTTTTTCAGCCCTCCATTCCTACTTTCAGAGATTCCTGCTAATCTTCCTTATAACATATTGCACTTAACACTGAGGCTTTCTTCAAGTTATCCACATAACACACCAGTTGTTGGGCTGTGAATTAGAGGAGAGTCTGAGTGATGAACTCATTCTTAGCTTGAGTTCTCAAAGCTCCCCAGGTTTTTCCCTTATATGTGTCTAAGCTCATTTCTCCTTCTCTTATGTTATATTTGTACAGATTTTTTCTTCCTAAAGGGATTACATCCACATCTGTTTCTATTAAACACCACTCTGCTTATCTTTCCTTTTCTCCAAATTGTCAAGGGCGCTTCTTTCTTCTTAATTCTGTGTCCTAGCCTCATCTCTATGGAGATTTATCTAAGACCTGCACTGAGGAAATATCTTATTAAAATGTAAATAGATTCTCAACATTCCAGACACATTCAAATCATCCAAATGTGGCTATTTATTTGTTGGGTTCATGTTTCTATTTCTAAGAAAAAATGTGTTTAAAAATCAAAGACAGCAACTTTAATTAAACAAGGTTATTGCATGGTGGGAGGGGCAAGGCATTTGGAAGTTTATGTATAATTGTTCTTATGGGACAGTTATCTATAAAGTAGAATCAAAAATTCACTTTATGTTCCTTTCCTTACATCTTAGGAAAAGAGGCTTTCCTGTTTGTTTGAGAGTGAAAATGTTTTAAGATTTTCAGACCAGGCTGACTGAGCCCTTTGTCCTTTCTGATTGCCTCAAACAACTCTGAATCCTCTTTGACACATGCAGGATGGAAGTGTGTCCCCTCTCCCCACCCACTCTATTCTTGTGATGCGGTGTCTTTATTAATAGGGAAAAAACTCTGGAAATGGGAAATTGAGTCATGGCTCAGATTACTTCAGAAATATGGCTAGTGCGCCTCCAGTATTTGGTTAATGTGACAATTGTCAAGATGGTCAGGATAAACTAAATCACGTTATAAGACTCAGAACTCTGTGGGGTTTAATTAATTGATAGCTACAAAAATAATTTGGGGACAAAAAGGCCATACAATGCAAAAGTATTAGTATAGTGATGACCACATATTATAAATGTTTTCATACTCATCTTTCCTTCTTGTCAATGTTCTTATCCCTCTTATCTACTAAGCTCATGTCAGACTTTGCTTGAATCTCCAGTTGTCCAGAATGGGGTGTCCTTTGCTTTTGGAAACTGTGAAGCAGCTGGGCAGAGACTGTAGAAAGGGTCAGCTAGAACCGAGGGTGAGGATAAGGAGGGTGGCAAGCTGTCATTCAAGATAAGATGCTGGCAGTCTTACCGATTGGAACCATATTAGAGTGGGAGATAAAATTTGAAATAATTCACATATATATGTGTATGTGCACACAGTCACATTCACATACAACCAGTGAGCAAAGCAAAGTATTCCTGAAGAAAACAAGGAATAGAAATAGAACATTCTGGAGGTCAACAGAGACACACAAATTGTTCGCTCGTTGACTCACTCATGCCTTCTTTTCTTTCAATATTTATGTAACCCAAACTCAATGGTCTGCACTAAAGAAGACAATACAGGAATAAAATGGAATATCTTTACGAAACTAGAATTAATCTGGGCAACATTTCCAAATGTATACGATTAAATCGTAATTAAAAAGCCAATGGTTTAATGTCTTTCACATGCTGTAGCATGTTTGGAATTAACACTACTGGGTCCCTGGAAAAGGCCCCTTATTGCTGAAACAGTTTTGCTTTGGGAATTAGCTTGCCTATAATACAAATAAGGCAAACACGTGGAGAAAGACAATGGGTGATGGTTCCTCCCAGGACATCTAGTAAAATACCCAGAATTGATTCTCCCGGGATCAATCACTAGAGACCTGGTGTCAGGCAAGGCATAACTAGTAACTTGCATGTTAACTTCCTCCTAGTGGCCTGGGAAATGCAACAAACTAGTTTGTGTTTCATATGTAAAATAAATGATTGAGGATAGTGAAAGGGAAATACAGCACTAGGACTGCGCTGGCTCGCGGGAAATGAACTTCTCCATCCCTGTTTACCAGCTGCATTGGTTTGCTTCTGCGAACTTGCGGCAGCTCTATGTGGATTGTTTAAAAGGTTAGCTGCCATGACCCTGATATGACAAAAGGATACACGAGGATGTGGATGTCAGCAGTGCATGAGTGCACATAACAGGAAAATGTTTGAGCTTTAAAGGTGGAAACGCCAAGACCGTGTATTTGAGTAAAATGCTTCCACTAGTTCGATGGAGAGAGAGTTTGATGGGTCGTTTTCCCAGACTAATGAAAGGAAGGATGTTTTCTTTATGTGGATGGGATGGTTACAAATGAATATAATGGTTCCCCCAAATGAGCATCATTTTGAACATCATGTATTCCATTCACACCAGGGGCACTGATTTATAATTACCCTAATGGAGCCCAGAATTGGGACAAATGGATATTCACGCTGCATTTTCTTCTTAGGCACTGAGTATATTGGGCACATACCACCACAACTACAGGGTGCAAGTGAGGTTTGTTTACTTCAACTTGCTTGCAATGGATGTGCATTTCTAGGTCACTGATTCCAGCACAGCAGTGTTCATGGCAAACAGTGTATAAGGAGGGATTTATATGCAGCATGGCTGACATAACTGGATGGACTCTGGCTTGGTCTGCTTGGGTGGCTAACTCTAAATGAAGTCCGGGCATCTGCAGGTAGTGTCCTAGCTGATGAAAAATGCACTTGAGTTTGGGCTTACTGATATCCAAGTACATGAAACTAAAACATATACTGAGCTGGGAACATGGAAGGGAATCTATTATGAGTAGCAAGAGAAGGGGTGACTAAAATGTCTCCGTTAGTCCCGAATTCTGTTTCCTGTTTTATTGTGAGGGAGTCCATTGGCAAAGGAGATGAGATTTCAGATTGAGACCTTCCAAGTAATGTTAAGTACCTGTCTATCAGAGCGTATCATCCGGGATGCTGGTAGCTGTTGTACTAGGTTCTGGGAGCGTGTACTCACTTATCTTTCTAAGTTGGTTACATTCAGCCATGATGGTATTCAGGCTGTTGACACATGATTTGTAAGAGGATTTAGTTTTCCTTAAACTGCAATATGAATTCTGAAATAGAAATCTAATCTTAAAACTAGTACAGGGGAATTTGCAAAAACATCTTAAAACATGAGCGCAGGGAATCTTAAAATAGTAGGAAGAATAATTTTCCTGGTGTCAGGAGAACACACGGTAGAAAGAGCAGGGTCATTAGTAGCTGATTTGTTCAGCCAAATGCAGGCCCTGTGACATATTTAAGGTGATGCAAAGAGTGATATTTGCTTAAGGGTGCAAATGTCTATCTTTGTATCGAATTCTGAAGCCAGTGCTGGAATATAAAAATAGATATCTTATTCTTTAGTCTAGGAAGGAAAATTAGGTATTTTTAGATATTATGATTCCAGCCTCCATATTGAGTTTATAAAAAAAGCAAAGACCAAAGGGATTGCTGCCTGTTGTTGCAGGGTCACGCAGGGCAAGTCGACAGCATTGCAACTGGAGGGATGGGATTCCCATTTATTAAAATGAGAAGCTTGTTGGAAAATCAGGTTTGGAAGATTCGAGGTTTGTTTGGGAGGGATATGCATTCCAGTTTGGACACAGAAAGTCTTAGATGGGTATCTGCAATCCTAGCAGACATGTCAAGTAGACAGCTGGAATTTGGGGCAGAGGTTAGGAGTTGTCAGTGTACGCGTGGTCCTGGAAAGTCATGAGAGCTCCAAGGAGTGAGTGTACATATAAATACAGAAGACGTCCTTGGACAAAGCCTAGTGGCCCTACGGTGTTCAGAGGTCGGGGGATGGGGAAGCACCATAAAGGAAATTTAAACGAGTGATCAATGAGCAAGAAGAAAACACAGAAAGTGGGATGACACGGGAGCCAAATGAAGGAAGTATTTTGAGGGAATGATCCACCATGGAAATGTGGCTGCTCCATCAATGTGGGACAAAATGCATTTAGTTAGGCAGGACTGAGGAGAAACCCTGTAATCTTTCACCTGCTGGGTGAGGTGCTGTTGTCTCTTCTGACTTTGCAAATCCCAGAATTTTCAGACTCTCTCTATTCCATTTCATTCCTGCTTACAAATGGAAATTCTTTTCTCAGCTAGTCTCTCTTGAAACACTGTGGTAAATGCATCCAATAGTAACCAACTCATGCTATTAACATTCTGTTTTCCGATTTCTTCCCATAGAACTGCCATCTGATAAGGCACATGGTATAGAACTACCTATGATTGTTTACCAAATACTGTACTATTTCATAACACAGCTTGCCATTTTTCCAGCTTATAATATTTTTCCTTACTGCTCCTTCTCTAAGCTAGTGCTACAGTAAGATTTTATATTTTAGGGTTTTTAGCAGGGACCCCTCGAGAACCAGTAAAATGCTAGGCAATCCTCAAATTCCAATGGCCTAAAAGAGCAAGAATTTATTTTTCACTCGTATAAAGCCTGCTGCATGTTTGGGAATTCACTCCAGGGTGACTGTTGTCCATGTCACGGCTCAGCTTGGCAACTTCACAGACCCCCAGGGCAGTGAGGGCTGTATTGGAAAGATGAAAACCAGCAGGTAAGTTCTCCCACTTAGAAAGTTACACACAGCGCCCCCAAAGCAAAACCAGATGGCCGGTTCTGGTTTTTAAGGCTTAAAAAAGAGGACTAAGGTATAGTTGTAAAGTTCATCTCAGTACGTAAATCAGTGTAAAGCCATAGGATTTATTTTTTATCTTCTTGCATAATATCAAAATGATTTTTCTGTAGAGACTGTTTTACTTCATTTCTGGGCCTGAGACTCCAAAGACAGACTAGCTAGTGTGATAGGAACGGGCAAGATTTCCAGGAAAATGTCAATCCTCTTAGAGGGAAGAATGGACCAGGTTTTTATGTTTTGAACTCTGTCCTAAAGTAATTCATGCTAGTTGTTAGCAGGAGCTAATAGTAAAACCACATCGGTCTCACCTAAACCCCTGGTCTGTTACTGATGCATTGTTTTTTTTCCAAGTCTCACCTTTATTGTTCTACTTTGCTATTCACAACGTTGCACTGAAACAGCCCCTTGTTTTAGCTGACAAATACCTCACCTCTTTTATCTTCTCAATATTGCTTTCTTCCTTGTTGTCATTCCTCCGATGAAGACTAACTGGTTTTTATAAGGACTTGAGGCAGACACCTTAAAGCAGCCATATTACTCTTTTTAAAAGTTTAGTTATTTTGAGAGAGATAAAGGGAGAGAGACAGAGTGAAAGGTGGAGGAGGGTAGAGAGAGAGGGGGACAGAGGGTCTGAAGCAGGCTCCATGCTGACAGCAGAGAGCTGGACGTGGGGCTTGAACTCAGAACCATGAGATCATGACCTGAGCTGAAGTCTGACACTAAACTGCCTGAGCCACCCAGGTGCCCCCACATCACTCTTGATGTGAATATATTAAACATAGTTGATCTAGCATTGCCTGAGAATGAGTTATTTTGCCATTAGTGAGATAGTTAAATCCAGGTGTTGGTCAAGTGAACTTGCCCTAATCTGCCAGGAAAAGTGTGACCAACCCCGTTAAAAATCTCTGTATTCCATTTGATTTTATTCCTACATGAATATTTGTAGTAGATGCGGAAATATGAAGTGAAAGTGACTTTGTCTTGGACAGGTCTACCGTTCTACAAAACTAACAAATTTCTCTTATGTTCTCATGTTACTTGTGGATAGCGATATGTAGGTCACAAATTGTTTCAGGTTTGCGCTCATTTGGGTGTCATACACTAAACAGGGAATGTGTACGTTATTCCTACTCTACCGACAAGTAAATATAGACTTAAAAAAAAAATCCAGACTCGCTAACCTTCACACAGTTAGCTATTGACAAAGCTAGAATTAAAACCTGTGTTATCTGCTTTTCCTTTTGTGCTATTTCCACAAGCAATTTCCTACATAATTCAAAGTGAAGAGTATTATTTTTTTATCATGACCTGAAATTTATTTTATCTCATTAAATAAATAGTTGTACTGAGCACAGCACTTGAGGCTGTTCAAGTGGTGCCCTTGGTTACCTCTGTGTCTGGAGCTGTTTGAGGTTCCTTTTGTGTACCTGCCCGTGGGGCATCTGACAGTGATTCATTTATGGATTCTTCAAATATACTCCCAACATTAAAGAGGAGGGATTCTTTTCATAAGTAACTCTTTATGAATTGGTAAATTTTTAATTGTTCTCAATTGGTGGCAAATACGTTAGTTAGCACCTTTAATAGAGTTCTTGCTGTTTCGGGATCTTACCAGGTAGCAAATCGACTTGTTACAGAGTTCAGGCCCACACTTCTCTCTTACCCTTTCTTTTTGCTGATCATACATGGAGCTTTGGAATGAACAGTTGGAAGGTGCTGGACAAAAACACTTCACTTATCCATGTTAGAAGGATTGAACCATTAATACTGGGGGAGGGGGAGCATTTATTGAATCATAATAAAGGTAGGAGCCAGATGTCTAAGAGGGACAATCCTTGAAATCTGGGTTAATTTTATTTTTTAACATTTCTACCTGGTAATGCCATGCTCTTTAACAATTTGCTTTACCTCTCTGTGCGTATTCTTCTTTATTAGATACGTGGAGGGAATTACTACACAATATTTAATGCATAAATAATATGTTCAACTTTATTTTCATTTCTGTGGAATAGGTATCATAATCTTAAGATAATTCTATGATTAATATCTTCTCTAAGACAATATCAAAAAGAACCTTTTAGGTGATCCCATGAGTGGCCATTCTCTATGGTATAAGAACAAAATCAAACACTGCTGGTATAAATTCTCTGGAATAGGGAATATGCTGAAATAATAAAATTTTCTGAAAAACCATCAATCAGGATTCAAGGCTAAATATGCCACTTATTAGAAAATTGGATTCCCAAGTTTAAATAAAACCAAGGCTTAATTTTAAACTTACTTAAATAATATGTACAAAATATATTAGAGCAGAATTAAAAGAGGTTGACATGACTTTCACTTCCAGGAGTGATATAATAGGGCACAGCAGGCAAGTATGCCTATTGCAAAAAAAAAAAAAAAAAATCCTCATAAAAAATATTGTGAAGATATCAGAGAGCTGTGGAGGCGCAGGGATTACATGAACCACAATTTATGGGAGGAGAGAACATATCAGAGGTGAGGTAGTGATCTCTGCCTTTTTTCCTCTTTAATTTGTTAGAGAGGCATTTCCTGATTCTGGGTGTGAGCTGGGAGCTTGTACAGGCAGAAATGGTATTTTGGGGGAAAAGAGCAACGAGCAAAGCTTTTCTTGGTCATGTAGGGCCAATGTAACAATACCAATAGCAGGGATTTTTTTTTTCGTGGCGATTTTGAGCTGGTTTTGATGTGTAATGGAAGCTAGGGCCCTTGGTCAAAATATTTGCAGACGTAGAGTGAAATGTCCTGCACTCTTGAGGTGCGTAGGGAATAAAAATCCAATTTGAGAGAAAACATAAAGCTGGTCTTTCCAACCATATTCTTTTTTTTAATTTTTAAAAAGTTTTTTTATTTTGAGAGAGAGACTGAGCACGAGCAGGGGAGGAGCAGACAGGCGGGGGGAGAGAATCCCAAGCAGGCTCCGCACTAATGTGCGGGACTTGAACTCATGAATCGCGAGATCCTGACCTAAGCCAAAATCAAGAGTTGGCTGCTTAACTGACTGAGCCACCCAGGCAGCCCCCAGCAATATTTTTAGGGCAGGTTTTGATAGTCTTAGAGGTGGCAGGTTAGAGGGCTAGGTAGAAAACTCTGAAGGCAGAGATAGTTCTCTTACGAGCTTTTCAGGCCTAAGGAAACAGAGACCCACCTTGTTCTCAGTAGATACTTAACCAATCTACTGAGCATTCTGATTTGTAGACAAAGGACTTCTTTCATTATAAGGTAATCCTACTCAAAGGATTCCTTAAAATATTTAGTTACATGTACGTAGATAGAGCACTGGCACATACTTTATTTCATTTGACCTTATAATTGTGGGGTAATTTTGATTTTGTACATAAGAAACCCGGGGTTCACTGCGAGCTGTGCTAGAACCCAGGTGTTCTGATGGCTCATCCAGTGTCCACGTACTACATTAATATAGGCGACGACTTAAACGGGCTACTCAAGAACTCTTCAGCTCTACTGTAAACCTCATTGTACAAATGGGCCATGTTTGAGTCAGTGGTATTTACAAAGCTTGGTCTTTCACTGGCACTTGAAAGCAACTGCTCAGAGTCCCTGGAGTCGATATCCTTCTCCCCTGGCACTTGGGTTACATCAGCTCGTAGTGAGGATGAGAAGATATAAAGCAGGGGGGCATGAATCTGGGTTTCAGGATACACGTTAGAGCCAGAGTTTCTCAGTGAATCATTTGTATTTCTGTCACCTCAGGAGCTCCAGAGGGCAGCTGGGCTAATTCACATACTGTAATTCACCAAGCTATTCTAAGCTTTTATTTTCTAATAAACTGTGGAGAGTTCTTAACTGGTAATTAGAAAATGATGATACCTTGTCTGTAAAAACCACACTTCTTTGACTATATTGATGTGATTGTGCAATTACATTTCAAATTAGCTTGAACAATGTTCAACACAGGAATTCTAATTTGGGTCTGATCCACCGAAACTTGGGCGTGGCCAGGTGTAGGGGCATCCTCGAGAGTGTGCACACAGTTCCTGGTTTTTAAGTGAATTCTCAACTCGCTCGAGTGACGTAGGGGGGGAGCAGCAGCGAGGGTTTCATTTCATCATCCTGTCTTAATTTTGTACATAATTCCTTTTTAATTATGACTTAAGCCAAGATATTTGATTTTTACAGAAACCAAGTGGCTTTGTATTTCAATATTATTGTTATTTCTTACTTAATAAGAACATACTGTGGTTAATCAAATACCTGTAACGTACATTTACAATGATCAGAGAGTTTAATCATCATCCTAATAATCATCATAATACATGGGTTATTCCAAAATGTTGCAATGCAAACAAACACAGCTCGGGGTTGTTGATGAACAGTGGCGGATCTGATAGGGTCCAAACAGTGATAGTTTTAGAATCAAAGGGGCTAACAACCCAGACGGGGACATTGGGACTGTAAGTTTAAGCTGGTAGTGCCCGGGTTAAACCCGCATATGTAGTCACCCTAATTATGGATTAGTCTATGTATGTGTGATATTTGACTGCCATGCTACACACACCTACTTGTACCTAAATGGAAAAAATGGCATCCACGCATTTTTGTATATGCATTCGCTGGATACTAAAATGCCTACTCTGTGCCAGGCACGCTAACTAGGAGTTGGATACACGGAGGCTAATAAAATTCAGCTCTAGGCCTTGTAGAGGCATTCCCTTGCCAGCATGGTAAACCCTGAAGTCCATTACGAACCACTGAGGTGGAGACCTGTCACAGGCTGTGTTTCTCCAGCTAACTTGACTCTTTGACCCTGACGTTTAAAACTGGTATAAGCCTCCAAAACTGGTGTTTGAATTAGTTTATTTTCATTTTTAACATTGTATGGGGCATGTCAGGAAATGCTTTTCATTTTTAAAGGGACAAGAGTCCTTTATCTGGACCGAATGTGTACACATTTATGTAAAGCTGCACTGTCTTCTATTGTAGCTATAGGTGGCTATTTAAATGGAAGTTAGTTAAAATTTAAGAAAAAAGTGGAAGTTCAGTTCCTCAGATGCAGAAGCCACATTTCAAATGCTCGGTAGCTATATGTGGCTAATGAAAACCGTACTGAACAACACAGTGAAGGACTTTTCCATCATCTTAGAAATTTCCATTGGATAACACTGACATCGACATATGACGCACCTCTAAATGCACAGAGTAGTTTCCATTCCCCTTCAATATCAGAATGCTTAGACCATCACACATTCTGCCAAAATGTGAAATGCACTCATTTACTTATTTATTCACTCAGCACATATTTATTAGGTACCTAATCTGTGCCACGCACAGGAATGAATAGGATAGAGGACATGTACTATTCTTATTTGATTCTAACAATTTAAGTGTTATGGGTATTGAAAAATATCTTCCTTTTACAACATAGAGCCTTCTAATTGGGAGGCAAATTAATTTGTGTTGAGCTTCCTAACATGGCAAAATCTGAAAGTAACAAACGTGGTATAAGATATGGGTGGGCAGGGATGCCTGAGTGGCTCAGTCGGTTGAGCGTCCGACTTCAGCTCAGGTCATGATCTCACGGTTCGTGAGTTTGAGCCCCACGTCGGGCTCTGTGCTGACAGCTCGGAGCCTGGAGCCTGCTCCAGATTCTGTTTAACCCCCCTCTCTTCACCCCACCCCTGCTTGTGCTCTCTCTCTGTCTTTCAGAAATGAATAAACATAAAAAATTTAAAAAATACGGGTGAGGAAAGTAAAATATGAGAGACTGGTCAGTGATCTCAGACCACTTTTGTCATTGCTTATTGCAGATTTTCTTATTTCATTTTCTGAAAAACCATAAGTAACATCAAACAAAGCTCAAGGAGATGGTTGGAGCTTATAAGAAAGTATACCTGAGACTAACTTTCAAATAGTTAAGTTGTCAGATTCAGAGAATTTACAGGAAGAATATCTGAACAACACAACAATTAGGAGATTATAAGCAATACAAGATAACATTTGCAAAGACATAGCGAATTATGGTTTATGTGACTTTCAAAGTTAATGATAAAGAAATATAACTGTATACAATTACCCTTTCAGACTCTTATTTCAACTTTTATATTCATGTACTGAAAAGGCAGAACAAAACTTGACTGTATTTGAAGAGATAGTTGGTTTGATCACGCAGGGTGAAGAGATTATGGTCCTAAAATAGCCTGCAGTATGGAGGATTTACCTAGGATTTAAGGGAATTAGTTTGTAAAGCTAGGGTTAAACAGTAGAATGAGTTACTTAGGGAAGGTTAACCTACTTCCTGTTTCTCAAGGGCATTTCGCTGAGAATTAAGAGTGGAATTGGACTGAGGGTTGTTTGTAAGATGGCATAGGAAGGGAACAGGGTTTGGTGTGCCAGCCGTTTCTCCCTACCTTCCACGTGAGATCAATATATCTTTGATTTAAAAACCATTGCCATCTCTTGTCAAAGCCACGTTATCCACATTATTGATTTCCCATGTGTTGTCAGGTTGGCTTCCTGAGACCCTGTCTTCTGTGAGCAGGCTTACTGTTTCTCCCTCTCCGCTGAGGTTAGCAGGGACTCCCATGTCATTCAGTGCAATGAGACTTCTTTAGTCTATACTCCCTCTAACTCCAGGGAACCTCTGTAATGATTTCCTCATCCTTCATGCGATCTCTCCAGCTAGCATCCATGACACCACACCAGTTCAACCATATCCCATCTTGTTCTAGCTTCATGGCCGTCATTCTGACTGGAGCCACCGACAACTTTGGGTTACTGCTTCCTCTCTGTTTCCTCCAGTTATCACTCTTGTTATACATTATAAATTTATAATGTAAATTAGACCATTGACATTCCCCACTTAAAACCTTGCCATTGCATGTAGGACGAGATCGAAATCCCATACGCTGACTTATGACCCCTGGATCATCTGGCCTGTCTCTAACTCTCCAGCCTCGCTCATGAGTTGTCATTCATTCATTTATCTTTTACATATTAATTCTCTCACTCACTCAGCAATTACGTGTTGAGCACAGTCTTGGGATCTGAGCGAATAACACAGGATGAAATTATTGCTTTCTTGGAGTTTATATTCCAGCAGTACCCACGGGTGATCTGGTGGTTACAAATAACACAGGATGAAAAAACAAAATTAGAATGCATTAAGTGATGATAAGGGTGAAAGCAAAATAAGCAGGGAAGTATGCATGCATGCAAGGTTGAAAATACAGAGAAGGCAGTGAAGGAAGTTTTCACTGAGAAGCTGAGCAAAGACATAATAGAAGAGGGGAAAACAAAAACAGCTGTGCAGGTGTCGGGGTGAAGAAAACCCAGGGTTTGGGGAACAAAGGCAACACCCCAAGTGCACCTAGAATGTTCTGGAAACATCAGGGAGGTCAGTGTGAGTACCTCAGATTACACAAATGAAGTGGTCATACTGAGAAATGAGACAGAGGGAGAGGACCGGATCATGTGGAACCTTGTACACCATTGTAAGGACTTTGGTTTCAAAGAGGCCATTAGAGATCAGAGACCATTAGAGACTTTTGAGCAGGGAAGTGCTTTCTTTCTTAATGCATTACTTCTTTACAATTACTGGGCACCCTTTCTAGGTACTGTGCCAGGTTCCAGGCTTTGTGCTTGACTTTCTACTAAATTGAGATATTTCCACATGAAATCGTGTATAATATTGAGTTCTTCATGTAAATTAAAGCCTTTTGAAATTTAAACAGCCTTTGATTTCTAGTAAGAGATAAATAGTCTTTTATTCTTGTGATAATTGTTCACACTGCCAACATCCCATGGGAAGGAAAAATTATGTAAATGGGAGCCCAACTAATAAAGGACATTTTGATTTGTCCAAGCGACTATACAGCGAAAATGCGAATTATCATAGGTCGTGAATCATGTTAACTGATTAATGTTACAAACCTCCAGTCATTGTTAAGCATTTGTTGAAAACGGGAGGGACTGGAGATTAAAAAGGACTTCTAGGGGCGCCTGGGTGGCGCAGTCGGTTAAGCGTCCGACTTCAGCCAGGTCACGATCTCGCGGTCCGTGAGTTCGAGCCCCGCGTCAGGCTCTGGGCTGACGGCTCGGAGCCTGGAGCCTGTTTCCGATTCTGTGTCTCCCTCTCTCTCTGCCCCTCCCCCGTTCATGCTCTGTCTCTCTCTGTCCCAAAGTAAATAAACGTTGGGAAAAAAAAAAAATAAAATAAAAAGGACTTCTATTGTATCTGGTATCTTTGCATTTGGGTACCTCAGAGAGTTGAAGTTTTTAAAGCAACATTTGGCAGTCTAAAAACTGGAAAAGCTAAGGAAACGAATTTCACGTGATCAGAGGTGATTATTCTCAATACCATCTTCCCTTCAGCTGGATTCTCAGTTTTACTATATTTCTGAAGTTTGGCACAAGACCTGTCACTCTCTGAACTCCTCTTATATAAACTTTAATCTCTACCACTTTTATAATGATTTTTATTCGATTAAGTCTGCTCTAAATGGAAACCATTTCTAAATATTTTGTGAGAATAACATCCACTTGTTTTCTCTTCAAGTATTACTATAGTCATACATTCTAGGAATTCCTGTGCACAAGTAATGGTTGCTCTAGGAAATGGGGAAGAGAGGAAGAGAAGTTACCAAAGCAAGCATGCAAAGTCCTCACTAAGAGCTGAAGGACTTAGGTCTTCAGGCTGTATATGGGCAGCAAGTTCCCCCCCAAAAAGGAATAGGAGAAAAAACCCTTACTTTGAAGCATTTGGTTGATTAAATAGAAGCCCACACAAAAGTTTCTAGGGAGGAGAAAAAAAAGGTCACCTCAAAGAGGGAAGGGAATTACAGTGGTATAAAAATCTCACCCACAAAAACAAGACGGTACAAAACAGCTGAGTCGTTCTGTTATGTTTCTGAAAAAATCATCTTCAACCTTCAATTCCAGAATCAAATAGGCAAAATGCCTCATAGAATATAGACAATATTGGGGTGCCTGGGTGGCCCCGTCTGTTATGCGTCCAACTCTTGATTTCAGCTCAGGTCATGATCTCACAGTTTGTGAGTTCGAGCCCCCATCGGACTCTGTGCTGACAGTGTGGAGCTGGTTGGGATTCTCTCTCTCCTTCTCTCTCTCTGCTCCTCCCCCGCCTGTCTCAAAAATAAATAAAAACTTCAAAAATATATAGACAATGTTAAGACATGTAATTACTTAGAAAAATGAATGTATCGTGTGCTTAGTCTCAGGAATTCACTCAAGACTGTGATCCAACAAAATAAAGGGATAACATGCGGTGCAAATGTTAGATGAAACAGCTTGCCTTCTATATTGTATTTTCTAGTATTAAAAAAAATTTTTTTAAGCATTTATTTATTTTTGAGAGACAGACAGAAACAGAGCACATGACAGGGAGAGGCAGAGAGAGAGGGAGGCACAGAACCCAAAGCAGGCTCCAGGCTCTGGGCTGGCCCAGAGCCCGACGTGGGGCTTAAATTCATGGACCGCAAGATCATGACCTGAGCTGAAGTCCGGTGGTTAACCGACTGAGTCACCCAGGCGCCCCTGTATTTTCTAGTGTTTTAAGGTCTGTATTTTATTTTGCATTCTTTCATGTCAATTCTTTAATACATATTTTAAAAATTACTATGGTTAAGAATAGTATCTTGACTTCCTCACCGTGTACTACAGATAAGTGAGACGTGTGGGTAAATGGGGAAATTTACCCAAGCTCAAAAGATACGTCAACCATTCCCCAGTCGTGACCACTGAAGACATATCAATCATTAGAGAAAGTGTAACTCATTCCACTGACGGTGGAGGGACTCCTCTAGGAACTTTTCACATAAAATGTCTCTCCAAAGGGAAAGTGAGACCAACTTCATTCAAACAAATGAGAGGAGAAAATAGAAATTAAGAATCAACACACTTCAGTGGATAAAACTTCCCAGTAAAGCAGAATAAAGTGGTATGTAACACTCCAAAATAACATACAGAGAATTTAAAAGGAAAATCCCTAAAATCAGATATTGAAGAACTAGAACAGGGGCTCCTGGGGGCGCTCAGTTAAGCATCTGACTTCGGTTCAGGTCATGATCTTGCAGTTGGTGGGTTCGAGCCTGGGTCGGGTTCTTTGCTGTCAGCTTAGAGCCTGAAGCCTGCTTTGGATTCTGGTGTGTGTCTCTCTCTGTCCCTCCCCTGCTTATGCTCTCTCGCTCTCATCAAAAATAATAACATTAAAAAGAAAAAAACTAAGAACAAAAATGGACAAAACCCAGGAAGAAATGTCACCAAAATTGGCTGAATTCAGGAAGAAATGGAAGTAAGAGATTGGACTATGGTGCCAAGAGGGATAGATTGAATGAAAATTAATAAAAGGCCTTAAAGAAAGTCAGAAAAACAAACAAGATAATTAAAATTAGATAACGGAAGAAGTAACTGTCAGAGAAAAGACTAGTTGAAATGAAAGATATTTCCTTTTTTTTTTTTTTACTGTTTCTTTTTGAGACAGAAAGAGAGAGAGAGGGAGGGAGGGAGGGAGAGAACAATTGGTGGAGGGGCAGAGAGAGAGGGGGACAGAGGATCCAAAGTGGGATCTGTGCTGACAGCAGTTAGCCCCATGTGGGGCTTGAAGTTATGAACTGTGAGATCATGACCTGAGCCAAGTTGGACACTTAACTGACTGAGCCACCCAGGTGCCTTGAAAGATATTTCTTAACTATTTTTTCTGTTATCTATCTATGATAGATATCTTCCTACCAATTTATCTGTATTATCAACACATTATATACATGATATTTTTTGAACTGTTGGGGAGTAGGCTGCTTGCACCAGGACCTTTGCCTCTTAATACTTCTGTATCAATATCATTATTATAACACTGTTACATAATTATATATTATTATATCACATTATAATATGACAAGGATATTTCTTTACATAACAACAGTAGAGATATTAAATTCAGGGAATTTAACATCAAAGAACTACTATTGCTTATTCTTTATGTCATATTCCAAGTGTATCAATTGCTCCAATAACATCCTCCTTAACTGTGATTTTACAGTGAAGGATCTAGTTCCGGACCCACAACTGCGTCGTGTTCTCATGTCTCTAGACTCCTTTTTTTTTTTTTTTAATTTTTAAACATTTGTAATGATTTTATTTATTTTTGAGAGAGAGAAAGAGACAGAGCACCATCAGAGGAGAGGCCAGAGAGAGAGAGACCCAGAATCTGATGCAGGCTATAGGCTCTGAGCTGTCAGCACATAGCCTGACACAGGGCTTGAACCCATGAACTGTAAGATTAGACTGAGCTGAAGTCAGATCCTTAACCAACTGAGCCACCCAGGCGCTCCTCTCGACTCCTTGAAGCAAGGGAATTCCTTAGCCTTCCTTGGTCTTCTATGAAACAGACACAGGCCAGATATATATATATTTTTTATTTTTATTTTTAAATTTAATTTATTAAAAAAATTTTTTTAATGTTTATTTTTTCCAGAGAGAGAGAGAGAGAGAGAGAGAGAAAAATGAATGAGTGGGGGAGGGCAGAGAGAGAGGGAGACACAGAATCCGAAGCAGTCTCCAGGCTCCAGGCTCCGAGCTGTCAGCACAGAGCCCGACGCGGGTCTTGAACTCAAGAACTTAGAGGTCATGACCTGAGCTGAAGTCGAATGCTCAACTGACTGAGCCACCCAGGCACCCCTAATTTATTATTTTTTAAAATTTACATCCATGTTAGTTAGCATATAGTGCAACAATGATTTCAGGAGTAGATTCCCTAGTGCCCCTTACCCATTTAGCCTCCCCCCTTCCACAACCCCTGCAGTAACCCTCTTATTGTTCTCCATATTTAAGAGTCTCTTATGTTTGGTCCTCCTCCCTGTTTTATATTATTTTTGCTTCCCTTCCCTTGTGCTCGTCTGTTCTGTGTCTTAAAGTCCTCAAATGAGTGAAGTCACATGATATTTGTCTTTCTCTGACTGACTAATTTCGCTTACCACAATACCCTCTAGTTCCATCCACATAGTTTGCAAATGGCAAGATTTCATTCTTTTTGATTGATACAGGTCAATATTTTATAGAATGTTCCTTGATTTGGATTTTTCTGATGTTTCCTCATTAATGAATCACGGTTATGCGTTTTGGCTACATGCAGTGATGTGTCCTTCTCAAGCCATTATGTCTGGGAGCACATATGACTCTGTTGATGTTTGCCTTTTTTTTTTTTTTTTTTTTTTTTTTTTTTTTGGTGAATTTTGATTACTTAGTTTAGTTGTTGTCTATATTCACCATTATGAGTTTAATTTTATTTTGTAATTTGCTAAAAGATATGGGAAAATACTCAAGGGCTGTGTAAATATCCTTCTTTCTTCAAACTTTTCCCCGATTTAAATTTAGCATCTGTTCGTGATACTTGCTTGGAAATGTTCCGGTCTTGTCTGATTGCTACCCCACAATCTCCCCAGGGAATCCTATTTCCTTGAGAGGGGAATGGCATTTAGAAACCCAGGCCTGGGATCTAGTTCTCCTGGGGTGTTGTTGGCTATGAGCCCCTTAGGAGAAAGTAGTGAAATCATATTTTTCTCTTACTTCTAATTCCAGTCTAATCATTGAAGATTATTCTTTGACTTCCCTCATTCGTTGTTTGTTTCTCACTTATTCTATAGGAATAAACATGACTCACAAATGTATATATTTACTCATTTGTTTAGTTTGAGATACACACAGATTAGTTTTCATTTATTAATAGTGTGAAAGGGTTTTCAGTGTGGGTTATGCCAATTAACACTCCCACCAGCAGTGCGTGATATTTCCGATGTTTACATTCTTGCTAACACTTTAGGAATGTCAGTATTTTTTGTATTGTTTATTTTAGCCATTCTAGTCTATGTACATTGGTGTATTGCTGTGGTTGTAATTTTCATTTTTATGTTCTTGATGAACTGATGAGGTTTAACCTCTTTGTTGGTTTATTTGCCATTTTGATATCTTTTTTTTGGGGGGGGGGTTTAAAATGTATGTTCATTTTTTCTCTAGTATTGTCTTTTTTGTGTAGTCTATATACACATGCTCACATATATAGATGAGAGTAATTTGTGGCATTTATTTTTGAGACTGTTTTCTCTGATTCTCTTTGTTGTCCCAAGCTCATTAGTATTTTCTCTTTTGTTTTATTATAAAAATTTTATTATTTTGCCTTTAATAGTTACACCTTCAAAATTTCTAGAATGCTTTTGTGTGTGTATGAGGAAGGGTCAAGACTCTTGAATGATTTTTTCCACAGTGAAGTTTTACTGGAAGAATGATTCTTTTTTATACCTCACTGGAGTGTCCCCTTTTTAAAAAATGCACATGCACATATTTATGTAGCTATGCTTTTGAACTCTATTCTGTTTAACCAGAATATTTTTCTGTCCTGTGTTTTGCCACATTCTGTCCCTGTGTTATGTCACATTAAGACTTTATAGTAAGTCTTAATACCTAGCGATGTGAATTCTTTAAATTCATTTATTTTCAAAATTGTCTTAGGTATTTGTGGACTTTTAAAATTTACATAACATTTAAGTATCAGTTTTTTTCAATTTCCACAATATAAAAACACAGCCGGGCTTTTCATTTGGATTGTATTGAATGCATATATCTCTTTAGAAGGAGTTATCTCTACAGTATTGTGTCCTTGCAATTCATAGACATATGTCCTCTGTTTGTTTAGATCTTTTACATTTTCCCTCAATATTGTCTTTAGTTTTCTGTGACGAAGTATTGTACATATTCTGTTAGAGTCAACCCTGAATAGTCATTATGCTTTTATAAGGATGATTTATTTTATTTATTATTTTTATTTTTATTATTTTCTTATTTTTTAAATAAAAAAAATCATTTTCTACTTCTTTCTGGTAGATAATGATGAAACTTTTCATCCTGACTTTATCGAGCAATTTGCTAGATTCATTTTATTATTTATTTATTTATTTATTTATGTTTATTATTTTAGAGAGAGAGAGAGTAGAGACAGAGACAGAGTGCAAGCAGGGGAGGGACAGAAAGAGGGAGACACCAGAATCCGAAGCAGGCCCCAGTCTCTGAGCCATCAGCATAGAGCAGATGTAGGTCTCGAATTTATGACTGCGAGATCATGACCTGAGCTGAAGTCGGATGCTTAACCTGAGCCACCCAGGTGCCCCTGCTAGATCCATTTTAGTAGTTTTTCTATGGAATATTTTGGATGTGTCACATGAATAACTGTGTTGTCTGTTACTAATCACAGGTATATTACTTTTGCAATCTGTATGCTTTGGGAGTTCTTTTTACTTACATGGGTGCATAGCCAAAGACCTAATGCGTAATGTTGCATAGAAGTGATGATAGAGTGTACTTTGTTATGTTCCTGGCCTTGGGAGGTAAAGCTTCCATATGTTACCATTAAGTGTGATGTTTGCTGTAGGTATTTTTGGTAGACCCTCGATATTAAACTAAAGTCAGATTCTCTTTTTTTTTATTTTTTATTAAAAAAATTTTTTTAACGTTTATTTATTTTGAGACAGAGAGAGACATAGCATGAACGGGGGAGGGCAGAGCAGTAGAAGGGGAGAACACAGAATCGGAAGCAGGCTCCAGGCTCTGAGCCATCAGCCCAGAGCCCGGACGCTGGGGCTCGAACTCGCGGACCCGCGAGATCGTGACCTGAGCTGAAGTCGGTGCGCTTAACCGACTGAGCCACCCAGGCGCCCCAAAAGTCAGATTCTTCTATGTCTACTTTGCTAATATTTTTATAATGAAATTTTCTCAAGTGCTTTTCTGGTACCTTGTTAGAAGATCTTTTATTCTTATTTTTTCATTCCTTTTCTTTTCTAGAATGGTGAGTAGTTTGGTTTTTCTTTCTTCTTTTTGCTGTTTGGTTTTTCTAATGTGGGAGCAATGGTGCATTTCTGGAATAAATTCAAATGGATTATGATGTATTATCTTTTTTATGTATTTATGAATTATATTGAAATCAACTTTACAACTATGTTCACAAATAGATATTAATCTGTAATTTACTTTTCTTGCAATGTCCTTTTCAGGTTTTAATATGAAACTTTGGTTGGCCTCATTAAATAAATTAGGGCATGTTCCCTCTTTACTTTGGATTTTTGAAAATCCTTTTGCCCTGGGTATCGTAGGAATTATCAAGTACCTAAAGGGAAAGGGGCCCAGAATGCCGAGTTCACTTTTCTGGGCTTTTTGTCTTTCCAGCAACTTGGCTCTTTGAGTCATGGCTGCCTTAATAACTAATACCATTGACCTGATGTTTTCTTTTCTTTCTTTTCTCTTTTTCTTTTCTTTTCTTTTCTTTCTTTCTTTTTTTTTATGTTATTTATTTTTGAGAGGGAGAGAGAGAGAGAGGAGAGACAGAGTGAGAGTGGGGGAGGGGCAGAGAGAGAGTGAGAACAGAGTCTGAAGCAGGCTCCAGGCTCCGAGCTGTCGCACAGAGCCTGATGCTGGGATCAAAGCCAACGAACCGCAAGATCCTGACCTGAGCCAAAGTCGGATGGCCAATTATCTGAGCCACCAGGTGCCCCTGACCTGATGTTTTCTGTATTTTCATTCATCTTTTAAAGATTTTCTTGCTGAGGGGTTCGTTTTGCTACAAGCTGGTCCATCACAGTTGGAAGTGAAAGCCCCTTCCTCATTTTTAACCCATCTCTTCTCTTGGTATTTTTCACAGAGGGCATATAGATCAAGGATTTTTTTGGGCTCGTGTGTTACAAGTATTCATTAGAGACTGTTCGACTGCTGTCTGTGCTTACCTTCTCATGGTTGAGTGCTTTAGGGATGAAGAAGAATATTTACTGAGACAAATGCTTCCGTCAGCCTGACAATGCTCTTTTCAAACTGGGTGCCTCTCCAAGCAAGTGCTACATGGTTCATTACCCATATGTTGCCCTACCCTCATCTTTTAGGATTTGCTTTAGATGACGCTAGTCTGTAGAGGTTTCTGTTTTCTGGCACATGCAAGCTTTAGTTGTTTTAGAAGTTGTAGAATAGTTAAGGAACATGTTCTTGGTTTCACTAATAAAGAACGCTTGTTTTAATTTTGGTAGAATCACTTATAACATGTCCTGGAGGGATTTTCTTGAGTGGAGTCTGGAAAGACGTTAAATCAGGCAGCAAGGCACACACACACACACACACACACACACACACACACACACACACCAAATAATTTAAAAGGGGAAATCAAATTTTTAACAAATAATATTTTGCAGGGAGTGACATGAGCAAGATGGCAGGATAGGAAGGCCCCTGTCCGTGTACCTGCCAACAACAATAATTTGGCAGCCATATTGGACAAAAGTGCCTCTGCGGGAGCTTTGGGCTCCTGGTAGGAGACTGCAAAATGCCAGCAGTGCCCAGACCAAAGAGAGTTGTTCGAGAAGGCAGGGCCCATGCTCAGGATTTTGAATCACCAACTGGGGTCCCAGCTACGGCCCCAGAAACTGCCCCTTCCCTCTGGACATATGGCTTATTTCTCTTTGCTCTTGATCCTGCCACTGGCGACACCTGCCTAGGGCCCTGCAGGAGTCATACTGGCCCTATGCCTCAGGTGTAGACAATGATACAGAATTGAGGGCCCCGAAATAAGCCCACATATACATAGCCTGCTCATATTTGATGAGGGAGCTGAGAATACTCAATGGAGAAAGGGACAGTGTCTTCAATAAATGGTGTTGGGGAAATTGGATATGCGTATGCAAAAGAATGAAACTGGACCCCCCTCCTCCATCTTATGTCACTCACAAAAATGAACTCAAAATGGATTAAGGACTCAAATGGCAGACATGAAAGCATACAACCTCTGGATGAAAACATAGGGAAAAGCCCCTAGACACTGGTCTTGGCAATGTTTTTTTTGGATATGACATCAAAAGTACAAGCAACAAAAGCAAAATCAACAAGTGGGACTGCATAAAACTACAAGGCAAACTAAAAGGCACAGCAAAGGAAACGATCAATAAATGAAAAGGCAACTTATTGAATGTGGGAAAGTATTTGCAAGCCATCTATCTGATAAAGGGTTAATATCCAAAATATAGGAGGAACTCATACAACTCAAAAATCAAAATAACCTGGTTAGAAAATGGGCGGAAGACCGACTAGACATTTTTCCAAAGAAGACATGACAAACAGGTATATGAATGGACAGGTATGTGAAAAGGTGCTCAGCGTCACTAACGGTCAGGGGAGTGCCAAGAAAAACCACAATGAGATATCACCTCATAGCTGTTAGGATGCTGTTACCAAAAGATAAGAGATAACAAACATTGGTTAGGTTGGGAGAAAAGGAGATCTTGGTGCACCGCTGGTGGGAATGTAAATTGGTACAGCCATTATGGAAAGCCGTATAAAGGGTCTTCAAAAAACTAAATATAGAACTATCACATGATCCAGCAATCCCACTTCTGGATATATATCCAAAGGCGATGAAATGAAATCAGTATCTCAAAGAGATATCTGCACGCTCATGTTCTTTGCATGTTGTTCATAATAGCCAAGATATGGAACTTGCTAAAGGTCCATCAGTGGATAAATGGATAAAGAAAATGTCACACACACACACACACACAACACACACACACACACACACACACTGGAATGTTATTCAGCCACAAAAAAGAATGAAGTCCTGATCATTTGCAATGACAGGGATGACCTAGAGGATATTATGCTAAGTGAAATAAGACGGGCACAGAAAGACAAATCTTGCATGGTCTCACTTAGATGTGGGAACTAAAGATGTGAAACTCAGAGAACCAGAGACTAGACCGGTGGTTGCCAGAGGGGAGGATGGGGTGAAATGGTTGAAGGGGATCAAGTTATAAAATAAGTAAGTCATGGGGATGTGATGTGTGGCGCGATAACTCTAGTCAATAATATTGAATTGCAAATTTGAAAGTTGTTGAGAAAGAAAATCTGGAAAGTTCACATCACCAGATAAACGTTTTGTAACTTCCGATGGTGACAGATGGCACCTAGACTTAGTGTGGTGATCATGTTGCAATATATACAAGTGTCAATCACTATGCCGTACACCTGAAACTAATATAATATTGTGTGTCAATTATACTTCAATAAAAAAATTAAAAAAAGAGAACCTGCTGCTGAGAGTGTAGTTGATTGGCATCACCAGCTGCCACCAGTTTGGTTTTCTCCCCTGCATTCATGCTGAGATCGTGCTTCTCCTGGGCTGCTTTCAGTCAAGACTGAGCATGGTATGGGCTATGTGTATGGGCTTAACACAAGAGTCCTTTAAATTTGTTTTTAATGTTTATTTTATTTTTGAGAGGACAGAGAGAGACAGAGTGCAAGCGGCGGGGAGGGCAGACAGAAAGGAAACAGAATCCGAAGCAGGCTCCAGGGCTCAGAGCTGTCGGCACAGAGCCCCGACGCTACGCCTGTGGGGCTGAACTCAGGAACCATGAGGTCATGACCTGAGCCGAAGTAGGACACTCAACTGACTGAGCCACCCAGGAGCCGCTACACAAGAGTCCGTTAACGAGTAACTTTTAATCAGGTCATGCTCCACTCGCCTGGTTGAATGTTCTCAAAACTCTGGTACAGGGGCACCTGGGTGGCGCTTGGGCTCAGGTTGTGATCTCAGCGGTTCATGAGCCTGAGTCCTGCATCCGGCTCTCTGCTGTCAGTGCAGAGGCAGCTTTGGATCCGTGGTCTCCCCTCTCTCTGCCCCTCCCCTGTTCACGCTCATTCTCTCTCTCACAAAAACAAATAAACTTAAAAAATATATTTAAAAAAAACTGTGCTGTAGGTGAAGTCTCTTCCCATCCCTTCCTCCTCTCTTTTCTTTTGCAGGTGTCATTCCTGCACCACCATCTGAAAGCACTCCCTCTTTTTCTGGCTCCGTCCCTCTTTATCCATCACAGGTTTGTCCCTCGTGGCTAACCCCGACTTGGCTTCTCCTTCTGGGAAGACTAGTTGACAAAGGCATACACTGAAAAGATTGGTTGAGGACGTCCCTACACTTCCCTTGGCTTGCACTGGGTCTTTGGGTTTTTCCATTTCAATAAAAGTATCAAAGCAACAGGCTGTACAACTTAAACTTACACAACGTTACACATCAAATTAAAAAAAAGATAATCCAGATTAAATATAAATCTTATGCCATTACCTGATTTAGGTGGTTCTAAATTCCGTGGAATATGACTATACAGTCCCTGATGTAATAAAACGAAAACAAAACCAAAAAGAAAAGAAGAAGGTAGTAAGGAAGTTAAATAAGCAAAGTGGAATTATCATGCCACGTTCTCAAAGAAGGTCTGATTCTTGATGTACCTTGATGTACCAGGCTAGCCAAGGTGCACTGAAACTTGGCTTTGGATTTTATGCATACAGTTAATTATTATTGTGGTGCTGCTAGTATTTGGAATTTGTTGCTTTCTGATCGGGTAGTATTTTTTCTTGGGGCACAAAGGTCCATCTTGAATGATATGGTACCTGCAAGTTTCATATTTAATTCCTCAGTAGAGAAGGTATATAATAAAATAGTTCGGATAAAATATTTCAGGTATCTATTTCTAGAATGAGGGTTGCTACTAGTTTCAGTTTATTGTAGGAATGTACTTTTCTCAAAATGTTCTTTGTTTATTTTGAGAGAGAGAGCGTGTGTGCAATGAGCGGGGGAGGGGCAGAGAGAGAGAGCTCTGCCAGCACAGAGCCATATGTGGGGCTCGATCTCAGGAACCACGAGATCATGACCTGAGCTGAAATCAAGAGTGGAACTTAACCGACTGAGGCTACCCAGAAACCCCAGTAATATACTTTAGACTCTTGTTCATCCCTATCCAAATTATTTCCCCCTTTCAAGGTGGGCCAAACTCTTATTGGTGGGGGTAAGGGACAGACAGAGTGGTTTGTGCTGCTGCCTGCCTAACAACCCAAGCCGATGTGGGAAAGCTTCCTGGAGAGTGAGCTCCACTCCTACTCAAAGTTCATATTCCACGCTCCCCCCCTGCCAACTGTTACATATAACAGTGGTGGCCAATAGGAACGGCATGAGACAACCTACTTTAATATACCCTGACTTATTTAGAGTGGGTTACCAGTCTGAGATAACTCAGGTTCTTTGCCCAAACACATTCTCTTCCTCCTGGAGCCAAAATATTCCCCATATGATTCCATTGACTTTGCTCTACACAAATACACTCTAAACCTCAGCCCTTCTCTTCCTTCTTTTTGAGTCTCAAGATCGCCAGACCACATGTTCTCTTCCTCTTTTTCATGTCCGCATCTCCATGATGTAGACTGAGCCACGTCTGTTTCTACCATTCAATATGTTTTCTTTCCACAAGCAACTAATCATACCAAACATGTCTAACTGTGTATGAATAAGTACAGAGATGTTTGTTAATGTACATTTTCTATGACTATATTTCTTAATATAGTTTTTAGTTTAATAAAATAAATTTCAGTACTGATCTTATCAGGATATTCAAATTTAGCTTTGTTTTTCCTCTTATCATGAGCACTAAGTATATAAAGAATCTGTGGATTGATATTAATCTGCATATACTTAGTGTTCATGATCAGAGGAAAAACAAAGCTAAATTTGAATACCCTGAAAAGATCAATAGGGAAATTATTTTGTTAAAATGAAAGTAGTCTCATATACCCTCAAATTCTCAATACTTCCTTTGGGATAAGAATAAAAACATATTTCCTTTTAATGTTTGGTGTTCATGCAAGTAATACAGACAAGAACAACCCAAACCTGGTGCAAAAAGCCACACATTTTGAATTGAAAGGACAAAAAAGAAAACACATGACATTTATATAAACACAGTAAGAAATTGTAGTTTCCAACACTTTGGTCAATATGGTGGTTTATTTATTTATTATAAATGTTTATTTTTGAGAGAGAGAGAGAGCGAGCGAGCGAGCATGAGCGGGGGAGGAGCAGAGAGATACAGAGACACAGAATCTGAAGTAGGCTCCAGGCTCTGAGCTGTCAACACAGACCCTGATGTGGGGCTCAAACTCACGAACCACAGAAATCATGACATGAGCTGAAGTTGTGTGTTAACTGAACGAGCCACACAGTCGCCCCTGGAAGGTGATTTTTTTTAGAGTTTTATTTATTTAAGTAATCTCCACAACCAACATGGGGCTGGAACTCACCACCTGGACGTCAAGAGTCTCATGCTCCCCTAACTGAGCCAGCCAGGTGCCCCAGAAGGTAATCTTTTTTTAAAAATTTAACTTAATTTTTACTTTAGAGAGAAGAAGAGAGAGCAAGAGCAGGGGAAAGGGACAGAGGAAGAAAGAGAGAAAATCTTAAACAGGCTCCACAGGTCAGTGCAGAGCCTGATGTGGGGCTCAACCCCACAATCCTAGGATCATGACCTGAGCTGAAATCAGGAGTTGGATGCCAAACCTACTGAACCACCCAGGCACTCACAGGTGATTTTTAAAACAGGTGGAGAGTTAGGATGGTTGGAATTAAAGCGGGAGCACAAACCTGATGCCATGTGTAAAAAGTCTCAGTTACCAAGAAAGGTCACGATACCTGTGTCATCACCATCAGTCCAGCATTGTCCAAGTGAGAGTCTCATGGGCATGGCTAACACCAAGGACCCCTATATATTCTTCAGTGATAGAAATCAGGGCTCCTTCAAAGGGAATTTGTTTCTAAACCTTGGGATGGAAAGAAACAGCATAAACCCAGATGGTATTTTTTGTTTTCATAATGTTAGTAGAAATTTTAAAAATATTGTGGTATTGAAAAGAAAATAGGAGCAGAGTTTGGAATTATCCTAATAACCCAGTAGCGATAAGTTGCACGTGAAAAGTAATGATCACAGTCAATTAGAACATGATATGTCCATAAAAAAAATCCATGAGTATATGGCCACACAGAACAGGACAAGCTGTAATATATGCATGCAAATTTTGGGGCACCTGGGTAGCGCAGTTGGTGTGTCCAACTTTGGCTCAGGTCCTGATCTCATGGTTAGTGAGTTCGAGCCCCACATAGGGCTCTGTGCTGACAGCTCAGACACCCGGAGCCTGCTTCAGATTCTGGGTCTCCCTCTCTCTCTGCCCCCTCCCTTGTCATGCTCTCTCTCTCTTTCAAAAAATAAATAAACATTAAAAAAATATGCACGCAAATTTCTAGTGCTGTCTAGTGCCGTATATTGAGCAAATAAACTAAATGACTTTAGTTTAATAAATAAACTTTGTATGTCCTATAATTACATTTGGTTAGCATCATATTAAACTGCTACGATATTGGATGTTGACAGGGATGATATTTGAAAATACATTTTAAGAAGAAAAGTAAGGAGTATTACTTTATAAGGGGGTTCGTGACAAATATTAATCGTAAGAAGAATATCAAGAAACAGGCGAAGAAGTAATGTGTTGGAAGAAAAGCATCTTTTGTTAAAATGGGAAAAATGGTAAGGTAAGTTAAATACATGGAAGCAAGATTTTTAATCCGTGGTCTGCGTATTTGGAAATGTGTTGCCATATTAACTATTGTTAATAGAAATCAGTACCAATTAGGAAAAAAATGTGTATACTCACAATATATTCCCACGTTGGGAGGAATTTGTCCCAGTGGACAAAGAATTAAATTTTGTGGTTACAGAATTTGAGAGGGAGATAAAGAGACATTGCGACCGAAATGTCAGTATCTGAAGAGAGGTGTGATATTGTGCTTGGTATCAGCTTAGTGCACTCAACCTTCCTTGGGTCAGGGTGGTGGCTTCATCATGGGTACAAGCCCTTTCACTGGGGCTTTCCTTGAAAACTGGCTGAGTTCTCAAGCCAAACCTTCCCATTTTGGTTCTGAGATGTGCACAATTTCTGCAGTAACTTACTTTCTTCGATGGCAAGATCTTTTTCAATTTTGGATATTTAGTACGCTTGGTAAATGTTTATGAATTGTGTCGTTCGGCTCCATATTTTTTCTCCTCTCCGTATGGTTCATCTTGACCAGCGTTTGCAGACAGATGAGAGGCAAGCCTTGTACAGTTTGCCACGCACCAGCCCTTCCTTAGTGTCTTCCAGATGGCCACTTAAATTACCTGTCTGGGATGTGACGACATTTAGTTTTCTTTTTCTTTTTTTTTTTTTTTAATTTTTTTTAACATTTATTTATTTTGAGACAGAGAGAGACAGAGCATGAATGGGGGAGGGTCCAGAGAGAGAGAAGAGAGAGACAGAAATCTGAATCAGGCTCCAGGCTCTGAGCTGTCAGCACAGAGCCCGATGTGGGGCTTGAACTCACAGACCGCAAGATCATGACCTGAGCTGAAGTCGGACGCTTAACTGACTGAGCCACCCAGGCGCCCCTTAGTTTTCTTTTTCTGATATCAGCCAGAGGTGCCAACGTAAACATGAATGGGAACTGGCTTTGGTCATTCACTGGATCAACAATGTTTTATGGAATGCTAACACGTGCCAGGTTCAATGTAGATACCATGGTCTGGAGTCTGGAATAGACATATATGGAACAGTTTTGATTAGACAAAAAGAAACTAACCCACAAGTGGTTATGCCTGGCGTAGTTCCTGAGCTATTTTTCTTTGTTATGATGCTGATGCAAATGATCCAAAATTTTATGTAGTATTTGGTGCATATTTTATTAGGATTAAATTTATGTTATGTCACCAATTACATCCCAACTTGAAGATTCAGGTTTTCTGAATATCTGTACAGTCCCTCCCTCCAAGTCCAGAGACTTCATTAGGAAGAAGTTCAATGGCATAGAGGAAAGGACTCTGGGTATTAGGATAGGTATGTCCTCGTCTTGGCATTGCGCCTGGAAAAGTGGCATCAGTCTTGTGTCTATTTCTTAATCTGGAAAATGAGGCAACTGGATTACACGTGCGTTTCTCAAGGTGTGAATGTCCTAAGAACTGTCTTCCTCACTCTTCTTCTGGAGTCCAGAAAGTCATAAAAAGCTGCATACTCTATTGGGGTATTCAAACTATAACTACATTTTAGCAACCACGAAGCTCAACACATGACAGCAATAACTGGCAATGCAACGTGTGTGTCCCCCAAATTTTTGAACGGACAAACCCTGTTCTGAGCAATCTGTCTACACTGCATGGGCTGTCTGGACGACTGGATATCCCCAGAAAGGCCGGCTTTAGTGAAATGCAACAATGGCTCATATTTCAGGAGGTTGAGCTAATTTGGATCTAACTTTGCAAACAGTGGGAAAACCTGCAATGTTCAGAGCGCACAGTGAGTGCACGGAGGCTAATGAGCTGCCTTCTGACTCATTCATGACAGGGTCAACACCCCCACAGCATCTTCTTTGTTAGGAAGGCTGCACCGATATACGCATACTCTGCCCTTCCAATTTCCTCTTGATTCTCTGATTTGATGAGGGTGTTGTCATGGAAGGTTTGTGTTATGGTGTATTCTCACAGCATTTTAAGTTTTCTTGGGGAGTCGTGGCTTCTGTTTTCGCTTCTCAACTCCTTCTCTCCTTTGGCTCTGCTAAATGCCTAGGCGGGGCCTCCAAAATTGATTATGTCCCTTTTATTCCTATTATTCTGATTCTAGTCTGGGATATATTCTCAATTCACATTTATGTCACCCAAGAGTTTAAAAAACCGAGATCCTAATTTATTTTATAGTTGAAATCCTTCTCTCCTTAAGTCTGTTCAAATGGCTTTAGGCAGAAACTCATCTGCTTTTGAAGTCATTGATGTGGCTTCTAGGAACGGGGCGGCTGCGATTGATGTCTTGGTCCTAAAATACCCAGTCTTCTCAGAACGTGGTAGGACAGACGAGAGAAGGCGTGAGTGCCCGGATACAATGCTATGAGCTGAATTACATCCACCCAGATTCATGTGCTTAAGTCCTAACCCCAGAACCTCAGAATGGGACTGTATTTGGAGATAGGGTCTTAAGAGGTGGTTAAGTTAAAATGAGGTCATTAGGGTAGGTCCTAATCCAATATGTCTGGTGTCCTTATAAGAAGAGGAAATTAGGAAAACAGGCGTGCGTGGACGCGAAGGCCATGTGAAGACACAGGGCGAGGTTGGCCAGCTTCAAGCCAAGGAGAAAGGCCTCAGAAGAAGCCACCACTACCTAGATCTTGGACTTCCAGCCCCCAGGATTGTGAGAAAGTAAATGTCTGCTGTTTAAGCCACCCAGTCACTGGTATTCATTATGGTAGCCCATGCAAATGACAACATACAGGTGTCCGTGGACGCAGAATCCCACCACCTTCCTGCACGCAGATGCGCCATCACCCTGTAATTGTGATTCTTTTGGCCAAGGAAGAGTTCACCTAGCTTCTCAACTCCTACATTGATGTGATCATGTTGGCAGTATCTTTCTCCTGATTTCCAGAAGAATGATCCATGGATAAGCATCTCATCAAGAAATAGCATCCAAATACACGGGTGTTTATTTTCACAGAAAGCCATCTCTTACCCACAAGCAGTTCTCATCACTTTCCTGACAAAGGAATATTATAGAAGCAACGTTGAAAAATACTTTGCCGCGTGAGGCAGCTTTGGTTCAGCTGCAGAGCTAAACTCTCACCTCGGAACTAAATTGGAATTGGCTGTGAATGATTACAAATGAAAATCTGTCACCGCTGAAGGGTCTCATCTGCAACACGAGGTAAGAACAGGTATTTTTTCATATTACTGTCTTCTAGCAGGTGGTTTATGTACCTGGGCTCCTGAATGCTTTCCTGGGCCTTGTTAAATTGATGCTTTTCTGGACTCCATGGGAGAAAAATCACTTGAAGAAGCTCTGAGCAGCGCAAGTGACAGGTTCCTGGATATACTCTTGCCTTTTTTTCTAACCCCTTTGAATTTGCTCAGCAGATTAAAAAAAGACACCACCATTCTCCCATTGTCTAAACATATTCAGTCACTTAAATTAACTTCAGTCATATATTTGTTTCAAAATCTGGTTGAGTTAAGCTGCCATTAAACCTTTAATCAATTTCTTTTCTCTTGATTTAGTGTTACAAAGTACTTATTCTGGCATATAGGAATTATAGATGTAATTGTAGCTTTCTCTAGATCTCAGTCATTAGCTCCACCCTAAGTTTTATTCCTATATCCATCCATGAACAAAGAGAATGCAAAACATAACATGATATCAGAACTACAAAGGAAACAAAATGCATATGAAAGGTGAAAGTATCTTCCAGAGCTGCTCGAGACCTCCTAGCAAGCCAGGAAGAAAGAGAACACGTTTGCAAAGAGAATATTGTAAGTAAAAAAAAAAAAGAAAAGAAAAGAAAAAGAGATACTTATTAATTGGTATGACCTTAGGCAAATTAAGTAATTACTCTGGGCTCAGTTTCCTCATAAGTCAAACGCGGATGATAGAAGCAGCTTCTTTATATAGGCACATGATGAGGATTGAATCAAATATGCCAGTACTAGTAAAGCATTTAGAACAGTGGCTGGCACTAAGTAAGCACTATCTAACTGTTTTAAAATAAAAAATAAATACATGCTAAGGAAATTTCTCTAGGAATGTAAAATTTTATCCCGGTGTCTTTTTTTTGGTTTTAAACAATTTTTTAAAAATGTTTTGTTTATTTTTGCGCAAGAGAGACCCAGCACAAGCAGGGGAGGGGCAGAGAGAGAGAGGCAGACATAGAATCGAAGCAGGCTCCAGCTCTGACCTGTCAGCACAGAGCTCAATGTGGGGCTCGAACTCACAAATTCAGGATCCATGACCTGAGCTGAAGTCAGATGCTTAACTGACTGAGCCACCCAGGCGCCCCTCCAGTACCTAACTAAAAAATATTTTTTTTAGTGTTATTGATTTCGGAGACAGAGAGAGACAGAGCATGAGGGGGAAGGTCAGAGAGAGAGGGAGACCGGAATCTGAAGCAGACTCCAGGCTCTGAGCTGTCAGCACAGAGACCAACCCAGGGCTTGAACTCACAGACCTCGATATCATGACCTGAGCCGAAGTCGGAAGCTCAACTGGCTGAGCCACCCAGGCGCTCTGGTCAATACCTAATTTTAAAGGCTAATTCTCACTGGGAGCTTCACTCTCAGTAGGACAGTGAGAGGCAAGAGACTTCTCTATTGCAAACACTTATATGGGATTCACGGAATGTTTTCTCGACTCAACCTTCAGCAAGCACCGAGGCCAACACAGTACGTTCCAAACCTGCAATGTTCTGATGATCAGGCTTTTGATTCTAGATTTAAAGAAATGGGTGGACTAATTTCTTAAAAAAACCCACCCTACATAAATATCACTTCTTTTGTCTAGGTATTTTGTAAATTGTGCAATAGAAGCGTGGGTGACAGTGTCTGTTAGGGCTTCTCATGACCATACTGCATCCTGCTGGTAGCATCCGGCAGGGACTCAGTGTGTCCCTGAGCTTTCATACCAGCTTTCCTACTACGGCTATACCCCTGGCTGCCTGGTGACCTTGGCAAGCTACTTCTTTGGATCCCTGGTTTCCATCTGAACCTCTGCAATCTCAACAAAGTGCTTCGAGAATGAAGGAGATGACGTAAGTGTAGCATCAACTCCATAAGTGCTTACGTAGTCAGGACTAATGACAAGGGGAGACTCTGACTTTTGCTAATTTGGTGACTGTGTTGGGTCTCAGTCTCCCTATCTGCGATGGGGTTAGTAATGGCTCCTTTCCTATAAGGCCTGCAAGGATTAAACACAGGCGTGGACCACAGTGATTACATAGATTACCTGTTGTTATGCTTGATTTAATCTTCTGTTAGATGCTGCACACAATCCATTTTAATTGAATTAGCGCTGGGTAAAAATGGCATACTTGGGAGACAGAAATGATTTTTCAGCACTGTTGTCACAAAATGCAAATTATTCATACACACTTTTATCATAGAAACAGTTCTTGGGCATTGTACAAGATTAGAAAATGCCACGCAAGCAAAAACACAAAACAGAAACTGACGTTGCCATGGCACAGAGATTACCGCAGTTAACACCCTAGAGCATATCCCCCTGCACTTTTCCTACAAATATATGTGAGTAATATTATACATATATTTGAAAGTTTATTTTTTTAGAGGAGTTTTTGGTTCACAGAAGGTTTGAGAGGAACATACAGAGATTTCACATATATCCTCTCTCCCAACACATGCATGCGCTCCTTCACTATCAACATCAACATCCCCTATGGGAGTGTGAACATTTGTTATGATTGATGATCCTACATCGACACATCATTATCACCCACAGTCTGCAGTTTACATGAGGGTTCACCCTTGGTGAGTCTTCTATGGGTTGGATAAATGTATAATGACATGGGTCCACCATGGTTGCATCATACAGAGTATTTCATTGCTCTAAAAATCCTCTATAAGATACTTTCAACAGTGCAATATCATACCACGTGCATTGTTTTATAATATGCTTTTTTCAGCTAGCTATCTTGTTCTTTACAGACCAAAAAATCTTCTCTCACCTAATACCATAAACGCAATAAAATATTTCCAATGTCCCAATTTTGTTTTTTATAGCTAATTTGCCCAAATCAGCCTCCAATCCAGAACTACACAAGTGCTTGTGTTTCAATAATATTTATTTGTATCTTGACCAGTTCCATATTGCTCTGCTCTAGTTTATATACAGTAAAGTACAAAAACCTAAGGGTACAGTTCAGTGAGTTTTGACACATGTAAAAATTTATGAAAGCAACATGGAAAATGAAGATACAGAATATTTCACCACCTCCAAAGTTTCTCTGTCCCTCATTTCAGTCCATCGCTCCTCCAGAGGCAAACGCTCTCCTGATTTCTGTCATTATTGATTTATTTTTATTGTTCTTGAACTTCATCTAAATAGAGTGATTCAGTATTTACTCCTCCTTTGAGTCTGGCTTTCACTAAACATTATGTTTTTGAAATACATCCATGCTGTGTATAGTAATGCCCCTTCCCTTTTATTGCTAAGTAGAAAATACATTGTACATTGTATCTATCAATATACCACGGTTTGATTATCCATCCTTTTGCTGTGGTGGGTTTAATAGTGGTCCCCAAACTGTGACACTCCTCCCACTGACAAGTGAGGTTGATGTCTCCACTCTTGAATTTGGGTTCTGTGGCTGCTTGACACCAGAAACTGGCAGCTTTACTTCCTGTCTCTTGGATGGTTGTTACTGGCACACATCCACCCTTCTGCGAGGAAACCCCTGCGACAGTGTGACAGGCCTCCACGAAGAGGTCCAGGCAGAGACAGTTGTAGCCTCTAGCAGGATTCAATTACCTTTTTAAAAACGTCATTCTTTTCAGTTTGATACTTGAATTTTATTTATTTTTTACCTTACAGATCTGTCATAAAATCCACCATCATTTGATGATTTAACGGGTTCAATTTACCTTTTTTAAAAACACATTTATTTTTTTTATTTATTTTTTTTTAAATTTTTTAAAATTTTTTTTCAACGTTTTTATTTATTTTTGGGACAGAGAGAGACAGAGCATGAACGGGGGAGGGGCAGAGAGAGAGGGAGACACAGAATCGGAAACAGGCTCCAGGCTCTGAGCCATCATCCCAGAGCCTGACGCGGGGCTCGAACTCACAGACCGCGAGATCGTGACCTGGCTGAGTCGGACGCTTAACTGACTGCGCCACCCAGGCGCCCCTAAAAAAACACATTTAAACAGTTGTTTTTGAGTCTTTGCAGATTTCCATAGCGGGGGTCATTAGTAGGTCTGCCTTTATTGAATTTCCTTCTATTGATTATGGGTCCATTTATCTACTCTTACATATTTTGTAAGTTTTTATTCTATGCCAGTCCTTGAAGAACAGTGAAATATGATGTTTTTTCTTTCTTCTTTTCTTTTTTCCCCAGAGGGTGCAAGAACTTTCTTCCATGAGGCAGCCTAGCCAGGGTCTGTTTCTTTAGATTCCTCTTACTTCGAATTGGGCCAGGGCTGGACTGCAGCTGCAGTTAGTTTATGTCTGATTCAATATGATTTAGGGATTTAAGTTTGTCCTTCAGCTCAATCCCAACTTTCTTTACTGCTGTTGCTACAACTGAGGGACAAATAAATCTCTTTGATCCTCTGAGGATTTGAACTTGAAGGGGTTTGATTTTTAGCTTAGTTGGTTATGACTCCCGTATGGATTCAAATTTTGCAGGGCCCTGGGATCTGAACACCATGAAAATGGTCCAAATTTTGTCTGTCTTTTAGCCCTGTCCTCGTAACAATTTCTGCCGCTTTCTCAGAGAACGACTTCCAGGGGATGGAAGAGGGGGGAATATGTTGGCCTGAACAATGATTTTACTAGTTGAGCTCTTACAGATTCCACCTTCTTCTGCTGGCCTCGCTGTTGCTAAAGTGTGGCTGGTTTCTCCTCACACTTCCCTCTTCCATCTATGACGAGTGTGCTCTTTTCCATATCCGCAGTCAGATTGGAATTTGCCGCTAGGTGTGGCAGCATCTGCAGCTCTTTGCTTGTCTCTCTCTGGAATTTAGCTCATTAAGGCTCTTTTTTTTTTTTTTTTTTTTTTTTGCATCCATCCACTGATCTTTGATAGCTTTATAGAAGTGTTTTTTTTTTCCCCCTTGTTGTTACCATGGGAATGACGGTCTTGTGCACCAATCCACATCCTAATCAGAGACAAAACTCCCCCAACAACTTTAGAGTATTTATTCTTTTCTGATTATAAACTTTGGGATCAGTTCTGTGATTTATAAGGTTTGCATTATAGAATTCCTTTAAATATTAAGCAGACAGAAGAGTATTGGAGATGCAATTGGAATTTCTGAACCACCAAATCTAGCGCTTAGGAGTTTTTGTGATTCTCTGTGTGTTTCTCACAGGGGAGAAAGTGATTGGCAGTGAGATATCAACAGACACAGGCAAAGGCTGCAGATCCCGTTAATGTCAGTGAAGGATCAAAGATTTAACTGCATGGCGATGGCTATACGAAGCTGGAGACTCAGCAGCATTCCACCTTTTGGAGATCAATTTTCATGGCCTTAAAATTCCTGGAACAGTGCTTGTCAGCCAATAACACAGCCTGTCTGTGGACAGGCTCTCCCCAGGCAGGTTTTCAAGAGGCTCAACCTGGGTCCCAAGAAGAGGCCATTGTGCCCCTCTGGCTTGTATGTTCCTGTGACTATATGGAGAAGCCCCAGTCATTCTCACTCTGTGCTATGTGCTCACCTCCTGGTCTGGGAAATCCAGTTAAAACCTTAAATTAACTCTCTCTGTTGTCCTGGGGATGTCATGTGCCTCTTTTATCACTGTGGGTGCACTCTGGTCCTAAAGTCCTTCTGGAAACATGCAGGTGTACAGAATCAAAGATTGATCTGTCATCCCTGGGAATCTGACCATCCCACAGAGAAATGGGCTTAAGGTCTTTCTTAAGTCCTATCCTGATACACAAGTAAAACCTTTAAACTCTCAGCATCTAATTGCATATCTTTAAAAAAAATTTTTTTAACATTTATTTATTAGAGAGAGACAGAGCATGAGCATGGGAGGGGCAGTGAGAGGGGTAGACACAGAATCCGAAGCAGGCTCTAGGCTCTGAGCTGTCAGCACAGAGCCCGACACAGGGCTCGAACTCACAAACCACGAGATCATGACCTGAGCTGAAGTTGGACACCTAACCCACTGAGCCACCCAGGTGCCCCTAACTGCATATCTTAAATCCGTGTAGGTTTCATATATTAATTATATCTTATAAAGCTGTAAAACTAAACTCCATTAGCATCAAGTATCTCACAGGTTCTCACAAAGAACTTAGTAATAATAATATGTAACTCACTGCTAGTGAGGATAAGGATAATAGACGTGTCCTTGCTTTGAAAAATGTAGAGTACTGATCAGATTGGGATGGAAGGAGATTTCATAGGGCTTTTGGGTCTGGAGGTGACACAATGATTGTATTACCCATTTGCAAACCCTATTTGTAAACAAAGATTTTAGGGAATGGTATTAAGAGATTTGGCTATTTCCGGTTCTTAGATATAGGGAGCAGTTCCTCTGTGTTCACCACAAGACACTGAGTGTCAGGGATGTAGGAACAAATGCAAAGCCAGTAATGGGAGAAATTTGATCTGGTCCAGTTTTTGCCAAAAGGGTTGGTATGGTGAGGTGATTTACTTTATGCTTTAAGTAATTGGAAATTATTGAAGGATTTTAAGAGAGGAATTTTAGATTCCTTAGCTTTTTTCCCTAAGATACAGAACTGTTCTCATTCGTCTTGTTTCTGTGCTACATCTATTCTTTCTACATCTTTTGGTACAAAACATTTTAGAGCTAAATTAACTATGTTTAAATTATATTTAATATTGACAAATGTTTGAAATGGCTATTTCTGGAAATTTGTACATTTACCTCTCTATAATACATCTCCCAAAGTCATCATTTTGTAGAGTTGTATTGAAATGTATTTTTATTTTGAAAGAAGACATACAAACAGCCATAGGTATATGAAAAGGGGCTCAAAATCACTAAACAGGGAAATGCAAATCAAAACCACCATGAGCTATCACCTCACACCTGTTATTAAAAAACATGAAAAAGCAAAAGGTAAAAATTGGGGAGGATGTGGAGAAAAGGGAACCTTTGTGTGCTGTTGGTGGTAATATAAACCGGGGCAGCCACTGTGGAAAACAGGATGTGGTTTCTGAAAACATTAAAATAGAATGACCATATGATCCGGCAATTCCGCTCTGGATGTATATCCAAAGAAATGAAATCACTATGTTGAAAAAATATCTGCACTCTTGTGTTAAATTTTTTTTTTTTTTCAACGTTTATTTATTTTTGGGACAGAGAGAGACAGAGCATGAACGGGGGAGGGGCAGAGAGAGAGGGAGACACAGAATCTGAACAGGCTCCAGGCTCCGAGCCATCAGCCCAGAGCCTGACGCGGGGCTCGAACTCACGGACCGCGAGATCGTGACCTGGCTGAAGTCGGACGCTTAACCGACTGTGCCACCCAGGCGCCCCTGCACTCTTGTGTTTATTGCAACATTATTCACAATAGCTAAGAGAAGGAAGCAACCTAAATGTGCATCAACAGATGAATGGAAACGTGGCATACATATAAAATGAAATATTTGGTCTTAAAAGAAGAAGGAAATCCTGTCATTTGCAACAACATGGATGAACCCAGAGGACCTTGTGTGAAGTGAAATAAGCCAGGCACAGAAGGGTAAATACTACGTGATACCACTTACGTGAGGAATGTAGATCATAGAGGCAGCAAGTGGAAGGTGGTTGCCAGGGACTGGGGGGGAAGGGCCACAGGGAAATACTAGTCTAAGACAATAGGTTTCAGTTATAGAAGACGAATGATACCTAAAGATCTACTGTGCTTAGAGTGAACAGTACTGTATTGTATACTTAAAAATTTGCTATGAGGCTAAATCTTATGTTAAGTGTTCTTATCACACATACAAAATAATAAATAAAGAGGGTGCAAAGAAAGATTTGGAAGTGATAGGCATGTTGATGGCATAGACAGTGGTGAGCGTTTCATGGGTGTGTACTTATCTCCAAACTCAAGTTGTATGCCTTACATACGTACAGCTTTTGGTATGTCAATCAGACCTCAATAAAGTGGTTTAAAAAAAAAAAGAAATGCATTTATTTTGCAAGGTGCTTTGCAGAATCACCATAATGACATCCGTGGAAACATTTCAAGTGCTCCATATTCCAGTAAGTTAAACCCTGAAATAGATTCAGGTACCGAAACAGTAATACTGCATGTTGATTCACATATATAAATACACGCTTATGTAGAGAGGCCATTGTTAGATGTGGTCAGTTCTTAGATTAGTCATTCTGCTTCAGGAGGTTATGATCTTTTTTTTGGTAGTGTTTGTTTATTTTTATGAGAGAGAGAGAGAGAGAGAGAAGAAGAAGAAGAAGAAGAAGAAGAAGAAGAAGAAGAAGCAGAGAGAGAGAGGAAGACACAGAATCCAAAGGTGGCTCCAGGTTCTGAGCTGTCAGCACAGAGCCTGAAGCAGGGCTCCCACTCACAGACGACAAGATCATGATCTGAGCTGAAGTTGGATGCTTAACCAACTGAGCCACCCAGGAGCCCCAGGAGGTTATAATCCATTAGAGACCGTTGTGAAATGTGACCAAGTGAGTCACAAGTGAGGCCGGGGGTTGTTAAATTTTGTGGCAAATGCATCCCAGAATATTTTCATTCTTTTGCAAATATGTGTCAAAGCAAGGATTGTACAGGACCAAGTTTAGCAGGCAAGGACAACTTCATTCAAGGCTGTTGCAGTAGGGGAGAGAGGCCAGAACTTAAAGTGTGAACTCAACTCTGCTTAGACAAAGGCTGGGAGAGCTTTTAATTTTGGGGGTATGGAGGGATCATAGGTCATTTGTGTTTGCTAATTTGGCCTTATCCAAAGGAAAAGTAAACTTTTCCTTATGTGCATGAGAGAAGATAGTTTTACTTGGAGCAAAGTGCCCATGGAAGTTTGGCTCCTACCTTCTCCTGGAAAATGGGATCTATCCCCTGATGTTAGCATTTCAAAAAGATGGCTCTCAGCTCTTAGATGAAGTCATTCCTGGATTGAAAAATGGGCAAGATGCCTTTAAAAAGATTTACATCTTTATAGAAGAAATTACAGGTTTTCTAAAGAAAACCCTCTGAGGAAAGGGAGGTCAATGCTCAGCGTTAGGAAGAGCCTGTCTAAAGTTTAATCAAGCTGAGGTGAACCTTAAGTCCCTCTTGGGTCATCTGCATGCTTGAAAGCTTTCTGTAAACCATATTGTCACATTTTATGTTAATTCAATAATAAGATAACAAACCAGCACTTGATAAAACTTAATAGTTTGCAAAACATTTTCCTACATGTCATTTCTTTTTATCTTCACAGTCACCTGTGAATAGCATATAATTCCAATCTATATATGAGAAACTTGTGTCTCAGAAATGGTGAGTGAATTAACAGAATCATATAGCTGGTGAATGGTAGAGAAGGTGGTATTTTTTAAAAGTGTTTATTTTGGTGGGGAGGGACAGAGAGAGAGGGGGAGATGGGCAGAGAGAGAGAGAGAGAGAGGGAGAGAGAGAGAGAATTCTAAGCAGGCTCCATGCTGCCAGCCCAGAGTCCGGCGATGAGTTGGATGATTAATCGACTGAGCCACCCAGGTGCCCTAGTAGAGGAGGTGTTTTAAGGCATCTGATTCCTGTGCCCTCTCCAACTTGTCCTCCTTATTTAAGGGAACTCTTAAATGTGATAAATTCTTCAGGAAAACAACAAAAAACAATTGCTCTAACATTGTTCTTTTGATTTGAGATCTCTGTTTTGTTTCTTTAAATTGTATTAATATAGTTAGTAGATTAGTAGATAAACCTAACAGGTAACTACTATCAACTCTGGATGATAACAAGAGTCATGTCAATTCCCTATTAAAAGTGAGCTTATGAATCTATAAGAACATTATGTAGAAAAATTAACTCATGAAAACCAATTTTTATTTGCTATAAATATCTAATCACTCAATTATTTCTCCTTATGCTCATTAAATTTATCTCCTGGAGTTTCTTGGTCAAAAATCTCCTATGGGATATGCTCTAAAATTTTAGCACAAATCAAGGAAGATGGGGACTTTTATTCAGGTGTGAGTTTTAATTTCATGAGCTATTTAACAGCTTCCAAATGGAGTTTCTCTGTAGCCAGAATCAAATATAAAGATTTTCTTTGCCACGGTTTCAACTTAATTTGAAAATGATTTGGATGATGGAGAGAAGGGCTTGTCTCAACACTACTGTCTAGACTCTCTTGACAAATTTTAACCAGCTTTCAAGTGCCTTTTTGTTCACCAGCAGCATCCGACCACTCCCTTTACAGCACTGTCAAAGTCTGAACAGCCCTCCTCCCTTTTTTACGCATTGAGCATGTTCTCACTTGGGATTTTTCTACCAGTCCTTCAGGCCTCCTCCTCATCATTCTTCTCTTTTGAAATTTATTGCAGTTTTGATTTCCTGCCATGGTAATGGGTTATCTTTTATAACTGTGAAGATGAGTGCTTTCATTTGGAGAAAGTCTACAGCATTCCTGTCGGGCTCTGGATAATAGCTTAGAAGCGCTATTCATCGAGTTTCTTAACTATGTCAATAGTTCAGGACACCCTGTCATCTATTTTACAGGGTCCGATGGTGTTTTCAATTCCTACGATACAGGTTTGGAATGTTATTGAGGCAAACAGTTCAGCAAGTTTTACAACTGGGTACAGAAGAGGATCGCGTCTATAATTACAAAGGTTGGTTGAAAAGGGAGGATGAGGCAGGTTCAGCGTATAGAGTGTTGTATTCTGGTGTCAGTATGATGATAAAAGTTGGGAGCTGAAAGGTATCATCTAGTGACTTTTGCAGTGGTTCTCAACGGGTGGGAGGGTGTGATTTTTCTCTTTCCGCCCTGGGACATTTGGCAATGTCCTGAGACATATTTGGTTACCACACTGGAGGAGGCATACTGGCATCTAGTGGGTGGAGGCCAGACATTTCCCCATGCACTAGGAAGCCCCTACAACAGAGAATTGTCCAGTCCAAAATGTCAAGTGCTAAGGATGAGACATCCTGTATTTAACACTATTTTATTACACTATTACAAGTAGTACCTTAGTACTACTTGTAGTACTTTTCAGTATCGGATATTTTTTTTGTTGATTTATTTTTCCTGGTGTGTTTCTGTATCTTGACCGCGTCGGCCACCTCCATTTCTTCATTCCACTGATCAATGCTCAGTAAGATTTTCTTTACCAGGGAAATTATTTATTTCCGTTTCATTCGGGTTTTTTTTTTCCCCTGAGGTTTTATTCGGTTCTTTTCTTTGTAGAATATTCCTGTTTCTTCATTCTGCTTGACTCTCTGTGTCGTGGACTCTGTGTACATTAGATAAAAGAGTGCTTCCTGCGGGAGATGAACCTTATCATTCAACCCTGCCCTAGCCCTTGGCTGTCTTTCAAAGCTTTGTGATTGTCCAAGCAGCCTATTTTATTTTTAGAGGCCGCCAGAAGTTGAGGGAAGACCCCAGTGTCCCCAAGGGGGTGGGTGGGAGGAGAATCCCAGTGGGCTCCTGGATGCAAGTTGATTGAAAGCCAGACCCTCATACAATAGTTTAAAAGTGTGCAAATGTATACGACTGTGAGACCGCCAGCTTAAGCCCTGCTGTCTACCAAAGCCAGGTGATAGAAGTATCCCCTGGTGGCCGCCGCAAAAACGGGGGCCTCAGACATAAAACCAGGGCCTCTGAAGTAAAACCGAGGCTCCGGTGTAAGACTGGGCATCTGACCTAAAAAGAGGGCATCCGACATAAAACCCAGGCACCTGTAAACCGGGCACCTGCTTTAAACCCCGGCACCTGACGTAAACTCAGCCATGTGACGTAAACCCAGGCACTTGACGTAAACTCAGCCACCTGACGTAAACCCAGGCACTTGACGTAAAATCAGCCACTTGATGGAAGACCCGCGCCTGCGGCCTATGAAATCTCCCGTCCAGGAGACCTGGGCGCCGGTCGGTCTCTCCCCGCCAGGACAACTTCAGGTGGCTTCCACACTCCAGTCAAACCCGATGTCTGCCCTCTCGGGTCCTCGCTCCGAGAAGCCAACGCTGTCGCACACAGGGTTTGGGCTTCCCCCTCGTCATCCCGGCATGGGACCCGGGTGAGTCTAAGCGCGGCCTGTGAGAACTGCCTCTCAGGTGTGTGGTCTGTGTGTCGGCCTCCTGGACGCCCGCCCTGTTGGTTTACAAAAGCTATGGGGGGGGGGGGGCAGTCCGTCAGGGGCAGGTCTTCAAAGCTGGGATTGTCTGATGCGGGGTTCAGACTCTTCAGTCTTCAGGGAGAGGCTCGGGTTTTGGGGTCAGCGGGGCTTAAGGGCCGGGGGCGGGGGGTGGGGGGGAGGGTCTGCGGGCCGACTGTGTCCCGGCTGCTCCTGGCGCGCTGCGCGTCTGTGTGGCCCTACTCTCCTTCGCCTGAGGCACAGGAGGCCTCCAGCTCTTAGGGCTTTTTGTTTCCAGAGGAAGTTGTTCCATAGGTAGCTGTAGATTTGGTCGGTTCCCAGAAGGAGCCGAGCTTAGGATCCTCTTCCGTCACCGTCTTGAACTGGAACGCCTCGGTAAGATGTTCTCGAACGTTCTGTGTTCCACAGCCACCGTTGCTTTTCACAAGAGGGGAGACTGAGGCCAAAAGGTTATAGACCCACGTGGTGGTAGTTCATATCAAGATACCAGTGTCTTGATTTAGAAGTGCGCGGCCCATCCTGCTGTTGTCCGAATGCAAGGCCGTTGCGTCCACTGGTTTGTTGTTAAATCTAGAAGTCAAGAGAAACCGTCATCTTCTCTTATGTATTCCTAATGTTTCAAGAGCCTCTCAAATTTTTTAGCAATATTTTCCTGATAGCAGAAACTTAGATGCTTGGTACAAAAGAACTGTACCCCGTTCTCTAGTTTATTTTTCTGGAACATGTCATGTCCTCTTAGTGGCGACAGAAAAAAGCAAAAACAAAAACCAAAATTTCAGGAAAACGAAGACTTCATAACAATTGTGGAGTATGTAAATATTTGTTCTCATACACTCCAGATAAATTGCTCCAAGAAACTTGTAGAAATGGCTTATAAATATTATGTTTTTGTTTTTTGTCACTTTAATTAAAAGGTATCATTATTTATTTATTATGCTAGTAAGCCTCAGCTTGACTTTGACTTTTGGTGATCCATACTTGAGGGGGAATTCCTGGAATCTTGCTGATGTCCATCTTGATTACAACTTTTAGAAAACATTTTTGTTTCTTCACCTGTGATGTGTGTAATCAGAAGGAGTTCATAGTCTGCAATGGGCTATCTTTTTTGAATTAAGCTGGTAAGGTATAGCTTAGCACCTTTACTGTGGAATCAGCCGGTAAGCTACGACTTTACCACTTTCTAAAAACAGAGCAGTGATCCAACCACCATTTTGGATGAAACCTTTTGTTTTAATTTACACCTGTATTAAAATTTTTTAAAAGTTTTATTCATTTATTTAGGGGGAGGGGGAGAGAGAGAATGAGAATGAGCAGGGAAGGGGAAGGGGAAGGGGGGGAGAGAGAGAGAGAGAGACAGATATCCCAAGCAGGCTCCATGCTGTGAGTGTGGAGCCTGGTGCGGGTCTTGAACTCAGGAACTGTGAGATCATGACCTGAGCTGAAAGCGAGTCAGAAATCTTACCCGACTGAGCCACCCAGGCGCACCGACACAAGTATTTTATATTACGTTTGCTTAGTGTTATGTGACTTCCAAAGCATTTCCATTCTTAATCTTTATAGGGCCCTTTTTAGGTATGCAGGAAATACATTTCTAATTCAGTATACTTTTTAATACATCATACAGATTTATCTCTGAATAACCCCAACCAGACTGTAAGCTTTTGTAAGGCTGGAAGCACATTTTATACCTCTTTGCATCACATCAGTGCCCTTAATAGGAAAAAGTAAATGTGTTTTTGTTGATTTAGCTATTGTAAAAATTTAATACCAGGGAACTCAAAATACGTAGACGACATGCAAGATTTGGCAGACTCTTTTAGGATTAAGCAAATTCTAAATTTTTAGGACCCCAATCAGTCAATTCCCCATGTATGTTGGAAATGTGAAAACCAGAGAGTTAGTATGAAATCTAAGTTTCTTCATGCCTGTTTAAAATTCAGCTTGATTTCATTTCTTGAAACCTGGTCTGTTCCCTACAATGTTGAAGGTAAAAATCACGAGAAATCACCGTATTACAAATGTAAAGAAATAGCAAGCATAGGACCTATGCTGTTAGTGTTTTCATTGTCATCTAGCACTTTTTTAGCCACTTAAAATATTTCACCACATTTGAGAGTCAGCACAATGTTAAGTGCCCTGGGAATAAAATGATGTGGTTCTGAGTCCTGATTGTGATTTCAAGCATTTGTTTAAATCTCTGCAATTCATGATAATTATACATATTTCTCATGATGCTTAGAAAAATTAAATGAGATTATACGATTGTACTTTGTAAACTGAAAGGCATTATAAAATGTTAACTGTGATTTGGAGGTTTGAGGAATGATCAACAATGTTTTGCATAATAAATTATTCCAAGACTTAGTGGTGTGAAAAAGCAATCATTTTATTTGCTCATATTTGCATGGCTCAGCAATTGGAAAATGATTTGACTAGGCAGCTCTTGATTGGGTCTGTAGTGCAATTGTGATCACATGTTGGCTATCACTGTGGTTGTCTAGACTTGACTGGCAGGATGTCCAAGAGGGTTCACTCACATGACTGGGAGCTGAAGCTGGTGGTAAGCTGGGGACCATAGCTGGGGCTATGAGTACGAGTTTCTTTCTTTACTCCTCTACTCCAGCTTGGTGATCGTAGGGTAGCCATTTATTAAATGAATTCCCTAGACTGAGTGTCCCAAGAGAACGAGATGGAAGCTGCCTAGCTGTGGAGGCCCTGCGGTATCACTTCTGCATCCCACTGGTCCTGATATTTAAGGAGGGAGGATAAACTCCCATCTGTCAATGGGAGGAGTACCAGTGATATCACAGACATATTTTAAAACCATATCTTGCCATTAGAAAACTCAGAGGAGAGAGAGAGAAATTAAATGGGCATGTTGTAGAAAATGAGACCATATATTTACAAAAATGTTAGTATTTTCCTGTTCCTAATTCTGTACCAACATTTTTTTTTTTTTTTTTGATGGTTTGGTGAAAATGGTGGTAGGGTTTCCTAGGTTTTACAGACATGCATCTTGTTCTCCAAGAAAATTCTCTGTGTGCTGTTATTTGAGGGGATGACCTATCCGTGGATATCTTCTTTGTCACTTAACGGGATGTACAGTTGGTTTTTGTAGAGTTTCATTTGATTCACTTACTTGAACTTTGTTGCCATAGCTATTCTCAGGAATTGTGTAATCAATAGGCAAATATTCCTAACCTTTCGACAGTTTAATAACCTATGACTTGCTATTATTAGCGTATATCTTTTTCAGAGGCCAATTATCCCAGCAGGTGATTAAGTTTTATCTCAGGCATCCCAGGTGGGGATTTTCCCAGCCTGTTTTGTAGCAATCCCCCAGGTACCTCACAATCACATCTCCTCTGTCTGGTGCTCCTATAAACTGACTGCCACGTGCAGTTTACTCTTCCAAAGAAGGATAAGCTTATTTGCATCCATATGTGCTTTGTCATGTAGAAGGATTGGCAGGGAAAGTTGCTGGTGGTGCAGTTCCTGCCCCCAGGTGAAGCCAAACCTCTCACTGTGAAGTCCAGTGGGCATATTTTGAGGAGGCTGCCTGCCAAAGAGAAGCCTCTGCTGTTGTATTGTTCCCAGCAAAAAGCAAATCTTTTCTGTTAGAGCCTCAGAATTTCTAGAGTTAAGACCGTTGAAGGAAGTGCTAGTTCTTGGAAGAAATAGGTCAATATGTGTGTTTCATAGAAGACTATGACAATAGAGCTAGATATATTCTAGTGACATTTGGGGAAAAATGTTTTTGCGATTATTGTTATTGTCATTGTATTTCATCTCCTTCAGTCAATCCTTTTGTTAGAGCTTTTCTGACTTTTGAGAACCCCTTTCACTGGACCCATGTGGCAGTAGGTTCTCATGACATCTTAGAACCACACATCTACCACCATGAGCTAGCTGGGAAAAATTCCACAATATCTGGCCGGAGGGGAGAGATTTGAGAAAGCAGATGCTGTCTCAAAACAGTGTATAGTTACCTTACATTGATTACCAAAACTGTTCCTATTGACCACTCTCTAACATTACTTATTGACTATGGTGAAAAAATCAGTTACTGTGGCAGAAGGAGTTCAGATATAAGATGGTATCTAGTTTGATTTCTTCAAATTCTTCTAATTCCTGAATGTGGAACCAAGGGCAAGTCCTGCAGCATCTCGAAGCTTTGGTGTTTTTAACTATGAATTGGAGATGTATTAATGATTTATGGGGTCATTGTTAACATTCAATAAAGTGCAGTGCCCAGTGGTCAAATGAGTGCTGGTGAATCAACTGATCATATGATAAATAATGCCAGATTGTGGCAGAGGGTGAAGGGTAGTTGAAATGACTCAGTAGAAATATTTTCTTCTGACTCAGTAGGAACATTAATTTTGAATTAAACCCTTTGTTTGGACTAAATAAAATTTTGCTTTTTAAACATCAAAATAATCAATCTGAGAATAATTTGTATTCCTTATTGGATTAGTCAGGAGTTGGTCAGGAGAAAGGAAATTAGGTATTTCAAACTAGAAGGGAATGAATACAGGGGGTTAGAGGCTTTCAAAATCAGTGGAAGGGCTAAGGGAGAGACTGTCTGTAGTAAGGTCAGGAATTTCAAGATAACTGCTAATGAATCCATTTGCCCACATCCCTGAACTTGGTGATACGTAGGAGGACATTTTGAAAGGGTCGGCAAATTGTCACACCTGCCATTTGCTGAAACCCTCACTTTGCCCACCATTGGCTTCATGGGAATTGTTGGCTGTCTATTTTTCACTTTTCAAATCTTTGTGGAGTGTCCCTCATGTTGGTTCAAAGGACAGTAAGGTTGATAAATATTCTTTGATATTGTATTCATATTTTATATGAGGATTGATATTTGAAAATAACTTTGTAAACTTTAACATGCTGTCTTATGGGTTTTTCCCTAAAAGACAGCCTTTGTTCTGAGACTTAGTCTTTAGAAGAATTTAACCGGGAAATAGTAAACTGATTGAATTTGTATCCACCTTTATTTTTTTTATTTTGAATTACATACCTTCCAAATTACTGCTTTGTGGCCGATGGTGATCTGCCGTCCAAAGCTTTGCTCTGGATGGGGTTGATGAGGAAACACAACGTGCGCACAAGGCCAAGCTGCTGGTCTCTTCTGAAGGGTGGATTCTCTGGATCTATAGCTCCTGGGCTCTACTTGAACAGAAAAATTGCTAGGTAATCAGCTTTGAGCCAATGACTCAAATCCAGTAGGCATGTGAACTGCTTTGCAATCTATGTTGATAGTTTGAGTAATTGACAATATGGTATCTATAATAGAGTGAGAACAATCCATAAAAAAAATTCTACCATTTCAGGTCATTTTTCCTTTCAGGGAGTGCTCTCTGTAAATACGGAGTTGGGAAGGCAAGGCATGGAATGGAAAGGCTTTACAGCCTTTGATGAAAGGCTTTACAGCTTTGATGAAAAAGGCTTTCTGATGTAACTTGTGCTAAGCTTTGGGGGTTACAAAGATGAATGCTTTGAGGATTGGTGCCCTTTATGAAAAATTCTGTATGCATGTTTAGACAAAGCTCCCTCCCCTTTTTTTTTTAAAGTTTATTTTATTTTTGAGAGAGGGCGAGTGAGCATGTGTGCATGAGCATGGAGGGATAGGAGAGGGAGAAGGAAAGAGAATCTCAAACAGGCTCTGAGCTATCAGCACGGAGCCCGATGTGGGGCTCAATCTTAGGAACCATGAGATCATGACCTGAGCTGAAATCAAGAGTTGGCTGCTTAACCGTCTGAGCTATTCAGGTGCCCCAGAGCTCCTTCCTTTTTAAGCAGCCTAGCATGTTTATTGGTGCATTCCAGTTGTGTACTTGTTTTGGGCCTTCTTCCTTAAATATAATGACCAGATAGAGACCCCATTGTGCCTACCTGATCTTCTGAGGATCCTGTTTCTGTCTCCATTTCCTAATTACCTTTCTGTGACTGCTTGTCCATAACATACCAGTTATATCCTTGATTGCCAAAACACTAAAGGAAACAGGCCTTTGTCCTAGAGAAGCTACAGTCCCATATAATTGGGCTAGAAGTAGTGATTTAAAATGAATTTTGAACTAGAAAGATGTAGAACCCTTTTGGGTATTACTTTGTTTTAAGACCTCTTACCCATCTTTAAAGCTCTATTAATCAGTCCTTCTTTTCTGTCCTAGCCCTGACTGCTGACCCTGAGCTGGCAGTAGAAGTTAAGTCCTTCTATGAAAGTGATTTGTTGTTACTTCTGTATGGGTAAAGACCCAAAATCATGGATAAAGACAAATAGAAATCTGATGGCTCTCACAAAGTAGAAATTAAAATTATTAAAATTATTAGTGCTGGATAATGTTTTATATGTATCCTATAATGAGTAGAGGCAGCTGGAGCTCTGGAAAGGGTAGATTTTTTTTCTTTGTGTGTGTGTGTTTGTATATAGTTTTATATATATTGCCCATAGACTTTCACATTGTTAAAGAAACGTTTGAGACAATACTATAGTTCTTACGTACTGTACTTTCCTTTGAGAGTTTATTGGGCAGTTACCATATTTTTTAATGTAATCTGTATTTCTAATGTGACAGATTGAGATTTTGGGCTCATGAGAGCTCCCTAAGATGACATTTAGTAAGGGTGTCCACTTGCCTTCAATGTCTATGAAAGAAATGAACTAAAACATCAGGTAGTGGAGCAATTGTGATACCCATAATGTGTTTGAGTACTTGCTGGTCAGAGTGGTGTTGAGGAAGAAATAAAGGGAAAAGAAACAAGCAGCTTTACTCTGTCCCTACTCTTCCTTGCGAAGCATTGTATTCTCATCTCCATCCAGTTGCCCTGCACTTGTGCACATGCTTGTTATCCTGCTAGATTATAATAACCTTTAAAAGAGACTTAGTTCATTCCCCCATCCCCCCACCTCAAAGCACCTAGTGGTGCTCCTTGAACACCTTTCAATAACTCAGGAGCAGGAGGTAGACTTAATTATTCACAGTATTTAAGCTAAATGATGTGTATGCTTTGTAAACCACCATGGTTAGTGGAAAAATTCAGGTAATTAGGTTATCATGATACTCTCAGTGGGTTGAATGGTGGCCTGCAAAAAGATAAGTCCAAATGCTAATAACCAGAATGGTTGTGGATGTGACCTTATTGGGAAAAAGTCTTTGGAGCTCTCAGTAAGGTAAGTATCATAAGATAAAGACATCAGCCTGGATTACCCAGGTGCACCCTAAATGCACTAAGTTTCTTTTAAGAGAAACCTAGGGAGATTCAAAGAGAAAAGAGAGGGATGCAGCATGACCATGGAGACAGGGATCTCTCCAGCCAAGGAACAACATTGTGGGCAGCCATAAGAAGCTAGGAGAGAGAGACAGACTAGATTATCAGTCTAGAGCCTCTGAGGCATTGAGGTCCTGCTGGCATCTTGATTTTGGACTGTTGGGCTCCAAGACTGTAAGAGAACAGCTTTGTGTTAAATGACCCAAGTTTGGAGTAATTTTTTGCCACTGCCCTAGGAAGCTAACACACCTTAGTTGTGGACAAGTCCCCCCAGAGACTACCCTCCCTGTATTACGAACACCTGAGAAGCTAAGTGGGTCTGTGGGCTTCCTGATGTTCCTTTCTTAAATGCTTTACAACCCCATGCTGGAGGGCTTCTCCTCAGCAGAGATTCTGGGGACAGGGGAAACCTGTCCTCACCGAAATTGAGGCTATAGCTGCTGCACTGTCCAGAGAAGAGCTGAGCCCCAGAGTTGAGGGTTGGGGAGGGTAGGTGCTGCTATGACAACTTCTTGCTTTTTGAATCCTCTGCTAGAACCCTACATTTATTGTTGTTTGGAATTTAATCCTTGTAGGGAGACAAGGTACTTCTAGACAACTGAGACTGTTTGAAGATAACAGCTGAACACACTGATGACAGTGCAGTAGGGAAGGAAATCATAGGGAAGGGAGTATTTGTATGTAGACAGATACTTGTTGGAGGAAGTAAGTCCTTAGCTGGACTGTGATAAAAAAGAGGTTTGAATAAGTGGCAAGTGGAAAGGAATACATTTTAGGTGGCAGCACAGAAGAACAAATGAATGAAAGGGATGGAAACTAGTGTTTGCTTGAAGGGGAGATCAGGAGAACTATATTGAATGCTAACTGAACTGGAGTGTTCAGCTGCCATCAGAGGAATTTGGGTTTATTAATCTTGGGGTGAACTGAGGTTTGGTGAGCAAGGTAGTAGGGCTATAAGCCTCTTTTAAGTGTTATCACCAGTGAGGTGGGTGACATTGTGGGTCCACTACCACATCTAAGTTTCCTCATTCAGCAAATATTCCCTGATGCCTCTAGGCAAGGGGAAGTGCCCTCCTTCTTTCCATGTGTATCCCATGCATAACTCCATCACTGCTGTGGAGTATCGCTCTATGTGGTTTGGATTCTTCCTGACTTTGAAAGGCCCCCAAGGGAAGTGTATTCAAGCACCTAGCATTGGGCCTGGCCATAAAACTGTTGTATAGCCATGAGCTGTACAAAAGAGTTTTAAGATACTTTTTGTGCTTGGTCAAAGCATGACCGTGGTGCCTAACTAAGGAAAACATTCTTTTCCCTTTTCAGTCTCTGCATATGGCCCTCCTAAGTGGAAAGCATGTCTTCATTGAATCAACCTCAGGTTCAGAGGAAATGTGTGGCAAAACTACTTTGTTCTAAGTGTGTAATGTGCTAGGGTGAGGGAAGAAAGGAGCTGGGACCGAAGGTTTACAGGAGGGGTTGGTGGGAAACGTGCCAATTACTCTGCTCTCTGAGACAAATGGATGGGAGACACAAAGAGATGTGTAGGAGTGGGGTTGGAGAGGACAGAAGAGCATAACCTAACAGCCTGTGTGCTGTCTTTGCTGTGTGAGCTGCTGGATGACTGGAGAAGGCATTTGTTGTGACGGATGCACAAAACATCGTTCTTGCCTTTAAGGCAGTGGATGAGAGACCGGAGACAGATCTGTGCGTAAAGTTGTACTTCCTGGCTTTTGTGTATCTGAGCAGTTTGCAGATAACAGCTGCACTGCTTGGGTGGTAACTTTCCCCTCCTACCATGGCTGCCTCTTCATACTGATTAGTAACAGATGCATTGCCTAAAACAGGTTCCTAAATACCTGAATGTATTCAGTCCTTGTGAAAAAATGGAGAATAGTTGAAAACTGATAAAAATTTGATGTCCCCGGTTCTACATTTCAACTCTGCCACTGTCCATTCTGAGTGTTGATATGTGAGCCTCTTTACCTTCTTAGTTTGGGAACTGTCAGGCATATAAATGGTGGTTTTCGATCTGGGCTTAACCCATTTCCATACAGAGTGATTTGTTGGAACATAAGATAATTTGTGTCTTCTGAAAAATTATTTCCTAATAATAGTCCTCTACCCTCTTCTCATGGGAGGCATTCCAGGATCAATTCTCAATATGATGAAATGACCATATACTTTGCTACCCATCACCATTGTCTTATCCTGGAACTTGTCTTAGAAGACATTTAGTTTAGTGTGTTTGCCTTTTAAAGGATAAGTGGATTTTCTTTATATACCTCACTGGATGATACGTGCAACATGGTTCAACAAAGTAAAATATTAATACAGTTAGAAACTAATATTTTGAATTTCATAAAATGGTTTCATTCAAAGGGAAAGCCAGTTAAGTGAGTTAAGACTTGAGAGTTGAGGAAGTGATGTCATAATATATTAAACTCTCCTGAAGTATAGGCATAGATAGTGCAACATGTATGTCTCTCAGTGTTTGCTATTTGCATGAAGTATGTAGTAAAATTATCTACTAAAATGTATTTTCATTTTGTGTTGGAAAATCAAATATTTTATCCCCTAATATCATCAGTAAACCTTCTTACAAGGTTTTTAAAGAAAGAAAGAAAAGTAAATCTTGATATATCCACCAGAATATCCCAAATGAAAAATACTAACAGTATGTAGCATGGTTGAGGATAGAGAACAACTGGGATCCTTTTTTTTTTTTTAAGTTGATTTATTAATTTCTACACCCAACGTGGGGCTCAAACTGACAACCCTGAGGCCAAGAGTCACATGCTTTTTCAGCTGAGCTAGCCAAGTGCCTCACAACTGGTTCTTATGCACTGTGAATGGTAGTGTAAATTGGTACAGCCACTTGGAAAGACTGTTTCTTACTATCAGCCAAGCTAGGTATATGTGCACCCCTTAACCTAGTAATTTCATTGTTAGGTATAGAAACACCTGAAAGGCCTATGCATATTCACCAAAAGACACCTACTAGAGTGCTTGTAGCAGGACTATTTGTAATATTCTCAAGCAGGAAACCACTCAAATATCAATCAAGAGTTGAATAAACAAGTATCTGTAAGGTATCCTACAATAACAAGAATGAATGAAGTATTGCTATAGGTGACAATAGGAATAAATCTAACAAAATAGTGAAAGAAGCCAGGTGATAATATACCTTAAATAAAAAAAAAAGGCAGATTAATACGTGATTGAAGAATTCAGCAAAGTGTTTAACTTCGGGGGGGGCAACTCAGAGGGGCACACAGGGCCTAGGAGAGGGGGCTTTCTGAAATGCTGGGTCGTGTTCTTGATCTGAGTGATGGTTCCATGGAGTTCCCTTGTGAAAATCCATCAACAACTCACCCTTTGGTTTTTTAAATTTTTGTATTTTTTTCTTGTTTCATTTTTATTTTTTTGTCAGTCCACCAATATACTTTTATTGATATTTATGTCTATATTATACTTCATAGGACATTTACAAAAATGAACATGAACCTAATGCTATGCCTATTTTGGGGTTATTGCTCTCAAAATAATTCAACAAAATAGTTGTGGTAATTGGATGAAAAAACATTTGAAAGAAATTAGAGGGCAAAAATTTTTTTAATTAAATGGCCACTTAATTATTTAATGTTTATTTATTTTTGAGAGAGAGAGAGAGAGACTGAGAGACTGAGAGTAGGGAAGGAGCAGAGAGAGGGAAACACAGAATCCGAAGCAAGCTCCAGGCTCTGAGCTGTCAGCACAGAGCCTGATGTTGGGCTCAAACTCAAGAACAGTGAGATCATGACCTGAGCCGAAGTAAGAGGCCCAACTGACTGAGCCACCCAGGTGCCCCAGTAAATTACCATTTAATCAGAGTTTAAGAATATTAAGAATTACGAACAGTCTTAGATTAGGAAAGAGATCTTTTTGTGCTAAAAGCCTGTAAAGTGTTAATGACTGAAAAAAACCCCAAAGTGTTTAAGAATAAGTTAAAACAACATGGTTTGACAGATTTGAGAGAGATGAGAACACATTTTCATTAAAAACAACTGGTAATTTTAAGATAGTAGATATGCATACCTAGTTTGTAATGGCAAGTTGATTTATAGTATGTATAATACTTATCGGTGGAATAAATATTTGCTATGCAAAATAAAGCACATCATATGGAAGTGAATGAGGTATCTACTTTGTTTTAAAGTAATCCTAAGAAATTTGAGGAAAAGATAATTAGCAGTTAGACTTGAAGATGTGGGAACAATATGACAAAGCCAAAATAAGGAAGCAATAAAATAAACAACAGTAGAACATTTTCGTAAAATAATTACCTGCATGTATTGCTTTCTGGGGAGACAGAGAACAAAACAAAATCAAACACCTTCACTTGAATATATATTCAGGTCTTAAACCTTGAAAATTGGGGTGAAAGGTCCTAAACACGTATAAAAGGTGGCTTAAGGAATGTTACCAAAGACCAAGCATTTGGTGAAACAATTATGTAGAAATTAAAAAAACAAAAAACAAAAAACCAGACACCTTGAGAATTCTCTTTAGAGTTTTCAGAAATACACATTGGTGAAGTATCTCTGCAATAACAGAGAAGATATTTAAAGGGCCATAACTGTTAGAATGTAAATGTGGCGAGTATCAAAAATAATGCAGATTTCCTGGGTGTAGGATTACCTAAAGTACCCCAAGGTCCCCTCTGTCTACCTGTGATAAGGCGTTTACATAAAAAAATCAAGGCTTTTGCTTAGTATCTTCAAAAAATGAAATGACCAAATTATTCTTGGACATTTGACACATCGAATCGTAATATTCCTACTAACTAAGGTGGGTATGAATGGATGTTAAAGTGTACAGGTGCAGGATAGTCCTGGCCCTCATGTTCAGAATCTGCACCTATAACATAGTTTAGGAGAACACTACTTTTACCATATTTTATTTATGTTATTTAATTATTTGAAGAAGGAAGAGGAGGAGGAAGAAGGGGAGGAGAAGTAAGAGGAGGTAGAGGAGAATGAGAAGGGGAAGGTGAAAGAGAGGAGAGGAAAGGAAATGAGAAAAAGCAAATAGAATAAACTTAAGGTTTTAGTTTCCATATCTGGCTGCAGAAAATTCCTGGGCTTGACATCTAACCTGCTGAATTAATAAAAATCTCTTTGGTGATTCTGATGATCAGCAGAGCTGGGGATAACTGGGTTAGAGAATACTGAGATTGTCAGTGTTCTGACCCTCCTGGGTTCTACTCTGTAAGTTTTTATGAAGTGTTAATGAGATTGCATACTAGTATCCTCACCATTACTTTCAGTGCCTCACTCCACGAGAATGAAGTATGTGGAAATCTCTGACCCTATGGTCAGGCCATTTGGGGGAGTATTTTGGAACAGAGAGGGCTTCCTGGGCTCCTTAAATTATAACAAATTTAGGGCAAGAAATGGGTCTTTTCTAACTCTACCTCTGGTGCCTAATGTAGAATGATAGTAAATGTACTGAATTTGATGCATTATGCAGATTTTGTGGGTGCTGCCCAAGACTGAATTCTAGCAGAGACGCTGATTTGTTAGAAGTTATCATTGCTGATAAGAACAAGAAGCCCATGATGCAGGAATTAGATTTAGAATAAATCTATCTACACTGGAAGAGCATTGGTTGAATTTGAACCCAGGGAATCACTATTTCTTTTATGCCCTCACTGGAACATATAAAACCCAGCCCTGTTTTGGGTGGGGTAGTGGTTTCACAAGGGATGAAAAGTAGAAATGTCAGATGTAGGAAAACAGGAAAATGCAATTACTTTAATAGCATTTCTGGTATTGATTCTGGATGGGTAGCAAGCAGTGGTTAATAACCCAAAATACAGGAGAAGTTTAAACATAACTTTCATTTGAATCAAGTGGGAGATTTCTATATGCTCAGATACTGTAGTTTAAAACAAAACCTTTTTCTTTTCAACTTTCTCAAAATAAAGAAACATTAAAAAAATAGAGTGTGTGTGCACGGACATGTGCTCACAAGCAGGGGAGGGGCAGAGAGAGCGGGAGAGAGAGAGTTCCAAGCAGGCGGCATGCTGTCCATGCAGAGCCCCATCCCATGAACGGTGAGATCATGACCTGAGCAGAAACCAAGAGTGGATGTTTGACTGATTGAGCCACCTAGGCATTTCTGTTCAGCTTTAATTAAAATAAAATTAATTCATCCAAGAGAAGATTCTCAAGTAATCACAAAGTAAATTTCATGAGGAAACATGGTCATCTTGAAATAACTCGTATTTATCTTTTCAAAAAAGTTACATTTTATAGCCCAGATCTACCATGAATTCTGATAGGATTCGAGTGTTTCAATATGATTAAGTGAAAGGATTTTTAATGCTGTGACTAGTTTTTAATTGGGACCTTATTAAATGTAAGGTAATATAATTCCCTGTAATATAAACAGGGAATAATTTCAGCTTAAAAGTGTTTTAATTTCCATAAATGTGTAACAGAAGGATTCCTAGAAAATTTTGCATTTAACAAAAGTAATTTTGGGACCCCATACCTTTGTGCAAAATATGATATGTACTAGCCTTGTACAGTATTGTTTGTAACTTGCAGCATATGGCAAGATAACTGATTTAGAGTCCGATAGCATTACATTTTAGATAAGGCAGCCAACTGTATAAACACATTGTTTCTGTAAATTTCACACTGCCTTGTTATTCTGGCACCTGCTGTTCAAGGAGAGGAAAGTGAAGGAAATAAAACTCAGCACAAAATAGAGCGGGCACTTGAAGTGGCCACTGCTGTGAGGTACAAAGAGGAGACACAAAATGGAAAGGCAAGGTATGTTTCTTACTGGTAGGGGAAGAGCTAATATTCAGTAGAATATTATTCTGTTTAATTGAGAAAAAAATGAATAAGGTGAAGTGAAATTTGAGAGGAAAAACAAGATTTTAATTTAATTTAATTTAATTTTATTATTTTTTTTTACAAGATTTTAATTTTAGATCACAGACTCTTAGAGCTGGAATGGATTTTATGGAATCCCAATCTAGTCATTTTACAATTAAAGAGAGGCTCAGAGAGGTTGGTACATGAAATACACATGATCCACATGATTTTAGGATTCTGTCTAAAGTATCATTTCTTTATTAATTTATTTTTGTAATTTTTCATTCTTGGAATAATGAAAGAATTGCATTCACAGATGTTTGAGTGTTTTTGGAAGAGTGACTGGCTGGAGATCAGAGCTCTCCTTTCAGGAACAAGAGGGCTCTTTTTGGGTGCTGAGCCTCCAAGCCTTAGCCCTTTGGGGAGAGGCCTCTGTCCTGTGGCCAAACCCCAGTAGCAGAGGATGAGGGAAATTACTGGGCTTCTCAGACTTCACTATCTGATTCCTTACTCACCTTACAGACATAGAATCTAAGGGCCATGCTGGGACGCTAGAGATTCTTGTAATATAGACTGGTAGGGGAAATTCTTCTAAAAATGTTAAGAGTCAGGGAGAGCAGATTTTGACTAAGTGTCCCGTATCCACCTATGGAACTGGAGTGCCTGGAGTATTCTCCTGTGTGACCAGGTCACTGAAAAGAACATAGACTTGGAATCAGAACATCCTGGGATTGAATTTTGACTCCGTAAAGGGACATTCCTTGTGACCATGTATAAATACCAAACTCTCTGAATCTCTGTTTATTGTGAGGGGAAAAAAGACAGATGGCATACAAAATACCTAGTAATGGCCTTCTTTGCCAAACACAGAAGAGTCCAACAGTAAATTTGTATCAGTTTCCTTCAAATTCCTGAAGATTTCTTTGACGGTGTGCAGAATCTGATAGCATTTTTTTTTTTAATTTTTTTTCCACGTTTTTATTTTTATTTTTGGGACAGAGAGAGACAGAGCATGAACGGGGGAGGGGCAGAGAGAGAGGGAGACACAGAATCAGAAACAGGCTCCAGGCTCCGAGCCATTTCTTGTTGTTGTTACCTAATTTGCAAACTTGGAGCTAAGAACATTCAAAATCATCTTGGATCACCACATATTGAGACGATGAGCAATTTCCTTAAAAGCAAAGAACATTAATTATTAGTCACTATGTAAATAAGTTTTCGGTGTTGACTCCACTGATTTTCACATCCTTTTATCTAAACACCAATTCTGGCTTGAATGATGTTTTTTTTTGTTTTTGTTTTTTTTCAATATATGAAATTTATTGTCAAATTGGTTTCCATACAACACCCAGTGCTCATCCCAAAAGGTGCCCTCCTCAATACCCATCACCCACCCTCCCCTCCCTCCCACCCCCCATCAGCCCTCAGTTTGTTCTCACTTTTTTTTTTTTTTAATTTTTTTTTTCTTCAACGTTTTTATTTTTATTTTTGGGACAGACAGAGACAGAGCATGAACGGGGGAGGGGCAGAGAGAGAGGGAGTCACAGAGTCGGAAACAGGCTCCAGGCTCCGAGCCGTCAGCCCAGAGCCTGACGCGGGGCTCGAACTCACGGACGGCGAGATCGTGACCTGGCTGAAGTCGGACGCTTAACCGACTGCGCCACCCAGGCGCCCCTGTTCTCCCTTTTTAAGAGTCTCTTATGCTTTGGCTCTCTCCCACTCTAACCTCTTTTTTTTTTTTTTTTCCTTCCCCTCCCCCATGGGTTTCTGTTAAGTTTCTCAGGATCCACATAAGAGTGAAAACATATGGTATCTGTCCTTCTCTGTATGGCTTATTTCACTTAGCATCACACTCTCCAGTTCCTTCCACGTTGCTACAAAGGGCCATATTTCGTTCTTTCTCATTGCCATGTAGTACTCCGTTGTGTATATAAGCCACAATTTCTTTATCCATTCATCAGTTGATGGACATTTAGGCTCTTTCCATAATTTGGCTATTGTTGAGAGTGCTGCTATAAACATTGGGGTCCAAGTGCCCCTATGCATCAGTACTCCTGTATCCCTTGGGTAAATTCCTAGCAGTGCTACTGCTGGGTCATAGGGTAGGTCTATTTTTAATTTTCTAAGGAACCTCCACACTGCTTTCCAGAGCGGCTGCACCAATTTGCATTCCCACCAACAGTGCAAGAGGGTTCCCGTTTCTCCACATCCTCTCCAGCATCTGTGGTCTCCTGATTTGTTCATTTTGGCCACTCTGACTGGCGTGAGGTGATACCTGAGTGTGGTTTTGATTTGTATTTCCCTGATAAGGAGCGACGTTGAGCATCTTTTCATGTGCCTGTTGGCCATCCGGATGTCTTCTTTAGAGAAGTGTCTATTCATGTTTTCTGTCCATTTCTTCACTGGGTTATTTGTTTTTCGGGTGTGGAGTTTGGTGAGCTCTTCATAGATTTTGGATACTAGCCCTTTGTCTGATATGTCATTTGCAAATATCTTTTCCCATTCCGTTGGTTGCCTTTTAGTTTTGTTGGTTGTTTCTTTTGCAGTGCAGAAGCTTTTTATCTTCATAAGGTCCCAGTAATTCATTTTTGCTTTTAATTTCCTTGCCTTTGGGGATGTGTCGAGTAAGAAATTGCTACGGCTGAGGTCAGAGAGGTCTATTCCTGCTTTCTCCTCTAGGGTTTTGATGGTTTCCTGTCTCACATTCAGGTCCTTTATCCATTTTGAGTTTATTTTTGTAAATGGTGTGAGAAAGTGGTCTAGTTTCATCCTTCTGCATGTTGCTGTCCAGTTCTCCCAGCACCATTTGTTAAAGAGACTGTCTTTTTTCCACTGGATGTTCTTTCCTGCTTTGTCAAAGATTAGTTGGCCATACGTTTGTGGGTCTAGTTCTGGGGTTTCTATTCTATTCCATTGGTCTATGTGTCTGTTTTTGTGCCATTGGATGATGTTTTTAAGATACATAAAGGGCTACAACAATTCACAATACTCAGAGGGGTGGGTAGTGCATGGGTAGAGCTGTAGTACAGCTGGCATAGAGATCAAGGTTCTGTGGAAGAATGGAGCTCACTAATTTCTTTTTCATTTTTATTGAGTTGCAAGTATTTTGTGTATAATGTTGATGAATTTGGACATCTGCATACAACCTGTGATAATCATCACCACAAACAAGGTAATAAGAATATCTGTCACCTCCAAAAGCATTCTTGTGTTCACATGCTTTATTATTACTATTTATGTTAACACTGAAACATGACAGCTCCCCTGTTGACACCTTTTTAAGAGTACAACACTGTATGGTTAACTATAGGCTCTAAAGTTACAGTTCTACAAGATAACTAAGTTCTAGAAATCTGCCGTTACATGATTTTTTAAAAAATGGTGGTTATTCACTGCAGTGTGCTTTGATTAGGTAGGTTGATCCAAGTGTAATCTTCTAGGAGGGAAAGGAAATTTAGAGTCATGGTATCAAATTAAAACACACACACACACACACACACACACACACACACACACACACACACACATTGGCAAAACCTTATATGAAAACAAAAACCAACTACCAGAACAAAAAAGAATGTTGCATGGAATATAAATTACAGCTGAAAAGAAATACCATTTATAGTTTCAGTTATATCATAAATATTTGAAAAGTAGTGTTAATGTTTCTTAATATTTCCCCAGTTCCTTTTTGCCAAAGGATTAAAAAATGTACTTTTATACTGTCCTTCATTTATTCAGTTTAAGTGGGCACCAACAATTCACCTTGGTGCAGAAACTATTCAGCTATCCAGTAAGTAAAACTAGAGGTTTAACTGTTGGAATAAAGCAGTCTGGTGGGGCAAAGGGGGACAGTGAACAAGCATACAATATGCTTCCAGACACTGATAAGTACTATGAAGGCAGATAGAGAGGGCTGAGAGAGTAATAAGGGGTCGTGGTCTGTTTGACATATGGTGACCAGGAAAGGCCTCCCGAGAAGGTGGCATTAGAGCAGAGACCTAGATTAAGTGAAGGCTGGAGACATGGAGTTCTGGGGGAAGAGAATTACAGGTACAAAGAACAGAAAAAAGGAAAAAGCACAGCATTTTTTGTAGATAGGAAGGAATATATCACACATACCCAGTACCAGAAGGCTGGGTGATTCAAAGAATGGAGAAGGTGAGAGCAGAAAGGTAGACAGAGACAAACTGAGCATTGATTGGAGGGAGGCGGAGGAGAGGGGAAAATGAGTGATGGGCATTGAGGACGGCACTTGTTGGCATGAGCACTGATTGTTGTATGTAAGCGACAAATCATGGGAATCTGCCCCTGAAACCAAGAGTAACTGTATACACTGTATGTTAGCTAACTTGACAATAAATTCTATTTAAAAAACAAATAAAAAAATAAATCTCGGAGGGGGGGAGTTAAAAATAGAACTACCCTATGATGCAGCAATTGCATTACTAGGCATTTACCCCAAGAATACTGATTTGAAGGGGTACCTGCATCCCAGTGTTTATAACAGCATTATCAATAATAGCCAAACTATGGGAAGAGCCCAAATATTCATCAATTGATGAATGACTAAAGAAGTGGTGTGTACACACACACACCCCCCAGAATATTACTCACGCATCAAAAGGAATGAAATTTTTACATTTGCGACAACATGGTTGGAACTAGAGTGTGTTACGCTAAGCTAAATAATTTAGTCAGAGAAAGACAAATACCAAATGATTTCACTCATGTGGATTTTAAGATACAAAACATATGAACATATGGGAAGGAGGGGGAGGAAAGAGAGGAAAACAAACCCTAAGAGACTCTTAAAGATAGAGAACAAACTCAGAGTTGATGGAGGGAGGTGGGTGTGGGATGGGCTAGATGAGTGATGGTCATTAAGGAGGACACTTGTTATGATGAGCACTGGGTGTTGTATGTAAGTGGTGAATCACTGAATTCTGTTCCTGAAACCAATATTGTGTTGTATGTTAACTGCCTGGAATTTAAATAAAAACTTGAAAAGGGGGGGAAAAAGGTAGGAAGAGTAGGCTAGAGGTTTTTTTCTGAATTTTTGAAGCTGTGATTGTAAATTGTGTGAACTTTGCTAGTCTACAGTGCCCAATTGTTTGGTCAAACACCAGTATAGATGTTGCTGTGAAGGTGTTTTTTTGTTTTTTGTTTTCTTTTTTAAAGATGTGATTAACATTTATATCAGTAGACTTTGAGTAAAGCAGATTACTCTACATAATGTAGGTGGGCCTCATTTAATCAACTGAAGGCCCTATGAGGAAATATTGAAGTCCTCTAAAGAGGAAAGAATTCTTCCTCCAGACTGAAACATTGAAATTCTGCCTGAGCTTTCAGCTTTTGGACTCAAGACTATAACATTAACTCTAGTGGGAATTTCTAGCCTGTTAGCCCACTCTGCAGATTTTGGACTTGCCAGCTCCCAAAACTGCATCAGCCAATTTTGTCAAGTAAACAAATCTTTCTCTAACTCTGTGTGTCCACCCTATTGGTTTTGTTTCTTTGGAGAACCCAGACTAATATGGAAGTCATAAGATTGATTTGAGCAAGGGCATAATATGATTTGATTTGCATTTCCAAAGATCACTAATACTTCAAGGAGGGAGAATTGCCTATTGGCAGCAAGAGGGAAGCAGACTAGCTAGCAAGTTGTTCTCTCTTGTAGGTGAGACCTGACAGTGGCCTGGAAGTGATTGGCGGTTGCTGGATTTGAGAAATATGTTGCAGGATTTTCAGACAGATCAGATGAAGGTTGTAGAGACAAGCAGATAAATGAAAGCTTAAGTTTTGGGCCTGAGCAGCTGTGTGAATGGTGCTTTATTTATAAAGGCAGTTCTGGAAGCCTGGGTAGGAACAGGTGTGCAGAGGTGGAAAAGAGTGGAGGGAAGATGTAGGAAGGATCCAGAGTTTTGTTTTAGGCACATTAATTTCATGTAGACCATTTGCTGTCCAAATGGAGAAATCAGGAAGACTGTTGGCTGCAGGCACATGTCTCTCTATACGTGGTAGCTAAGCGCACAGCCTCTGGAACTAGAACATCTGGTTTCAAATCCCAAATCCGTTCTTCAGGGTACCCTCACTGTCTTAGTCTACTTGTCTGAAAAACGGGTTGGTAATAAACCTTACTGGAGTGGCATGAGCCATTAAATAAGTCAACATATGTAAGCTCTTAGGATGTACCTGAATGATCACAGAATATTTTACGTAAATCTTAGCTACTATTATAGTCAGAGTTTTATCTTTCTGGCCCATCAAATGGCTAGATTGAGACAAGAGACTAGGGGATGATTGCTCTGTATGGGTTTTGGTTGCTAGCTCAGAGTTCAAACTATAAGCGAGAGTCTGGTGAAGCCATGTGAACCTCCCTTTGGACGGTGAGTGGTGATGGTGTTACTTGGAGTGGTGGCATCAGAAGATTGTGCTTTAATAACCTACTTTATAGGTGATTGCAACATCGTATTGTCTGATGCAGCCCCACTCTTCCTAGATTATCTCCCTGCCTTGGCTACTTTGTTTTTCTCCATTGTGCATATCCCTTTGTCATGTACTATATATGACCTGCTTATTTTTTTGTTAATTTCTGTCTCCTCTTGGTGGAATATAAGCTCTAGGAGGAGTGCCTGGAATGAATGATATTTGCTGGTGCTTATTATTCCCTTTCTGTTTCTTTATTGTATTTTGTCAAATATTTTCCTGTGAGAAAACCATATCAAAGAGAAGGTTGGACATTAATATGATTCTCTGGACCTTTCTGACTTGTGCAGAACTTGAGTTTTCATTGAGACAAACCTCCTTTATGAAAGGGAATTTCAGAGGAAGCCTCTGATGGCAGTTTCAATTTTGACTTTGGGAATCAATTCCAGAATTGACACACAGTCTCCTGAAAGTGATGGTACTTTTTGTTGTTGGTTATCCACTCGGTTTCTCTGCCAGTCTATGTGTGGGCGGTGTTCCACTCCTTGCAGATTCTGATCACAGATTTTTTTTTTCTCAGCAATGCTTGTCGATGAGAGGCATTGAAAGCTATGCAGAGTGGAGGTTGATACATGGCCCAGTCAATCTATGACTTATGAGACCTATTGCAAGTCCAAGGCATTGTATCGATTCTGCCGAATGGACTGGAAACTGACCTTCATTGCACAGAACCCTCTAACTTGCTCCTTGTCTGTTTATTCCCGATAGAGCACTTGCATCATGCAGCTTTGTTCCAAAATAATTACCTTTTATTTCCCTTTACATTCCATCCTGATTTTACCATAAGTGTGAAGAGTGGACAAATGGATGTCTTTATTTAGCACAAAAGCAGGGGTCCTGTTTCAATGTCAGCTTGTCAGAGGCAGTTGATTTTATCTTCTCTCACTGCATGATTTTAGTACATAGATACTCTTTCCTTGGTCATGCAGGCATTGTGTTGAAATAAATTAGAGTTGATCTTTATTTATGCCAGCCCTTATTAATGACCACCCTTCTCATATTGTATTACAAATAGTACTTAAAAATATTTTTCAATTATCCTGATCAGATTAATATTATTAGAGCTGTTTTCTTATTTCTCATGGTGGTTGTACCAACCAGCACATTATGGCACATTGTTGGAGTTCCACAAATGATGGTTCAAGTGAGTTAATTATTCATTCCTGAGGCTGTATGGGAAGGGGCACTGACAGTTTGCTCTCAAGTCTTACTTTTATCTATAGAATGAATTACAGTTTGAAATAGGACTTTCCTTATCAGCCATTCTCTTTGTTCTTGAAAGTAGGTGTGGAATGGACCTCAAAATATCACCTGGAAAAAATAACCTATTTCTGGATTAGGTTATAATCTTTTGTACCTTTTGAATTCCAGGCATGTTTTATATCATTAGAGAATGGTCATTCCATTCTAATGACTAAAAATATAGGACATTCTAGTTTGAAGGAAGCTTGTAAATCCACTAGAGAATGTTCATTATAAGTAGTGGGAACTGAGAATTTAGGGACTTACTCCAGGCTACTGGGCCATCAGCTCATGTAGGAAGGAAATTCATGGCTTCCGTGCTCCACCATGATATTAGAGCTTGGTTTGGAGGTAGTTAATTAACTTACCTAAGGCAGAACATTCTAAACAAACCTGTGTTCTTACAAAAAAAATTTTTTTTAAACGTGAGTGTCTTATGTGGAACTTGAGAAACAACATAAGACTATGGGGGAAGGGAAGGGGAAAAAATAGTTTGAAACAGAGAGAGAGAGGCAAACCCATAAGAGACTCTTAAATACAGAGAACAAACTGAGGGTTGATGGGTGGGGCAGGGGAGAGGGGAAAACGGGTGATTGGCATTAAGGAGGGCACTTGTTGGGATGAGCACTGGGTGTTGTATGTAAGTGGTGAATCATGGGAACTACCCCCAAAACCAAGAGCGCACCATTTACAATGTATGTTAGCTAACATGACAGTAAATTGTATTAAAAAATTTTTTTGGGTGACTCAGTTGGCTAAGTGTCCGACATCAGCTTAGGTCATGATTTTGCGGTTCATGAGTTGGAGCCCTATGATGGGCTCCGTGCTGACAGCTCGGAGCCTGGAACCTGCTTCACATTCTGTGTCTCCCTCTCTCTCTCCGCCCCACCCCCACTCACACTCTGTCACTCAAAAATAAAGATTGAAAACGTTAAAAAAAATAAATTTTTTGAGTGTAATTGACACACAGTGTTACAATAATGTCAAGCGTACACCTTAGTGATTCAACTCTGTATGGTATGCTGTGCTCACCACGAGTGCAGCTGTGGTCTGTCACCATACAATACTATTACAATATTGGCTTTACTCTCTATGCTGTGCCTTTTGTTCCCTTGACTTACTCATTTGATAATTGGAAGCCCATATCTCCCTCTTCTCTTTGTCCATTTTGCCCATCCCCGACCCCTTCCCTCTAGCAACCATCAGTTTGTTTTCTGTATTTATGGGTCTGATTTTGCTGTTTGTTCATTTTAAACCTGCATTCCTTTTCAGAGATGACTTGATGTGCCTGCTGAAGGCTGTCAGGGAGGGACGAGGGACATTAGGCTGTGAGTTTGGTTTTTGCAAAACATACCCTGAGTCATTTTGTTATGGCTATTGATACTCGGAATTGTCTTGACCTCACCTGGGTCTTTGCTTTTGTTGTGCTCAATTTACCTGAGGGGAAGAAAAGTGAATTGATCAACAGAAGAGATGTGGACAATAAAATAGATAAACACCCCCCCCCCCACACACCCCAAGGTGAAAAGGAAAGAGAAGAATTCAAATAAAACCTTGTAAGAATAATGATTCATTCACAATAAATGTCATATCCCTTGCCTTGGATCTGTGATGTCATCATTATTGTTTATGTAGCATTCCCGACTGTGCAACCTGTACTGTGGATAGTGCATCAAGGGGTGGGGAGCCTCATGGCCATTGTTAGATGTCAGTATAGTCATTAATGCACAAGTTAATGAGCTTTTTATATGGCATGTGGAATAAGTGCTAGGGAGAAAAATGAAGTGAAGGAGGAGAGGTAATCTTGATGGACAACCATAGGAACATCTTACTTTGAATAAACTTCCCGGGTTTGCAAGTTATATCCTAGATAGCACCGTATGGAGCAGATGTGGGCAAAGCCACTGGCACTAAGAAAATGGGATCACAACCATTAAGATGAGGCATTTGGCTTTTTAAAAATTGGTTTTTCTTTTTGTTTATGTATTTACATCCAAGTTAGTTAGCTATATACAGTGCAATAATGATTTCGGGAGTAAATCCAGCAATTCATCGTCTACATATAACACCCAGTGCTCATCCCAAGTGTCCCCCTTTCCCGTTTAGCCCTTTCCCCCCCCACAATGTCTCCAGCAACACTCAGTTCTCTATATTTAACAGTCTCTTATGTTTTGTCCCCATCCCTGTTATTATATTATTTTTGTTTCCCTTCCCTTAAGTTCATCTGTTTTGTATCTTAAATTCCACATATGAGTGAAGTCATATTATATTTGTCTTTCTCTCACTAATTTCACTTTGCATCAACCCTCCAGTCATCCATGTTGTTGCAAATGGCAAGTTTTCATTGTTTTTGATTGCTGAGCAATATTCCATTACATATATGTGTGTATATATATGTGTGTGTGCGTGTATATATATATACACGCACACATACCACATCATCTTTATCCATTCATCTGTCAATGGACATTTGGTCTCTTTACATACCTTGGCTATTGTGAGTAGTGCTGCTATAAACATTGGGGTGCATGTGCCCCTTGGGAATAGTACATCTGTATCCTTTGGATAAATACCTAGTAGTGCAATTGCTGGGTCGGAGGGTAGTTCTATTTTTAATTTTTTGAGGAACCTCCAGAGTGGCTGCACAGTTGGCATTTCCACCAGTAGTGCAAAAGGGTTCTTTTTCTCCTCATCCTCACCAACATCTGTCGTTCATTGCCTGAGTTGTTACTTTTAGGCATTCTGACTGGTGTGCGGTGGTATCTCATTGTGGGTTAAAAAAAATCGTTTTTACTATTTATTTTTGAAGGGGAGAGAGAGAGAGACAGAGAGACAGAGAGACAGAGTGTGAGTAGGGGAGGGGCAGAAAGAGAGACACACAGCATCCGGAAGCAAGCTCCAGGCTCTGAGCTGTCAGCACCGAGCCCACTCTGAGCCTGATGTGGGGTCCAACTCATTAGCTGTGAGATCATGGCCTCAGCGCAAGTTGGATGCTTAACTGTCTGAGCCACCCAGGTGCCTCTCATTGTAGTTTTGATTTGTAATTCCCTGATGATGAGTGATAATTGAGCATTTTTTCATGTGTCTGTTGGGCATCTGGATGTCTTCTTTGGAAAAGTGTGTATTCATGTTTTTTGCCTTTTTCTTCACTAGATTACTTGTTTTTTGGATGTTGAGTTTGGTAAGTTCTTTATAGATTTAGATACTAACCCTTTATCTGATATGTCATCTGCAAATATCTTCTCGCATCCTGTCAGTTGCCTTTTAGTTTTGCTGATTGTTTCCTTTGACTTGTGGAAGCTTTTTATCTTGATGATGACCCAGTAGTTCATTTTTGCTTTTTGTTTGGCTTGCCTCAGGAGACATGTTGAGTAAGAAGTTGCTGCGGCCAAGGTCAAAGGGGTTTTTGCCTGCTTTCTTCTCGAGGATTTTGATGGCTTCCTGTCTTACATTGAGGTCTTTCACCCATTTTGAGTTTATTTTTGTGTATGGCGTAAGAAAGTGGTCCAAGTTCCTTCTTCTGCATGTCACTGTGCAGTTTTCCCAACACCGTTTGCTGGAGACTGTCTTTTTTCCTTTGGATATTCTTTCCTGCTTTGTCAAAGATTAGTTGGTCATACGTTTGTGGGTCCATTTCTGGGTTCTCTATTCTGTTCGTTGATGTATGTCTGTTTTTGAGCTAGTACCATCTGTCTTAAGGATTATAGCTTTGTAATAAATCTTGAAGTCCGGAATTTTGATGCATCTAGCTTTGGTTTTCTTTTTCAGGATTGTTTTGGCTATTTGGGGTCTTTGCTGGTTCCATACAAATTTGAGGATTGTTTGTTCTAGCTCTGTGAAGAATGCTAGATAGGGATTGCATTGATAGGGATTGCACTGAATATGTAGATTGCTTGGGGTAGTATTGACATTTAAAAAAAATTGGTTCTTCCAATTCATGACTGTGGAATATTTTTCCATTTTTTTGTGTCTCTTCAATTACTTTGAATTTTTTCTATAGTTTTCAGTGTATACATTTTTTACCTCTTTGGTTAGGTTTATTCCGAGGTATCTTAGGGTTTTTGGTGCAATTGTTAATGGGATCGATTCCTTGATTTTCTCTTTTTGCTGCTTCATTATTGGTGTATAGAAATGCAACTGAGTCTGTGCATTGATTTTTATATCCTGAACTTTGCTGAATTCATGGATCAGTTCTAACAGTGTTTTGGTGGAATCTTGTGTGTTTTCTATATAGAATATCATGTCATCTGCGAAGAGTGAAAGTTTGACTTCCTTCTTGCCGATTTGGGTGCCTTTTTTTTTCCTTGGTGGTGTTTTGATTGCTGAGATGAGGACTTCCAATACTATGTTGAATAGCAGTGGCGAGAGTGGACATCCCTGTCATGTTCATAACCTTAAGGGGGAAGCTATGTTTTTACCATTTGAAGATGATAGCAGTGGTGGGTCTTTTGTATATGGTTTTTAGGATCTTGAGGTATGATCCTTCTATCCTTACTTTCCTGAGGGTTTTTATCAAGAAAGCGTGCTGTATTTTGTCAAATGCTTTCTCTGCATCTGTTGAGAGGATCATGTGGTTCTTGTCCTTTCTTTTATTAATGTGATGGATCGCATTGATTTATGGATATTGAACCAGCCCTACATCCCAGGTATAAATCCCACTTGATCGTGGTGAATAATTCTTTTAATGTATTGTTGGATCTGGTTGGCTAGTATCTTGTTGAGAATTTTAGCGTCCATGGTCATCAGGGAAATTGGTCAGTAGTTACCCTTTTTAGTGGGGTCTCTGTCTGGTTTTGGAATCAAGGTAATGCCTTGTAGAATGAGTTTGGTAGTTTTCCTTCCATTTCTATTTTTTCTGGAACAGCTTCAAAAGAATAGGTGTTAACTCTTCTTTAAGTGTTTGATAGAATTCCCCTGGAATTCCAGCAGGCCCTGGACTCTTGATTTTTGGGAGATTTTTGATTACTGATTCAATTTCTTAACTGGTTATGGGTCTGTTCAAATATTCTCTTTCTTCCTGTTTCAGTTTTGGTAGTTTGTGTTTCTAGAAATTTGTCCATTTCTTCCAGATTGCCCCATTTGTTGGCATATAATTGCTCTTAATATATTTTTTGTATTTCTGTGGTGTTGCTTGTGACCTGTACTCTTTCATTCTTGATTTTATTTATTTGGGTCTTTGCCTTTTTCCTTTTAAACAAACTGACTAGTGGTTTGTCAATTTTGTTTTTTTCTTTTTTCTTTTTTTATTTCAGTATCGTTGATTTCTACTCTAATCTTAATTATTTCCCATCTTCTGCTGTTTTTGGGTTTTGTTTGCTGTTCTTTTTCTAGCTCTTTAACATGTAAGGTTAGGTTGTGTATCTGAGACATTTCTTCTTTAAAAAAATTTTCTTTAACATTTATTTTGAGAGACAGAGAGAGCATTAGCAGGCAGAGAGGCAGAGAGAGAGGGAGACACAGAATCCGAAGCACACTCCAGGCTCTGAGCTGTCAGCATAGAGCCTGACACGGGGCCCAAACCCATGAGCTGTGAGATCATGACCTGAGCTGAAGTTGGACGCCTAACCGACTGAGCCGCTGAGGCACCCTGACCTTTCTTCCTTCTTTAGGATGGTCTGGATTGCTGTATACTTCTCACTTATGAGTGCTTTTGCTGCATCCCAGAGGTTTTGGGCTGTGATGTTAACATTTTCATTGGCTTCCATGTACTTTTTAATTTCTCTTTAACTTCTTGGCTTATCTATTCATTCTTTAGGGCATTTGACTTTTTGACCTGCCCTTTAATCTTGTGCAGATTGCTCAAAGGTAAATGAATACATACCTGATCCCATTTTCTTTAATTTTACTGAATTATGACGTTTATTTTTACTTGTATCTAGAAAGATTTCAGACCTAATGAAGAATATCTATTAGTTTTATTTTTCCAGTATAAAAGCCCCATCTTTGTGTATGATTTTTGATAGCGATTCAAGTGATAGATCAATTAACAAATTGTTTAGTTAAAAATTTATTTAACTTTAAAGAGGAATCTTTGCTTCCCCTGTTTTTATTTTTTAATGTTCATTCAGACATTAAATTTTTTTTTCGTTTTAATTGAAGGCATTTTTGAAGCGCCTTTCCTGGAAGTAATCTCTACCAAGTTATTGCTAGGTTCCTGCACCTTTTTCGTTTTATGTTAAAGTTAATGGTACATAAAAAGACTGTGTTCTGCTGGTAATGATGATAAATATTAGTAGAAATATCGCCTTGGATCCCCTCTGGAGAAGCTGTAGCTGGAGTGGTGGCAAAGTCTGGTCTTAATTGAGGAACAGAGTCCACACCATTTAGGTGTCCACCAAATCTGAGAGGCTGAAAATCCAGTGCAAGTGAAAATGATAGCCCTTGTGCATCTAGCAGTGAGTGACCTTCTCTGCATGATAGGGAGGAGAGAAGAGAGCCTGAAAATGTTGCCGCAAGATGCCCAGAATGTGGACCGAAGACCTTCTTGCACTAGTGTGGTAGGCAGAATAATGGCCTTCTCAAAGATGTCCACATTCTAATCCCAGGAACCTGTGAATATGTCACCTTCCATGGAAAAAGGAGTTTTGAAGATGTAATTGAGACTTTGCACCAGGAATTACCCTGGATATCCACGTGGACCCAGTCTAATCTGGCTTGGTCGTTGAGGGATGCTGTGGAAAAAGGTGGAGGATTCAAAGTGTGAGAGTCTGCCTTGAAAGGAGGAAGAGGGGCAATGAGCCAGGGAATGCGGGTATCCTATAGAGTCAGGGAATGACCCTCAGCTGCTTTCTAGGAAGCAGACAGATCTCAGTTCCACAACTACAGGAACTGAATTTTGCTAGTAATCTGTATGAGCAAGGAAAAAAGTCCTCCCCTAACCCCTCCAGAAAGGGACCCAGTCCTTCTAACACCTTTATTGAAGCCTGATAAGACCCTCACCAGATGTTTGACCTACAAAACTGTAAGCTGTTAATTTTGTGTTGATTTGTTACAACAGTGATAGGAAGCAAATAAAATGTTATGGAATAAATGAAAAAGATTGAGAGAGCAGCCTCATTTGGCGGGTTGTTTTCAGCACTTGGAAGGGACTGCTATATTAAATAAGGCAAAACATTACTGACAACTCAGGCAAACATCCAGATCACTTAAAATAATAAAGGCCAGATGCACACAAGAGTCGGCCTTTTGTTACGTTACTGTAGAATATAGTTTTTTATTTTCCAACAGGCCTAGGAGATAGGAGACCTAGCCTTTTTATTGAGGTATTTATAAAAAATAATTATCAGCTTGGCGCAGGAAGATGGCGGCGTAGGAGGACGCTGGGCTCACCGCGCGTCCTGCTGATCACTTAGATTCCACCTACACCTGCCTAAATAACCCAGAAAACTGCCAGAGGATTAGCAGAACGGAGTCACCGGACCCAAGTGCAGACGAGAGGCCCACGGAAGAGGGTAGGAAGGGCGGCGAGGCGGTGCGCACTCCACGGACTGGCGGGAGGGAGCCGGGGCGGAGGGGCGGCTCGCCAGCCAAGCAGAGCCCCCGAGTCCGGCTTGCAAAAGCGGAGGGGCCTGACGGACTGTGTTCCGACAGCAAGCGCGACTTAGCGTCTGGGAGGTCATAAGTTAACAGCTCTGCTCGGAAAGCGGGAAGGCTGGAGGACAAAGGGAGGGTGAGCTGCAGAGCCCCCGGACGACAGAGCTCAGTTTGGCGGGGAACAAAGGCGCTCGCCAGCGCCATCTCCCCCGCCCATCCCCCAGCCAAAATCCCAAAGGGAACCGGTTCCGGCCAGGGAAATTGCTCGCTCCGCGCAAACACCCAACTCTGTGCTTCTGCGGAGCCAAACCTCCGGCAGCGGATCTGACTCCCTCCGGCTGCCACAGGGCCCCTCCTGAAGTGGATCACCTAAGGAGAAGCGAGCTAAGCCTGCCCCCCCTCCCGCCGTGCACCTTGCCTTCCCACCCCAGCTAATACGCCAGATCCCCAGCATCACAAGCCTGGCAGTGTGCAAGTAGCCCAGACGGGCCACGCCACCCCACAGTGAATCCCGCCCCTAGGAGAGGGGAAGAGAAGGCACACACCAGTCTGACTGTGGCCCCAGCGGTGGGCTGGGGGCAGACATCAGGACTGACTGCGGCCCCGCCCACCAACTCCAGTTATACACCACAGCACAGAGGAAGTGCCCTGCAGGTCCTCACCACACCAGGGACTATCCAAAATGACCAAGCGGAAGAATTCCCCTCAGAAGAATCTCCAGGAAATAACAACAGCTAATGAGCTGATCAAAAAGGATTTAAATAATATAACAGAAAGTGAATTTAGAATAATAGTCATAAAATTAATCGCTGGGCTGGAAAACAGTATACAGGACAGCAGAGAATCTCTTGCTACAGAGATCAAGGGACTAAGGAACAGTCACGAGGAGCTGAAAAACGCTTTAAATGAAATGCAAAACAAAATGCAAACCACCACAGCTCGGATGGAAGAGGCAGAGGAGAGAATAGGTGAACTAGAAGATAAAGTTATGGAAAAAGAGGAAGCTGAGAAAAAGAGAGATAAAAAAATCCAGGAGTATGAGGGGAAAATTAGAGAACTAAGTGATACACTAAAAAGAAATAATATACGCATAATTGGTATTCCAGAGGAGGAAGAGAGAGGGAAAGGTGCTGAAGGGGTACTTGAAGAAATAATAGCTGAGAACTTCCCTGAACTGGGGAAGGAAAAAGGCATTGAAATCCAAGAGGCACAGAGAACTCCCTTCAGACGTAACTTGAATCGATCTTCTGCACGACATATCATAGTGAAACTGGCAAAATACAAGGATAAAGAGAAAATTCTGAAAGCAGCAAGGGGTAAACGTGCCCTCACATATAAAGGGAGACCTATAAGACTCGTGACTGATCTCTCTTTTGAAACTTGGCAGGCCAGAAAGAATTGGCACGAGATTTTCAGGGTGCTAGACAGCAAAAATATGCAGCCGAGAATCCTTTATCCAGCAAGTCTGTCATTTAGAATAGAAGGAGAGATAAAGGTCTTCCCAAACAAACAAAAACTGAAGGAATTTGTCACCACTAAACCAGCCCTACAAGAGATCCTAAGGGGGACCCTGTGAGACAAAGTACCAGAGACATCACTACAAGCATAAAACATACAGACATCACAATGACTCTAAACCCGTATCTTTCTATAATAACACTGAATGTAAACGGATTAAATGCGCCAACCAAAAGACATAGGGTATCAGAATGGATAAAAAAACAAGACCCATCTATTTGCTGTCTACAAGAGACTCATTTTAGACCTGAGGACACCTTTAGATTCAGAGTGAGGGGATGGAAAACTATTTATCTTGCTACTGGAAGCCAAAAGAAAGCTGGAGTAGCCATACTTATATCAGACAAACTAGACTTTAAATTAAAGGCTGTAACAAGAGATGAAGAAGGACATTATATAATAGTTACAGGGTCTATCCATCAGGAAGAGCTAACAATTATAAATGTCTATGCGCCGAATACCGGAGCCCCCAAGTATATAAAACAATTACTCATAAACAGAAGCAACCTTATTGATAAGAATGTGGTAATTGCAGGGGACTTTAACACCCCACTTACAGAAATGGATAGATCATCTAGACACACAGTCAATAAAGAAACAAGGGCCCTGAATGAGACATTGGATCAGATGGACTTGACAGATATATTTAGAACTCTGCATCCCAAAGCAACAGAATATACTTTCTTCTCGAGTGCACATGGAACATTCTCCAAGATAGATCATATACTGGGTCACAAAACAGCCCTTCATAAGTTTACAAGAATTGAAATTATACCATGCATACTTTCAGACCACAATGCTATGAAGCTTGAAATCAACCACAGGAAAAAGTCTGGAAAACCTCCAAAAGCGTGGAGGTTAAAGAACACCCTACTAACGAATGAGTGGGTCAACCAGGCAATTAGAGAAGAAATCAAAAAATATATGGAAACAAACGAAAATGAAAATACAACAATCCAAATGCTTTGGCACGCAGCGAAGGCAGTCCTGAGAGGAAAATACATTGCAATCCAGGCCTATCTCAAGAAACAAGAAAAATCCCAAATACAAAATCTAACAGCACACCTAAAGGAAATAGAAGCAGAACAGCAAAGGCAGCCTAAACCCAGCAGAAGAAGAGAAATAATAAAGATCAGAGCAGAAATAAACAATATAGAATCTAAAAAAACTGTAGAGCAGATCAACGAAACCAAGAGTTGGTTTTTTGAAAAAATAAACAAAATTGACAAACCTCTAGCCAGGCTTCTCAAAAAGAAAAGGGAGATGACCCAAATAGATAAAATCATGAATGAAAATGGAATGATTACAACCAATCCCTCAGAGATACAAACAATTATCAGGGAATACTATGAAAAATTATATGCCAACAAATTGGACAACCTGGAAGAAATGGACACATTCCTGAACACCCACACTCTTCCAAAACTCAATCAGGAGGAAATAGAAAGCTTGAACAGACCCATAACCAGCGAAGAAATTGAATCAGTTATCAAAAATCTCCCAACAAATAAGAGTCCAGGACCAGATGGCTTCCCAGGGGAGTTCTACCAGACATTTAAAGCAGAGATAATACCTATCCTTCTCAAGCTATTCCAAGAAATAGAAAGGGAAGGAAAACTTCCAGACTCATTCTATGAAGCCAGTATTACTTTGATTCCTAAACCAGACAGAGACCCAGTAAAAAAAGAGAACTACAGGCCAATATCCCTGATGAATATGGATGCAAAAATTCTCAATAAGATACTAGCAAATCGAATTCAACAGCATATAAAAAGAATTATTCACCATGATCAAGTGGGATTCATTCCTGGGATGCAGGGCTGGTTCAACATTCGCAAATCAATCAACGTGATACATCACATTAACAAAAAAAAAGAGAAGAACCATATGATCCTGTCAATCGATGCAGAAAAGGCCTTTGACAAAATCCAGCACCCTTTCTTAATAAAAACCCTTGAGAAAGTCGGGATAGAAGGAACATACTTAAAGATCATAAAAACCATTTATGAAAAGCCCACAGCTAACATCATCCTCAACGGGGAAAAACTGAGAGCTTTTTCCCTGAGATCAGGAACACGACAGGGATGCCCACTCTCACCGCTGTTGTTTAACATAGTGCTGGAAGTTCTAGCATCAGCAATCAGACAACAAAAGGAAATCAAAGGCATCCAAATTGGCAAAGATGAAGTCAAGCTTTCGCTTTTTGCAGATGACATGATATTATACATGGAAAATCCGATAGACTCCACCAAAAGTCTGCTAGAACTGATACATGAATTCAGCAAAGTTGCAGGATACAAAATCAATGTCCAGAAATCAGTTGCATTCTTATACACTAACAATGAAGCAACAGAAAGACAAATAAAGAAAATGATCCCATTCACAATTGCACCAAGAAGCATAAAATACCTAGGAATAAATCTAACCAAAGATGTAAAGGATCTGTATGCTGAAAACTATAGAAAGTTTATGAAGGTAATTGAAGAAGACTTAAAGAAATGGAAAGGCATTCCCTGCTCATGGATTGGAAAAATAAATATTGTCAAAATGTCAATACTACCCAAAGCTATCTACACATTCAATGCAATCCCAATCAAAATTGCACCAGCATTCTTCTCGAAATTAGAACAAGCAATCCTAAAATTCATATGGAACCACAAAAGGCCCCGAATAGCCAAAGGAATTTTGAAGAAGAAGACCAAAGCAGGAGGCATCACAATCCCAGACTTCAGCCTCTACTACAAAGCTGTCATCATCAAGACAGCATGGTATTGGCACAAAAACAGACACACAGACCAATGGAATAGAATAGAAACCCCAGAACTAGACCCACAAACGTATGGCCAACTCATCTTTGACAAAGCAGGAAAGAACATCCAATGGAAAAAAGACAGCCTCTTTAACAAATGGTGCTGGGAGAACTGGACAGCAACATGCAGAAGGTTGAAACTAGACCACTTTCTCACACCATTTACAAAAATAAACTCAAAATGGATAAAGGACCTAAATGTGAGACAGGAAACCATCAGAACCTTAGAGGAGAAAGCAGGAAAAGACCTCTCTGACCTCAGCCGTAGCAATCTCTTACTCGACACATCCCCAAAGGCAAGGGAATTAAAAGCAAAAGTGAATTACTGGGACATTATGAAGATAAAATCTTCTGCACAGCAAAGGAAACAACCAACAAAACTAAAAGGTAACCAACGGAATGGGAAAAGATATTTGCAAATGACATATCGGACAAAGGGCTAGTATCTCAAACCTATAAAGAGCTCACCAAACTCCACACCCGAAAAACAAATAACCCAGTGAAGAAATGGGCAGAAAACATGAATAGACACTTCTCTAAAGAAGACATCCAGATGGCCAACAGGCACATGAAAAGATGTTCAGCGTCGCTCCTTATCAGGGAAATACAAATCAAAACCACACTCAGGTATCACCTCACGCCAGTCAGAGTGGCCAAAATGAACAAATCAGGAGACTATAGATGCTGGAGAGGATGTGGAGAAACGGGAACCCTCTTGCACTGTTGGTGGGAATGCAAATTGGTGCAGCCGCTCTGGAAAGCAGTGTGGAGGTTCCTCAGAAAATTAAAAATAGACCTACCCTATGACCCAGCAATAGCACTGCTAGGAATTTATCCAAGGGATACAGGAGTACTGATGCATAGGGGCACTTGTACCCCAATGTTCATAGCAGCACTCTCAACAATAGCCAAATTATGGAAAGAGCCTAAATGTCCATCAGCTGATGAATGGATAAAGAAATTGTGGTTTATATACACAATGGAATACTATGTGGCAATGAGAAAAAATGAAATATGGCCCTTTGTAGCAACGTGGATGGAACTGGAGAGTGTAATGCTTCACTTAGCATTAGTGTAATGCTAAGTGAAATAAGCCATACAGAGAAAGACAGATACCATATGGTTTCACTCTTATGTGGATCCTGAGAAACTTAACAGGAACCCATGGGGGAGGGGAAGGAAAAAAAAAAAAAGAGGTTAGAGTGGGAGAGAGCCAAAGCATAAGAGACTGTTAAAAACTGAGAACAAACTGAGGGTTGATGGGGGGTGGGAGGGAGGGGAGGGTGGGTGATGGGTATTGAGGAGGGCACCTTTTGGGATGAGAACTGGGTGTTGTATGGAAACCAATTTGTCAATAAATTTCATAAAAAAAAATAATTATCAAATGATTTTAGTGAACTATTTGTTGTTTCTGGGTAAATGTCATATGTAGATCAATTGATTGCAGTTACTCAGATGCTAACAATCATTGTGAAGGAAGAATTGTGCACTTAGCAATTGGGTCAAGTGTTTTTATTTTGTTTTGGGTCAAATTTTGTGCCAACTTGTTTGCTTTTTCCTCTGTAGTTAATTGAATCTTCTCCAAAATGAGTGCTTGAGTGTAATCTTTTTTAGCTCACTTTTTTTTTTTTTTAAAGTATTTTGACACCCAATGTGGGGCTTGAACTCAAAACCCTGGGATCAAGAGTCAAATGCTCTACCGACTGAGCCAGCCAGGCATCCTTAGCTCACCTACTTTTAATTCACCATCTCTCCCTCTCCCTGGCCCTCTTCTTGGGGCTCCTGAGTACCACTTAGTTGTTCATTAGGATCCTGTGTTGGGGTCATCCTGAGCATGCAGAACTCTATGCAAGTGTACTCAGGACTTGCATAGGGATGTAATGTGTAGGCACAGAAGGCATTTTGGCTGTTCCTAGATCATTGCTAGGTTTAAATTGTGGTGTGATTTCACTTGTTCAAAATAAGATTCCCTATTTTGAGGATTTAAACTGCTCTGAGAGGTGGGGTCTAAGAGTCCATGGAAGTTATGCTTACACAGACGGGCCTAGTGAAGTCCATCCTGAATTGATAAAGACTGTTAACATTTGTGCCTGTGTGTTGTGTTAGGTTATATAGAAGCTAGAAAGATCTTTTCCTCCTTAGCCCCAGGCAGAGCATTTCAGGCCTATTACTTATGGGCTGAATTATGTCCCCCTACCCAAATTCACTTGTTGAAGCTCTAACCCCTGCCCCAGTTGACTAAATTTGGATATAGGGCTTCTAAGGAGGTAAATTAAGGTTAAATAAGCTCATAAGAGTGGGGTCCCACCTGGGAACTACTGTTCTTATAAGGAGAAGGGACATTAAAGATCTTTCTCTCTGTGCTCACAGAGAAAAGACCATGTGAGCACACCACAAGAAGGAATTGTCTACAAGTCAGGAAGAGAGATCTTACCAGAAGCTGAATTTACTGATATTTAGATCATTGACTTCTAGCTTCCAGAATTGGGAGAAAATAATTTTGTTTAAGCCACACTGTCTGTGGTATTTTGTTATAGAAGTCCTAGAAGATTAATACAAGATGACTTCTGGGAGTCTGCATTTCATCCTTGGAAGTCCTTGAAGCAAATCAAGCTTGGGACATATAGCATCATCCATTTTGCATTTGAAAGCAAGTATCTCTGGCTGTTGTGTAAACAGTGACATAAAAGGAGGGCAAAAATGGAAGTGGAAAGCCAGTGGAGAGGATACTGTGGTGCTCCACAGGAGAGACAGTAACATTTTTCGCCATTTGATTATGTAGAGCATAAATGATAACTCCAAATTGGGCAGTTTGTAACATATTCTAATTGTGCAGTTTATAACATAGGACGGCAAGAATATGTATCAACAATAGCACAGAAACTGGGGATTGGGGTTAATAGACTGATACTGTTGAAAATTAATACATTTTATGTAAGATATTACACTATTAACATAAAGTTGATAGTGATAATTGTATTATTCATAATGTAACCTCTAAGTTGACATGAAACAGGTGAAGAGATTGCTAAAAAGCCAATATAGGAACTTAAATGAAATACTGAGGATATTTCATTAACTCAAAATGAGGCAGAAAAGAAGGGATAGAGCAAACAGAAACAGATGGGACAATGAGGAATCAAATAGCAAAATGGTAAACCAAAATCAAGCTAGATCTAAAATAATATTCAATGTAAATGGAATGAATGTGCCAGTTAAGTGATAGAGGTTGTCTGACAGGAGGGAAACAAAGCAAGATCCAATTAAGTTCTTTCTACAGAAACATACTTTAATTATAAAAACAAATAAAAGGTGACAGCAAAAGGATAGGAATAGATAGGTCATACAAGCAATAAACATGAGGAGGCAATAATATGTTAATATTAGACAATATCCACCTCAAGATGAGAATTGATAAAAGGGTAAATGTTATTTTTTTATTTTTATTTTTTTAATTAGATGTTTTTTATTTTATTTTTTAATATTAAATATAATTTATTGTCAAATTGGTTTCCATACAACACCCAGTGCTCATCCCAACAGGTGCCCTCCTCAATGCCCATCACCCACTTTCCCCTCTTCCGTAAGCGCCATCAACCCTCAGTTCTCAATATTTAAGAGTCTCTTATGGTTTGCCAAGAGGGACATTTTATAATGGAAACAATGCTGTCTTATCACAATTAATATACACAATTAATACACATGTGCCTAATAATAGAGCTTTCAGTTACATGATACAAAAATAGCCAGAATTAAAGGGAAAATAGTTGCACTCTCATGGTTGAAGATATTAACACGTCCTCTCAATTAATATAAGTAGACATGAAAATCAATAAGGAATAGAAGATAGGAACAGTATCATCAACCTCCTTGATCGAATTGTTTCTAAAACACATCCCTTTCAAGTGTGGTGGAGCTCTCAAGATGCATGCTGAGCTATAAAACAAATCTCAAGAAATTTAAATTGTTGCAACTAATTGGAACTATTAAAGCTAAACTTAGGCCTACAATGTGGATCAGCAAACCTATTTATAGATATTTACCATTGAGAATTGAATCTACCAAAAAACAAGCACAAGAGTGTGTACAGCAACTTTATTCCTAATACCCCAGCTCTAGAAAGCAGGTAAATGCCCATCAACAGGAGAATGGAGACCTACTTATTTAAGACAGTATAACACAGAAAGAAAAACAGACTTTTGCTACACAGGGAAATATGGATGAGCTTGCATATATAATGAAAAGCTCAAGAAGCCAGTTCTAAATATAGTCAAACTGTACAATTCCATTCATGTGAAATTCAAGAACAGGCAAAATGAATCAACAGTTATAGAAAGCAGAAGAGTTGGAATAGCTGTTCTTGGGGTAGGAGACATTGCCTGGGAAGGGCCCAAGGGAGCCTTGTATATGCCGACAATTTATGTCTTCCGTAGGTAGAAGTGAAGTCCAAGTCAAGACAAGTGACTGGTTCAAGAGACTCAGCCTCCACCCAGGAAAATAATCTTTATAAAAAAATATGATTCATGATGACCTTGGTTTTCCAGTCAGAATTCTTAGGGGCTCCCAGGTGGTCCTCACGGTAGTACTGGTAGATCATTCCTGTGCCCCCTTCCCCTCACCTGTGCACATTCCTCTGCCCCCTTCCCCTCACCTGTGCATTATTTCTAAATACCACGACTTGAACCATGTGCTCCTTTGGATAGAAGCTTGAAAACAAGTGATCTTTGTGCCAATCATAGATATTTTCTGGAGCAAATTATTGATTGAATCAATCTTACAATGAGACCTTTTTTAAAAAAATGATAGTAGCATTTATTTTTAAAGATTAAAAAAAATTTCTAAGTCATCTCTACACCCAGTGTGGGGCTTGAACTCACAACCTTGAGGTCAAGAGTCGTATGCTTCACCAACTGAGCCAGCCAGCTGCCACTAAAATGCAGCCTTTTGAATGACCTAAAAATATAAATTGTAAAGAACCATTTCGAAGCACAGTCTGTCCCAAACTGATACACTGATGAATTTTTGAAGTATGGCCTTGATGGGCAAAACTTTTGGCCAGTTGAAGTTACTGTGAACTTGTGAAAATGAATTTTTTTTTTTATATGCTTTTCCTACTTTTCCTACGTTTCTTCTCATTAGCTGCCCCTTCTTGACTTCTCTTTCTCTTACTGCAGGTATAAGTAGTAGGGGACATCTCTTCACACAAGCCCAAACAAGCTTGGGCAGCCTTGCATAAAGCTTTTGATAGAAACACATTATACATTGGGATTTTCCCAGGGTACCATAGTGTTACCAATGGGAGAGGCTGTTGTGTGACGGGAGGTCTTGGTTCTGGGATTCCCTACGAAAGATTTACATGAGGATCTGTCTTCTAATAAAGACAGCCAGAAGGAGAGTGGCAAGCACAAAGCAGTTTATTAAGAACCGTACAGTCTCAGGGTGGGAGAGTGGGCAGGCTCAGAGGTGTCAACTGCATTGGCGTTAGGTCTTTTCTTTTTGTGTTTCCATCGGTTATGGGTCATAGCTAGAGCAGTCTCTGACTGAGGTTGTTTCCAGTCATTTAAGGGACTCCCTCTACCAGTAGGGAGGGGGAGTTTTTTACCTTACAAGGTTCTTGGCAGAACTGTCATGGCCATCGTTGGGTGGGGGGTGTCAAAATCACAATGTAAATATATTATAATGAAGCTATAGGTTACCCTGGCACAAAGGTTGAAGAGGAGACTGCATGTTATGTACCTATGGCTCTTGGTCTGTCAGCCCTGGGGTGTTGGAAGCAGCAAGGCCAAGATGTTAAGAGCCACAAAGTCGGGATTTAGTCCTCAGGCTTCTTTTTTTTTTTTTTTTTTTTTCAACGTTTATTTATTTTTGGGACAGAGAGAGACAGAGCATGAACGGGGGAGGGGCAGAGAGAGAAGGAGACACAGAATCGGAAACAGGCTCCAGGCTCTGAGCCATCAGCCCAGAGCCTGACGCGGGGCTCGAACTCACGGACCGCGAGATCGTGACCTGGCTGAAGTCGGACGCTTAACCGACTGCGCCACCCAGGCGCCCCAGTCCTCAGGCTTCTAATGGGTCACCTATTTATTCATCACCTTTCTCTCCATCTCATGTTTAACTGCCTATTCTATCTATAGTAGCTTCAGGGAAATCATACACATAGATGTGTATTAGTATAGAATGGGTTAGGATACACATAGATACACATAGATGTCTCATACACATAGATGTGTGTTAGTATAGCACGGGTTAGGATAACAAGTGTTAGAGTCAGATCTGAATCTAAACAGTGGTTTGGTTCTCAGCCACTGTGCAATGTTAGGCAAGTTACTAAAACTCTCTGAGCTTCCGTTTCCTTATCTGTATAATGTAATTAATAATCATTGCCTCATAGGGTTATTGTGAGGTTAAATATCTAGAATGGTGTCAGGCATATTGTAAAGGCTCAATAAACAATGGTTTTATTATTATATGATGATGATAATGCTGCTACTGGTGATGCCATTAAACTTAGTGGAATTCTGACCTCCTCCTTCCGTAAATATAGGCAAAAACATCAGCACACAGTTATGCACAATTAAATGAGTTCTTTTGCTCCTTACTTTCTGGATAATGGGGCTTATAAATTCTTCATAAAGCACTTTGGATTCTGGAGCTAAAGCTCTAAAGAAGTCTAATGACTAAATAAAATTTAAATGCCATTAGTACTTCACATAATTATCACAAAGTGCCAGAGGGATATTTGGAAAATAAATAAATGGAGTCGGCTCTTTTGTTCTCTTTAAGATTTCTACTGAGATGTTAACAGACAGAAAAACATTAAAAATACTTTATGAAATTTATTTTTGCTTTAATTTTTTAAAATCCCACATTGTTTAGCTCAGGAGGCTGTGACTATAAGCAAGTTTCAGAGTAGTTTATTAGCTTTTAGAATAAGAGTTAGCTTTGCGAATTACCTAATTACACTCAACCTTGGTGCTGTTGATATTTTGCATAGTCACTATAGAACAATGCATGTGTGGCATGTGTACACTATAGTTTAATTTGGCAGAGTCATTCTTTCTCAATGTCTGGGGAATTTATGGACCATTGTAAAAATAATTGGTATGGAAACTCAAAGTGCTTTTTATCTTAAATAACAATATTTCACTTATACAACATATACAGACAAGGGTCTGGAAAGAGTATAGGCCACTAGTGGTAAAAAAAATAAAATGATTATATATCATAAATTCTGTTATCATCAGTGAAAGAGAAGATTGAATGAAATGCTTACGTTTGTTTGAAAGAAGCAGGAATTTGATTCATGTGAAACAAGGGCTATATTTTATTTATTATTTAATTTGTGCAGGAAACTACACATTTTACATTTATTACCTGATTTAAACTCTCAATGCCCTTGTGAGGAGGTGCTCAGTGGAAAATACAGTATGTTTTCAACAGCAAATTCTTACTGACCACTTACTATGTTTCAGTTGTTATGCAGGACACTGGGAATTCACCAGTGGTTAAGACATGTCTTGTTAGGTTTTCTGAACTCTCCCAAAAGGTGAGGATCATCCATATATAAATGAAAAAAAAGTTTGTGATAAGTAGGGAGGCTAAGAAGAAACAAAGAAGTATGAGTATTGATTTCTAAGCATAATTCATTTGTGGGTAGGCATTCTTTTTTTTTTTTAATTTTTTTTTAATGTTTATTTTTGAGACAGAGACAGAGTATGAATGGGGGAGGGGCAGAGAGAGGGAGACACAGAATCTGAAACAGGCTCCAGGCTCTGAGCTGTCAGCACAGAGCCCGACACGGGGCTCGAACTCGCGAACCGTGAGATCATGACCTGAGCCAAAGTCAGCCGCTTAACCGACTGAGCCATCCAGGCGCCCCAAAGGTAGGCATTCTTAAAATAGTCACTGTATCACTTTGGCATTGGAAGATTCCCCAAGTTTTAGATTGTAGGACAGGGATGACTCAGACCTCATTTACTCTCAGATTCAGTGACTGTTTTCTCCGCACATCCAGGCCAGGCATTGTGGTACAGTATGTGGAGTGCACAGCCATGCCCAAGTAGAGGGATCTGAAAGATGATGGCCTGGATGCAGTTACTGTCCCCCTTTTCCAGTCAGGATCTACACAGTAAAACAGACAGACCCTGGAGGTTGTGTTTCTGGTGGTGATATTTCCCGAGATGTCTCTGAAAGAGGGCAGGTTCAGGGGACTTAATTATCTGGAATGATGGCCCAAGCCTCTCCTCAGCCAGCAGTTGGGGGCAGACCTCATAAAAGAGCTGTTCACTTCTTCTGGCCTGTGGTCCTTAGATGGGCTTTCTTGTTGTTTAAATCTGCACAGAGCTGGAGAGCAACTGGCCTGAGGGGCTGAATTAAATCTTCCCTTGTCTGGAAGCCATCTGTGTCCTAACAGCTTCAGGTAGTTTTTCTCTCTGTCATCCCCACAGGGCAGCAGCTTGATGCTCTGACTCTGGCAGGGGCTGTTTAGTTGTTCACTGCCCACTGGTTGGCCAGTGGCTTAGAGACCCTTGCAGCCTAGGTAGAGAGTGTAGGAATTACAACCATGGCCATTCAGGAGTCACTGTCATTCTTTTTTTTTTTTTTAAATTTTTTTTTTTTTCAAATTTTTTATTTATTTTTGGGACAGAGAGAGACAGAGCATGAACGGGGGAGGGGCAGAGAGAGAGGGAGACACAGAATCGGAAACAGGCTCCAGGCTCTGAGCCATCAGCCCAGAGCCCGACGCGGGGCTCAAACTCACGGACCGCGAGATCGTGACCTGGCTGAAGTCGGACGCTTAACCGACTGCGCCACCCAGGCGCCCCAAGTCACTGTCATTCTTGAAAGACAGTGGATCTCAGTCCTTGGATCACACTAGAACTTCTAAAAGTACCTGTGCCTGCATCCTGTGCAGAGCATGAAATCAGATAGTTGGGGCTGTGGCCCATGTATCAGTATATCTTACAATTTTCTCATGGTTTCTAAATGTATGGCCAAAGTTGCAAATGACTAATTTAATATGACTGAGGATGAACACATGTAGTTAAAAGAGGTGATTAATTTTGAGGGAAAACCAGTGGCTAAATAGCATGGAACATTGGCACAGAAAAAAAAAAATCAAACTTTCGAGTAGATGAAATGGGGCAACAAAAACAGAACTACTTTCTGAACTTGGATTTCACAGTTCAGTAAGAGAATTCAACCAGTTACTGGCCCAGTTACTGTCTCAGAAAACCAAATGGCATAAGTAACTTACAAGATAGACAAATGAAAAGACATGAAAAGCAGAAGTGAAAGATAGTTGACTGATGACTAAGTGGGAAAAAGAATAAATGGAGGATAGATAATAATGAAAGAAATAATAGAACCTTTTCATGGGTAAAGAATGACTTAAAGGCTCAGTGGCTTCCAAACAGCATTGAAATTAAGGCCCAAATATCAGGGAGCAAATTAACAACATGTAATTGATTATTTAGTTGAAGGTCAGAATATATATATATATATATATAGGCATATATATATGTGTATATATACATATGTATATATATATGTGTATATATATGTATATATACATATATATGTATATATATATACACATATATGTATATATATATATATATATATATATATATATATATATATATAGGCCAAGGGATCATTCTTCTCTTAGAAAAAAAATTTTTTTTGGGAATATAAGATGGAATTGGTATGCCACCCATCTATCCTATGTAAGAACTTTTCCAAGTATAATACAAAAGGGTTGAAGCCTCTAAAAGGGTGAGGATAATATAACAGGAATATATGATAAGGGTGGTTGGCCTAGTGAAGACAGACTTGGTGTGAAAGCATTCCAATAATTTGATTTGGGCCAGGGAAATACAATGGGTAAGTAAACTATCTTGGTTGGTAGCAAGACTACTTAATTTAGGGTCATCAGTAGAGAAATGTAGGTTTCATTATAACTCTTAGGAATGGATATATAAACAGTTACGATATCAAAGTGTGGTTATATTTCCAAAGGAATATGCCATCCAGGCATATGGGTGGTGGGTGTGGGGAATAATATGAAAAAAAAATGAACTTCCAAGAAAGAGTAAAAATGAGAACAAACACAACCGTGATAAATAGATCAAATGAAATTGAAGTATAAGAATAAAACCACCTTATAAATTACCACATTACATAAAAAACAGAATTTCCATTACACAAGTCTGAGACTCTCATAGGTGGTTAAAATGCAAAGTGCACAAAAAGAGAATAGCTCTTGGTGACAACTAAGATAGTATTACTTACATGTGCCAAACCTAGGACAAACCTGTAAGAAATAAGAATGACTTGAACCAAGTAAAGTTATAGTAGTGGGTTTTTATATAACTTGTTACAAAAATGTTAGTGATAAATTCGATAGAAAAGCCAGACTACTGTGCATTTTACTTATGTAATTAAAAGCTCAAAGCAATATGTACTAAAGAAATATTTTAGGTCATGTGCGAAGAGCAAGTATTACTTTTTGGTTCACAGGCATGTACAATTATCAACAAATGAATAAGACCATAACATATTAAAAATTTAGAGATTTTGCAAGTCACATTTCTTATTATGGCCAGTAAAAGTAGAAACCAACCATACAATTATTACAAAGTCTTGTAATTTAAAAAAACAAACCCTCAATTAAAAAAATATCACAAAATAGATAAACAAAACACCAGTAGATCAGCTTACATTATGGCTTATATGACATAGTCCTTGCTTTATTTGGAGAAAATAATAATTATTATTATTAAATGAAAGCCTCGTAATAAATATAAACTACTGAATTTGAGAAACTAGGAAAAGCATAACAATATAAGGAATGAAGCTAGCAATAATTAGTGATGTAAAAGATAAAGAAATAGAAAAGTATATTATAAAAAAATTAAATATACCCCAAAATATGGGCCTTCAGAAAAAGCAAGTGGAAAATAAGAAAAGATAAATACATGTAATAATTTAAAAAGGACAGTTGACAATACCATAGACACTGAAAAAATAATTTATAAGAGTATTACTTGTATTTTTCCTGAGGATCATACTCTATTGATAACTAGTTTCTTGCTTGTTTTAATATTCTGGGCATATTTGTTTTAGCACTTGACTTTCTTGTTTTGCACACTGTTGATACTTCATTTAGGTTTGACAACTTTCTTCATAGTGGTAAGCTACTCACAGTATGTTACACCACTTTCATCTTTTGATCTAGTACTGATTTTTAGCTATAGAATAGGGTTGTTTATCATGAACTAGAATCAATTCGAGGTTGATATTTCAAGGAGGAATTTACCCTTACTTTCAACTTACTTGTTTGTTTTCCTGAGCCAAGAGACTTTCTGTGACTTCTTTTACACCAGGTAGACACAAGAAGGGTGCTCTCGGGGAGAGAGAGAAAATCACAAGCAGGCTCCATACTGCCAGTGCAGAGTCTGATGTGGGCTTTGAACCCACAAACTGAGATCATGACCTGAGCCAAAACCAAAATTGGACACTTGACCATCTGAGCCACCTAAGTGCCCCAATATGCTGTCTTGTTTTGAAAATGAATATATTATTGTAGTTATTAAAAATCCAGATGAACTAAATTTGGAAAAGAAAAGGGCACTCTGTTCTTTAATGACAACTTTATTCCCCAAACTCAGCATTGTGGGGTGGTTCAATATCAAGTTTTTAGATGATTGCCATCATTGAACTACTTGCATTGAGCTGGTTGAAATGTGTTTTTCTTTTTTTTATAATAGGAATAAATGTCATTATGCTATTGTATTATCCACGAAAATGCATTAAAGGATCTTCAATTTAGTCATTGAAACTTTAACAACAACTGCATATAAATATACTCCCTCTTCAGTATAAAAATCGGTGTTTCAACATAGAGGCTCTTGGGAAGTGATGGGAAATGGTGGTGGTAACTCCTGGTAGGGCATGACTTTAACATAGAAGGTCTCTAGAGTCAGAGACTTTGAATTAAACTGAGTGAAACAACTACTGATAAAAATGCCCAATATTAGGTATTTTCATTTAAAAATGGCCATTTTGGTATATAGGAAATTTCCCCCCATTTTTTCTCTAGATTTTCCACTTACTACAACTGCCTAGGCCTCCAACACTGGAACAAGGCCCTTTGGTTTAAATAGGTACAAATGTCCTTTCCATTTGCTTGTCCACATACAGCTTTATATGCACTCCCAAAGCAAGCTTTAATAGATGCTTTGGCTTGTTGATGAACAAGAAAAAGAAAATGTCTGGTGGATTCAACACCTAACCAAAGTGTGGTTTTCTTCTCCCTACATTTTGACTAACAGATAGAACATCTTAGTATTATATTAAGATTGTAATAATGAGTTTGTTTAAAAGAATATTTTAATTCACTGTTTCTGCTATTCAAGGTAGAACCCAAATTTTCTTTAAAACAGAGAAATAAGGTCATGGATTTTAATACTACTTGTACTGTGCAAGACATATGTCCACTGGATCTTACGTTGTGTTTTTTATTTTTCTATTCCTCCAAAGAATGACATTAAAACAGCTAAGGTAAAATGAGTAAGTGATAGGGTGTATGATTTTAGTTTATATGCTGTTGTAGTATTCTAAGTTAAATTATGTTTGAATTTTGTATTACAGTCTGTACATTTATTCTTACATGTGTACAGAGAGACAAGATATTTTTTTCTATTGAAATCCTTGAATTTGTAATTTAAACCTTGAATTATGGCAGATAAAATGATCTGAATTGCTATAATGCACTTATCAGAAAGCTCCATTTCTCTATGTAGTAGGATCAAGAGGATGCAAAATGATATTTATTATTTATGAGATGATGTATCAAGCAAGAAAAACATATAAACCAACACATATATTTTCAGGTGTTTAAATGAAAAATAAATACTGAGATGAAATGTTTGATGGTCCAAGAAGCAATTTATAATGAGTATATGATAATATCACAGATTTGACTCCTACTTTACATCACCAAAGTCCGCATAGCTTGATCTTAAATTCTGTGGAAAGGTTTGTAACTCTTTAAGCGGTCCTTGTCTCATCTTGATCCTTCCCTAGGAAAGGGAATTAAGTTGTTTAGTATCTTTATAAAATTGTCATACATTTCTGTATATTTCTTTCAAAGCAATAGCAATGATCGTTTATAGCATGCTTTCATGTACGCATAATCCTGAGGATTATTATTCTGATTTAATGACTTGATAAGAACATACATCTATCCAGTAACAGAGCTGGAAACTTTGAGGAACTGCTTTGGGATTTAGGATGCAAACATGTATCATTTCATATTTTCATGAGTAAAACAGATAAGCTGTCACAAGAGTGCTACGTGCATATGAGAATGTTTGTTATTTCTATCAGGCCCCTGTAGTTTCACTTCCTTTCATACCTGGTTCCAACATGTTCTTCAGTTCAACTGCAGTTCTTAGAAATATTGTTCACTTTTTTGATCTAACTGTCCTTTTACCATGTTTGCCTGGCAAAATCCCAGCGATGCTTCAATCTGATTGTCCTTCTTACTTAAACCTACAACTAAGGTTGCCCAATGCTGCTAGTCAGATATTAATATCTGTCATTTAATAATCTCTATCCTTTGCAAGGGTGAAGATTTGTATCACGTATATATCACGGATGGCCTTTCTTTCTTCCCTGACTGTAATATTCCCTCATAACTTCTTGTTTTTCAACATTTGATATCAGCATGACAGGAACATAGGAATATATCTTATTTTAAACTTATGACACATCTTTAATCTAAATTGGAGGTAATAATTTGAAAAGTACATGCTTTCAAAAAGTACAAGATAGAAATAAAAATACTATGTAAAGTTTCTATCACCAACTAAATTGACAAATGAAATAGTTCCACAGACTATGGCCCTGAACATTATTGCCTAGGGAAATATTCTAAAGTGCCAGATGTTTCATTACTTGGGTATATTTTTATAAAATGGAAATTCATTGATTGCCTTTAGATGGAAATTAGAAAATCAAGTATTTAAAATCATCTCATCAATTTATTTTACCTGATGTTTTTAAGCATAGATATGTGTGTGTGTATACCCCCCCACAGTCATCTATTTAAATGTAAATACATATGTATATATGTATGGTTTTGCTAAACTCATGTAATAAATTTTACTATAATTGTAATATTTTTATAAACATGTTTTGAATTTTTTTGGAAATACCTGCCATAAATGTACATGTTGAATGTTGTACAGGTAGTGTGTTTATAGAAAATGAGACTATTCATCTGCATTTCTTTTAAAAATAGTGTAAATGGGTTTATCACAACTGTGAGGTATCAAAGGTCAGGTGACTAAAACTCTTGTGTAGATTCACAGCATCACTGGTAATTACCTTTACCATTGCTCTTTATTTTTTCATACGGATTTGAGTTACTGTCTACTGTCCTTGGATTTCAGTTGGAAGAACTCCTTTAGTATTTCTTTAAAAAAAATTTTTTTTTAATGTTTATTTATTTTTGAAGGAGAGACAGACAGAGCGTGAGCAGGGGAGGGGCAGAGAGAGAGGGAGACATAGAATCCAAATCAGGCTCCAGGGTCTGAGCTGTCAGCACAGAGCCTGATGCAGGGCTTGAACCCACGAACCGTCAGATCATGGCCTGAGCTGAAGTCAGATGCTCAACCGACTGAGCCACTCAGGCGCCCCATCCTTTGGTATTTCTTACAGGACAGATCTGTTAGCAGTGAACTCTTTCAGTTTTGTTTATCAGGGAATACGTTTTATTTTATAACACTGTCTAACCTTTGCCGCTTGTTGGTGCATAGTCTCCAGGTTAATCAGAAGTGAGTACATAGGATAGTCTCAGGTCTTTTCTGAGCATGTGCACAGTCCGAAACGTGCACATAGCTCTATGTATGTGCCTTTTAGATTGCTAGGAATATGTTACAGTTTTTCAACCCCTTCTGTGGACGTCTAATTCCTCGCTTTTCCTTTTAAACTTAATGATTAGCCTATTGTTTGTTTGAACTGTTACCCACTACCTCAGGCGTGTATGTTGTTACACAATGGCCTCTAATTGTTCTTGACAAATCTTTCCACTCCCAATACTTGATTTCAAAAAGTTTATTTGTACTGAGTGAATTTTGAGTCAGTGCTTATAGACAATGTCTGTGTCCTCCACCTCCCTCAAATTCGTATGTTGCAGCCTAATCTCCAATGTGATGGTATTTGGAGATGGGGTCTTTGGGAGATGATAAGGACACGAGGGAGGATCCCTCATGAGTAGGATTAGTGACCTTATAAAAGAGACTCCAGAGAGCTCCCTCACTCCTTCCGCTGTGTAGAAGACTGCCATCTGTTAACCAGGAGGAGGACTCTCAGCAGACACTGAATCTACTGGTGCCTTGGTTTTGGACTTCCTATCCTCTAGAACTCTTTGAAATAAATGTTGGTTGTTTAAGCCACCTAGTCTATGGCTTTTTTTTTTTTTTTTGAGAGAGAGGTTGGGGGAGGAGTGGAGGGAGAAGGAGAAAGAGAATCTTTTTTTTTTTTTTAAATATATGACATTTATTGTCAAATTGGTTTCCATACAACACCCAGTGCTCATCCCAAAAGATGCCCTCTTCAATACCCATCACCCACCCTCCCCTCCCTCCCACCCCCCCATCAGCCCTCAGTTTGTTCTCTTTTAAGAGTCTCTTATGCTTTGGCTCTCTCCCACTCTAACCTCTCTCTCTTTTTTTTTTTTTTTCCTTCCCCTCCCCCATGGGTTTCTGTTAAGTTTCTCAGGATCCACATAAGAGTGAAAACATATGGTATCTGTCTTTCTCTGTATGGCTTATTTCACTTAGCATCACACTCCAGTTCCATCCACGTTGCTACAAATGGCCATATTTCATTTTTTCTCATTGCCACATAGTATTCCATTGTGTATATATGCCACAATTTCTTTATCCATTCATCAGTTGATGGACATTTAGGCTCTTTCCATAATTTGGCTATTGTTGAGAGTGCTGCTATAAACATCGGGGTCCAAGTGCCCCTATGCATCAGTACTCCTGTATCCCTTGGGTAAATTCCTAGCAGTGCTACTGCTGGGTCATAGGGTAGGTCTATTTTTAATTTTCTAAGGAACCTCCACACTGTTTTCCAGAGTGGCTGCACCAGTTTGCATTCCCACCAACAGTGCAAGAGGGTCCCGTTTCTCCACATCCTCTCCAGCATCTATAGTCTCCTGATTTGTTCATTTTGGCCACTCTGACTGGCGTGAGGTGATATCTCAGTGTGGTTTTGATTTGTATTTCCCTGATAAGGAGCAATGTTGAGCGTCTTTTCATGTGCCTGTTGGCCATCCGGATGTCTTCTTTAGAGAAATGTCTATTCATGTTTTCTGCCCATTTCTTCACTGGGTTATTTGTTTTTCGGGTGTGGAGTTTGGTGAGCTCTTTATAGATTTTGGATACTAGCCCTTTGTCTGATATGTCATTTGCAAATATCTTTTCCCATTCTGTTGGTTGCCTTTTAGTTTTGTTGATTGTTTCCTTTGCTGTGCAGAAGCTTTTTATCTTCATGAGGTCCCAATAGTTCTTTTTGCTTTTAATTCCCTTGCCTTTGGGGATGTGTCGAGTAAGAGATTGCTACGGCTGAGGTCAGAGAGGTGTTTTCTTGCTTTCTCCTCTAGGGTTTTGATGGTTTCCTGTCTCACATTCAGGTCCTTTATCCATTTTGAGTTTATTTTTGTGAATGGTGTGAGAAAGTGGTCTAGTTTCAACCTTCTGCATGTTGCTGTCCAGTTATGCCAACACCGTTTGTTAAAGAGACTGTCTTTTTTCCATTGGATATACTTTCCTGCTTTGTCAAAGATTAGTTGGCCATACTTTTGTGGGTCTAGTTTTGGGGTTTCTATTCTATTCCATTGGTCTATGTGTCTTTTTGTGTCAATACCATGCTGTCTTGATGATTACAGCTTTGTATTAGAGGCTAAATTCTGGGATTGTGATGCCTCCTTCTTTGGTCTTCTCCTTCAAAATTACTTTGGCTATTCGGGGCCTTTTGTGGTTCCATATGAATTTTAGGATTGCTTGTTCTAGCTTCGAGAAGAATGCTGGTGTAATTTTGATTGGGATTGCATTGAATGTGTAGGTAGCTTTGGGTAGTACTGACATTTTGACAATATTTATTCTTCGAACCCATGAGCATGGAATGTTTTTCCATTTCTTTATATCTTCAATTACCTTCATAAGCTTTCTATAGTTTTCAGCATACAGATCCTTTACATCTTTGGTTAGATTTATTCCTAGGTATTTTATGCTTCTTGGTGCAATTGTGAATGGGATCATTTTCTTTATTTGTCTTTCTGTTGCTTCATTGTTAGTGTATAAGAATGCAACTGATTTCTGGACATTGATTTTGTATCCTGCGACTTTGCTGAATTCATGTATCAGTTCTAGCAGACTTTTGGTGGAGTCTGTCGGATTTTCCATGTGTAATATCATGTCATCTGCAAAAAGGAGAGAGAGAATCTTGAGCAGGTTCCACTCCCAACTTCAAGTCCAGGGCTCAATCTTAGGACTGTGAGATGATGACCTGAGCTGAAGTCGAGTCGGATGCTTAATAGACTGAGCTCCCAGGCACCCCAGTGTCATTTTTGTTATAGCAGCTGAATGGACTAAGTTAAAAGAAAGACTAGCTTTGCAAGTGGAATCTTCCAGGGAACTACTAAACTGGTTAAATAATGAAAATTCTCTTGAATGGGGCTTTAAAAGAGCTCTAATCCTGTTTTTCTTCCTCCATTGCTGCCAAACTGTTGATTTTCATGTGATTGCGAATCTGTTGTTTTCAAGGCTATCACTGAGCTGGCATGGGGTGAATGGGAATAGGGCAAGTTAAAAAAAATGCCATGAAACTGTTCTTTCTGAGATTTAGCAATTATTCTTGAATTAAACACTCTCCAGGTTGCTGCAAATCATAAAGTCAATTCAAGTTCTGAAAGGTTGATTCTGACCATTACATACACACACACAATCTTTTCTCATGTCTTTTATGGAAGGTTTCGATGGTTTTTACTTAGTCATTTAAAAAAAAATTTAATGTTTATTTTTCAGAGAGAGAGAGAGAGAGAGAGAGACAGAGAGTGCAAGCAGGGGAGGGGCAGAGAGAGAGAGAATCCAAAACAGGCTCCAGGCTCTGAGCTGTCAGCACAAAGCCCAGTGTGGGGCTCGAACACGCAAACCATGAGATCATTTCCTGAGCCAAAGTCAGATGCTCAACTGACTGAGCCACCCAGGTGCCCCTTTACTTTGTCATTTTTATTAATATCACCTATTCATTTCCTATTTGATTATTATTTTGACCAATAACAATATCAAAACTGTGGCATAAAAACATACTCAGACCAGTGGAGCAGAATAGAGAACCCAGAAATGGACCCACAAACGTATGGCCAACTAATCTTTGACAAAGCAGGAAAGAATATCCAAAGGAAAAAAGACAGTCTCTTCAGCAAACGGTGTTGGGGAAAATTGCACAGTGACATGCAGAAAAAGGAACCTGGACCACTTTCTTGCGCCATACACAAAATAAAATGGGTTAAAGACCTCAGTGTAAGACAGGAAGCCATCAAAATCCTCGAGGAGAAAGCAAGCAAAACCCTCTTTGACCTTGGCCGCAGCAACTTCTTACTCAACACGTCTCTGGAGACAAGGGAAACAAAAGCAAAAATGAACTACTGGGACCCCATCAAAATAAAAAGCTTCTGCACAGCAAAGGAAACAATCAGCAAAACTAAAAGGCAACCGACGGGATAGGAGAAGATATTTGCAAATGCCATATCAGATAAAGGGTTAGTATCCAAAATCTATAAAGAATTTATCAAACTCAACACCCAAAAAAACAAATAATCCAGTGAAGAAATGGGCAAAAGACACGAATAGACACTTCTCCAAAGAAGACATCCAGATGGCCAACCGACACATGAGAAAATGCTCAACATCACTCATCATCAGGGAAATACAAATCAAAACCACAATGACATACCCCCTCCCACCTGTCAGAATGGCTTACATTAGCAACTCAGGCAACAACAGATGTTGGCGAGGATGCGGACAAAGAGGATCTCTTTTGCATTGCTGGTGCAAATGCAAGCTGGTGCAGCCACTCTGGAAAACGGTATGGAGGTTCCTCAAAAAATTAAAAATAGAACTACCCTACGACCCAGCAATTGCACTATCAGGCATTTATCCACGGGATACAGGTGTGCTGTTTCGAAGGGACACATGCACCCCCATGTTTATAGCAGCACTATCAACAACAGCCAAAGTATGGAAAGAGCCCAAATGTCCATCGATGTATGAATGAATAAAGAAGATGTGGTATATATATACAATGGAGTATTACTCGGCAATCAAAAAAGAATGAAATCTTGCCATTTGCAACAACGTGAATGGAACTGGAAGGTATTATGCTAAGTGAACTTAGTCAGATAAAGACAAATATCATATGACTTCACTCATATGAAGACTTTAAGAGACAAAACAGATGAACATAAGGGAAGGGAAACAAAATAATTTAAAAACAGGGAGGGGGCAAAACAGAAGAGACATATAAATATGGAGAACAAACTGAGGGTTGCTGGAGGGGTGTGGGCTAAATGGGTCAGGGGCACTAAGGAATCTACTCCTGATATCATTGTTGCACTATATGCTAACTAATTTGGATGTAAATTTTTAAAAATAAAAAATAAAACAAGTTAACAAAAAAAATGAAAAGAAAAAGAAATGAGTCCTTTCAACACAAAAGCCAGTGATACAATGATTCTCCTTTCTCCTTTCCACGAGGAATCTTGAGGTCTCCCTACTTTGCTTCTTGTTTTCTTAATGATTCATCAAATTCTATTTCCTTAGTTTATCCACTCTTCTGTCTGTCCTCCTGTCATTTATATGACAGCTCTCTACTCTCGGCCTTCTCTTACTCTCTTCCTTGTTCTCAATTCACCTATCCTGTATCTGCCTTTCTTCTTTAAATTTCTTTTTTAACATTTATTTATTTTTGAGACAGAGAGAGACAGAGCATGAACGGGGGAGGGTCAGAGAGAGAGGGAGACACAGAATCTGAAACAGGCTCCAGGCTTTGAGCAGTCAGCACAGAGCCCGACGGTGGGCTCGAACTCACATACCGCGAGATCGTGACCTGAGCCGAAGTCGGACGCTTAACTGAGTGAGCCACCCAGGCGCCCCATGCCTTTTCTTCTTTAAATTGGTTAAGCCAAGCCATAAAGTCCCAGACTCTGCCATCCATCTCCTGTTTGCTAGGATGCATGGACTCATTCACGCTATCACATATAAGTCACACCTACCCTTCCTGTCCACCTCAAATTCACATGCTTAAGTTCAAGAATAGTGCATTCATGAAATAGAGTGCCTTCCATTTCATTATCATTCCCCAAACATCAACTCCCCAAAATCGACATAACATTACACACTTTTCCAAGGACAAAATTTGTAAGTATCTGTGAGTTTTTTAAACTCAGTTTAGCAGAGTATGCTCAATATGCCCTGTGAGGTATGGCATGTAAATGACAACATAACAACAGTTGTTACTGATTAGTATATCCTTTGTATTGATGATAGCTGCTTTGGACTGAATCCCTGTTACATGACACACACAGATTTATGCTGAAGCTAATACTCAGAGTAATCCTGGGAGGCCTTTGGTATCACTACAGATTAGGAAACACAGAGTAGGGCAAGTAAACCATCTGCAGACCTGGGATTCCCACTCAGGGATGCCTGATGTTGCCATCAATGCCTTATTTACTAGGGCACCTACTATTAACACCATTTTAAAAAGTCAACAGATTAGCCACACTTGATTTTAACCTGGTGGTTGTTGTTTTTATTAATTTGTTTGTTGATTGTTTTTAATACCAACAGCCACCATTGATACAGTATAAAGCTATCATGGACAAGTATTCAGTACAGAAGTTGTGGGGACTATGCATGTACTAAGGAATAAAAGATGGGCACAATTCCATTTACTCACCTCTAAGTAGTGCAGTTTTAATATTGTTCCCCCCCCCATAAAAAAGCTTAAAATTTAATTAGGGAAACAAGACAAACACATAAAATCAAAACCATTTACAAAAGTAGAATATAAGGCTTAGATTGCGGCAGCATTAATTACTCCATACGCCCAGTGCCCGCCCTGCAGAATGTGAAAAGTTACCTGTGTTCCCTCTTTAAAACATTTGCTGAAGTCTAATATACGTACAGAAAAGGGCACATACTGCTCCAAGAATTTTCATAAACTGAACATACCCAGAAAATGAATACCCAGGTCAAAGAAAAGAACATTACCAACGTTCTGCAAGCTCCTCCTTTTGTTCCTTTTCAGTCATTAGTCTCCTTGGAGTGTAACCTTTATCCTGACACATAGCACCATAGATTGGTTCACCTGTTTTTATACTTTATGTAAATGGAATCATGAAGTATGTATTCTGTTGTGTCTGGATTCTTTTGCTCAACATTATGTTCTTTTTTTTATTTTATTTTTTTAATTTAATTAATTTTTTTTTAATTAGCGTATAATGCAACAACGATTTCAGGAGTAGATTCCTTAATGCCCCTTACCCATTTAGCCCATACCCCTCCCACAACCCCTCCAGCAACCCTCTGTTTGTACTCCATATTTAAGAGTCTCTTTGTGCTTTGTCCCCCTTCCTGTTTTTATATTATTTTTGCTTCCCTTCCCTTGTGTTCATCTGTTCTGTGTCTTCAAGTCCTCATGAGTGAAGTCATATGATATTCGTCTTTCTCTAACTCATTTCGCTTAGCATAATACCCTTTAGTTCCATCCACGTTGTTGTTGCAAATGGCAAGATTTCATTCTTTTTTGATTGCCGAGTAATACTCCATTGTGTATATATACCACATCTTCTTTATTCATTCATACATCGATGGACATTTGGGCTCTTTCCATACTTTGGCTGTTGTTGATAGTGCTGCTATAAACATGGGGGTGCATGTGTCCCTTCGAAACAGCACACCTGTATCCCGTGGATAAATGCCTGATAGTGCAATTGCTGGGTCGTAGGGTAGTTCTATTTTTAATTTTTTGAGGAACCTCCATACCGTTTTCCAGAGTGGCTGCACCAGCTTGCATTTGCACCAGCAATGCAAAAGAGATCCTCTTTGTCCGCATCCTCGCCAACATCTGTTGTTGCCTGAGTTGCTAATGTAAGCCATTCTGACAGGTGGGAGGGGGTATGTCATTGTGGTTTTGATTTGTATTTCCCTGATGATGAGTGATGTTGAGCATTTTCTCATGTGTCGGTTGGCCATCTGGATGTCTTCTTTGGAGAAGTGTCTATTCGTGTCTTTTGCCCATTTCTTCACTGGATTATTTGTTTTTTTGGGTGTTGAGTTTGATAAATTCTTTATAGATTTTGGATACTAACCCTTTATCTGATATGGCATTTGCAAATATCTTCTCCTATCCCGTCGGTTGCCTTTTAGTTTTGCTGATTGTTTCCTTTGCTGTGCAGAAGCTTTTTATTTTGATGGGGTCCCAGTAGTTCATTTTTGCTTTTGTTTCCCTTGTCTCCAGAGACGTGTTGAGTAAGAAGTTGCTGCGGCCAAGGTCAAAGAGGGTTTTGCTTGCTTTCTCCTCGAGGATTTTGATGGCTTCCTGTCTTACACTGAGGTCTTTAACCCATTTTATTTTGTGTATGGCGTAAGAAAGTGGTCCAGGTTCCTTTTTCTGCATGTCACTGTGCAATTTTCCCCAACACCGTTTGCTGAAGAGACTGTCTTTTTTCCTTTGGATATTCTTTCCTGCTTTGTCAAAGATTAGTTGGCCATACGTTTGTGGGTCCATTTCTGGGTTCTCTATTCTGCTCCACTGGTCTGAGTATGTTTTTATGCCAGTACCATACTGTCATGATGATTACAGCTTTGTAGTGTAGCTTGAAGTCTGGGATTGTGATGCCTCCTGCTTTGGTTTTCTTTTTTAAGATTGCTTTGGCTATTTGGGGTCTTTCCTGGTTCCATACAAATTTTAGGATTATTTGTTCCAGCTCTGTGAAGAATGCTGGTGTTATTTTGATAGGGATTGCATTGAATATGTAGATTGCTTTGGGTAGTATCGACATTTTCACAATATTTGTTCTTTCTATCCAGGAGCATGGAATCTTTGTCCATTTTTTTTTGTGTCTTCTTAAATTTCTTTCATAAACTTTCTATAGTTTTCAGTGCATAGGTTTTTCACCTCTTTGGTTACTTATTCCTAGGTATTTTATGGTTTTTGGTGCAACTGTAAATGGGACCGATTCCTTGATTTCTCTTTTCTGTTGCTTCATTGTTGGTGTATAGGAATGCAACTGATTTCTGTGTGTTGATTTTATATCCTGCAACTTTGCTGAATTCATGAATCAGTTGCAGCAGTTTTTTGGTGGAATCATTTTTCCATATAGAGTATCATGTCATCTGGGAAGAGTGAAAGTTTGACCTCCTCCTGGCCATTTTGGATGCCTTTTATTTCTTTGTGTTGTCTGATTGCAGAGGCTAAGACTTCCAATACTATGTTGAATAGGAGTGGCCAGAGTGGATATCCCTGTCTTGTTCCTGACCTTAGGGGGAAAGCTCTCAGTTTTTCCCCATTGAGGATGATATTAGTGTATTAGTGTTGGGTCTTTGGTATATGGCTTTTATGATCTGGAGATATGATCCTTCTACCCCTACTTTCTTGAGGGTTTTTATCAAGAAAGCATGCTGTATTTTGTCAAATGCTTTCTCTGCGTCTTTTGAGAGGATCATATGGTTCTTGTCCTTTGTTTTATTGATGTGATGAATCATGTTAATTGTTTTGCAGATATTGAACCAGCCCTGCATCCCAGGTATAAATCCTGCTTGGTTGTGGTGAATAATTTTTTTAATATATTGTTAGATCCTGTTGGCTAATATCTTGTTGAGGATTTTTGTATCCATGTTCATCAGGGAAATTGGTATAGTTCTCCTTTTTAGTGGGGCCTCTGTCTGGTTTTGGAATCAAGGTAATGCTGGCTTCATAGAAAGAGTTTGGAAGTTTTCATTGCATATCTATTTTTTGGAATAGCTTCAAGAGAATAGGTGTTAACTCTTCCTTAAATGTTTGGTAGAATTCCCCTGGAAAGCCATCTGGCCCTGGACTCTTGTTTTTTGGGAGATGTTTGATTACTAATTCGATTTCCTTACTGGTTATGGGTCTGTTCAAATTTTCTTTTACTTCCTGTTTTGGTTTGGTAGTGTATATGTTTCTAGGAATTTGTCTATTTCTTCCAGATTGCCCATTTTATTAGCATATAATTGCTCATAATATTCTCTTATTATTGTTTTTATTCCTGCTGTGTTGGTTGTGATCCTCTCTTTCATTCTTGATTTTATTTTTTTGGGTCCTTTCCTTTTTCTTTTTGATCACACTGGCTAGTGGTTTATCAGTTTTGTTAATTCTTTCAAAGAACCAGCTTCTGGTTTCATTGATCCGTTCTACTGTTTTTTTTGGTTTCAATAGCATTAATTTCTGCTCTAATCTTTATTATTTCCTGTCTTCTGCTGGTTTTGGGTTTTATTTGCTGTTCTTTTTCCAGCTCTTTAAGGTGTAAAGTTAGGTTGTGTGTCTGAGATCTTTCTTCCTTTTTTAGGAAGGCCTGGATTGCTATATACTTCCCTCTTATGACCACCTTTGCTGCATCCCAAAGGTTTTGGGTTGTGGTGTTATCATTTTCATTGACTTCCATATACTTTTTAATCTCCTCTTTAAATGCTTGGTTAGCCCATTCATTCTTTAGTAGGATGATCTTCAGTCTCCCAAGGATTTGTTACCTTTCCAAATATTTCTTTATGGTTGATTTCGAATTTCATAGCGTTGTGTTCTGAAAATGTGCACGGTATGATCTGGATCTTTTTGTACTTAGGGCTGATTTGTGTCCCAGTATGTGATCTATTCTGGAGAACTTTCCATGTGCACTGGAGAAGAATGTATATTCTGCTTTAGGATGAAATATTCTGAATATATCTGTTAAGTCCATCTGGTCCAGTGTGTCATGTAAAGCCATTGTTTCCTTGTTGATTTTTTGATTAGATGATCTGTCCTTTGCTGTGTGTAGGGTGTTGAAGTCTCCTACTATTATGTTATTACTATCGATGATTTAGTTTATGTGTGTGATTAATTGATTTATATATTTGGTCCTCCCACATTTGGCGCATAAATGTTTACAATTGTTAGGTCTTCTTGGTCTATAGACCCGTTGATTATGATATAATGCCCTTCTGCATCTCTTGATACAGTCTTTATTTTAAAGTCTAGATTGTCTGATATAAGTATGGCTACTCCAGCTTTCTTTTGTTGACCATTAGCATGATAGATGGTTCTCCATCCCCTTATTTTAAATCAGAACGTGTCTTTAGGTCTCAGGTGGGTCTCTTGTAAACAGCGTATAGATGGATCTTGTTTTCTGATCCATTCTGTTAAAGAATTCTTGGCTGCATATTTTTCTGATTGAGCACACTGAATATATCCTGCCACTCCTTTCTGGCCTGCCAGGTTTCTGTGGCTAAGTCTGCTACAAACCTGATCTGTCTTCCCTTGTAGGTTAGGGATTTTTTTTTCCCTTGCTGCTTTCATGATTGTCTCCTTGCCTGAGTATTTTGTGAATTTGACTATGATACGCCTTGTTTAGGGTCATTTTTTGTTGAATCTAATGGGGGTCCTCTGTGCTTCCTGGATTTTGATGTCTGTGTCTTTCTCCAGGTTAAGAAAGTTTTCCGCTATGATTTGCTCACATAACCAACCCTTCTACCCCTATCTCTCTCTCTTCCTCTTCTGGGACCCCTATGATTCTGATGGTGTTCCTTTTTAATGAAGGACTCTTATTTCCAGGCCCAATTTATTTATTTTTATTTTTATTATTTTTTAGAATTTTACATTTATTTGCTTTATTTTAATGTAGGATATTTATTTTTATTTATTTATTTATTTAATTTTTATTTTATTTTATTTTATTTTATTTTATTTTATTTTTTCAATATATGAAATTTATTGTCAAATTGGTTTCCATAGAAAACCCAGTGCTCATCCCAAAAGGTGCCCTCCTCAATACCCATCACCCACCCTCCCCTCCCTCCCACCCCCCATCAACCCTCAGTTCTCAGTTTTTAAGAGTCTCTTATGCTTTGGCTCTCTCCGACTCTAACCTCCTTTTTTTTTTTTTTCCTTCCCTCCCCTATGGGTTTCTGTTAAGTTTCTCAGGACCCACGTAAGAGTGAAAACATATGGTATCTGTCTTTCTCTTTATGGCTTATTTCACTTAGCATCACACTCTCCAGTTCCGTCCATGTTGCTACAAAGGGCCATATTTCATTCTTTCTCATTGCCATGTAGTACTCCATTGTGTATATAAACCACAATTTCTTTATCCATTCATCAGTTGATGGACATTTAGGCTCTTTCCATAATTTGGCTATTGTTGAGAGTGCTGCTATAAACATTGGGGTCCAAGTGCCCCTATGCATCAGTACTGCTGTGTCCCTTGGGTAAATTCCTAGCAGTGCTACTGCTGGGTCATAGGGTAGGTCTATTTTTAATTTTCTGAGGAACCTCCACACTGTTTTCCAGAGTGGCTGCACCAGTTTGCATTCCCACCAACAGTGCAAGAGGGTTCCCGTTTCTCCACATCCTCTCCAGCATCTATAGTCTCCTGATTTGTTCATTTTGTCTTGGCCTACTTTAAATTGAACTTTTTCTTTCCCTTTAGAGATAGTAGAGTAACCATAACAAAATGATTGTAAACATATGGTGTGTGTTAATGTGATCATTTGCTTCCTCATTATGGATTTAGTATGACCATTAACATCTAACTGCCTAATTTCCCAATAACCATTGAAAAATTAGAGCTGCATCATTGCCACCTATTATTCACCATAATAATTTCATTTCTGAAGGCATTTAATCTTTGTAAAATGATGCACATCATTTGCCTTTTGTATTATTTTGACTTTTGGCCTATATTGACATGATTTACTTGTGTTTTATGTACCTGTATAAAATAAAAATTACACACTTAACAGTCTTTTATAAAAATAAATTATAGTTATATTTACTAATTTTTAGTTTTTTTTTCTGTTATGTGATCAATGTTTATTTGCTCTTGGTATATCTATGTCCATATCAAAGCTTTAAAAAATACCTATATGTCTATGGTAAAATACTCACATCTTTCCATGCTTGGTTTAAATTGCTTCCATATATCTCCAAGAACAAATGGTTCCTTTGTGCATTGTTATAATTCATTACTCAATGGGAGAAGATTCCTATGAAGGTGAAGACTTGGGTGCTTCTGTTTATAGAAGGAAATGTGATCTTTGGTGATTTTCACATTAGTGTGCAAATGTTCACACTTGGATGCTTACATACAAGATCATCTATTGGTTCTCTCTCTCTCTCTCTCTCTCTCTGTCTCTCTCTCTCACACACACACACACACACACACACTCACTCATAGTCCATAAACTCACCCACACCCATGCTCAAATGCACACAGTCACATATGGTATTCACATGCTCTCGTATGCATATGTAGATATAGATATTTAAAATGCGTTGTGAAAATTTTCTCTTTTATTTGGAACATGGAGAACTCTCATTTTTACAGTGTATTATTTTCACTAATATTAAGAGGTAACCCTCTGAGATTTAGCTGCCTTTCATCTTGGATGTGAATAAACAGAACGATTTATGCATTTAATTTTGAAATATAATAAATACTTCTATTAGATACCAACCCTTAATTTTTCCCTTTAGGTGTTTGATTAGTCTTAAAAGAATTTGGGACAAAAATGAACATATAAAGTTAATATTTTAATCTTTCTCTTAAAGACTTGGTCATTTACAAATTTCCAAAAAAGAGTTAATAGTCATCAATTAAATAAATCTCCCATTAGGATTATAGCTAAATGCACAGTGATTCTACCTGATGCCTTTGTTGTTGCTGATTCTTCTTGTGTGGTAGGTTTTTATGTCATCACCTTTCACCCCACATCCAATCTAAACAAGTATATTGCATGTTCCAATCACATCCAGCCCAGGTCAACTGACCACAGCTGTGCAGGTTATCAATTAGACACCTGTATGTGGTGGCCGTACCTGTGTCACCTTGTATAATCCCTTCATCTTCATTTCCAGTAGACCAGGCCACAAATGTGTAGAAATAGTATCCACTCTACCTTGGTTTCTTTGTTAAGAAGGAAGGGTCTGAGTAGGGCCAGCAAACCATAATGAGTAGTGCTGCGATGTTTTACCATGTTTTGCATCCAGGCAGCTGAAACTTGGGCTGAAGGAAAGAAACATAAAACATGTTTTCTTCATGAAAACAACCTATTCTGCAAATCTGCATTTGGGTATTTTGGAACTTGAACTTCAAGTAACCCTAAATCAAATTTGTCAGTCTGCCTTTCCCTGAATATCCTTTTACAAATGAGAATATTGAAGTCCCCAGAAGGAAGACAACTTGCCTAAGATCACAAAAATAGTTTATGTCCAGGCCAAGACTATAATAAAAAATCTTCTAGATCCTAGTCCACAGTGTCTTCCTTCACTCCTTAAGGATTCGTCATCACCCGTTACCTGGGTGATTTCCTGCTATTGCTTCTCTTTCACCAAGTGGTGACTGCCTAAATAGGGTGAATTCTAGCATGCACGTTCTATAGAACCTGTAATTTCCGTTCCTCCAAACTCTGCGTCCATGTTTATTAGCTTGTGTCTGACTGTGAGTTTTCAATACCCAGGTCAGAAGGAATATGTATCAGATTTCTATTTTTACTATTATTATTTAAAGATTTTATTTTTAAGTAATCAAACCCACTGTAGGGCTCAAACTCAAAACTCTGAGATCAAGAGTCATATGCTCTGCTGACTGAGGCAGCCAGGTGCCCCCAGATTTCTATTTTTAATTACTGATGATTCAAATAGCGTTTGAAATTCTGTCCAGAAGCTCTTCAGTTGCCCTAGTTTAAATTGTGAAAAGTAAACATCATGGAAAGGACTCTTCCAGTTTCAAAGTATGCAAATGCTAATATTGACCCCAAATACATGTGAGCTAAGAACCTGGTTCACATTGTATATTTAACTCCCTCCAGACTTTTTACAAGGGATTGTATGTTCAATGTTTTTTATAATTGGCATGAACTTGATAAGTAGCTGTATTGGATTATGCTGGTTAGAGACTTTTAGGCAAAAGGGTTATTTGATCAGATGATAACATCCACACTAAGGATGTTGTCAACCTTGTTAACTGACTGGAATTCATCCTATTTAGTGGTAGAGCAATGAAGTAGCCTTGATTTGATCTGTTGTTATGCTTGCAGATTCGTTGCTTACAGGTACAGATGATGTTTGGTGATTTGGAAGGTTTTTATGAAGATTTGTATAATGTAAAGTTGACAATTAATACTCATTATTCAGAGTAGGAGTTCTGGTTTTTAATTGTACAGGTAGCTGTTTTTATACCTGTTTTATTTTTCATTCTATTTTTGCCAGGTACATTGTAGGATGTGGGAGGGAGGTAGAAAAATTCCTGAGTTCAAACACAATTTCTAGGGAGTTGCTTCCTTTCCTGTGAATTTACTGTTAATCCTTAGCCATAATCTCTTCAATTGAATACCCAACACCATTCTCCTAGCTGAAAAATGCCAAATACCATTTCAAAGTGATTAAAAACCTGGTGATAAAAAATTTTCCAATAATGCTTTCACTTTATGACTATTTCCTTGGATGATTTCCTAAAGATGAAGAAGCAATAATAATGTGTGGGCATTTAATATTAAGTATTTAGAGACTTTAATAATTTGAGATTAATATTTATAAAACTTTTATGGGTAACAGTAACATTTAATGAAACTATCTCATTACATTAGTATTATTAGATTGACTGATATAATTGTAAGATATAAATTATGCATTTTTCTCATTGATCCTTGACAAGTTTTTATATGGAAACATGACTGATGGGATGGATATTTGTAGGCTTTGGAATTGTTCCAATATGAGATTTAATAGAGGTTTTGGGACTTGTTAGCAGTGAGAGCTTCAGAAAGTTAAATGTACTCTGAAGCTCTTCCTTAGTAAACGACCATGGTAATTTCTGACTTGCCTGATATTTTAAGGTATTAATAATACATGGTATAAGTGCCTAGCATAATGGTTTGAGTGTAGTGATAATAGTGAAAAATAATAGTAACAATAAGGTAATCACTATAAGAAACAGGCTACATACAATAAGAAGCAGCTAATGTTGACCTTTAAGAAATTATTCTATTTCCAAAATCTCCAAGTATTTTTATTTACCATCTCTCAGTAAAAACCAAGGTGTTTAAATAAGAGTTGCTTTATATTCTGGGAATTAAGATGAGACAAGAGATGAAATTGAATTCAAACAAAAGGCCTAATGAGTGTTTCTTGAAACCTTTGTAAAAATTGCACAGTTAATAAGGTGGCTTAATTTCATTGCTGGAGGCGCCGATGCATATTTCATTCATTTTAAGTGTTTCCTTTTTCAGAGCCAGAATGAAAATATAATAATTGCATAGTCCATGATTAGCCAGCTGCTTAGCAATTCTTTGTCCTGTTGAGTATTTTCTGCTGGATCTTTGTGCTAGCAACGGATAGCAAGTAGACAATGTTAGTTGAGCACAGACAATATATTGTTGTTTTGACATAATTGCTGCCCCTTTAATGGAATATTAGGGCTACTGGCAGTGTTTGACTACCTGTGTGTTTACAAAAACTGAAGATGACAAAAAGTCATATCCACAATACAGAGTTACCCTTTTCATGAAGATGCAGCCGATTTCACCAAATTGAATTTGTAACTCTCTCTCTCTCTCTCATGCTTTAAACCTGAAGCCTTTGTTTAGGGAGGATCAATGGACACTTATCAGAAATCTCTGCCTCTGTGCCAAGTTCTTTACCCACACAGCGAGTGCCTGTAAATAGAGCGTCAGTCACAGGGCCTCACATCCACCTTCTCCTGCCCCACCGTCAAAAGAGCAACAGCAACTATCAGGGAGAGGAATATTCTACAAAGAGATTGGGACTGTATTTAACAATGTAGCCCAGGACTGACAGTCATCACAGCCAGTGAAGAGCATCCTAGGCACCTGGGAGCACGATCATTCTTTCTCAGGAGTGTCGGGCTGGAAAATTGCCCTGGACATCATGCTTGTCCCTGAGAGAAGGCAAACTTTTAAACTAGGTGACTGGGGAAGAAGGATTGTTTTAGTTCGGTTCTCTACTTTTTCATTTTTGACAGACTAGTCTTTCATGATTGAGAGATGAGCTAAATTACTCCATGATACTGCTGCCTCAGCGTCCATTTTGTGTGGCTATGTGACTCGCAGGGGCCTTGAACTGACTAGTCCCTCCCCCAGCACGTGCCCTAGGTAACAGCCTGCAGCGTCACAAATAAATTGAAATTCCTAATATGACTCCCCCCAGTGCCCTCTTCCACCTCCCAGGGCCCCCGATGAAGCTTACCAAAACCCTGCTCTTTTTGGCTAGAATTGACCAGGCTGGCCTAAGCCCGGGAACCCCAGAACACTCCGCTTACGGAGTCATGACAGCTTTTCCTCAACATTGATTTAATCATCATTTCTTCTGTTGAGTGTCAAGTGAATTTTTTTTTTTCAACGTTTATTTTTTGGGGACACAGAGAGACAGAGCATGAACGGGGGAGGGGCAGAGAGAGAGGGAGACACAGAATCGGAAACAGGCTCCAGGCTCTGAGCCATCAGCCCAGAGCCTGACGCGGGGCTCGAACTCACGGACCGCGAGATTGTGACCTGGCTGAAGTCGGACGCCCAACCGACTGCGCCACCCAGGCGCCCCTCAAGTGAATTTTTGACTTGTGTTTTGGCATCATGCTATGTGAAGAATATGTATATGTAACCCTAGAATCCTGTCTAGTGAGCTGAGATATTCACAACATTGGGGACACACTAAAGAAACAGCAGATTCTGTGGCTGGGGTCACACTCACATTGTGGCATATGCTCATTTAAAGCAGTGAAGACTGGATTGTCAACACTTGCTCCTTGTTCTCTTCTTTTCTCTAAACAGCTCACTTGAATCTGCATAAGCCAAACGTGACAAATGACAACATCCCAGTGTTCTTTTGTACAGCTCAAGCCTTATTCTAAACATTTCCCATGGCTGTTTGTGGCATTTCGAGCCAACAGTGATGATAATGACCACCATTTATTGAGTATTGACTAAGTATGTGAGGTATAATGCTAAGTGTCTTACATTGTAGTTTCTTTGGGTCTACACTACAACTTTATGAGTTCTGCACTCTTAGTCCCATTTCCTGTATATATGTACGTGTGTGTGTGTGTGTGTGTGTGTGTGTGTGTGTATTTAAAGAATATTTTAATCAAAACAAAACACTAAGCAAGCAACATTACCTGCCTACTTTTACTCCTGTGTGCATACATGTATGTTGTATGTCTTACGTGCCAACTGGCTTACAGACAATAGCTTTTTTTTTTTTAACTTTTTTTAATTTATTTTTGAGACAGAGAGAGACAGAGCATGAACGGGGGAGGGGCAGAGAGAGAGGGAGACACAGAATTGGAAGCAGGCTCCAGGCTCTGAGCCATCAGCCCAGAGCCCGACGCGGGGCTCGAACTCACGGACTGTGAGATCATGACCTGAGCTGAAGTCGGACACTTAACCGACTGAGCCACCCAGGCGCCCCCAGACTATAGCTTTTTAAAGAGATGAAAGTTTACAAGGTAATAAAAATGTTTTATTATATTAAAAATGGTTTATATTGTATTTACATTGAAATGGTTGAAGATTAGAGAGTTAACACAATTGCTAAGTCATTTAGCTGGTTCAGCTAAGTATTCTTTGTTTCCAACTTGTTTCTATCATCTATTTTCTAGTTTTTCAGCTTCCTCAGGAGCTGGAACTTTGGTAATATTGCAAACCACAGGTATTGTAATACTGTGTGCTTTGTTCATGTAGCTGCTAGAATTCTGAGCTGTATTGTATTGTACTGTACTTTTTTAATATTTATTTATTTAGAGAGAGCACGTGTGTGAGCTGGGGAGTAGGAGAGAGAGGATCCCAAGCAGACTCCATGCTGTCACCACAGAGCCTGATGCGAGCTGGAATTTATGAACTGTGAGATGATGACCTGAGCTGAAATTAAGAGTCAGATGCTTAATTGATCGAGCCACACAGGCACTTCTCTGTGCTGTATGTTGTTATGTTATGTTACGTTATTTTTAATTTACATCTGAGTTAGTTAGCATATAGTGCTATAATGATTTCAGGAGTAGATTCCAGTGATTATCCCCTATGTATAACACCCAGTGCTCATCCTAACAGGTGTCTTCCTTAATGCCCCTTACCCATTTTAGCCCATCCCCCCACCCGTAACCCCTCCAGCAACCATCTGTTTGTTCACTGCATTTAAGAGTCTCTTATGGTTTGTCCCCTCCCTGTTTTTATATTATTTTTACTTCTCTTCACTCATGTTCATCTGTTTTGTATCTTTTTTTTTTAAATTTTTTTAATGTTTATTTATTTTTGACAGAGAGAGAGAGAGAGAGGAAGCATGAGTGGGGGAGGGGCAGAGAGAGAGGGAGACACAGAATGCCAAGCCGGCTCCAGGCTCCCAGCTGTCGGCACAGAGCCCGACAGGGCTCGAACTCACACACTATGAGATCATGACCTGAGCTGAAGTAGGATGCTCAACCGGCTGAGCCACCCAGGCGCCCCTGTTTTGTATCTTAAATTCCACATGAGTGAGGTCATCAGATATTTGTCTTTCTCTGACTTACTTCACTTAGCATAATACCCTCTAGTTCCATCCACGTTTTTGCAAATGGGAAGATTTCATTCTTTTTGATCACTGAGTAATATTCTGTTGTTTATATGTTATATACACCACATCTTCTTTATCCGTTCATCCATCAATGGACACGGGCTCTTTCCATAGTTTGGCTATTGTCGATAGTGCTGCTTTAAACATTGGAGTGCATGTGTCCCTTTGAAACAGCTCACCTGTATACCTTGGATAAATACCTTGTAGTGCAATCGCTGGGTCATGGGGTAGTTCCCGTTTTAACTTTTTACACTTGATCTTAGCCAAAAGGCCGAGAAGCGGTATCTGTTTTTAACTTTTTGAGGAACCTCCATACTGTTTTCCAGAGTGGCTGCACCAGTTTGCATTCCCACCAGCAGTGCAAAAGAGATCCTCTTTCTCTGCATCCTCGCCAACATCTGTGGTTGCCTGAGTTGTTAACGTTAGCCATTCTGACAGGTGTGAGGTGGTATCTCATTGTGGTTTTGATTTGTATTTCCATGATGATGAGTGATACTGAGTATTTTTTCATGTGACTGTTAGCCATCTGCATGTCTTTTTTGGAAAAGTGTCTATTAATGTCTTTGTCCCATTTCCTCACTGGATTATTTGCTTTTTTGGGGTTGAATTTGATAAGTTCTGTATAGATTTTGGATGCTAACCCTTTATCTGATGTGTCATTTGCAAATATCTTCTCTGAGCTCTATTTTAAAACTAGATGGTCTGTACTTGTAGTCTTGGGACCTTCATATAGAAAATATCTTGAAAATCTACCCATTTTCTGGTAAAGTACAATTTCCCTATGCACACAGGGTTTATTGTTCTATTGGGGTTAACTTGGGTCACTCTTGATACAACTTTAAGATGTTTCCATCAACAAACACCTAAATATGATGCTGTCTGGATAGGGGGAGTAATGCTATGTTACCTATTTCTCAAGGTTTCATAGGGAATTTATCTCATTTCTATTTATTGTGATAGATCACTTATCCTGCCTAATTTCCAAAACTCTGCATAATTCTATTTTAATATTTCCTTTGTTTAATATGTACTTGATATCTTTGTTAATTTATAATAATTTTTAAGATTCAGGGCATATGTTTTTAATTATTTCAGTGTTACTTGTAATGTCAAAATAGGATCACACATACCTATGTGCCTGTAACTCTATGCCTTTTTTAAATTGGTATTGTAGCTTTATTTATATATCTATTTATTTTTAAAAGTTTATGTATTTTGAGAGAGAGAGCATGAAATGGGCAGAGAGGGAGAGAAAGAGAATCTCAGGCAGGCTCCACCATTAGCATGTAGCACAATGTGGGGCTCAGACTCATGAACCATGAGATCATGACCTGACCCCAAGTCCAGCACTTAACCAACTGAGCCATCCAGGCACCCCTTTTTGTTGTAACTTTAAATGAGATGAAGTGTGGCAGCAAGTCCCTAGTGGCCTCTAGCTTATTAATTTTGCAGGGATATGTGCTATTCTAGGCAAACTGAAGTCTGACAGCCAACTCTTGACTGGAATAATCTATATTAACAGAATTAATTTTCATATTGACCTCTTAAAACATAGTTTTCACATTTTCCTGAATATTTTAATTTCTATTAGGCTCTGGCTCAAAAGTTGGCGCCTTATAATTGTATTGATTTCAAATAATAGATACTTTTCTAAATACGGTTAGTAAACAACCTCTAAGCCAGTGGCAAACTTTCACAATAAAACACTGTTAATGTACTTTTAGTGATTAATTTACACTACGATTATTACATATTAAAAAATTCGCATTTACCTTTTGAAAAATAACCATCATGGGGTCATTTAGCACATTGCAACAATAGTATGTTAAATATCACGAGAATGTGCCAGGAAGACATTAATGTAATAGTATCACAATCAGCTTTGTAGGTACGGGATGTGTATTATAGCAGACTTCGTGAAAGCTAGCAATAGGGTATAGGAAATGGATATTGACTCTAGATTCAAAGGTACATATACATATATACACATATACATATGCATTATATGTACACAAACACACATATATACGCATATCCGTGTGTGTACATATGTATGTATACATGCAAAAACATGTATATTATATATATTTTTGAGCCTGAGTATACATAGACATTTTTAGAACAATATGATCTTATAATAATAGTAAACAGTTGCTCAAAAGACTGTATTATTTGTATAATAAAGGGACAGACAACCTATTGAAGAAAGTGAGTCTCAACCAGAGTTAGAACATCCTGATTTTGAAGGACAGTGTTAGTATCAAATATTGAAGCTTCTCACCATCTTTTCAGTTATGCACTGTTAACAGTCACTTTTCTGGGAATAGTGATTAAATGTAGAGTTTATTTTTCTCTGTAGCATAGAGTGTGTGTGTGTGTGTGTGTGTGTGTGTGTGTGTGTGTGTGGGTTCCTTTTAATTAAGAACACAGATATGCAAAGAAAAAGTGAATAATAATAATTCCTGGGCAGTTTCTGAAGTTTAACTCCTTGCCATGCTGCTGCTCATTATGAGCATTGATTCTTTATGTCAGGCAGTGGTGGAAAGCTGACACTCTGTATTAGCAGACACTTAACGCTTTCTCCCACATCTTTCTGTGATTCTACAGCTTTGCTTAGATCTTTTCCCTCAGTGGCATATGGTTTGCCCTCTGAACCTAGCATCTGCTCTGCAAAAGAAATAATGTTCTTTTTCTGTGGACAGAAGTTCAGCTTTCAAGGAACTTGTAGGAGAGGTAAAAAAAAAAATGCAAAAATATTTGTAATGGTAAGTTAAATGTAATAAGTGCAACAATACACAGGAAGCCCAAAGAAGAAATCTTCTTGGGGTGTTTGTGATTAATCTTAAAGATTGGGTAAGATTGCAGCCAAAGAGATGCACAGTGGATATGTGAGGATTGGGGGAACACTACCTGGTGGAGACAAATGCCTGATGATTGTGGAGTGTCCAATTTGAATAACGTCAGGGGAATGTGAAGAGTAGTTATGGGAGAGTAGACCAAAAATTTAAGGCAGATCCACATTGTTTTCCTGGAGCTAGTCGTTCTCAAGTGAGGTTCCTCAAGAGAAGCCTTACGTAAAATAAATTGAACAATTATTTTCTCAACTCTCTCAAAGTTGCTACATAGCTATCACTGATCTATATGCGTAGGAGAGAAGTTACTTCATTACATATAATGGGTGTCTGGGGGTTTTGGGTTTAATTCTCAACTGAGAAAGGCTGGCCTAGATTCTGGATAGTGAGGAGATGTGTGAATTGAATGGTGACATCATATGGCTGTGTTTTGGGAAAATTTAACTGATAGTAGAATTCAGGACAATTTGAAGAATGCAGAACTAAAGATTATTGGAACTTTTGTAACATGACAAATTATGAGGAAAATGAAAATGGTAATCAAAGGAAGGTGATGGGCAAAAAGTAGACTTGCATTACTACCTCCTGGGAAGTTAGAAATTGAGTAAATAAACACAAATCCATGTAAATTCTTAAAAGAGATAAATGCTATGAAGGGAAGTTTCTCTGTACATGTAACTGTGACATAAAGGTTTATATATTTGGAGGAGCGGATAGCAGTATGATAGAATGAGGCTTTTTTGCATATGGTGAGTTTAGAATTTGTTTTATCATTAGTGAGATACTAGTGGATATTTTAAATCAAAAGTAAAATTATGATAGAAATCCCTATCTCCTCTTTTTGATCATAGGATCCTTATTTTAGTGATGGTAAGGTTACATGAGATTGACTATAATTATAACCTTGCGACCAATGATCATTAAAAGCCACTGCTTTCTTCTTCGATTCTAAAGCTTACTAAAGAATACTTTTGCGAGAATTGTGATGATTCTTGCATAAGGTTATAAACACAAACAGGATTATCCCTCCTTGTAGGTTGTACCTGCCTAATTGATGGATTTTATCTACTCTGTCCACATTCTATTATTACTGAAAAATGGGCTGTGTGTACAACCAACAAGGCATTTACTGATACTCTCCAAGTTCAGCAGTTGACAGAGGAGCTGTCATCTTTGTTAAGGGGCCCAACCTGACCCAAATTCAGGTCTGACTATAAATCCTGGTTTCTTTACTATTCTACACTGCCTGAGTGAATTTTCCTGAGTTGAGAGAGAAACAAAACTGCTGGAATTCAAATTAAATACAAATAAATGAATTGAAGCTAAATTGAAGAAACATAACTTTTAAAATTGTAAATGATTATAAATCTGTTATTGAAGATACTGTCAGGAGTGTTACTTGTTCTCTCATACCTTCGGGTCCTATGTGAACATTTCCAGTAAAATTTAGTACCAATATAAAAGTCTCATTAAGGAGTTTTTTGGTTTTTCAGTTTTAAAATGGAGACTTTCACTCTGACTTCAAAGAAGTTAAGGAACAATTTTGATGGTAAAGCATAATTAGTACACGTCATTGAATTTGAGGTCCCAATTTTCTTCTAGTTTATCGATTATACCGTATCCATATCCCATTCAGTTTGTTACTTCACATAGAGAATTTCTAAGTTGAAAGGTCATTATGCTTAAACAGATTGCCCATTTCTTAGTATCTAGTTAGTCAAGTCTCATAGGATACTCCATTCTGACACTGTGAGTTAAGCAAAGATGATGGCTTAACCAAGCTATCTTGTCTTTACCAAGAGGACATAGCATGAACTAGCTGTATGGTAATGAAACTCGTTATGAAGAACAATGAGCACTCCAATCTCATTGTTGGTGTTTATATTTTTATTAGAACAAAAGTGTCTTCTGGGAAGAATCAACACAGCAGACTTGGGAGGTTTTGAAAATGTGAAAGACAGGCTGAAAAAATGTGTAGGTAAATCTATATCTTGAGATGGGAAATAAACCATAATTTTAGTTTTTATGGTTGTGTTATGAAACGAATGTCCATAAATGTCTAGACTAGCATGGAGGGATTTGGACAAACAAATGGCTGAGCTGCTTTTAGTAAATCCCGTTGAAAGTGATAAAAGTGCTGAAGAAACTATAAACAAAAATCTATAAGAGATTAAGTTTCAAATGGGACTGTTGGATTTAATGAGATCTAAACACATGATAACTGTGTTATCTGATATGGTAGCTAATAGCCAACCATATTTAATTTTTGTTCAGATTTTCTTTGAGACTACAATCTTTTGATTTAGAAACACTGTACTATACCTATCTTGTACATACACTATACCTTCTTCCTTAGCTGCCTCCCTGTCTAGCCTCTGGCAGAGTGCAAGGCATAGAATCAGAATCTCAGGAACAGAAAGACACTAAGCATTACATTGTCTGGTCCTATACCCTCCGTTAAAGAAAACCCTTGAGTTCTGGAATCACTCATTCCATCCTTAGGCAAATCCAAGTTTTCCTTTTACTAAGAATCAGATTGGTAGCTGTAAGCAGTATGCCCAATTCTGCCCTCCAGAGTCATCATGAAACATGTTTAATCTTTGTTCTGCCCACCATTTCTTTAAATATTTAATAAAAATACCATTAAGCCTAAGTAATAGTTTTTACCTATGTGAAGTGGCATCATTAGATATCACCCCATACGTGTACAGTCACTGCCCTCATAATAGTAACCACCATATGTTGAATCAGCCAACAGTCACAAAATCCTGGACTAGGGATTTTACTTAGATTTTTTTTCTAATGCATACATGTAACCAGAAAAGTGAATGCATATGTACAATGAACAAGGCATTTACTGTTACTCTCCAAGTTCAGCAGTTGACAGAGGAGCTGTCATCTTAGTTAAGGGGCCCAACCTGACCCCAAATCAGGTCTGACCATAAATCCTGGGTTCTTTACTATTCTACACTGCCTTATATAAATTGCAAGCACATGCCTTATTATCAACTATATCATTCTGGGTAAATTGGACTATTTAAACTCGGTGTTTGTCCTTTTAAAACACTTATCTTTGGGTTATGGTAATGACCAATCTGATCCTCTCTTGGATAGTGTAATTTTGGGGAAACTTTACAAAAATTTTTTCTTAATATTTATTTTTGAGAGAGTGTGAGTGGGGGTGGGGCAGAGAGAGAGGGAGACACTGAACCTGAAGCAGGCTCCAGGCTCTGAGCTGTCAGCACAGAGTCCGACGCGGGGCTCAAACTCACAGACTGTGAGATCATGACCTGAGCCAAAGTTGGACGCTTAACCGACTGAGCCACCCAGGCACCCCTTGGGGAAACTGTTTTAAATCAAGATCAGGAGGTTGCTTGCTAGAAGAGACAGGTTCCTGTAAGCTTGATCTAGCATGGGACAGAGTGGGAAGTTGCCATATCAGCACTCAAGAAAGGATGCACCAAAGCATATTCATACTTCCCAAATCTTCAGTTCAGTTGGACTCAACTGAAGTCATTTAATTATAAAGATTCTTATGACTATATATTTTTGTGATTCAAGAAGTATAATGAACTAATGGTACAGATTGAGGATGTAATTTATATATATGCATGATATATAAAATATGTGTGATATGATATATATGCCATACCAGGTCCGTTTAGGTTTATATATAGTATGTGTATATGTATATATTTAAGCGCTTATTTATTTTGAGAGAGAGAAAATGCTTGGGTGAGAGTGGGTGAGGGGCAGAGAGAGGGGGAGAGAGAAACCCAAGTAGACTCCGTGCTGTCAACACAGAACCCCAGGCGGGGCTTGATCCCATGACCTGAGCTGAAATCAAGAGTCAGATGTCTAACCAACTCAGCTACCCAGGGACTACTATATATTTTTTTACCATAAAGAAAAAAAGTCAAATTTATAGTTATAAATACCAAAATATAGAACTGTTTAGAAAAAAAAATAGAAATGTTTAAAAATAAATTTAATATCACCTTTTTAGTATCCCCTTGCCCCTCAGCCTTTTAATAATTTGGGGAATATGCATCCAAACCTTTCTCTGTGTTCATACATATTTCCTTTTTCTTTCATTCTTTTATTTTTCAACGAAAGAAGTTTAAAGTCTGAAATTCCTAGAATTGGCTTCCAAAGCATATGACAACTTGTTCAAATAATAAGTGCTTTTCAACTTGATAGAAATTGCTTGATGGTTTTGCAAAAATTTTTGCAGTACATACTTTGAAAATCCTGGTGTATGTGCCCTTTCTCCTCAAATTCTCTTCATCACAGGATACCATAAAGTTTTTAAACTTTGGCTGATATGATGAGTGAAAAAAATATATCTCATTCATGAAGCATAATTTAGATGTTTAGTGATACTGAAAATCTTTTTGTGTTTAGTGACCATTTCTATGTTTTTTGTGGCTTGCCTGCTTATATCCTTTGCTAAATTTTCTTTTTTCAAAATTTTACTTATTAATTAAAAGAACTTTGTATATATTAAAAATATTATCTTTTTGTTGGTCATTTCATTCTAAATGCTTTTCCCAGTTTATTGATTACCTTTGGCTTCCGTTTGTGGAGGTTTTGGCAAATGATTATTTTGTGTCATAAAATAGGGTCAACTTAAGAAAATCCTCTCAATATGTGTGATGGTTAATTTTATGTGTCAATTTGGGCTAAAGGATGTCCAGACAGCTGGTACAACATTATTTCCGGGCGTGTCTGTGAGGGTGTCTCCAGAAGACATAAGCATTTGAATTGGTAGGTACTGTAAAGAAGGTAACTAGACCACTTTCTCACACCATTTACAAAAATAAACTCAAAATGGATAAAGGACCTAAATGTGAGACAGGAAACCATCAAAACCTTAGAGGAGAAAGCAGGAAAAGACCTCTCTGACCTCAGCTGTAGCAATCTCTTACTCGACACATCCCCAAAGGCAAGGGAATTAAAAGCAAAAGTGAATTACTGGGACCTTATGAAGATAAAAAGCTTCTGCACAGCAAAGGAAACAACCAACAAAACTAAAAGGCAACCAACGGAATGGGAAAAGATATTTGCAAATGACATATCGGACAAAGGGCTAGTATCTAAAATCTATAAAGAGCTCACCAAACTCCACACCCGAAAAACAAATAACCCAGTGAAGAAATGGGCAGAAAACATGAATAGACACTTCTCTAAAGAAGACATCCAGATGGCCAACAGGCACATGAAAAGATGTTCAGCGTCGTTCCTTATCAGGGAAATACAAATCAAAACCACACTCAGGTATCACCTCACGCCAGTCAGAGTGGCCAAAATGAACAAATCAGGAGACTATAGATGCTGGAGAGGATGTGGAGAAACGGGAACCCTCTTGCACTGTTGGTGGGAATGCAAATTGGTGCAGCCGCTCTGGAAAGCAGTGTGGAGGTTCCTCAGAAAATTAAAAATAGACCTACCCTATGACCCAGCAATAGCACTGCTAGGAATTTATCCAAGGGATACAGGAGTACTGATGCATAGGGGCACTTGTACCCCAATGTTCATAGCAGCACTCTCAACAATAGCCAAATTATGGAAAGAGCCTAAATGTCCATCAACTGATGAATGGATAAAGAAATTGTGGCATATATACACAATGGAATACTATGTGGCAATGAGAAAAAATGAAATATGGCCTTTTGTAGCAACGTGGATGGATCTGGAGAGTGTAATGCTAAGTGAAATAAGCCATACAGAGAAAGACAGATACCATATGGTTTCACTCTTATGTGGATCCTGAGAAACTTAACAGGAACCCATGGGGGAGGGGAAGGAAAAAAAAAAAAAAAGAGGTTAGAGTGGGAGAGAGCCAAAGCATAAGAGACTGTTAAAAACTGAGAACAAACTGAGGGTTGATGGGGGGTGGGAGGGAGGGGAGGGTGGGTGATGGGTATTGAGGAGGGCACCTTTTGGGATGAGCACTGGGTGTTGTATGGAAACCAATTTGTCAATAAATTTCATATATATAAAAAAAAAAAAAAAAAAGAAGGTTACCGTCACTAATGCTGGTGGCCATCATCATCCAGTTTGTTGAGGGCCTGAAGAGAAGCAGAGGAAGGGTAGGGGAAGGGCACCTTCTTTCTGTACTTGAACTGAAACATCTGTCTTCTCCTGCTCTTGGACTCTCTTGGGTATTCAGACTCAGACCAGGACTTAAACCATGAGCCCCCTGATTCTCAGGCCTTCAGACTCAGTCTGAATTACACCACTGACTTTCCTGTTCTCCAGCTTGCAGATGGCAGATTTGGGACTTCTTGGCCTCTGTAGCTGCCTGAACAGATTCCTATAATAAATCTCTCTCTATATATCACTATATGTCCTACTGGTTCTCTTTTTCTGGAGAACCCTAATAAAACATATTATAAAATTTTTCTCCAGAACAGTTCTCATAAATTTTTTTATTGTGAAATTTATTTTTATATTTTGGGTAAGATCATGGTTAACTTTTCTTTAACATCATTAGTAAAAAATGTTGGCTTTACATGATAAATTGAAATTCTTTCCATGTGTTCCTATGACTGGGAAAGAAGTGATAAGATATTTAAAATTAGGTGTAATCAGCTACAAAACAGTCTGGAGTGAGGTCATCTTAAAGGTAGATGTGATTATGTGTCTGTTGAGAGTATGTATCTCTTGGATCAAATTTTATAGTTTTCAAGATTTCAATTGGTGTCTCACAGTTGCTCTTATATCTTAAATTCATTCTGATATTTTATGTTTTTCATGAACCTAACTTTATATATCTTTAATTTCTCTCTTTTAAAGTCACATAACACAAGATTATCTATGCATTCCTAAACCCAGTCATGGTTGTATATCCTTTTAATGGTGTACCTTGACATGTCACATTCTCTTCTGTGGCAAATGAGCAGGGGATGGAAGGCATGGCAGTTCTCTTGTGGCTCAGAGTAAATGAAGTTTTAGACTCTAACCCTTCTGTTATGGTTTGGGAAGGATCTCACTCTGCTTTCTTTTTCTAAGGGGCTGGCTGCCATGTCCCAGATGCAAGCCCTGGCCCTAACTGCTATTTCCACCAGAGCTCACTAAGGTTTACACAAGTGAGTAGCCGTTCTAAGGACCACAGGAAGTAAATGGACCTATGTTGCTTTATCATCCAGAGATCCTAGAGCTTCAGCCACTTGAGACCACTCATGAGCAGCTCCCAAAGATTGAGGAGAGACAAACCTTGCCTTTCACTTCAGATCCGTTGGAGAAGGAAGCTATGCCTTGATTTCCTTTCCTGGAAATCCCAGCTGAACTTGTGTCCTTGGACCCTCGTAGTCTACCAGGAGCATGCTTGCCTGGGTTTATCACCTTCTCTAGAAAAAGGATATTGGCAATGAAAGTAATGATATGTGACCAGTATGCGATTATCCCAGAATTTCACAGAAATGACTTCAGTGTTTAGACATATCTTTGTAAGAGAAAGAAATCTTTTGTGGTGGTCTTTTTTTCCTTATTTTTCTACCTTTAACATACTTTGGAATTAAAGGCAACCAGATTTTAAGTGTTTGCCTCTTAAAAGTGTGATATAATAAGAATTGAAAAAAAGCGGATGTTCTTCAAGGAATTTTTTAGAATTTTATGGCTGACCCACTTGAATTTCAATTTCTTAATAAGCTTAATCATATTTTGCTCTCCTGCTACATGTATAATCATAATCATATGAGTATTTTTCTGTTCTTCTACATGCAGATTGCCCCATACATAACATCTCTCCATCTAAGGCTCCACATGTGTTCTATCACCCTCTTGGAGAAATGCTTCTCAACTGTTCCTAAGTATTGCTGGTATGGTCTCGGCTGTCATTTCCTCAGCACCATCTGTAGACTGATACTTTGTGGGAATTTGTATGGATTCCAAGTAAGAATTCAGCTCAACAGGCCAGCATATTTAGTTTTTAAGAGAAAAGAAAGTAATCGATCAATTCCTATTCTGGTCCACTCTCTACCCCCTCTCCCACCTCTCCCCATTCTACCCTCACATGAAGATATTTTTACAGCTTTGAAGTGGAACCAGATTTGCAGGCTGCACAATTAAATTTCAGTCAAAAATTCCACTTACCAGAATGCTCACAATACTAATAGTGTTGTTAGAAATAAGACACTTGATTAAAAGGCGGCACACTTGTCTATATCTTTAATGTGCATTCCTAATGAGTCCTAGCAGGAGGCTGATTCACATGAAAATGCACAATTAGCTCATCCAAGTTTAATATACCATTATCTGCACCCAAGCCCTCTCTTCATTACCATTTGAATGCACTGTTTTCTTTGGAGTTTTGTGCAGGAAACAAATCCCTGTATATGGCACACAGCTCTAGACTCTGATTTGTCTGCATTTGCCCTTTAGACAAAAGGCCAAAACGACGTGCTCTGTGGTGCATTAATTTTCAGTCTCTGGCTATTTTTGAAATTGTAATGCAGCACATTTCCTTTTCCAAGGGACTTGAGTCAGTAGACAATGTAGAGGTGGATATAGTCAAGGGATTTGTTTGTTATTCTGAGTAGTGGCACGCCATCTTTCCCACATGGACTTCAGATAAAAGGGGTTGTTTTAAAGAGCTGTTGAAACCCACTGAAATAAAATACTATTTGAAATCTGATTTCACTATATTGAGTCTACATTATTATCTGGACTTTGAAGTCTGAGACAACCAGGTGCCTGAAATAGCTGCGAAAACACAGGTTTTATTTAATTCCTATCAAAATTATCATTTGGCATTTCATTACTTTTGGTGTTTCTGGCATATCACACTCCCACAGTTCTACAAGCTTCCTGGTGTTCAGAATTCTATTTAATCGGGAACAAATAAAATCAATAATATTAAAAGTAGTCTGAGGGGCACTTAGGTGACTCAATTAAGCGTCCAACTCTTGATTAGGGTTCAGATCACGATCTCATGGTTGTGGGATCGAGTCCTGTGTGGGGCTCCATGCCAGGTTTGGAACCTGCTTAAGATTCTCTCTCTCTGCCCCTCCCTCCCCTGTGCATGTATGCTCTCTCTCTCAAGAAAAAAAAAATAGTACTGTGAACATTTTTAATAATTGCTTCCTTCTTTATTCTTCATTTTCGTGGATAGTGTATATTTAGCCTTTCAAAGAGAAATAATGGTAAAAAGAAAAAATGTGTTTTTTTATGATATAACTGATAGTTTCTACTCTTGAATAATGAATCACATAGGACATTTTTCTAAGGCTGAAGTCAGTAAAGAAAAATACAATTGATTATTATTTTGCAGATTTACACAGTAAAAAAGGGCATGTGGCATACTTGAGGTACACAGGCAATACTATTATTTGCTCCTAAGGTAATGTTAAGAATAAATGACTAAGGTTAAGGAAAGCCAGGCTCATTGGAGGGCGCATGGCATATTGGAAAGTAGATGATGTTAGAGATCATTTGAACCTATAGGGTTTGTTTACAGTCTCTACAGCTTACTACTTTTGTTAGTCAAGATTGTTTCTTAATTTCTGAGTCTCAGAATTCTTCTTTCTTACATCTGTAAAAAATGGCATAATTTTGTGCACCACTGTTTTGAGGATTAGAGATAAAGTTACATATAACCTAGTAATAAATACATAAAGTTTATAGTATATGAGACCAGTAAAAAATGAACTGTATTTGTATATACTAGCAATGAGTGTTTTGAACTGGAAATTAAGAAAAATTCCCATTGCAACAGCATTAAAAAGTATTAATACTCAGGAATAAATTTTGAAAATGAAGTATAAGAGGGGCACCTGGGTGACTCAGTGGGTTGAGCCTCCCACTTCAGCTCAGGTCATGATCTCACGGTTCATGAGTTCAAGCCCCTCATCCGGCTCTGTGCAGACAGCTCAGAGCCTGGAGCCTGCTTCAGATTCTAGGTCTCCCTCCCTCTCTGCTCCTCTCTTGCTCGTGCTCTCTCTCTCGCTCTCTCAAAAATAAATGAACATTAAAAAAAAATAAAAAAAAATAAAAATGAAGTATAAGATTTGGACACTAAAAAGTACAAAATGTGGGTGAAAGGAATTAAAGAAGACCTAAATAAATGGAAATATATTCCATATTTATGGCTCAGAGATTTAGAGTTGACTTACTTATTTTGAACGACAGTAGGGGAGGGGCAGAGAGAGAGAAGCATTCCAAGCAGGCTCTGTGTTGGATCTCCTGAACCGAACTATGAGATCATGACCTGAGCCAAAATCAAGAATCAGACGCTTAACCAACTGAGCCACCTCGGCACCCTGGCTCAGAGATTTAATATTGTTAAATGATAATACTATCTAAATTGATCAACAGATTCAACACAATGTCTATCAGAGTTCTTGCTGTGTTTTTTTTGCAGAAACTGACAAGCAGATTCTATAATTCGTAAGGAGATTCAAGAGACCCTGATAGCCTAAACAATCTTAAAAAAGAAAAAGTTAGAGGACTTAGACTTCCTGATTTCAAAATTTACAACAAAGCTATGATAATTGACATTGTGGTACTGGTATAAAGGTGGATACTTCGAACAGTGGAACAGAATCAGGAAAGAAGTAAGATATCTATACATCTGTACATCTAGTGGAGTACAAACAGTTGCCATGGCTGAGCACTTAAAAGATGCAAGTAGTAAAAAAGCATCCTGAGGGAGCATGGAAGAGTGAGGACCCTAAGCTCACCTTGTCCTATGGACACTAGTAGATAACTCTCATATCAGTGTGAATAACCCAGAAAATGATTCAAAGACTGGCAGAACAGACTTCACAACTAAAGGTAGAAAAGAGGCCACATTGAAAAGGGTAGGGAGGGCAGAGACCCAGTGGGGACCTAAACAGACCCTTGGGCACAGAGAAGAGGAAGAAACAGGCTGTCACACTGGGGAGCCTAACATTTGGCTTTGAAAAGCAAGAGGGGATGAATTTTGTCAGTTCTTTCAATGAGTGGGACTTAAAGCCTGGAATTTTCCCCGTTTTTAATTTCAGAGAGAGCGTGTGTGTGTATTTGAACATTGCCATAACAACATCTTTCTAGATGTCTCCTGGGGCAAGGGAATCAGAAGCAAAAGTAAACTATTGGGACTACGTCAAAATAAAAAGTTTATGCACAGCAAAAGAAAACCAACAAAACTAAAAGACAGCCTATGGAATGGGAGAAGATATTTGCAAATGACCTATCCAATAAAGGGTAGGTATCGAAAATATATAAAGAACTTGTACAATTCAACACCCCCCAAAACAAATAATCCAATTAACAAATCCAATTAACAAAAGACATGAACAGGCATTTCTCCAGTGAAGACATCCAGATGGTCAATAGACACATGAAAAGATATTTATCATCACTTACCTTCAGGGAAATGGAAATCAAAACCACAGTGAGATAACAGCTCACAGCTATCAGAATGGCAACACCTAACAGGGTGTTGGTAAGGATGTGGAGAAAAAAGGAACTCTCTTGCCCTGCTGGTGGGAACACAGACTGGTGCAGCCACTGTGGAAGACTGGATGGATGTTCCTCAAAAAGTTAAAAATAGAACTACTCTACAATCCAGTAATTGCATTACTGGATATTTACCCTCAGAATACAAAAATACAAATTCAGACGGTCACATGCCACCCCTGTGTTTATAGTAGCATTATTTACAATTTATGAAGCAGCACAAGTGTCCATCAATAGATGAATGGATAAAGATACGGTATATATACACAATGGAATATTACTCAGTCATAAAAAAGAATGAAATCTTGCCATTTGCAACAACATGGATGGATCTGAAGAGTATAATGCTAAGCAAAATAAAGCAAGTTAGGGAAAGACAAATACCATATGATTTCATTCATATGTGGAATTTAAAAATCAAAACAAATGAGCAAAGAAATAAAATAAAAAGCAAACCAAAAAATACATTCTTAACTGTAGAGAACAGACGGTTGCCAGAGGTCAAGTGAGTGGGGGGGGGGTGTGAGTGACACAGGTGGAGGAGATTAAGTGTACACTTACCTTGATGAGTACTGAATAATATATGAACTGTTGAATCACTATATTGTACACCTAAAACTAATATGACATTGTATGGTAACTACACTGGAATTAACACAAAAAATAAATAAGGGGCATCTGGTGGCTCAGTCAGTTAAGCGTCCAACTCTTGACTCAGGTCATGATCTCACAGTTCATGAGATCGAGCGTCCCAGGTCAGGCTCTGCACTGACAGAGCATCGCCTGCTTGAGATTGTCTCTCTCCCTCTCTGTCCCTCGCCTGCTCATGCACGTATTCTGTCTCTGTCTCTCTCTCAAAATAAATAAACATTAAAAAAACAAAAGTAAATTTAAAAAAGGCAAAAAAAAAGATAGAAATGAATGTCTTGCAGTGCTTCAATTGACTACATGAGGATCTCCGTGAAGAAGGTTTATTGTGCCCTTCTGCTCTTTGGTCTCTCAGAAGAACAGTATCTGATCGTCTTGCCAGATGGGAGAGCTGATTTCCAAGATTAAGGTATTAGAGCTCTAGCTGAGAGCTATTCTACAGATGAATCCAAGAATGCTGAAGATCCTGTGGATATGACTGTGGATATTGATACAGCCAGTTAATTCCTCATCATTTCTGATGACCTGAGAAACATCCAATGTGGGAATATCAGCCAGAAGCTGTGAGTGTGTGCTTAGAGATTCAGCTACTGAGTTCTGTGTCCTGAACTCCCCTCAAGGTTCACCTCTGGTCACCATTACTGGGAGGTGAATGTGGGACAAAGCAAGGAATGGGATCTGGGAGTCTGCTGAGAATCTGTTAACCAACAATGTGAGATCCAACTATGTTCAGAGCTTGAGTTCTGGACCTTAAATTTGAGACAAGAAAGCTACTTGTCTGCCAGCACTAAGCTATAGAATGCCCTCTGGGTAAATGCCCAGTTACAATGAGTGGGCATTTTCCTTGATAAGCGTTTTGGACTATTTCCTTTTGTGACATTGGTGATGGAACCCATTATCTTTACAGTAACTAAAATTTCAGTTTGAGTTATGTGCCCATTCTTTTATTTTTTGGGTCCAAGTAATGGTGATCAAAGCTCCCTGAGTGTCTTGTGAGGAACATTCTACATCATAATCAGACATAGACTAATAAACCCAAATAACAAAGCAGTTTTATGACAAATGTTTTTGTGCTCATAGCTATGATCTTTTTCATTTAGTACACATGTTAGACAAACTGAAACACTATGAATCAACACAAATTAGGTTAATTGGAACATAAATTGTATTTTAAGTTTTAAGAGTCATGGTCAAACAGTTAAAAATAGCATTGGTGATATAAATAACACACTGAATGCCAGAATAAATGGACTAAAGCTTACATAGAACATCTAAACAAAAATTATAAAACATTCATGAGAGTAATTATAGAGGGCTGAAACAAATGGTGGGATATACCATGGCAAGGGATTGGAAGATTTAATACTGTAAAGTGGCATTAAAAAATATAGGTTTAGATCCTGAGAAACTTAACAGAAGACCATGGGGGATGGGAAGGGAAAAAAAAGAGGTTAGAGAGGGAGGGAGCCAAAACATAAGAGATTCTTAAAAACTGAGAACAAACTGAGGGTTGATGGGGGGTGGGAGCGAGGGGAGGGTGGGTGATGGGTGAGCACTGGGTGTTGTATGGAAACCAATTTGACAATAAATTTCATATTAAAAAATATTCAAAACAAAAAAATATATAGATTTAATCAACTGCCTTCAAAATTATTGATAGAATTTGACATGATGATTTTAAAATATAGCTAAAATTGAAAAGGACCATGAATAGGCAAAAGAGTCTTGAAGAACAAAGTTGGAAGAGTTATTCTATCAAATACAATAGTCATGTTAAAGCTACCTAAATGATACAGTGTGGTATTGGTGCTACTATAGACAATTAGTTCATCAATTAGATCATCAAGATAAAATAGAATAAAAAAACGAACCTATACTTGTATGGGCTATATATTTATATAAGTTTGTATAGATAAACTGCAAAGTTTACTCTTTGCAGTGACAAAGCAAAGTCTTTTCAAAAGATGATGGTGGGTCAGTTGGATGTCCAGATGGATAAAAAAGATTCTTGTGTCACATGATGATCCAAAATCAATTTCAGATGGCTCATGGATCTTAAAATGAAAACAAGAGTGGCTCTAGAATAGATTACATGATGATATCTTTTTGAATTATAGTTACATGCAATAAGATGCATATGTCTCATAAATAATACACTGTATAAGTTTACCTTATTATTACCTTGTTATTAGTTTGCCTTCTTGTCATTCCTCTTGGCATGTGGCTTAGAAAGTCTTTGTTCCAAATGGTATGAGCATTTCCTGCCCAGAAGGCACTATCCTTTGGCGCCATTTTTACATCACGTAATTTTACATCATCCTATATTTTGCTTGGGAAATGTATTCACTCACTGCTAACTTGAAGAGCATCATTTCCATACTTTTCATTTTATTATGCAAATAATTCAAGAAGCAACATTAAAATACATTTGTAGGGGAGGTATTAGTACTTTTGAAGCAAATATTTATATTTTATAAGCTAGTACTTGAGAATTTTTTCTTAGCTGCTCCATTCTACGATAAAAGATGAGATGGCTCAAGATCCAGGAAACAATTGCTTTCAAAATTATGTTTCGTGATGGTTTTATGGAGTATAATTATCTTCAAACTCAGTAAGTTGTATATATTAAATGTGTACAGCTTTTTCTATGTCAGTTATACCTTAATAAAGTAGTTTAAAAATTGTGTTTCATGGAATGAGGATAAAGATTTCTTATGCTCATCGGATCATATTTGGTGACTGAGCCAGGATAATTGGCTGAAGGGATAGCTTATAAGCAGGTCTTGGGAGGGAGTATGTTTGTCACCTAGAAAAGCCACATGATAGTAGTTAGATATCCTTGTTAGGCTTTCCTTAGTACTGATATGACCCACTAGTAAACTCTTCAATTTATTTTGAGAGGAGTTTTCTCCTGTGGAAGTATCTCTGTATTGATGGAAAAAAAGGTCCTGACCTGTGCTTGAGGGTAGCTTGTTCCAAAGAGGGACATTATAGCATCTTTTCAATAAGCTTTGAACAAAACTTACAAAGTTTGAAAAATAAGTGTGAAAGGAGTATTCTTTACTCCAGAAAAGAAAACTATTTTTGTCTATTAGCAAAGTAACCAGTAACTTAAGAGATGTTGCCTTTGTGCTCTAAAGAATATTGTTTTTTAGTGGATACGAGGCTAAAAAGGATACACAAAATATGTTCTCACCTTGCTGTATCTGTCATCAATGCATAAGGCAGATTATACCTTCGTTCAAGATCTTATAACATGTCATAAAACTACATAGAATTTTACAATAGTAAAATCCAAAACTTTTATTCAGTTGAAGGTATTACCAATCAGAAAGGTCTAAGAGTCTGCCTGTCATATATTCACATAGCAGATGGTCACTGAATACATTTTGAATGAAAGGATGTTAAATCTCTTCCCTAAGGGAAAGTTCTAGTTAGTATATGAACCAGAAGTAGATGTCAAATCTAGTGTTCTGTTACATAATACTGTTATGTATAAAGCTGTTTGACTAAGGTAAAAGGACAAAGAAACCTATTTTCTCAATATATTTTCAGGAACACTTGTTCTTTGATGAAGTTGTTTTAAAGATGTCATTGGATCCTTAGTGTTTTTCTGACATACTTTATAGGTCAGATCAAAGATTACACTCTGGTTATAGGGGTCTAACAGCAAACAGAATCGCCATATATAGCACTAGGTTAGAAGTCAGTTTTGACTTTGGGCTAGATCCAGTTAGGAGATTTCTCAGTACTTTTTCCTAAAACTAGAAATGAGACAGATCTGTAGGTGGGCAGACTGGCTGATAATGAATACAAGGCTGTGTTTCCTACTCTGAAAATAAGGAAGACACTGGGAAAGTGTGCATGTGCTTGCTTGTTACCCAGGGCAGGGACTCCATTACATATGCCAAGAGACCTTTCCCAAGTTAGAAGAGACATGAGTTGTATCCAGAAAAGTCTGTGACAGCCACCAACAACCCCACGTTTCAGTCAGTCTTTCTATTCATCTGTGTTTTAATTTGGGGTGCATTATATTGTACAATGTAATTCAACCAAATTAGATGCAGTGGTAAATACAATTACTCTTGATATTTCTATTACTATACTTACTACATGCAAATCTACGAAAAGATTATTCTGCCTCGGTCAATCTTGCTTAAAGGGTAAATAGGTGTTGTGTATCAAAGACCACAACAATCATCAGCAACTATATAAAGCTGCACTTTATCCAAAATACCCTTTTCTTTCCTAAAATATGCTTTGGTGGTGGAATATAGTGAATAGAGCTGATTATTCTATAGGAAGCACATAAAAGAATAGAGAGTTAATGGGACAAGGAAGGCAGACACATGTTATTGGGAAATTGAATAATAAAAATAGACATTTGGATAATTGCAACAGATGGGCTTGACACAAAACAGAACAGTGCCAATGCAGAGACTGCTGCATTTTCACAAACAGTACACAGAACTGTATTTATTTATCCAAAATATTCCATTTATATGTATACAGACACAAGTGTACCAAAGTTCATTTTTTTCAATACTATACTTAAGATAGCCTAATTTGTATGTGTGTTTGAAAATAGACCATTATAAAAATAGAATTATATGTATACGTATCAAGTTATTCCTACAAAAGAGTTGATTATAGAACATTGTATCCTTTCAAAAGGTCTTATATATATGTATATATATATTTTTATTTGTACATATTTGTTCTTAACAACTTTAATGAAAAATTGACTTCTGTGTCTGAGGTGCCCCTGGGCTCTGAAGAACCAGTCAGTGGATTTAGTTTTATCATTGCAAAGCCTGCTGGTCTTTGGCCCAGTCTTTATGTTTATATCTTCCTGGCCATGTTCCTGGCTTTGACTGGGGCCTTGTGTTGATGACCTTTAGTTTTTATTTACTCCCTCCTAACTCCTTGCCTGGCTCTGAGTCAATCTGTGCCTCATCTTTGTTGCAAAGTAACTTGTGAATCTGTACCATTCTGCAGTTCTGATTCTTTGGAGGATCCCTAGGAATTGTCAGTTTGGCAAAGAAGAAATGAGAAAGTTTTTGGTAACACTTCTTGCTTGTTAGGCTGCATTTAGCAATATGGAGGTTTACTGGTGAGCCTAACAAGAGTCGTGTCTGTCAAGAAGTGGTGATGCAGGCTTGACTGGGCTGGGTTGGAGGTTAGGAATTGGGTAACTTGTTAGGATAACTCCATTGAGGCTTCTTGCTGTAAAGGAAACACAGAAATGAAGCATAAGCTATGTGTGTGTGTGGGGATATCTCTCTCTATAATTTTATATTTTATTAAAAATTTTTTATGTTTATTTAATTTTGAGAAAGAGCACAAGCGGAGGAGGGGCAGAGAGAGAGGGAGAAACAGAATCAGAAGCAGACTCCAGGCTCTGAGCCATCAGCACAGAGCCTGACGCGGGGCTTAAAACCTTGAACTATGAGATCATGACCTGATCTGAAATTGAACGCTTAACCAACTGAGCCACCCAGGCACCCCTTTTATATTGTTATTTTAATTGAATTCATTTTAGATAATAGAAACTTAAGTGAGCTTGTTGGCTGAAGTAAGCCACTTTAAAGAGAAGGGGATAACCACATGAATGGAGGGATTGGATGGGTCCATGGAGGTTGCATTTGAGGTATTAAGTAGAGGAAAGTATTAAGTATTCCTTGGGGATATGAGGCACTTACTGCCTTGTGATTGGAAGGAAGAAGGAAAAGGATTCACTGATAGATGAGTATGTAGATTTGTAGTGGAAAACTGAGTGGATTCATGTATGCTTACTTTTGTTATCTCATTGAAACATGAAGCAAGAAAAATCAGTTGTGAGGAGGTAAGTGAAACGGTTTTAACAGAGACTGTATGAAATCTTTCTTTAAGGAGTGGGAAAGTAAGCTTACTAGAAAATGGCAGGATTAGTGAGTAGTACTAAGTAAGTGCCACTTTGATACTCACAGTCATGACTATAAAGGGGACACATGAGCTGGGTTGTTGGTTAAGGTGCTGTGTAGGTTGACATTCCACAAATGAGCTGTGGTTTTTCCCAGGAGAGTGAAAGAGAGCATGAAGAGCACAAAGTCAGAAGCATTTTAAAAGAGTGATTTTAATGATGCACCAAGAAAAGACGCTGGACAAGGAGCAGGGTCACTCAAGGTGGGACTTACTCAAGCAGGGTCACTCAGCGGGGATTACCATGGGGTCACTGGATTGGAGGTATCACGTGGTTGTGGAATGTGCCAGTAATGGGGGCATACTTGAGCAGGTGAACCGTTATGATCAGAAAGTGGATGATTAAAATTCAGTTTTAGGAAGTGGTGTAATGCCTGGTAGGGACAAGATGCAGGGAAGTCGGATGGGAGGTAGAGGTTCGAGGAGGATATCAGAGAACTAAAAGTGTGAGATGTTAGCCCATCAGTGTGGACATTATCAACATTGAGAGTACTGGCCGGAAGGTGGGAGGATGAGGAAGACCCTGAGTCAGGATTTAATTAGTGAAGGGTTTAATTCATGAAGAATGTTTAGGAGATTAGCAGGGAGGTGCAATGAAAGAGGGTGGTGGGAATAGAGAGGCTGCTGTGGCCACAAAGTTGAGTTCTGGGGATCAGAGGAAAGGGGAGGAGGGACTGGAAAAAGACTGGGAAGCCAGGTATGCAGTGTGTGAGACAGAAAAACAGTTTCTGGAAGAGAAGTTTGCAGAGGAGTCCCAGCAAGGCGCTGGGTTTCTGTAAGAGGAAAACACATAAAGAAAATGTTCTACAAATATCTCAGGTTGTGAAGAAAGATGACTGATCACACAGAGGAAGGTGGAGAGCAGTGCTTGAGTAGAAAGTTTGGAAGGAAAAGATCACTTAAGAATTAGGTTAGGGAGAGGACAATGTACCGTGCCCCTTTAATAAGGTGTGTGGTTAGCAAAGGATTGTGCTATTTCTAAGCTGGAGTCTGGCTGCTGTATAGAAAGTTTTGGGTGATAAATGTGTATTGCTAAAATATCTGCTAGAAAACAAACATTCTCACACTCTTTGGAAAATGAACTCAGAACAATTGCCATCGCACACTGGGACAACTGGCATCCATTAAGGGATTCTGAATACTCATCATACAAGACCATCCTCTACCTTGACCATTACCTCAATTTCCTAACTGGAAATGGATTCAATCCTGAAATACTTGTCCTCATCTATGGGGCAGATAATATCACAAGAATTTCATTGAGCCACTTGTAACATACACTTGAGAAAATAATAGGAAGGGCAGAGTGACTAAAGATGGTTTAGATCACTATGCTTACCATAAAAAATGCATTATTTTCTTTTTTTTAAAAGATGTTTATTTTTGAGAGAGAGAGAGTGCAAGCAGGGGAGGGGCAGAGAGAGAAGGGGTCAGAGAATCTGAAGCAGGCTCTGTGCTGACAGCAGAGAGCCCGATGGCGAGGCTCAAACCCATGAGCTGTGAGATCATGACCTGGGCTGAAGTTGGACGCTTAACCCACTGAGCCACCCAGGTACCCCCAAAATGCATTATTTTCTTTTCTCTTAAAAAAATAATTTTTTAAAAATCTTTATTTATTTTTGAGAGAGAGACAGAGTGTGAGCAGGGGAGGAGCAGAGAGAGAGGGAGACACAGAATCTGGAGCAGGCTCCAGGCTCCAAGCTGTCAGCACAGAGCCCGACGTGGGGCTTGAACTCATGAACCGTGCAATCATGACCTCAGCCGAAGTCAGATGCTCGACCGACTGAGCCACCCAGGCGCCCCCAAAATACAATATTTTCTAATGGTTAGATCAACATTAATGTTCGAATCAACACTTTGTAATTACATATTTTTTTGGTGAGGCAAATAAATAGAATTAAAAAAATGAACAAAGTCGAGACTTAGTTTTGATATTTTAAAATTAAACACAGATTTTTTCAGCATTTTTTGGGTCAATAGCTATAGTTACATATCATTCTGTATCCTGTTTTGTGCTATGTATTTGATCAGTGAGATGGTGATAGTAAGTTAAAGCTAAAATTGTATTTATTATGATATAATTTTCACACTTCTTTCTTTCTAAAGTAATCTAGGGGAGGAAATTAGTACTGATACTATGTCAAGCAAGGAAAGTGATCAGATTTGTATGTGAAGTGGGGAGAAGTATTTGAAGGAGATGATACCTTTATATTACTTGAAACTTATTTACTCCATTAGAAAAGGTCACTTTTCCCAGTAGATTTAAGGAAGAAAGATCACATTTGCTTAGAACCAATGGACAGGCATTTTGTAAAGCTGCAAAAGACCCTGAATCTGTTTTCATTATTCTATTATGGTGGGGACTCAGAGTTAATGCTACTGCAAATGTGGGGAGAAAGAGAGGTTTATTGTTGCCTAAAGCTTTGGAAATAAATTTAGAGCGGTCTCCAAGGAAGACCCTTCCATGAATGGCCTGCTCTCTTTTGTACTTGTCTGTTGCTATTTTGAGATCCTATTTTGTTATTGCTAAGAGCTAGTCCAAATCTGATCAACAGAGGTTTCTCAAGAGAATGTGGGCGTGCTTTTTATCTTTGGAACTATTCAGTTATCTTTAACTTTAAACTGTCTCTGAGTAATTAGTTTGATTTGATGCTTTAACAGAAAGTAATCCTCAAAACTCTTAATAGAGTGAAAATCTGATAACAGAAAAAGAGGAAAGATAATGAAAACTTGCTCTTAATTTTCTCATTTTTTAGAGTACAAAATAATAGATTTTACTTACAAAATTATCTTTTTGTGGAATACATATAGGAATGTGTACATAAACCAAAAGACTTAAAAAGCCCCAATAACAATACAAGCATTAGCGTGATTTTATATGCTTAAATGTGATTCTGTGGCTTATGAACTTTTTAAAGCATTTTTCTTTGTGTTTATTCTTGCCATATCAATTATGCACCCTGAACCTCAGATGTATGTCTGATAAGTAGTAGGGATATTAATTTATGAATTACTATAATGAAGCTAATGTTTTTCCTTTTTTTTAATGAAGTGTAGTTAACACACAATGTTACCTTAGTTTTAGGCATACAAAATAGTGATTTGACAACGCTGTGCGTGATGCTGTGTGACCACAAGTGTAGCTACCATCTGTCACTGTACAACCCTGTTATAATACCATTGACTGTGTGCCCTGTGCTGTACCTTTCATCCCCTTGACTCATCCATTCCATAACCAGAAGTATGTACCTCCTCCCCTCCACTCACTTTGCCAATCCCCCACTTCCCTCCCCTATGGCAGCCATCAATTTTTTCTCTGTTTTTAGGGGTTTCTGGGTTTTTTTGTTCATTTGTTTTGTTTTTTAGATGCCACATATGATTGAAATCAAGTGATATTTTTCCTTCTGTGAGTCTGGTCCATCCATGTTGTTGCAAATGTCAAGATCTCATTCTTTTTATGGCTAATATTCCACTGTGTGTGTGTGTGTGTGTGTGTGTGTGTGTGTGTGTACATACTACATATTTTTAAAAAATATTTATTTTTGAGAGAGAGGTAGGGAAGAGGAAGGGAGGGAGGGGGAGGGTCAGAGAGAGAGAGGGAGACCAAGGACCCAAAGCAGGCTCCACACTGTCAGTAGAGAGCCCAGTGCAGGGCTCAAACTCATGATCTGTAAGATCATGACCTGAGCTGAAGTCAGGTGTTTAACTGACCGAACCACACAGGTGCCCCTTACACTACAGCTTCTTTAAAAAAATTTTTTTTAAATATATGAAATTTATTGTCAAATTGGTTTCCATACAACACCCAGTGCTCATCCCAACAGGTGCCCTCCTCAATACCCATCACCCACCCTCCCCTCCCTCCCACCCCCCATCAGCCCTCAGTTTGTTCTCAGTAAAAAAAACTTTTTCAATGTTTACTTATGTTTGAAAGAGAGGGAGAGAAAGAGTACAAGTTGGGGAGGGGCACAGAGAGAGGGAGACAGAGAATCTGAAACAGGCTCCAGGCTCTGAGCTGTCAGCACAGTCTGACACAGTGCTTGACCCCACGAACTGTGAGATCATGACCTGAGCTGAAGTCAGATGCTTAACTAACTGAGCCACCCAGATGCCCCTATACTATACCTTCTTTAACCATTCATCTATCTATGGACACTTAGGTTGATGAAGCTGATGTTTTTTTTTTTTTTACAGTAACAGAATTTTCATGTCATATAAAACGACATTCCTTTTTGTTGTCGTTTAAAAAAATTTTTTTAATGTTTATTTCTGAGACAGAGAGCATGAGCAGGAGAGGGGCATAGAGAGAGGGAGACACAGAATCCGAAGCAGGCTCCAGGCTCTGAGCTGTCAGCACAGAGCCTGATGCGGGGCTTGAACTCACAGACCATGAGATCATGACCTGAGCCAAAGTCAGTCGCTCAACCGACTGAGCCACCCAGGCGCCCCATAAAATAATTGATTATTCAGGTAAGGGTTGGTGGTGTTGGACATGGAGAAGTCAGCAGTTTAAAAGAGAAGAATCATCCCCATCCCCACAATGCTAAGGTTTGCCAAACTTCTCTCTGGGAGGTTGACCAGTCTTTAAAGAAGGAAACCACCTTATTCATTGTTTTTCCAGTGCTTTGGAGCTCTAGTAGATATGTGGCTTTGCATAGTCACTCTGATGAGCTGAGGGCAGAGAAATGACTAGATTTTCCTTATAACTTATCAACTTCAACAGCACTTAAAAATTTGTTTACAACTTGGATCAGGTGTTAAAGGAATTTCACACCGAAAAATAGTTTGAAGATTGTTCACTTAATACAAAACATTCAATTTATATACCGTGGAACTGGGACATGTGGAGGTTTTATGTCTGACTGTCTGTAGCTCCCCAGTTACAAGCCAGTTTGTGGCAGAATCATGAACAGCTCTTCATTTGTGTGCATCTTCCACATTCACCTCCTTTTCTTTTCCTTATCCCTATTTCTTTCTTCCCTTCCACCTGCCCTCCTTTCTTGCCTCCCTCCCTTCCCTGACTTCATTTGCCAAGTACTGGATTCTATTTGAGATGCACATTGCTTGTCATAAAGGGCACAGAGATCTAGTTTAAAATCACAATAAACAAATCACAAAACAGCTTGGCGAATGCTACAACAAAAATATGAATGAGATAAACATGCAGTTGACTGGGTTACTGTAAGACAAGCAGTCGCCTTTCCTGAGTCATGGAACAGTAGTTAAATATTTATTTATTTTTGTTTCTTTTATATTTGAGAGAGAGAGAGAGAGAGAGAGAGAGAGAGCACATGAGCAGGGGAGGTGCAGAGAAAGAGGGAGACAGAAGATCTGAAGCGTGCTGACAGCAGCGAGCCCATGCTGGGGCTTGTACTCACCAACTGTGAGATCATGACCTGAGCTAAAGTCAGAGACTGAGTGACTGGGCCACCCAGGTGCCCTGTGGTACAGCATTTAAACTCTGTGATGAGATTTACTTTCAAGTCTTCTCTCAGCCACTGATTAGCTGCGTGACCTTTGATAACTTCCTTAATGTGGATTGCTTTATAGTTCTTACGGAAGGGAGAAGGAATCAGACAAGCATTACTCCTTCTTCCTACTTACAAATCCATGGGAATGTCTGTCTACGTAAAGGAAAAAACCATTTTCCTATACTCCTAACACTCGGATACCACATGTGGGTTTTCCCCTGAAACCAATTTTTAAACTCTGTGGACACCAATTGGTTGTGTTGCAATTCAGTTAGGAAGCTAACAAGATAGAATTAGTACAGAGTTAAGGGCTCAGTCCCACAATATTGCTGTGATGTCAGATGCCAGTCACAAGTTTTAGGTTGTTGCCTGTACTTCTGACCAACCAGTTACAAATTTGGAGTTCCTGTAACCCCCTCCTCAGGTACCATAATTTGCTTATAATGGCTCCCAGAACTCAAGGAAACACTTAGGCCTGCTGTTTTATTATAAAGGATTTAAAAAAAGATACAGATGAAAAGCAAGATAAAGCGGTACATAGGGCAAGGTCTGGAAGGGTCCCAAGTACAGTGGCTTCTGTCTCCTTGGTATTGGGATGTATTCACAAACTCAGAAGTTCTCTGAACCCCCTACTTGAGGAACTTTTATGGAGGCTTCATCACATCGTCATGATTGACTATTAACTTAATCTCTAGTTCTTCTTTCCTCCTTGGAGAATAGGGGAGGGTGCTGAAAGTTCCAAGCCTGTAATCATGCTTGGTCTTTTTGGTGACCACTCACCATCCAGGAGCCCAACAAGAATTGTCTCATTTGAATTAAATATATTCCTATTACCCAGAAATTCCAAGGGATTTAGGAACTCTGTGTCTGGAACCAGAGAGAGAACAAATATATATTTCTTCTTATGTCACAGTCCATACCCTGGTGTCAGGCCATGGACCCCCTTAGAGCAAAGTCATCGTATTTTTCAGATCATTTACATTTGATATAGTATTTATAGAATAGATATAGCAATAGCACCAACACAAATATGCCTAACATTTGGAGAAGGCAGTGTGAGATAGAGATGGGTTTAAAGAAACAACTAATTTGTCTCAAAAAGGTATTACATATATCTTCATATTCTTGTACATCTGATAATTCCCCCCTCCCCCTTGATCTACTGCTCTTTGTACATCAAGATAAACTTATGTAGAACTGTTTAGCACAGAAACAAGCTGATGGTTAGCTAGATTCAGTTCTTCTTTAGGCCAGTTATTTTCTAAGGATATTACATCCTGAGGAGGTGTTAGCTTATTCTCCCAGTGCCCTGGATCATCAACATGAGTGTTATCATAAGACTTATTTACATGAGGTAGTTGAATCCTATCAAATCTAGTATTATACCATATCACAGTGTGATCATGGCACCATTCAGTTTCATTACAGAAAAAATCAGTAAGAATTGCTGAGGTATTTGCTTTGCCTACCCAACAAAATCTACCTTTGCTCATAAACAAGATCTTATTGAGGACAGGCATCGTTTCACTTGGCTCTCACTCACTTGTGTATGGGTTCTAAGTTAATTAGAGACCAAGCCAGTTACCCTGCCTCACCTCACAGGCTTATATGAAGACTGATTTCCTGTGTGTGTTGCTACATAGCAGGATCCACTCTGCTTCTGTGGGGGAGGACATGAGCAGTACTTTGATTAGTTTCTATCCCTACTAACTGTATTAGAAGACATGTTTTATTTTAATGTATTCTTTGTACAAGAGTAATCATAGTACATTGATGTAAATTACAAGTGCCACCACAGAACTTCCATACATTTGGAGGGTCATAAGATTCCCATAGGTGTGCCTCTAGAGCCTCAGCAGCTAGGATTGAGGACCATTGCTTAATGGCCACTTCAGACTCCATTTGTATTAAAATAGTCAAGGGACCCTGTTGGGTCAGGGTACAGGTCTTTTCCCAATGCTGGATTCTAGCATTATCCAGAATTATTGAGTTATAGCACCCATTTTAATATCTCTTAAACCTCTATCTCTCTACAGCTATTGCCATTTCTGTTTCTCCTCACAGCAGTATTCCTAAAAATATTGCTTAAACTATATAATTAAAGAACTTCATTTCCTCATCTCACATTTTTTAACTCTTAGTGTACAAGGAAAGATAGTCATTTATCATTAGGGTTTAATGGACTATCATCTATTTAAAACATTATTAGTGCGGCGCCTGAGTGGCTTGGTTGGTTAAGTGTCCGACTTCCGCTCAGGTCACGATCTCACGGTTCGTGAGTTTGAGCCCTGCGTCAGGCTCTGGGCTGACAGCTCAGAGCCTGGAGCCTGCTTCAGATTCTGTGTCTCCCTGTGTCTGCCCCTCTGCTGCTTGCACTCTGTCTCTTACATTGTCTCAAAAATAAATAAATGTTACAAAAATTAAAAAATAAAATATTATTTCTACAAATAATTTAAAGACAATACAGGGAGAGAGAATTACTGTTAAAAATTATAATAAACATTAAACATAGCAAATCTCTGTGTATAAAATAATTTTTACTACATTCACCTAATTAAAGATAAAGGAATATTGCCACATACTGTTTTTTTTTTTTTTTTAGCAAAAAGAGATGGTCCAGGTTTTTGTCACCAAAAAAATTGTATGATAATGTCTTTCCTATTAAATGATTAAATAGATGACAATGCTATATTTCCTTTTTTGTCCTTAGAAGTATATTGTTCAAACATTGATTCTTAAGTTTGAGAAAATTCATCTATAGATGTCATCATCTGAAGGTTCATAGTCTGATATTTCACTTATATAATCAATTTTATTACCAGTAGATTTCAGAGTAAGCCTGTCTCTTTGTATTCATCTCATTTTTCTAGTGATTGTGAAATGTCTTGTGTATTTGCTTTGCCATATGGGCAGGAAAAAAATCTGAATTCTCAACTGTGTTCAATGAAAAGTAAAAATAGGCTATAGAGATAGTTTTTCCCGTCTTTTAAAAATCCTTTGCAAAAGATGATGTAATACTTTGGGTTAACAATTAGAAAATTGAAGAATTATGACTTATTTCACTCTTGGAATATCCTTTTAGGTTAGTTTAATATTTTTCCATTTTTATATTTTAGTCTCTTTTTTATCTTACATGGGAATTATTGATGAATAGTGATAAAATGAATTTTAGGATTATGAAATAGCAAAATGTTTCAAGATAGAGGAAACATAAGATCACTAAATTCCTGCCTTATCATATACCTTAGATTTATAAGAGTCCAGTAGATTCATATGGTACTTCAGATAGAATGGGTGTTAGTCTGTTTAAAATAATAAACTTTTATTTTTTGAAATTCTCTAAGACTAACATAATGAAATATTAATCCTCACTAACAGAACTCTTCAAAGAAGAAACTCAAAAAGTGAAAATTGGATACAGTGGACTCTAATTATATATTGATAAGCCTATTCTTATCAAGCTCTCTACTCCTCACAGATACAAGGAAATAATCTTTTCCAAGTCATTAGTAACTTGAATCTTGACCAAATGTATAGTCCATTTTGCATTCTCATTGTAATGTAGTTGTTCAGGTTTCTACATTGCTGACTTCATCTTCCCTCTTCAAATGCTATTCTGAATGATTTTTGTAACATCACTCTCACCTGCTATTCCTTTTTAATCTCTTATTCTTACTCATCCCATCTGAACAGTGGAGAATCTGCAGTCTCTGTCCTTAGTGTTTCTCTCCATCTATTCTCTTTTAGCAGGTGATCTCATCTAATCCCATCTGTAGGTTAGATACACCATATTTCATCCACAATACAGTAAAAGGATCATTCACCACAATTCGGGCACTTATTCCGTGGAATGCAAGGATAGTTTAATGTCTGCAAATCACTGTGATATATATCACATCAACAAAATGAAAGATAAAAACCATATTATCTCAGTAGATGAAAAAAAAAAGCATTTGGCGAAACTCAACATCCATTCATGAGAAAAACTCTTAGAGTGCGTTTAGAGGGAACATACCTTAATGTAATAAAGGCTATATATGACAAACCCACAGCCAACATCATAGCAGTGAATAGCTGAAAGCTTTTCTTCTAACACTGGGAACAAGACAAGATGTCTCCTCTTGCCACTTTTATTCATGGTACGGGAGGTCCTAGCCACAGTAATCGTATGAGAAAAAGAAAGAAAAGGTGTAGAGACTCCATATTTCATATGGGTCACACTAAACTATTACATAACCCTCCTCCAAACTGACAGTCTCCGTTGCCATGTCTTCTCTTTCTCAGCAAATAGCAGTGGCATTTACATGTTGCTTGCTACAGACACTTATGAATGATCCTTGATTATTCAATAGTAACCTTAGACATCTCAGTATTCAAAACATATTTAAGATAGGGTAACCTTTTACCATCTTCTGTATAATAATGCTAGTCTAAGCAATAATTGTTAGTCACCTGAACCACTGTACCCATCTTCTAAATGCTCTCCAATCTTGCTGTCCTGCAACTTAGTTTCTAATTAGCAGCCAGAGACAGTTCTTTTTTTTTTTTTTTTGTCTTGTTTTGTTTTTAAGTAGGTGTCATGCCCACTGTGAGGCTTGAACTCTCATGAACTCTCATGAGATTGAGCCAGCCAGGAGCCCCCAGAGAGAGTTTTACAAAGACATTGTTACATTACATTACTCTCCTTCTTAAAACAGTTGAAGGGTTTCCCATTGCAGCCAGAATAAAATCAAACTTTATATGATCTAGCTCCTACCTGCACCTCTTCTCTTCACTCTTCCCATTGTTGTTCTCCAGGCACACTGACCTTCTCTCTGTTTCTCAAACACTTTGGAGAAAATTTTAATTGTCTTTCTTCCTAATACATTAAAGGAAGAATACCACAAGAAGCCATCTCTATTTGGACCCTCCCATTTTACCAGAATAGTGAAAGTTCTGTATTATAGGACTATAGTCACAGCATCCTCACACCTGATGAATCTATTGCATTATTCCTCCTTCTTGGAGAGAAAAAGGAATTTGTGAGTGGTGTGGCCAGTTTTGGATTATGTGCTAATTATCTGTGTTATAAATTAAAACATATATCATGGTACATACAGAATCAGAACTCAGTAGAAGGCACATATCATTCATTGTTGGTTATGAGAACCAGGGGCCTACTTGTGCAAGAAGTCTTACCAGTAGGGAAAAATAAAACTTGTATCTACCTCAGTGTTTAGAAAAATTGTTTTTTACTGTGACATATAATAAGACATGTATTTTACCTTATAGCCCATTCATTCATTAGTCTGTAACTTTTCATGTCAAGTACTAAAGTGTTAAATCTGGAACATGAAGGCTAAGACCAATAATAATAACATAATAATAATAGCTAGTATTAATTGAGTGCTTTTTATCCCCAACATCTAGTGTGGAATTATCTCTAGTGAGGTTGAGTTACTATTGAACTGTGGAATATAACTTTTGTGGGATTAGCTCTACTCACATACTGGATTGTCTTGCATTTACTAATTTTTCTATAAATGATGCTTGAAGTAGTCTAGTGGGGAAAAGCTGAAATACTGACTGAAATAGTTTAACAGTGAAGCTTATTCTAGATGAAATAAGGAACCAATTTTAATGACTCCTTTGTGGCCAGTGTAACTTTTCTGTCTCATACAGGGTTTGGAGATATTTTATTATTTTTTTTGTCTTTATTATGGTCTAAGAGAATGGACTAGTTTTCAATAATTGCTGTATCTCTTCTTCATATTTAAATGTTTTTTCTCCTTTCTCTTATGGTCACAGTGTTTCCCGTAAAGCTTGTCTTTTGAGAGCACAGAATGAAAGCAGCCTTATGGAGGGAGTTAGTTTTATTTTCTGGCAGTCTAGAATGAAAGTTCCTTGTAGAATAGTGTTCCTGTGTTCAGAGTGGCTTCAGTAAGGTCCCTGAAAGTAGAGGATGAGCTTCCAGGGCTGAGGTCCACCTTAACCAGGTCTCCCAGGTGGAGGGATGCCATTTTACATGAATGATGATAAAGAAAAATGGTTTTCAATGAGGAAAGCCTAGAGGAAGCCAGGTGGAGCTGAGGAAACCGAGCTCACATGGAGAAAAAGGAGACAGGAAGCTTGTGGATGCTTGGCCAAGATGGGAATTTGGAGAAGTAAGTAGAGAGTTTTTGAGTTATTTTCAGTGAAGATTGTTGTTCATCTCCCTGTCAAGATACATAACAATTTTCACATTGCTCAGTGGTGTTTTTATGTGAGTTTGTTCTTTCAGGGAAGCTGTAAGAGGAAGAGGACATAGCCAACACCTGGTGTCCAGAGCAGTCCTAGTACAGTTGATCCTTGAACAAGGCGGTTTGAACTGTGTGGTCTACCTAACTGCAGATTTTTTTGATTAATATAGTCCAGTACTATAAATGTATTTTCTCTCCCTTATGATTTTCTTAATAACATTTTTTCCTCTAGCTTACCTTACTGTAAGAATATGGTAAAATGTATATTAAATACTTTGGAGATATTAATAAAGGTCTATTTCCTTCCCATTGGTCCATCATTCCAGAGATACCTACTGGGCTCTGTGAGGAAGAATTTGTTAACTCTCCAAAAATGTCCTTTCAGACTCTCAGGGCTCAAATGTAGTGTAAAATAGTATTTTTCCTTCTGCTCCTACTTACTGACTTGAAAGGGCCAACTGGTGCCATAATATGTATTTGTTGCTTGTCTATACGACCATGCCTCTGTTTTCTAGTAGAACTCGACCTTTTTCTCTGGGTGTCTGCACTGGCCCCCTGTTTATTATCTATTTCTTTAGCAGCTGATCTCATCCTCTGTTCCATTCCTTACGCACAGAGCTTGATAAAGGAATGAAAGTATAGCCCAAGGCAATCTAATCACAATGAATCTTACTTTTTAAAAACTATTTTTATTTGTAGTTTTTTTTTCTTTACCGTAACAGGCAATGTTGCAATAAGCACAGTTACACATTTATTTTAGATACAAGTGTTATTACAGTAGGACAGAGTCCCAAAGTAGTCACATCTTTATCCATTCATCTATCCAGTCGATAGACATTTGGGCTCTTGCCATAATTTAGCTATTGCTGATAATGCTGCTATAAGTGCATGTGCCCCTTCAAATCAGCATTTTTGTGTTCTTTGGATAAATACCTAGTAGTGCAATTGCTGGGTCATAGGGTAGTTCTATTTTTATTTTTTTGAGGAACCTCCATAGTGTTCTCCAGAATGGCTGTACCAGTTTGCATTCCCACCAGCAGTGCAAAAGTGTTCCCCTTTCTTCACATCCTTGCCAACATCTTTTGTTTCCTGAGTTGTTAATTTTAGCCATTCTGACAGGTGTGAGATGGTATCTCATTGTAGTTTTGGTACGTATTTCCCTGATGCTGAGTGATATTGAGCATCTTTTCATGTGTCTCTTAGCTATCTGGATGTCTTCTTTGGAAAAGTGTCATGTCTTTTGCCCATTTCTTCACTGGATCACTTGTTTTTGGTGTTGAATTTGATAACTTATTTATAGATTTTGGATACTAATCCTTTATCTGATATGTCATTTGCAAATATCTTCTCCCATTCCGTTAGTTGCCTTTTGGTTTTAGTGATTGTTTCCTTTGCTGTGTAGAAGCTTTTTATATTGATGAGGTCCCAGTAGCTCATTTTTGCTTTTGTTTCCCATGCTTCCTGAGATATGTCTAGTAAGAAGTTGCTGCAAATGAGGTCAAAGATGTTGTTGCCTGTTTTCTCCTCTAGGATTTTGATGGTTTCATGTCTTACATTTAGGTCTTTTATCCATTTTGAACTTACTTTTGTATATGGTATAAGAGGGTAGTCCAGGTTCATTCTTCTGCATGTTGCTGTCCAGTTTTCCCAGCACCATTTACTGAAGAGACTGTCTTTTTTCCATTGGATATTCATTCCTGCTTTGTCAAAGATTAGTTGGCCATACATTTGTGGGTCCATTTCTGGGTTCTCTGTTCTGTTCCATTGATCTCTGTGTCTGTTTTTGTGCCAGTACCATCTGTCTTGATTATAGCTTCGTAATATAGCTTGATGTTTGGAATTGTGATGCCTCCAACACTGGTTTTCCTTTTCAACAGTACTTTGGTATTTGGGGTCTTTTCTGGTACCATACAAATTTTAGCATTGTTTGTTCTAGCTCTGTGAAGAATGCTGGTATTATTTTTATAAGGATTGCTTTGGGTGGTATAAATATTTTAACAATATTTGTTCTTCTGATCCATTAGCGTGGAATCTTATTCCATTTCTTCATGTTCTTCAATTTCTTTCATAAGCTTTCTATAGTTTCCAGTGTACAGATCTTTTACCTCTTTGGTTAGGTTTATTCATAGGTACTTTACAGTTTTTGGTGCAATTGTAAATGAGATCAATTCCTTGATTTCTCTTTCTGCTGATTCATTATTGGTATATAGAAATGCAACCAATTTCCAGGGTGTCTGGGTGCCTCAGTTGGTTAAATGTCTGACTTCAGCTCAGGTCATGATCTCATGGTTCATGGGTTCGAGCCCCATGTTGGGCTCTGTGCAGACAGCTCAGAGCCTGGAGCCTACTTCAGATTCTGTGTCTGCTTCTCTCTGCCCCTTCTCCAGCTCATACTCTGTCTCTGTCACTCTCAAAAATAAATAAACATTAAAAAAAAAAAGAAATGCAACCAAGTTCTGTACATTGATTTTATATCCTGTGACTTTGCTGAATTCATGGATCAACTCTAGCAGTTTTTGGTGCAGTCTTTTGGATTTTCCATGTAGAGTATCATGTCGTCTGTGAAGAGTGAAAGTTTGACTTCTTCCTTGCTGATTTGGATGCTTTTTATTTCTTGTTGTCATCTGATTGCTGAAGCTAGGACTTCCATCACTATGTTCAAGAAGAGCAGTGAGAGTGGACAGCACTGTTGTGTTCCTGACCCTAGGGGGAAAGCTCACTGTTTCTCTCCATTGAGGATGATATTAGCAGTGAGTCTTTTGTATATGGCCTTTATGATGTTGAGATATTTTCCATCTATCCCTATTTTCTTGAGGGCTTTTTTTTATCAAGAAAAGATGCTGTATTCTTTCAAATGCTTTTTCTGCATCTGTTGAAAGGATTGTGTGGCTCTTGTCCTTTCTTTTATTAATCTGATGTATCACATTGATTTGTGAATATTGAGCCACGCCTGTAGCCTAGGAATAAATCCCACTTGATCATGGTGAATAATTCTCTTAATGTACTGCTGGATTTAGTTAGCTAGTATCTTGCTGAGAATTTTTGCAACCATGTTCATCAGAGAAATTGGTCTGTAGTTCTCCTTCTTAGTGGTCTTTGGGTTTGGAATCAAGGTAATGTTGAGTTCATAGAATGAGTTCAGAAGTTTTCTGTTCATTTCTATTTTTTGTAACAGCTTTAAAAGAATAGGTATTAACTCTTCTTTAAATGTTTGGTAGAATTCCTCTGGAAAGCCATCTGGCCCTGGACTCCTGTTGTTTTTTTGTTTTGTTTTCGGGGAGAGGGGGGTGGCGAGATGTTTGATTACTGAATGAATTTCTTTGCTGGTTGTGGGTCTGTTCAAATATTCTGTTTCTTCCTGTTTCAGTTTTGGTAGTTTTTATGTTTCTAGGAATTTGTCCATTTCTTCTAGATTGTCCAATTTGTTGGCATATAAATTGCTGGTAATATTCTCTTATTGTTTGTATTTCTGCAGTGTTGGTTGTGATCTCTCACCTTTCATTTGTGATTTTATTTATTTGGCTTTTTCTTTTTGATCAGTAGGGCTAGGGGGTTATCAATTTTGTTAATTCTTTCAAAGAACCAGCTCCTGGTTTTGTTGATCCATTTCATTTTTTTTTAAATTTTGTTATTGATTTCTGCTCTAATCTTTGAGAATTTTTTAAAAATTTATTTATTTTTGAGAGAGAGTGAGAGTGTGAGTGAGCAGCAGAGTGGCAGAGAGGAGGGCAAGAGAATCCCAGTAGGGTCCACACCATCAGTGCAGAGTCTGAGGCAGGGCTCAAGGTCACAAACTGTGAGGTCATGGCCTGAGCCAAAATCAAGAGTCAGACACTTAACTGACTGAGCCACCCAGGCACCCTGATTACTGCTCTAATCTTTATTCTTTCTTTTCTTTTGCTGTCTTGTGATTTATTTACTGTTCTTTTTACAGCTCCTTTAGATGTAACATTAGGTTGTGTATTTGAGACATTTCTTCCTTCTTTAGGAGAGCTTGTATTGCTTTATATTTCCCTCTTATGACCACTTGTGCTGCGTCCCTGAGGTTTTGTACTGTCAGGTTTTTATTTTCATTGGCTTCCACGTACTTTTTAATTTCCTCTTTAATTTTTTAACCCATTCATTCTTTAGTAGGATGCTCTTTATCTCCAAGTATTTGTGTCTTTCCAATTTTTTTTCTTGTGGTTAGATCAAGTTTCATAGTGTTGTGCTCTGAAAGTATGCATGATATGATCTCATTCCTTTTGTACTTGTTGAGGGCTTATTTGTAACCCAGTATGTAGTGGCAGGATATATTCAATGTGATGAATCAGAAAAATATGCTGTGAATAATTCTCTATCCAGCAAGGTTTTAATTCAAAATAGAAGGAAAGATAAAGAGTTTCCAGAAAAACAAAAACTAAAGGAGTTTGTGACCACTAAACCAGCCCTATAAGAAATTTTAAGGGGCATTCTTTGAGTGGAGGAAAAAATAAAACAAGACCAAAAGCCAACAAAGACTAGAAAGGACCAGAGAACATCACCAGAAACACCAACTGTACAAACTATACAATGGCACTAAATTCATATCTTTCAATTGTAAATGTAATTAGACTAAATGCTCCAGTCACAACACACTGGGTATCAGAATGGATAAAAGATGAAGACCTATCTATATGCTGCCTGCAAGAGACTCATTTTAGTCCTAAAGACACCTGCAGATTGAAAGTTAGGGACTGGAGAACTCTCTATCATGCTAATGGACATCATACTTATATCAGACAAACTAGATATTAAAACAAGACTGTAAGAAGAGATGAAGAAGGACATTATATCACAATTAAAGGATCTTTCCTCCCAGAACATCTAACAATTATAAATATTGATGCCCCCAACTTGAAAGCACCAAAATATATACATCAATTAATAACAAATAAAAAGAAACTCATTGATAATAATACCATAATAGTAGAGGACTTTAACTCCCCAGTTACAGCAATGGACACATCATCTAAGCAGGAAATCAATAAGGAAACAATAGCTTTGAATGGCACATGGACCAGATGGAATTAACACATATATTTAGAAAATTTTATCCTAAAGCAGTAGAATATACATTCTTCTCAAGTGTACATGGAAAATTTTCTGGAGTAGATAACATTTTAAATTTTAATACACAATTTCTAGATTACTTTCCCCGGGAAGCAGCTCATACTCTATGAACAAAGTCTGAAGATGGCTTATCCTCATTAGCTATGAGTGTTATTTCCTTTTAAGTTTTGTGCTAATCTAATAGGTAAAACATAGTTATGATTTTTCTTTTAATTTATAATCATTATTTCTTTTTTTAAATGTTTATTTATTTTTGAGAAAGAGAGAGACAGAGGCAAAGACAGACAGTGGTGGATGAGGGGCAGAGAGAGAGGGAGACCAAAGCAGATTCCAAAGCAGCCTCCAGGTTCGGAGCTGTCATCACAGAGCCCAACGTGGGGCTGGAACTCACAGACTGTGAGATGACCTGAGCCAAAGTCATACGCTCAACTGAATGAGCCACCCAGGCACCCCATACAATCATTATTTCTTTAAAAATTGTAGTAAGAACACTTAACCTGAGATCTACCTGCTTAACAAAAATTTTAAGTGCACAATACAGTATTGTTAAGTATAGATGCAGTGTTTTATAGCAGCAGGTTTCCAGAACTTATTCATGTTACATAATTGGTATGCTATCACTTAGCATGATAGCCTCCAGGTTCATCTGTATTTGTCACATATGGCAGGATGTCTTTTTTTTTTCTTTTTTAAAGACTGAATCTATTATTGTTTTTGATGTTGTTCATAAGAGAATAAGATCCCTTGAATAAATGTTGTGAACTTTGAAAGTAATACTTTCAGTAACTTTCCTACTTTTCCTTTCTTTTTATGTTTTAAATTAAATCAATGTCTTCAGTTTAATGTAAAACCACATTTCAAACCTACAACTTAAAACTCTGTTTTGGTGATTTGGTTGCTTTTATCATACTCCATAACCAAAGTATACTGGAATATTTTAATTCAAGGTACACTTCTCAATTATGATGCAACTTGATATTTTGTAGGATAATTATAATTCAAATATTCCATTCAATGTAATATATACAATAATGTAATTTATTGCTGTTATTTTTTTGAGACTTATTTTTTAAAAATTCACATAATAAAGGGAAATCTATATGCAGAAAATGTACCTAGAAGGTTTTTATAACCGTATTTTTATCATTTTGAATTTATAAGAAAGATCCTTAGGTAGTGACCTTTTTAACAAGAAGGTCCTCATTACTGCTTCATTTTGAAATGTTTAATATAGACATCTTTCCATATCTTGGTCTATTGCAATAGATAATAACATCTTTCAAATGGTAGGAATCAGAGAATAAAGTTTTTCTTTAGTTGTCTTCTTGGACTTTATGAAAGATCAGAAAAGAATGCACCTATAGGTCATTTTGGGGCAAGATTTTGAAACTAATGACCAGCCTGTTTTTCTATGTGTGCAGTTTATATCTATTTGTACTAGAAATGAGAATCATAGCTTCTTGAAAAAAAATATGACCATTATGCACTTAGCTGTATTCATATATTGCATTTTTTTGGATTGTATGAAGTCACATAAACATTCCTGTAATTAAAAAAAATTGCTATAGAACATAAAAACATGCCAAATAATGTAAAGAAATGCCATTTTTGCTGGATGGAAGACTCAATATTTAAAAAATATATTATGTCTCTAATAAGTTAATGTGTAATATCAGTGTGGTCCCAATAAAACATCTAATAGATTTTAAAATAGAATTTGGCAGGCTGTTTCTTTATGAGCACAGCCACTGGTAAAGTTGTTTCTATTAAGATATATAGTCCAACAGAAACTGAAAAAACAGTGCAGTAGAGTTAAGTATCAGTGACAACAGGGAAGAAATATCTTTTATTATGTTAACAGATAAAGGAGTAACATCTATGATTCCTAAAAGGAAACATTTCCAATATTTAAGAAGAATATTAACCCAATAAAAATGGACAAAGATAGGAAAAGGAAATTCATAGAAGTTGAAACACTGAAGTTCATATATAGATTTCAGCAGTTACATATTTTATCATAAAAACTAATTGAAAAAATTTAACCACTAAATAGATAAATTTCCCACCATGAGAATTAAAAAAATAATGCTAATGTCAAGTGTGATTAACGGTGTATATCAAATATTTAGCATTCTGGTGGAGTTATTAATTGGTATAGACACTATGGGGAGAAATTTGGTATCACTTACTAAATTTTAAATGTGCATGCTTTATGGCATTGTCATTCTTCTTTATGATATAAATTAAATTAAGTAAATTTCACAGTAGGGCATGAGAGCAGTAGGGGATGAGAAAGCACCTCAGGTCCAACTACATTATTATGACTAGGAAGGGTTATAAAACATGACATTCAGTCACAGACTGGTTTGCAAGATATATTATATGAAAAAAGCAAGTTGAAAATACATACAACATATTCTATTAAAATACAAAAATAAATTCTTTATCAGAATAGGATGTGTGGATTCATCAATCGTACAGGGCGTCTTGTAGAACATATCACAGGAATTATGGTAATTATGGAGGCAGAGGAGATGGAGACAGAATCAGTTTACTTACCCTTTTTCTTTTTTTTCTTTCTCTTTTTCTTTTTTTTTCCATTCCATTCCATTCCATTCCATTCCATTCCATTCCATTCCATTCCATTCCATTCCATTCCATTTTCTTTTTTGTTTTCTTTGAGAGAGTGAGCATGCGTGCAAGCAGAGAAGGGACAGAAAAATAGGGAGGGAGACAATCCCAAGCAGGCTCCATGCTCAGTGCGGAGCGCTAGGTGGGGCACAATCTCATAACCTTGATTTCACAGCCTGAGCCAAAATCAGAGGTCAGATGCTTTAATGACTGAGCCACCCAGGTGATCCTTAGTTTACTTATTTTAAATATTGTCATAGAAATTTATTAAGATATTACCTGTTATAATTAAGCATTTTTTATTTTTTTATTGAGCTACAGTTGACATATGTTGTATTAGTTTCAGGGGTACTACATAATGATCTGATATTTGTATATGTTGTGAAATGATCACCACTAAGCATTTATTGTTAATGGAATTCTACTGAAGTGTCTGGTTTAGAATCAGAAAGATACAGCCTTGAATAGGGCTTATCAGCTAGGGTATATGTTTTCAGGTAAATGTAAAAACATGGTTTTGTTCCAGAGAAGCAGTTTGCCTAAGTAGAATGCCATTTGAAGTTTAGAAGACCGAACTGAAGATTTTTAAAGATAAAATTTCTAATTACAGACCTAACATATGTTAAGATAATTCTTGGCTCTCTATTAAATCAATAAGGAAATGCCCCTCCTTTGTGCTGCTATTATATTAAGAATTGATTTGCACAACCACCTCATTCACACCCTTATCTAGTCCATTGTAAGGATCATGATCCAGTATTTGGCATTAGACAAACCTGCTATTAGGGAATAGGCCATAGGAAAAAAAACCTCATGTGTGGAATGAAGTATATATGCAGGTGCACCTATCACATGCTCAAGACATGTTTGTTTCCCTTCACAAATTTTAAGATTTTCTTGCTGCTGAAGGGAGTGTCTAGTGTCTGGCAACCATTGCTCTCTTCTGTACTTTCACGAGTTTAACTACTTAAAATACTTCCTATAAGCAGAACCATGCAGTGTTTGTCCTGCTGTGACTACCTTATTTCACTTACCATAATGTCTTCCAGGTTCATCCATATTGATGCATATGGCAGGACTTCCTTCTGTTTACAACTGAATAATATACCATCGTATTTATTTACCTTTATCCATTCATCATTGATGAATATTTAGGTTGTTTATAAATCTTGCCTGTTGTCAATAATGCTGCTGTGAACATAGGAGTGAAGATCCTGATTTTAATTCAGAAGATTGCCAGATCATATAATAGTTCTATTTTTAACTTTTTGAGGACCCTTAATACTATTTTCTATAGGGCTGCACAGTTCTGTATTCTATCAACAGTGTACAATACAAACATTCCAATTTCCCCACATTCTTTCCAACAACGACAACAATAATAGTAATTATTATTTTGACAATAGCCATACTAACAGGTGGTGAGGTGATAATGTGGTTTTGGTTTGCATTTCCCTGATGATTAGTGCTGTTTAGCATCTTTTCATATTCTTGTTGGTCATTTGTATGTCTTCTTTAGAGAAATGTCTGTTCAAGTCCTTTGCCCATTTTTAAAATTTGGCTTTTTTTGTTTTTTGCTGTTTTTGCTGTTTTGTTGTAGGACTGCCTTATATATTTTGGAAATTAACTGCTTATCACATACAGTGCATATATTGCTCCCATTCTGTAAGTTGCCTTTCCACTCTATTGATTGTTTACTTTGTTGTGCAGAACTTTATTAGTTTAGCCCCTCTTGTCTGTTTTTACTTCTGAAATGATAGTTAATGTGTGAATAAGGATTGTATTTGGTGAAAGAATGTGTTCATCACACCGTGGTACATGGAATAAATGATGTAAAGACATATGTATAAAAGATGTTTCTAAAAGTGCTAGTTATATACGTGAGTAAGGACAGTGATAGTTCAGTGAAAGAATATGTTCACCACACTGTGATGCATGAAATATACTAGGTAAAGGCGCATAAATAAAAGGTGTTTCTAAGAATCTAGTTGTATATGTGAATTAAGACTGTTAAAAAAACCCGTAAGAAACCAAAAAACCAAAAGATGTTTTTTTTAAGGTAAACACTATTGGGAATTAAGAGTTATTTTTCTGTCTGGATTTTTGATTGGGCAGTTCAAGGGAGTAATCATTAAATAAACACAGGCATGTAAAGCATATTTTAGTTACTTTATACATTTTGGGGCACCTAAACCCCAACTCCACCACTTAGGGTGGAGATAAAATATTCCAGTAATGTTTTTATTTCTGACTGTTGGGATTATATTTTGTTCAATCTGGAACATGTATCCCTAACTAGGTCATCAAATGACACATGAATTTTCCCTTCAGTATTAATTTTCACAGTGGTGATTGCAGTATTCAATAAATCCATAACAAGACATAGCACTCCATTAGAAAAAAACAATTCCATTCTCAATTGATGGATAAACAGTTTAGTATGAGATCGTTTGATAGTTTCTGCCTTAAACTATTTGGTCTCCCAAGGTAGTGGTATTTTTTAGAGCCAGCCCTTGCACCGTGTCATTGTAATGACACCGTAAAACAGTTCTTTTTATACTTTCCAATAAAACAGTGTGACATCTTAAATCTGAGTTGCTTTACTTTTTAAAGGGTGAAGAATGCATGATTCCTTTCCATCTGCCTCCCTCCAGCAAGGCAATCATCAGGTACAAAGAAAGAAGCTCAGGGGAAACACACTGTCACTCTATGAATACATTCAAGGTAACCATATAGATGGAGAGGGAATTGTTCAGTCTAAGAAGATAAGACAAGGTGACAATAACCTAGAATTATTCAAAGATGTTTAGGTTTTTCAATGGGTAAAGATAATACAATGGAAGATTCTTCCACACAAATGCACACTCTGCAGGGTCAGAGGTGGTTTCAGAATCATCACAGAACAGCCAAGTCTGGGATTAGCCATTGCAACTAAAATGAGACTCTTTGTTTTGAAAGTTGGGGCCATGTCCTGTTACATGGATCAAGTTGGGTGTGTGAGAGGGAGAGGGAGGACTGGAAAGGGAAATATGCAAGGGGGTGGTTTCTGGATGTTGTCTCTATTCAAGTAGAACTGATCTCTAAAATAATAGTTATCCATTTCTCTTCAAAGCTTCAATTTTGATAATATTTCCCCCCTTCCTAAAAAGAAAGCATAACCAAATAAACACAAACAAAACAACTCCTGCTCAGAGTCTGTATGTAAGATTGCTTGCACATGTTCTGATAATAATTATTTTAATGTTAATGTGTTGTGCAGTGGCAACTCTGAGTCAAAATAGCAAAAATCTAACCCCTCAGAAGGATCTAAGTCAATGGAAGCATTTGAAAATACTAGTTTTTCAGAGAAAATCTATTGTTAATGTTGTTTTATTTTCCTGAAGATCAGACATGGGTTTTGAGAGATGGAGGTACTAAAGTTTGTAATAGCTGTCTTAGTACGTTCAGGCTGCTGTAACAAAATACCACTGTCTGGGTGGCTTAGAATTTACATAAATTTATTTCTCACAGTTCTGGAGGCTGCAAATGTGAGATCAGAGTGCTAGCATGGTCAAGTGAAGGCTCTCATCTGAACGGTAGATGTATTGTATTCTCACATGGTGAAAAGGGCTAGGGAGCTTTTGGGGCTTCTTTTATAATGGCACTAATTCCATTCACAAGGGCTCTGAGCCACTCATAACCTCAGCATTTCTCAGTGGCCCACCTCCTAATACTATCATATCGGGCATTAGGATTTCAAAATACGCATTTTGGTGGAACATAAACATTCAGACCATAGCAATGGCTGTGTCCTGCTTCCATAGCCAACTTTTCCCTTGTGACTTACTCAAATCCATAATGTGAACCAGACTCTTGATCTTTACAGATAAACCCCTAGCAAATGTCGTCTTCTCTGAATTCATATTTGAGCTGAAATTCCCAGGATTATCTACTTGCAGTGACATTTTGCAAATATTGATTTAATAACCAGATTTACCTCTTTCTTCAGAGTTCTGTATGTCTCTGTAAAACCTGCTTTCGCTCTCTTTAACATGCACTTGCATAATGTAAACTGAAGACAGATGTCCTAAATGCATACTAATGGAGAATACTTTGGCTTCTGTAATTCCTGATATGTAAAGCTCATGAACACACGAGGACAAACCCTGCCTGCCGGGTGCCCTCTTTGAAATTTCTAATCTGTGGGCTAAGGAGCATTCTCTTTGTCCCTGGAATCTTGACACATGGATAGTTGTTTAATAATTATTTTATTACTGTTTAGATTTGAAAATTTATTTTTATTACCACACAATAAAATTGTTGAAAAGCTTTATGCCACCCTGGAAAAGAAAAAGCTCCCTTAAAGCAGCATGAGGATTCCTCAAAAAGTTAAAAATCAAACTACCTTGTGATCCGGCAATTGCACTAGTAGATATTTATCCACAGGATACAAAAATACTAATTCGAAGGAATACATGTACCCCAACGTTTATGGCTGCATTTATCAGCAATAGCCAAACTATGGAGAAAGCCCACATGTCCACCAACTGATGAATGGATAAAGTGGATAAAGAAGATGTTGTATATATGTATATATAATGGAATATTACTCAGTCATCAAAAAGAATGAAATCTTGCCATTTGCAATGATGTGGATGGAGCTAGAGAGTATTAGGCTAACCGAGATAAGTCAGTCAAAGAAAGACGAATACCACATGACTTCACTCATACGTGGAATTTAAGAAACCAAACAAACAAACATGGGGAAAAAAAGGAAAACCAAGGAACAGACTCTTAACTGTAGATAACAAACTATAGAGAGGGTTCCCAGAGGGGAGGTGTGTAGGGGGATGGGTAAATAGCTGATGAGTATTAAGGGGTGCACTTGTGATGAGTACTGGGTATTTTAAGTGTTGAATCTCTATATGGTATACCTGAAACTAATATTACACTGTATGTTAACTAACTGGAATTTAAATAAAAACTTAATAATAAAAATGAAAAGCTCCCTTAAATAGGGGGACCAAAGTGATAATGGAGAAAATAAAATAGGTTAATACAGGGGAAATGTGGTTTTGGATTCTTTATCTAATCATAGTGTGGTAGGCAGAAAGAGTTCCAAGTTTTACTTCCAAAGGACTGAAACAAATCCTAGAAGAAAAATAGGGAGACAGCCGACTAGCCAGTTGATCATTAAATAAAGTAACCCCCTTTCCATTTATCTCATTGCCAAGGAGTATCGTTAGTTTTTGCTTAGGACCAGGAATGTGTACACCGTGGTGCTCAGAAAGATAGCAGAGAACCAGTGTATTTTCACCCCAGAATGAACTCCACAACATTCTTTGGAACCTTTTGGGGTTCTTTTGTGTGGTAAGGGGAAGTGAGCAGCAAGCTTCTCTGGTTTGGGGAGAAAATCTTAGGGCCCACTTGCTCTGTGAACAAATTTTCAGACAAGTTCCTAATTTCTGGAGGAGTCCACTCTGGCGTATCTGGAGCTTCTGTCTGTACAACCTGTCAGGGGTCTGCAAAGTCAACTGTTTCTCTTTCTGCGATGTTCTGCAGGCCCAGACGCTTCAACTCGCCCATTCTGCTTGGTCATCTTTCCTCCTTGGCTTCTGATGAAAAGAAAAAAAAATCATTGATTTCTTAAAGCAATTCCTCTGGTTTCCCTGACTCTGTCTTGCTCTGATCCTGTTCCTCTAATATGCTTGCTCCTTCTCCCTGCAGTTCTCTTTCTCCTCTGGGTCTCTGTGTCTGTCTTTTAAGCAGAAGCCTAATTAGTCTTTTGAGAAGCCTGATTAATGAATGAAAAAAAAAAAAAAAGAGAAAGGATTGTATTTTGAGGTGATGTGCTGTTAAGGTAATTCTGTGAGTTTGGAAGGAGTGTATTTTTTTTTTTAACGTTTTATTCATTTTTGAGACAGAGAGAGACAGAGCATGAATGCGGGAGGGGCAGAGAGAGAGGGAGACACAGAATCGGAAGCAGGCTCCAGGCTCTGAGCCATCAGCCCAGAGCCCGACGCGGGGCTCGAACTCACGGACTGCGAAATTGTGACCCGAGCTAAAGTCGGGCGCCCAACCGACTGAGCCACCCAGGCGCCCCGGAAGGAGTGTATTTTTAAAAGGGAAGGTGTATATAGAAATATTTGGAAGAATTATCATGAATCCACCAGAGGGAAGACTTCATGGGAGCTAAAGGCATATTCTTTTATTCTGAATGTATTCTAGTTGATGTTGTTCCTTTGAGTCTTTGCTAGTGTTGTTTAAATGTATGCGTTGTCTTTCTCTACTGTTCTAAGTTTAATGACATGCATTTTTCAAGGCAGCCACCAGAGTCAGGGTGCAGAAATTCCAGAGTTGTTTCCTCTTTTCCTCAGGATGTTAACTAGCCCATCCAGTGGGAGCAAACTTAGGCCTCATGAGCACTGTGCTTCATCAAGCTGCAAAAATTGGCCATGGTTTTTAAGAGTATAGCTAGACTATTAAGAGTACTTCAGTCAAATTTTATGAAGCTTTAAATAAATGGATTTTCTGGTTATTCTTGCAAAACTTACTCTTTTGAGTTAACTTACAACTAAAAGTAGTGCTTTCTCTCTTTTGTCACCCCCAATTCTCTTAGCACACAAACTACTCTCTGGGGAGAGACATCTGGGATGGAGACATAATATAACTGTAACTTAATGGGACCCCAATGGCCTTTAAAAGTTAATGCTGCTAAAGCAATTAATGAAGCTTCTAAAGTAAGGGATGTAAGCCCGAGGATAATTTATGCATTGGGATGATCTGGCTCATTATTGGCATTATTTAACATTCCCCAGGCACTCAACTAGATCATGGCTACACATCCAAAAATAGGACAAGAAAATAGTTTTTACTTCTATAGATAGGAAAATATTCTTTACATTAGAAGAATTGAAAAAAATCTTAAAATGGAATGTAACAAGTTGGGAGGATGGTTCATCCTTATTGGAATTCAACAAATGAATACATAAATAAGAGTGATAGAATATATGAATATATGTACGTGTGTGTGTGGTGTGTATGTGTGTGTGTGTGTGTATATATACATATATATATATATATTTTTTTTTAAGTAGGCTTCACACTCAGCAGAGCCAAAGTGGGGTTTGAACTCACGACCCTGAGATGAACACCTGTGCTGAGATCGAGTCGCCTCTTAACTAAGACACTTAGACACCCCAAGAATGATAGAATTGTAAAATCACATTTTGAAACTTGGGATGAAATAGTGGGTCTGGGCAGTGATCACAGTGAATCCTAAAATCATTAGGGGAACACTTGATTGGAAATTTTAAAATGAGGATGGACTAACATCATCTGAACCTACTGATAAATCTTAACATCATTAAATATGAGGCAACCAGATGTCATAGGGTCAGTGATAAGAAGTAATAGGAAGTAAAAGCACCACATATGAAGTATGTTGTCAGAACACTTGAGCCTGACTACCTCAGGTCCTCTAAGATCTACCTGTCAGTTTGTAGGAAATACAGCAGACAGGAGAGTTAACGTATACACCCCGAGGAAGTAATCAGTCAAATGCAGAATGTGAAACATTAGATAGTACAAATCAGTGGAATAAATAATACTTAAAAAACATAACAATATAGTATGTGGACATTGAGAGATCCTGATTAAAATAAATAAACAAAAATTTCATGATATTAAGAAATTACTGACTTTTAAAATATGAAATTTATTGTCAAATTGGTTTCCATACAACACCCAGTGCTCATCCCAACAGGTGCCCTCCTCTATGCCCATCACCCACTTTCCCCTCCCTCCCACCCCCCATCAACCCTCAGTTTATTCTCAGTTTTTAAGAGTCTCTTAACGGTTTGCCTCCTTCCCTCTCTGTAACTTTTTTTTCCCCTTCCCCTTCTCCTTCTGTTAAGTTTCTCAGGATCCACCTAAGAGTGAAAACATACAGTATCTTTCTTTCTCTGTGTGACTTATTTCACTTAGCATAACTGACTTAAAGTATGGCGATTATTTCAAAATAGCCTTAGAGAAGAAGCATACTAGTATTTACAGTTGAAATACCATGCTATGGGATTTGCTTTAAAATATTGTGGCTAAATGGGGTGCCCGGGTGGCTCAGTTGGTTGAGCATCTGCCTTCTGCTCAGGTCATGATCTCATGGTTCATGAGTTCGAGCCCTGTGTTGGACTCTGTGCTGACAGCTCATGAGGAGCCTGGAGCCTGCTTCAGATTCTGTGTCACCCTCTCTCTCCGCCCCACCCCTGCTTGTGCTCTGTTTCTCTCTGTCTTTCAAAAATGAATAAAGATAAAAAAAAATAAATAAATAAATATTTTGGTTAAAATATGTGGGTCAGTAGATAAATTGAAGCTGGTCACATGTTAATATATATTAAAGCTGGGTGATGAGAGTGTTCTGTCTACTTGTGGTTATGTTTGAAAATTTGCGTAATTAAAAGGGGAACAGGAGTACCCTATGATAGACACAAAGATGGTAAGTGAAAGAATTTTTTTCTGTGACTGAAGACTTGAAGATACGGTAACATAATCAGATCAAGTGTGGATATTGTTTGGAGCTGATATAAAATTTTTAGACATTGTTCAGATACAGTCACAAAAAAAGGACTGTTTAATTTTGTGTTAAATCACCATTTTTGTAAATTGATTTCAAACATTGCTCCTTGTGATTTTACCTATGAGATGCACATATTTAATTTCTAAAGCATATTACTGACAGTTCTATGAATTCAACCAAAGTAAGAATTTTCTTGGTTCTGATGGTTTTAATATTGTCAAAATACCAGGGGGTGCCTGGGTGGCTCAGTCGGTTAAGTGTCTGACTTCAGCTCAGGTCATAATCTCGTGGGTTTGTGAGTTTGCGCCCTGCATTGGGCTCCATGCTGTCAGCACAGAGCCCACTTTGGATTCTTTGTCTCCCTCTTGCTCTGCCCCTTTCCGGCTCGTTCTCTCTCTGCCCCCCTCTCAAAAGTATTTAAAAAAAAGTGTAAAAAAATACCAAATTTTCTAAAAAAAATTTTTTTTAGCAACACTGAGGGGGAAAAATGATCTGCTGTTCTTTTGCAAGTGGTGGTACTTTTCAGTTTCTTTATGTAAATAACTTAAAATGACAAGCAGAATGATTGTAATAATTCTTATTTCTTACTGTTTTGGAAATATTTTCTTGTTTCTCACATGTTGTAGATTTCTCACTCAAGTTTGACTGCACTGTAGTTTATTTCAAGCAAACCATGCAAAGTGCATTTTAAACAATTTTATCATATATGATCTGTATCTGGCCGGGTACCTGTAAAAACACCAGTGTGAATTTAGGGAAACCAAGGCAATAATATTTAAGGATCTGCATCATTTCAAGGGTCCTGGAGAGAAAGACGACTTGAATTTAAATAAGGCAGTCACAAGTGTGTGCATGTGTAGCGGGTCTACCCTATATTACAAAGGCTTAGCCACGTACATCCTCCCCATAGATTCTCTCCAAAGCTTTCTAATTCACATGGCACCCTGTGATTTCCCCACTTTTGATGACTCTTTGTGATTTCTCCGTTTTTTCAAACCCATGGAAGATGAACCATGTGTGAGTGAAACAGCCACATCTAGCACTGCCAAGATCCTATCTACAAATTGGAATTACTGATGTTTCATGCTAATATCTCATCTTTATACATATATATATATATACACACACACACATATATATCTATTTAATTTTACTTTTATTTTTGGAAGAACACTTGACATGAGATCTACCTCTTAAAGTTTTTAGAGTACAATATCATTGAGTCTAGGTGCAATGTTGTACAGCAGGTCTGTAGAACTTATTTAACGTATCCTGGTCAGTACTGTTATAATTATGTCCCCCTACTGATCTGGGTGCAGTGTTATTAATTGTCCTGTCTTATTCCTTTTCTTATCCTCTGCACTTTTGTACTGCATGTGTCCTATCAGGTACCTCTCTAGAGGGACTACTGTCTGTTCTGCTGCACTGAATGCCAGCCTGTCTCAAGATACCGTGTCTTTATGTCCCACTTGACATTCTTCCTAACTTGTTGTTCCTCTTAGGGTTTTTGTTTACATCCATTTCCTTTTGTAAGTTGGATACACTAAACATCAGATAATAAGGGAGAAGACAAGTATTTGTGTCTCGTGGATACCCTTGGCTTCTCTGGGCGCTTTCAATTACAGTGTTTTCCTACTTTAATGAGACTCCGTGTGCATGAGAGTAGGGAGTAGCATAAAATGCAATGATGCAAACTAATTTGAAAGGCCAAATGCCATAGTAATATTCACCTTCGGGGACTCTCTAGAATTTTGAAGGAGAATTGTGGAGCACTATTATATTTCAACACTGCAGGTCCCTGCCCAGGTGTGAGATAGAGACATAAAGGGTTTCCGGATACTGGATCTGTACCAACAGTTGTTTTATGGAAAATATCCAATTGTTTGTTAGCTTTTAATGTGGAAGAAATCTCATTCACATTAAACTAATTCAGTGTTTTAGATTAGGAAAAAAGTCACTCAGATACTGGAGATGAGATAATTTCCAGGTGGGGCTCTTCATTTGTTTAAAGTGGTGGCTTTTTCAAAGTCTGGTCTTGGGACCAAAAACATCCAGCATCACCTGGAAACTTGTTAGAAATGCAGATTAACAAGTCCCATTCCAGACCTTTTGACTGAAAAACTCCTGAGTGAGTTCCGGAAATCTGTTTTCACAAGCCTACTAGGGGATTCTGGTGGATGCACAAATTTAAAGAACAACTGGTTTCATACGTATTTTTCAAAAGAGAGATTTTGAAATTTTTCATCCACTTTTTCCGTCTTAATACTATAAAATCCTTTCAAATAATCCTTCAAGTCAGAGCAGTAGTCCTTCCCCTCTCCCCGCTCAGGAGTATTAGTAAGAGTAATGAGGTTCATACTAGTTTGATAATTCAGCTTATTGATAACTCAGAAAATATTCGTGTTTACTTATTATTGCAAGTGTCACATTATATCAGTAGTGTCAGTGGCCTGATGCATAGCCTTAATACCTCCATGTTTCTAAGGAAAACAAGAAAGGTATGCCTGTAGCTCCTTTAGGATCCATAGATTAATAATAAAGCAGTAATTGAGTCAGGAATAGAGTGAAGCTCAACTCAGTTTCAAATTCCAGGTCTGAGCAGCATATTCCCCCCAGGATATGAGATAGTACATGTAACATTCATTGCCTTGCCAAGCATACCAAAGGAGCTTAATGTTAGCTTTTATTATCCTGGTGCTCTTTAATACTATTCCAGAGAAGACTGCTGGTGCGTCCCTGTTTATGTCATTGTGAAGTCTGACCAACTGACAAAAACAAAAACAAAAAAACCCTCTTCAACAGCTCATTTTTTCTTAAGACTATGTGTATCAATGAAGTTCTAAAGAAAATATTAGAAATTAGCAGTGTATTAAAAATAAATTTACTATGACTAGATTCAATAAAACCATCCTTATGATCTTTGTATTCTTAAGAGATGTCTTTTTATTATAAAGTGATATTTCTTGCTCAAAAGTCTGATATTAATATAGTTACACCAGCTTTATTTACAAACTATTTAGTTACAAACTTTTGGTATATCATTCCCCATTCCTTTATTTTAGACAGCTTTTGTCTTTTAAAACATAGACCTTGTAAACAGCATACAGTAGGGCTTTATTATTTCTCTCCAATATGAAAATCTTTGCTTTATGTACAATGTTGATTTTATTAACATTTAATTATAGTTGTTGGTTATTTACTTATTACTAAGTCTGCCATTTTGCTTTTTCTCTGTTTTCTCTTCTCTTTGTTTTTCTCCCTTTTTATCTTTGGATTAATCAATATTTTTATTATTTCTCATTTTTAGTCAACTTTTTCAGTTGATTGCAGTATTTATCCTTGGCTTGTTAAAAGTTTAAACTAGTACTTTTTATATTTCCAAAGTAATGCAATTATTTAACAAGAGTTTAATTCTATTTAAACCCTACTTGGGACTTTCTTTTCTTGTTTATCTTTGATGTTCTTACCATTCTTTGTTTTGTCTCAGGGGATATTTATTGTATTTATTTAAATTTTTTGACCCCATAGGGGTGCCTGGGTGGCTAGTTGGTGAAGTGTCTGACTTTGGGTCAGGATCTCACAGTTGGTGGGTTTGAGCCCTGTGTTGGGCTCTGTGCAGACAGCTCAGAGCGTGGAGCCTGCTTCAGATTCTGTCTCTCTCTCTCTCTCTCTCTGCCCTTCTCCTGCTTGTACTTTGTCTCTCTCTCTCTCAAAAATAAATTAAAAAAATTAAAAAAAATATTGATCCCATATGTTTCAGTAATTCAGATGATAAGTATTCTTTAGTTTTTGTGTTTCTTGTGTTTATATTGCTCTTTTTAATTTTTTCTGTTTCATGGCCTGTGAGTTGCTCATATCCCCCCAGTTAGTAGCCACCCTCTCTGGCAAGAAGGGTCAGGGGCAGGTACTGGCCTGTGACTCTCCTGGTGTGTTTGGACATAAGGGAGGGGATGGGCTCCATGATGGAGAGCTGTAGGCACTGTAAAACTATTGTCTTGAACTCTGAAGGGCTCTTTCTCCCTTTCTGGTAAACTCTCAAGTTAGGGAGTAGGAATCTCTTTAGGTTTGTTGTTCAAGGTTTTGGACTTGAGAATGGAGGAGTCAATGGGACATGACTGCAGAACAGCTTTAACCCTGTAGGCTTTGTGTTCTGATAACAGTGGGATGCCTGACAGCCATGTTGGGCAAAGGTTGTTCCAAAGCACTGTGTGTGTGGGAGGGGTGGAAGCCCCCAGATCCACCTATGCCACACATACCTCATAAAGAGGTACAGCACATACACAACAATCTCTGACCTGCTCAGGAACTTCTCAGAGTTGGTACGTTATTTCCTCATACTCACTCTGTGTTTTCATTCTGTGTTTTCTCCATGAGACAGACCGAGTAGCCAATGCTGTGTCACCATGGAGTCAGGGCTATTGTTTGTTTCATGGTTTGTTCACCGTGCTTTCCTCTCAGCTGTCCTTGAAATGCACAGTTTGGGCTCCTATGTTTTGATAGATAAGAAAATTTGTGAGTTGAAAGCCAGGGCTGTGAATAAATACTTGATATAATTGTTTGCTCTGGGGAGGTCACATGCTATGATAGGAGAAGTCCCTCTCCATCCCCATATCTTGATCAGATTCCAGATCCAGAAATCAGAGATTGAAATAAAAGTGAGATCAACGGTGTTCTTTTTTGCCATTTTTGACTTCTTGCTGGCCAACAGAGGGGAGATTGAGACCATCTCTTGAGGGGTATGGGATCATCATAGAGAAGACCTTGTGCCTTGCTGTGAGTTGGGGGTATGGGATGGGGTTCGTGGAAAGAGTTGCCTTCACCACATGAAGCAAATGTAGCACTAAGTGGGGTGTTTAGGCTGGGAAGGCTTAAGAACCATCAGCTTCCCTGGGGTCTTAGTGTCATCTGAGAGAGTAAATGTGTCCTTTGGTATGGGATGCTGGGCAGCCTCCGATTTCCCCCAGCATACTATGTAAGTAGAGAGAGCTATCTTTCTCTCTTGGTGACAATTTATGTTCAACTAGGAGAAGTGTTAGAGAAACAGGTATCTTTCTAACTCCTCTTCTTCCTAACTACCCCCTACCCCCGCCTTTCAGTTCTACTCTTTGTGGAAATAAAAAAAAAAAAAAAAAAAAAAAAAAAGCAAAAAAATTCAGTTTGTACTACGAGATGTGGTTGCCAGTAGCATCTGGTCTTCTTGTTGATGTCCTGCTTTGAAGAATCCGAAAAACCTGCCACCCTTCCCCTGAGGAGCAGCTGCCCCACTGGGATCTAATGTCAACCCTGACTATGTACTAGAAACATCTGAGCAGCTTCAAAGAATAAAGAGCCTAGCCCCATGACCAGAATTCCTGACTTCAGTTGGTCTTGAGGGGGGGTCAGGACACTGGTATGTTTTATGGTTTCCCAAGTCACTCTTAGCCCTAGATGGCACTGGGAGCAGGGCTTGAAGATCTATACTGGTGGGGTGGCAGGTGTTTAGGAAAGAGGAGTTGTAGTGGAGGGAGGAGGGGGATAAGACAGAAAATGGCATTTCCAGAATTCTATTCAGAGTGGAACAAAAAGTGATATGAAAGATAATAGAGTTAAAAAAATTTTTTTTTTAATGTTTATTTTTGAAAGAGACAGAGACAGAATGAGAGTGGGTTAGGGGCAGAGAGAGGGAGACACAGAAGCAGAAGCAGGCTCCAGGCTCTGAGCTGTCAGCACAGAGCCCAACGTGGGGCTCAAACTCAAGAGCTGTGAGATCATGACCTGAGCCAAAGTTGGACGCTCAACCGACTGAGCCACCCAGGGTGCCCCATGGAAAGATAATAGAGTCTTATCTTATGGATGTTGTGGGTTTAACTAGTCCACATAAACTGTGCCTTTTCTCTCAGGTTTCTTTTGTTTCTTTCAACTGTTGGTGATGATCATTATCTCTTCACACTATTTGACACAAGCCTGCTTGGGTCCTGTTCATTTCCATATTGATATCCCCAGTTGGCAAGGGCATTCCAAGTTCTTACAACGTTATTTGGTAGGAGAATGCACTCTGGCCTGGCAACTCCTGTACTTGCAAAGTTGCATATCCCAAATGTCAATCTTTGGTGAGCAGAACACCTTTCTATTTATTGCTAGTGTCTACTCTCATTGGAGGGAGTTGGCTGGGTGGGTGGGCTTCTAAAGTTACAAACAAATTAGGAAGTCTTCTGATTATTATTGAATTTGCCATTTTAACCATTTTGGAGAAACTTGACTCTCTTTCGACTTTTAGGATTAACAACTGATAGAATGGGAATTTTGATCTGCAGATGTCTGTATCTTTTGGTAAATTCCATGGTAGGTTACATGACAAAGGGGAGTAAAGATTATAGATAGAATTAGGTTGCTAATCAAGTAATCTTAAAATAGGTAGGTCATCTTGGATTATAATCACAAGGGTCTTTTAAATTGGAAAAGGGAACTTGAGGAGAGAGCCGAAGAGTTGGCAGCGGGAGGGGGACTCCACCCCTGGGTTGCTGGCTTTGAAGATGAGGGAAGGGGACCTCCAGCCACGGAATGCAGGCCTCCTTCAGAAGCTAAAAAAGGTAAGGAAATGGATTATCCACTAGATCCTCCAGTAGGGAGTGCAGCTCTGTGGACATTGTGGTTCTTTTTAAACTTAAAACCTCCAGAACCATAAGATAATAAACTTGTGTTGTTTTCAACCACTAATTTTGTGGCAATTGATTATAGCAGCAATGGTAAAGGAATATATTGTTAAAAGAGATGAAGAAATTAATAATGATAAAAACAAACATGCAAAGACTTAAAGATCCTATGATGGAATTGACTATAAATTTGCTAAATATTAATTTTTTAAACAGAATGTCTTTGTACAGATTTTAAATGACTTAGTGAAATGAAACCATTGTTGAGAAAGAGGTTTAACAGAAGAATTAATTTTCCCTCCTTACAGGCCTTTTCTCTGATACTTAATTGCCTAATGGAAAATTAGTTCATAATCAATATTCTTCGAAGTAAGTTTATTTAAGGGACTTGAAAAGGAGCCATTTCTAGTTTTCTGAGCATAATAGACTCAAATCCAGTTTACTCCATTTGTGGAGGCAAGAGTGCCTCTTTGCCCCTCCCGCAGCCCCAGGTTTCTTTTTAAACATTTATTAATCTAATACAGGGCTAAGTAAGCATGAAGTCAATCTAGGTGTGTATGGTTTTAATTCATTTTCATGGATGTCTGTGTTTCATGGAAGTCTTGTTTTTTTATTTCCCCAAAGGAAAAACACTTTGGTAATAAAAAAGAGAAAATAACAAGACATTCCTTCCCCCCCCCCCCCAACTAATATAATAATAACAAATGAAACAACAAGAGGATGAAGCTGACACTTGAAACACTTCTGAAATGCTTCCAGGGGTCAGCCAATTGCTAGCGGCCTGGTTATTTTCTACATTGTTTTCATAAAACCGTCTCTGCTTATTTGGCAAAATGGAAGTTTAGTCATTGTTGAAATTGTTTGCAAGAGTCTAAGAAAAATTCTTTAAAACATATTTGGGATAAAAAAGACTTGGGATGAAAGAAAGCTGTGTAGTAGATGCTTTCTCTTTGAGGTCTATTATAGTCAGTCACTCTTGCAGCCCAGCCTAAATCGCACTCTCTTCCTTTGTAAGTACTCAGAAAATGTTTCATTTTTGTGAAGAGCTGTCGGACACCCAGAAGCTTCACCTTCAATAAGATTATTTCTGGGCGTGAGAACAATTGAAGCGTTGTTTCTTCAAAATCACTGCAATATACTTCAGAAGCCCTGCTTGTAGAATACTCTCTTATTTATGTCCCGTCAGTGCTTGTCCGAGGTTTTGTGTCCACCTCTCTTTTGTCTCTAAATGATGAGTAGAGTTGGCACTACACAGATAATTCAGAGGTGTGTTCTGAACTGTCATTATTTTGGAAGTTCTTTATTTTTTTTAAAAAATTATTTCTTTATCTTAGTATGATAAAACACATGCACGAGATCTACCCTCTTAACAAATATTTGAGTGTCTAGTCTTAGCATTGTTATGAGCACAGTGCTGTAGAGCTGATCTCTAGAACATTTTCATCTTACACAAGTATGAAACTTTATTCACACTGAACAGTAATTCTCCATTCTCCCTCCCCCAGCTACTGGTACCTACCTCCCTCTGCTGCCATGAGTTTGACCATTTTAGATACTTTGCCTAAGGGGAGTCGTGCCATATCTTTCTTTCTGTGACTGGCTTATGTCACTTAGCACCAGGGCTACTTAGAGAACTTGGTGTCTGGAGGAGACAGCATCTGTTGAGTGAGCCTGAACCTGTGCCCTGGTGGTGGTGGTGATGGGGTGCTTCTGATTCATGGGGTTTATGATTCAGACCACAAATCCCCTAAGGAAAAACACATCATCAGAAGATTGTAGGTAAGTTTTTATTAAAGATGGTGGAAGAAAGATGTAGTAAAAGATGTTAGGTCAGACGTTTAAAGTTTTTTTCTATACTTAATTCCCTTTTTACTTTTCAAATTTGTATTTAAATTCTAGTTAAGATATAGTGCAATATAGATTTCAGGAGTATAACTCAGTGATTCATCATTTACTTACAAAACCCAGTGCTCAGCACAAGTGCCCTCAATTCCCATCAGCCATCTAGCCCATCCCCCACCCACTTCCCTTCCTCAACCCTCATTTTGTTCTCTATCTTTAAGAGTCTCTTATGGTCTGTTTCCCTCTCCTTTTTCTTTTTTCCTCTTCCTATATGTTCATCTGTTTTGTTTCTTAAATTCCACATATGAGTGAAATCTTACGGCATTTGTCTTTCTCTGCCTTCTTTCACTTAGCATAATACACTTTAGCTCCATCCACATCATTGTAAAGGGCAAGATTTCATTCTTCTTTATGGCTGAGTAATATTCTGTTATATATATTTATGTGTGTGTATATGTATATATACATGTATTTATCTTTATATGTGTATATATATGTATTTGTATTTATATACATACACATACACACATGCACATACATACACACACACCCCGTATCTTCTTTATCCATTCATCAGTCGATGGACATTTGGGCTGTCTCCATAGTTAGGTTATTGTTGATAATGCTGCAATAAACTTCACGGTGCCTGTACCCCCTTTGAATCAGTATTTTTGTATCCTTTGGGTAAATACCTAATAGTGCAGTTGCTGGATCTTAGGGTAGTTCTATTTTTAACTTTTTAGGGAACTTCCATACTGTTTTCCAGAGTGGTTGCACCAGTTTTCATTCCAACAGTGCAAGAAGGTTTCCCTTTCTCCACATCCTTGCCAACACCTGTTGTCTCTTGTGTTAATTTTAGCCATTCTGACAGGTGTGAGGTGGTATCTCATTATGTTTTGATTTGTATTTCTCTGATGATGAGTGATGTTGAGCATCATATCTGAATGTCTTCTTTGGAAAAATGTCTATTCATGGCTTTTGCCCATTTCTTAACTGGATTATCTGTTTTTGGATATTGAGTTTGATAAGTTCTTTATAGATTTTGGATACTAGCCCCTTATCTGATATGTCATTTGCAAATATCTTCTCCCATTTTATAGGCTGCCTTTTAGTTTTGTTGATTGTTTCCTTCACGGTACAGAAGTTTGTTTTTTTATCTTGATGAGGTCACAGTAGTTGATTATTGCATTGGTTTCCCTTGACTCTGGCGTTGTGTCTAGTAAGAAGTTGCTCTGGACAAGATCAAAGACTGTCTGTGTTCTCTTCTAGGATTTTGATGGTTTCCTGTCTCACATTTAGGTCTTTCATCCATTTTGAAGTTATTTTTGTGTGTGGTGTGAGAAAGTGGTCCAGTCTCATTCTTTTGCATGTTGCTGTTCAGTTTTCCCATCACCATTTGTTGAAGAGACTCTTTTTTCCATTGAATATTCCTTCCTCCTTTGTCAAAGATGAGTTAACCATATAGTTTTGCATCCATTTCCAGGTTTACTATTCTGTTTCATTGATCTATGCATTTTTGTGTCAGTACCATACTGTCTGGATGACTACAGCTTTATAATAGAGCTTGATATCCAGAATCATGATGCCTCCAGCTTTTCTTTTCGTTTCATCTTTTTCTTTTCTTTTCTTTTCTTTTCTTTTCTTTTCTTTTCTTTTCTTTTCTTTTCTTTTCCTTTGAGAGAGAGAAAGAGCACTGAAGAGGGAGAGAGAGAGAGAGAAAATAATTCCAGGCAGGCTGTGCACCATTAGTGTGGAGCCTGATGAGGTGTTCAAACTCACAAACTGTGAGGTCATGACCTGGGCCAAAATCAAGAGTTGGACACTTAACTGACTAAGCCACCCAGACACTTCACGGCTTTGCTTTCCTTTTTCAGGATTGCTATCCGGGGTCTTTTGTGGTTCCATACAGATTTTAGGATTTTTTTGTTTTTCATTCTAGCTCTGTGAAAATGCTGGTGGTATTTTGATAAGGATTGCATTAAATGTGTAGATTGCTTAGGGTAGTATATTCATTTTAGCAATATTTCTTCTTCCAATCTATGAGCGTGGAATGTTTTTCCACTTCTTGTGTCCTCTTCAATTTCCTTCATAAGTGTTCTACAGTTGATAGGGTACAGATCTTTGACCTCTTGGATTAGGTTTATTCATAGGTATCTTACATTTTTTGGTACAGTTGTAAATGGGATCAATTCCTTGATTTCTCTTCTGCTTCATTATTGGTGTACTGTGGTTGATTTTATATACTGTGATTTTGCTGAATTCATGTATTCTAGAAATTCTTTTGTGGAGTCTTTTGGATTTTCTACATAGAGTATCATGTTACTTCCAAATAATGAATATTTGACTTCTTCGTTGACAATTTGGGTGCCTTTTATTTATTTTTGTTGTCTAGGACTTCCAACACTATGTTGAACAACAGTGGTGAGAGTGAGAGCGGACATCCCTGTTGTGTTCCTGACTTGGGGGAAAGCTCTCAGTTTTTTCCCATTTAGGATTATATTAGCTGTGGGTCTTTCTTACATGGCCTTTCTGATATTAAGGTATATTCTATCCCTACTTTGTTGAAGGTTTTTGTCAAGAATGGATCTTGTATTTTGTCAAATGCTTTTTCTGCATCTGTTGAGAGGATTGTATGGTTCTTAACCTGTCTTCTTTTAATGTGGTATATCACGTTGATTGATTTTTGAATATTGAACTAGACCTGCAGCCCATTTGATCGTGGTGAATAACTCTTTTACTGTACTGCTGGATTTGATTAGCTAGTGTCTTGCTGGGAATTTTTGCATCCATGTTCATCAGGGAAAGTGGCCTGTAATTCCCCTTTTTAGTGTGGTCTTGGTCTGGTTTTGGAATCAAGGTGATGCTAGTCTTGAGAGTAAGTTTGGAAGTTTTCCTTCCATTTCTGTTTTTTGGAACAGTTTGAGAATAGGTATGAACTCTTCTTTAAATGTCTAGTAGAATTCCCTTGGGAATGCATCTGGCCCTGGACTTTTGTTTCTTAGGAGATTTTTGATTACTGATTCAATTTCCTTGCTGGTTATGGGTCTGTTAAACATTTCAGTTTCTGTTTCAGTTTTGGCACTTGATAGGAATTTGTCTATTTCTTCCAGATTGCTCAGTTTGTTGGCATATAATTGCTCATAATATTCTCTTATGGTTATTTGTATTTCTGTAGTGTTAATTATGATGTGATCTGTCCTATCTCATTCATGATTTTATTTTTGGGGGTCTTTTTTCTTTTTATTAAGTCTGGCTAGGGGTTTGTCAATTTTACTAATTCTTCTAAAGAACCGGCTTTTAGTTTTGTTGATCTGTTCTACTTTTTTTGTTTCTGTATCTTTTACTTCTGCTCTAATATTTTTTACTTCCCTTCTGTTGACTTTAGGCTTTATTTGCTGTTCCTTTCCTAGTTCCTTTAGGTGTAAGGTTAGGTTGTGTGTTAGGGACCTTTCTTGCCTCTTGAGGTAGACCTGTATTGTAATATACTTCCCTCTTAGAACTGCCTTTGCGGCATCCTCAAAGTTTTGGAATGTCCTGTTTTCATTTTCATTTGCTTCCATGTACTTTTTTTTTTTTAAAGTTTATTTATTTTGAGAGAGACAGAGACTGTGTGAGTAGGGGAGGGGGCAGGGAGAGAGAGAGAGAGAGAGAGAGAGAGAGAGAATCCCAAGTGGGCTCTGCGCTGCCAGCATAGAGCCCAGTGCAGGTCTTGAACTCATGAACTATGAGATCATGACCTGCTGAAACCAAGAGTCAGATGCTTAACTGACAGACCCACCCAGGTACCCCTCCATGACCTTGTTAATTTCTTAATTTCCTGGCTAACTCATTCATTCTTTAGTAGGATATTCTTTAGCTTCTGTGTATTTGTAGTCTTTTAAAATTTTTTCTTGTGATGGACTTCAAGTTTCATAGGGTTGTGGTCTGAAAATAGCATGGTATGATTTTGATCTTTTTGTACTTGGTGAGGGCTGATTTGTGATACAGTATATGATCACTTCTGGAGAATGTTCCATGTGCCCTCAAAAAGAATGTGTATTCTGCTACTTAGGATGAAGTGTTCTGAATATATGTATCAAGTCCATCAGGTCCAGTGTGTCATTCAAAGCCATTGTTTCCTTGTTGATTTTCTGCTTAGATGATCTTTCCATTGCCGTAAGTGGGGTGTTAAAGTCCCCTTACTATTATTGTATTATTATCAATGAATTTCTTCATGTTTGTTATTAATTTACTTATACATTTGGGTACTGCCAAATTTGGAGGCATAAATATTTACAATTGTTAGATCTTTTTGATGGATAGACCTCTTAATTATGATATAATGCCCTTCTTCATCTCTTGTTACAGTCTTTGTTTAAAAATCTAGTTTGTCTGATATAAGTATGGCTACTCCAGCTGTTTTTGACATCTATTAGCATGATAGATAGTTCTCCATTCCCTCACTTTCAATCTGCAGGTGTGTTAGGTCTATGGTGAGTCTCTTGTAGGCAGCATATAGATGGGTCTTATTTTTTTATTTTTTTAAAATCCATTCTGATACCTCTGTGTTTTGATTGGAGCATTTAGTCCATTTACATTACATTTAGAGTGATTATTGAAAGATAAGAATTTTGTGTCATTGTGTTACCTATAGAGCTGGTGTTTCTGGTGATGTTCTCTGTTCCTTTTTTTGGTTGCTTTTGGTTCCCTCCCCCCAACCTCCTCAGAGTCCCCTTTAATATTTCTTACGGGGGTAGTTTAGTGGTCATGAACTCCTTTAGTTATTGTTTCTTTGGGAAACTCTTTGTCTCTCCTTCTATTCTGAATGACGGCCTTGCTGGATAAAGTATTCTTGGTTGCATATTTTTCCCATTCAGCATGTTGAATATATCCTGCCATTTACATCTGGCCTGCCAAGTTTCTGTGGACAGATCTGCTGCAAACCTGATCTGTCTTCCATTGTAGGTTAAGGACTTTTTTTCTCTTGTTGCTTTCATAATTCTTTCCTTGTCTGTATTTTGTGTATTTTGTGAATTTGACTATGATATATCATGGTGATCGCTGGCTTTTGTTTAATTTATTGGGAATTCTGTTGTTCTGGGATTTCTGTGTCTGTGTCCTTCCCAAGATTAGTGAAGTTTTCAGCTATAATTTGCTGAAATATATCTTTTGCTCCTCAGCTTTATTATTTTTCATAATTTTATCTTCTGTATCACTGATTCATTCCTTTGCTTTGTCCATCCTTGTTATTGCATTCATTTGGTTTTGCATCTCAGTTATAGCTTTTTAAATTTCGTCCTGACTAGATTTTAGTTCTTGTGTCTCTATAGTGGGTGATTTTCTCGTGTCTTCTATGCTTTTTTTAAAGTTAAGATAGTATCTTTTTAATTGTTCTTGAAAATCCTAGCTCAGCCATCATACTTGTATCTATATTGATTGAATCCCTGCTGTTACTTCCTTCTTTTTTTTGTTTTGGGGTGAATTCCTCTGTCTTGTCATTTTGTCCAGAAAAAGAAAAGCTAGATCCTAGGTTTGTTTTGGTCTGCTTGTTAAAGGAAGCTAGATCCAAAAAATAAAAGTAAAAAAAAATATGTAAATGAAAAATTTAAAAATAAAAAAATAAAAATAAAAGCGAAGCTAGATCCTGTTTCCCCTAGAACTGAAGCTTTGTAGCACTCTGATCAGTAGGTTTATTGCATGTGAGAGGTGTGTGCTTGTCTTCTGGGGGAAGGGCCTGTTGCACTGATTCTCAGGCTGACCTGCCCTAGTAGTTATGTATCTGCAAGGCGCAGGGCAGCAGAACTTGGTGTAAGTGGCTCCGGTCACCACTTGGTAGCGCTGTTTAGCTCACTGAGGTTGGTTAGTGCTGATGGGCAGGGAGTGGAAGTGGGGGATGGCTTTTCTCTTCTCTCTCCTTCCTGGAGCAGACAGCGTGTACCTGCCCCTTTTAAACAAGCCCTAACAGAAGAGCAAACAATCACCCCTCTTGTGTCCCTGGCGTTGGTCAGATCCCTGCCTTCACCCTGTGTTGGAGCTGTCTGCCTGCCGGGTGGCACAGTACTTGTGTGTTCTGTCTCAGGTGTGGGGCTGGGTTTTCAAACTCTAAATTTTAGGGACTGATCCTTTGGGGGAGGATCTCCCTGAACTTTTGCTGTTTTCCAGCCAGTCCCAGGAAAGTGGTCACATGACTGTGCGGCTTTTTGGAGTTTATGGCAAAGTGGAGCACAAAATACCAAGCCTCACTGCTCTCTGAGCCAGTCAGCAGGTGTCTCTGCTCCTATACCTGGGAACAGTGCATGTCATTGGAGCCACCCATTCTTGTGTCCCTGGAGAGGCCTTGCTGCCTCTCCCAGTTGCACTCCCAAGCATGGGAACGATTCCTCCTCACGTGACTCAGCAGCTCCTCAGACCACACCGTCTGCTCCGGGGTCTTCACCCTCCCTTCCCACAGAAGCACTCCAAAGCTAGGTATGACTGAAGGGGTGGCGAAATTCTAAAACTTCAGATTTTGCACTCTGTTGCTTATTATAACTTGTGGTAGTCTCCATAAGCAAGGCTCCCTCCCTTCTGCAGCACCTGCAGTTCTTATCTCCCCCAAATCAACTCTCCCCAGCTCCTACTATCCACATCATTTTTTTTTACTTGTAGATTTGCAATTTTGTTCTCTCAGTCCTTGGATTGATATCTTGGGTTTTCAGAATGATTTGATACTTACCCAGTTGTGTTCCAGGGACAGGGCAAGCTTGGGGTCCCCTTACTTTTCCACCATCTTCACTCTTCTCCCAGTACTTAATTCCACTGTAAGTTTGCTCTATGTGATGGTATCAATGATTTTAGGTGGGGGCATTTTCTTTGATGAGGAGGTTCACAGACCCAGGACATGATATTTTGCTTGGATCAGTTTGGAAGTAGCTGGAGGTGGCTATGTGTGTGAGAAAGCTTTCATGGCTTTCTAGATTTCATATATTATTTGCTCTATATTTTTAAGTTTCATTCATAAAATTTTCAATTCAGGTGTCCTTAGTCCTAACCCTTCTTCAGGAAAGAAGCCCTATGTGTCTTTGAGACTTCCCACAGAAACAAGGAAAATGTGATGTATTTACTATCAACTCTTCATAAGATGCCTTCACCCAAGTGCATTTGACATGAAATGATTTGTAATTACAGAATATGATTGCATAGGTCTGGTTTTAATTTTCTTTCTTTACCAAATAAAGCAAATCATTTTTTTGTGAATGCCTTGCTTTGAAATATTTATTTTTCCTTTTCAGCTGTATTATTTCCCTCTCTTCTGACATGGTTTATCCCCTGGAAATATGTCTTAGTTACACATTCATGAGCATTCTCATTTTAGTTAACCTTGAAAGTATTTTTCTATTTTTCTTTATTTTATGTTTTCTAAAATTAAAAATAGAACTACCATATGATCTGGCAATCCCACTTTTGAGTATATATCCAAAAGAGTTGAAATAAGTATCCCAAATAGTTATCTGTACCCCCTTGTTCTTTGCAGCATTATTCATAATAGCTAAGATAGGGAAACAATTCATTTGTCTTGTTGACGAATGGACAAAGAAACTATGGCATAAACATGCATGGACTATTATTTAGCCTTAAAAAATAAAGAAGTACTGAAATATATGAGAACGCGGATAAAACAAGGGGACATTATACTACATGAAATAAGGCAGCTGCAAACAGACATACACTGCATTATTCCACTTACATGAGGTATCCACAGTAGTCACACACAGAGGCAGAGAATGGAATGGTGGTTTCCAGGGGTTAGGGAGAAGGAGTTGTTCACTGAGCATAAAGTTTCAGTTATACAAGATGAATATGTTCCAGACATCTGCTGTGCAACATAGTGCCTGTAATTAACAATACATATTGTGTACTTTAATATATATTAAGAGTAAATTTCATGTTAAGTTTTCTTATCACAAAAAACAAAGCAAAACCCCATAAAAGAACACAAGGAAATTTTGGGAAGTGGATAGATATGTTTAAGTACCTTGGTTGTGACAGTGGTGTCACAGGTATATGCATAAACCTTAACTCATCAAGATGTATACATTAAAGAGGTGCCTGGGTGACTCGGTTAAGCGTCCAACTCTTGATTTTGCTTCAGGTCATGATCTCACGGTTTGAGGTTGAGCCCTGTGTCAGGCTCACTGTGACAACCTGGAACCTGCCTGGAATTCTCTCTTTCTCTTTCTCTGTCCCTCCCCTGCTCATTTTCTTTCTCTGTCTCTGTCTCTGTCTCTCTCTCAGTAAACTTAAAAATGTATACATTAAATATGTGCAGTTTTTTGTTTAATGATTATACCTCAAAAATATAAAAACTAAAATTAAATCAATCAACTTTTTCTTTAGAGACTTGCCTATCTTTTCTACCTTCCTTTTTTTTTTTTTTTTCATTTTAGAGAGATTGGGTGCAAGCAGGGGAGGGGCAGAGCACTCAGCACAGAGCCCAAAGCAGAGCTTGATCCCACAGTCCTGGGATCGTGACTTGAGCCAAAATCAAGAGTTGGACGCTGAACTTACTGAGCCACCCAGGCATCTCTTTTTTCTGCCTTCTACTTTGAAATCCTTACTGCCTTCAGATATATCCTCTATAGAGCTGTGTTGATTTACTGAAATGTGTTCCTTACATGTGTCTATGATTGCTTCTGTCTACATCCCTCTTCTGGAGGATACAGTCCCCATTGGGAATGTTCAAATGGAATGTTCCACCCAAGTTTTCTGCTTTGCTCTGTTTCTGTTTTCTACAGTTTTTCTTTTCCTTTATAAAAAATTTTGTTTCTTTTTTTTGGGAGAGAGAAAGAGATAGAGCACGAGCAAGAGAAGGGCAGAGAGAGAGAGAGAGACATAGAATCCGAAGCAGGCTCCAGGCTGTGATCTGTCAGCCCAGAGCCCGACGCGCGGCTCCAACCCATGAACCGTGAGATCATGACCTGAGTTGAAGTTGGACCATTGAGCCACACAGGTGTCCCTAGACCATTCACATTTGTCTATCTGTCTAATTATAAAACTTTGTTATTTATAATTTAATTTTTTTGACTTACATCCAGATTAGTCAGCATATAGGGTGACAGTGATTTCAGGAGTAGATTCCTTCATGCCCCTTACCCATTTAGCCCATCCCCCCTTCCACAACCCCTCCAGTAACCCTCTGTTCTCCATATTTAAGAGTCTGTTATGTTTTGTCCCCCTCTCTGTTTTTATATTATTTTTGCTTCCCTTCCCATATGAGTGAAGTCCTATGATATGTCTTTATCTAATTTCACTTAGCATAATACCCTCTAGTTCCATCCACATGGTTGCAAGTGGCAAGATTTCATTCCTTTTGATTGCTGAGTAATAATCCACTATATGTATATACCATATCTTCTTTATTCATCCATTGATGGACATTTGGGCTCTTTCCATACTTTGGCTGTTGTTGATAGTGCTGCTATAAACATAGGGGTGCATGTGTCCCTTCAAAACAGCACACCTGTGTCCCTTGAAATACTACCTAGTAGTACAATTGCTGGGTCGTAGGGTAGTTCTATTTTTAATTTTTTGAGGAACCTTCATACTGTTTCCCAGAGTGGCTGCACCAGCTTGGATTCCCAACAAAAGTGCAAAAGAGATCCTCTTTGTCTGCATTCTCCCCAACATCTGTTCTTGCCTGAGTTGCTAATGTAAGCCATTCTGACAGGTGGGAGGGGGTATCTCATTGTAGTTTTGATTTGTATTTCCCTGATGATGAGTGATGTTGAGCATTTTTCATGTGTCAGTTGGCCATCTGGGTGTCTTCTTTGGAGAAGCGTCTATTCATGTCTTTTGGCCATTTCTTTACTGGATGATTTGTTTTTTGGGTGTTGAGTTTGATAAGTTCTTTATAGATTTTGGATACTAACCTTTTATCTGATATGGCGTTTGCAAATATCTTCTCCCATTCTGTCAGTTGCCTTTTAGTTTTGCTGATTGTTTCCTTCACTGTGCAGAAGCTTTTTATTTTGATGAGGTCCCAGTAGTTCATTTTTGCTTTCATTTCCCTTGCCTCCAGAGATGTGTTGAAGTTGCTGCGGCCAAGATCAAAGAGGTTTTGCCTGCTTTCTCCTTGGGGATTTTGATGGCTTCCTGTCTTACATTGAGGTCTTTCATCCATTTTGAGTTTATTTTTGTGTATGGTGTAAGAAAGTGGTACAGGTTCATTCTTCATGTCACTGTCCAGTTTTCCCAGCACCACTTATTGAAGAGACTGTCTTTATTCCATTGGGTATTCTTTCCTGCTTTGTCAAAGATTAGTTGGCCATACGTTTGTGGGTCCATTTCTGGGTTCTCTATTGTGTTCCATTGATCTGAGTGTCTGTTCTTGTGCCAATACCATGCTGTCTTGATGATTACAGCTTTGTAGTATATATAGCTTGAAGTCTGGGATTGTGATGTCTCCTGCTTTGGTTTTCTTTTTCAAGATTGCTTTGGCTATTTGGGGTCTTCTCTGGTTCCATACAGATTTTAGGATTATTTGTTCTAGCTCTGTGAAGAATGCTGGTGTTATTTTGATAGGGATTGCATTGAATATGTAGATTGCTTTGGGTAGTATCAACATTCTGACAATATTTGTTCTTCCTATCCAGGAGCATGGAATTTTTTCCCATTTTTTTTTGTGTCTTCTTCAGTTCCTTTCATAAGATTTCTACAGTTTTCAGTGTATAGATTTTTCACCTCTTTGGTTAGATTTATTCTGAGATATTTTAAGGTTTTTGGTGCAGTTGTAAATACATTTTGGGGCAAATTGTAAATGATTTCTCTTTCTGTTGCTTCATTGTTGGTGAATAGGAATGCAACCATTTCCTGTGCATTGATTTTATATCCTGCAACTTTGTGGCATTCATGAATCCGTTCTAGCAGTTTTTGGTGGAATCTTTAGGGTTTTCCACATAGAGTATCATGTCATCTGCGAAGAGTGAAAGTTTGACCTTCTCCTGGCCTATTTGGATGCCTTTTATTTCTTTGTGTTGCCTAATTGCAGAGGCTAAGATTTCCAATACTATGTTGAATAAGAGTGGCGAGAGTGGACATCCCTGTCTTATTCCTGACCTTAGGGGGAAAGCTCTCAGTTTTTCCCCATTGAGGATGATATTAGCGTTGGGTCTTTCATATATGGCTTTTATGATCTCTGGTATGCTCCTTCTATCCCTACTTTCTTGAGGGTTTTTATCAAGAAACCATGCTGTATTTTGTCAAATGCTTTCTCTGCATCTATTGAGGGAATCATATGGTTCTTGTATTTTTATTGATGTGATGAATCATGTTAATTGTTTTCCGGATATTGAACCAGCCCTGAATCTCAGGTATAAATCCTACTTGGTCGTGGTGAAATTTTTTTTAATGTATTGTTGGATCCAGTTGGCTAATATCTTGTTGAGGATTTTTGCATCCATGTTCATCAGGGAAATTGGTATAGTTCTCCTTTTTAGTGGGGTCTCTGTCTGATTTTGGAATCAAGGTAATGCTGGCTTCATAGATAGAGTTTGGAAGTTTTCATTGCATTTCTATTTTTTGGAATAGCTTCAAGACAATAGCTGTTAACTCTTCATTAAATGTTTGGTAGAATTCCCCTGGAAAGCCATCTGGCCCTGGACTCTTGTTTTTTGGGAGATGTTTGATTACTAATTCGGTTTCCTTACTGGTTATGGGTCTGTTCAAATTTTCTATTTCTTCCTGTTTCGGTTTGGTAGTGTGTATGTTTCTAGGAATTTGTCTATTTCTTCTAGATTGCCCATTTAATTGGCATATATTGCTCATAATATTCTCTTATTGTTTTTATTCCTGCTGTGTTGTGATCTCTGTTTTTTTTTGGTTTCAATAGCATTAATTTCTGCTCTGATCTTTATTATTTCCTGTCTTCTGCTGGTTTTGGATTTTATTTGCTGTCTTTTTCCAGCTCTTTAAGGTGTAAGGTTAGGTTGTGTGTCTGAGGTCTTTCTTCCTTCTTTAGGAAGGCCTGGATTGCTATATACTTTCCTCTTATGACCACCTTTGCTGCATCCTAGAGGTTTTGGGTTGTGGTGTTATCATTTTCATTGACTTCCATATATTTTTAATTTCCTCTTTAACTTCTTGGTTGGTCCATTCATTCTTTAATAGGATATTCTTCATTCTCCAACTATTTGTTACCTTTCTGAATTTTTTCTCGTGGTTGATTTCAAGTTTCATAGCTTTGTGGTATGAAAATATGCTTGGTATGATCTCGATCTTTTTGTACTTGCTGAGGGCTGATTTGTGTCCCAGTTTGTGGTCTATTCTGGAAAATGTTCCATGTGCACTGGAGAAGAATGTATATTCCATTGCTTTGGGATAAAATGTTCTGAATATATCTGTTAAGTCCATCTGGTCCAGGGTGTCATTTAAAGCCATTGTTTCCTTGTTGATTTTTTGATTAGATGATCTGTCCATTGCTGTGTGTGGGGTGTTGAAGTCTACTATTAGGGTATTACTATCGATGAGTTAGTTTATGGGTGTGATTAGTTGATGTATATATTTGGTCCTCCCACATTTGGCGCATAAATGTTTACAATTGTTAGGTCTTCTTGTTCTATAGACCCCTTGATTATGATATAATGCCCTTCTGCATCTCTTGATGCAGTCTTTATTTTAAAGTCTGGATTGTCTGATACAAGTATGGCTACTCAGGCTTTCTTTTGTTGACCATTTGCATGATAGATAGTTCTCCATCCCATTACTTTCAATCTGAAGGCATCTTTAGGTCTCAAGTGGGTCTCTTGTAAACAGCATATAGATGGATCTTGTTTTCTTATCCATTCTGTTACCCTATGTCTTTTTATTGGAGCATTTACTCCATTAATGTTTAGAGTGAGTACTGAAAGATATGAATTTATTGCCTTTATGTTGCTTGTAGAGTTGGAGTTTCTGGTGGTGTTCTCTGGTCCTTTCTTATCTTTGTTGCTTTTGGTACTTACTTACATATTTATTTATTCCTTCCTTCCTTCCTTCATTTATTTTTTTCTCTCCTAAGAGAGTCCCTCCCTTAAAATTTCTTGCAGGGCTGGTTTAGTGGTCACAAATTCCTTTAATTTTTGTTTGGGAAATGTTTTTTAAAAAATTTTTTAATGTTTATTTTTGAGAGAGAGAAAGAGAGCATGAACAGGGGAGGGGCAGAGAGAGGGAGATGCAGAATCCGAAGCAGACTCCAAGCTCCAAGCTGTCAGCACAGAGCCCGATGTGGGGCTTGAACCCATGGGCTGTGAGATCATGACCCGAGCTGAAGTTAGGCCCCCCTGTCTGGGAAGCTTTTTATCTCTCCTTCTATTTTGAATAACAGCCTTACTGGATAAAGCATTCTTGGCTGCATATTTTTTTTGATTCAGCGCATTGAATATATCCTGCCACTCCTTTCTGGCCTCCCAACTTTATGTGGATAGGTTTGCTGCAAACCTGATCTGTCTTCCCTTGTAGGTTAAGGACTTTTTTTCCTTGCTGCTTTCGTGATTCTGTCCTTGCATGAGTATTTTGTGAATTTGATTATGATATGTCTTGTTGATGGTCAGTTTTTGTTGAATCTAATGGGAGTCTTCTGTGCTTCTTGGATTTTGATGTCTTTGTCTTTCCCCAGGTTAGGAAAGTTTTCTGCTATGATTTGCTCACATAACCCTTCTACCTCTATTTCTCTCTCTTCCTCTTCTGGGACCCCTATGATTCTGATGTTGTTCCTTTTTAATGAGTCACTGATTTCTCTAATTCTTAAATTGTGCTCTTTTGCCATAATCTCCCTCTTTTTTTTCTGCTTCATTATTCTCCATAAGTTTGGTCTCTTTATCGCTGATTCTCTGTTCTGCCTCATCCATCCTTTCCACCACGGCATCCATTTGAGATTGCAGCTCAATTAGCATTTTTTAATTTCATCCTGACTAGCTTTTACTTCTTTTATCTCTTCAGAAGGGGATCTAATCTATTTTCAACTCCAACTAGTATTCTTATTATTTTGATTCTAAATTCTGGTTCATACGTCTTGCTTGTATCTCTGTTGGTTAAGTCCCTGGCTGTCATTTCTTCCTGCTCTTTCTTTTGAGGTGAATTCCTTCATTTTGTCATTTTGAAGGGAGAAAAGGAATTAATGAGGTAGAAGTATTTAAAATAAAAAAATTAAAACTAAAAAATACCAGAATTAAAAAATTAAACACACACACACACATATACACACAATCGAATAAATGATGCTAGATCCTAGGTATGTTTTGGTTTGGGTGTTGAATGTGGCTTGTTTGTTTAGAGAAAAAAGGGGGAAAAAAGAAAAAAGGAAATTGAAAATTTGAAAAAATGAATACTCTGAAGTATACTAAAATGAAATGATGGAAGTAAAATAGAATTTGAAAGAAATTACCGCAAAGTAGACAACATAGTATAAAAAAATGAAAGAAAAATATTTTTAATAAATTTGAAAGTGAAAATGAATTTTTTTCCTTTTCTGTATTCAAGAAAAGAAATGAAAAAGAGAAAATGAAATGAAGAAAATTGAATAGTTGGACCGGCTAACAGACTGAAATACGACTGAAATTACTTTGTTTTCCCCTGCAAGTCAAACTCTGAAGCGCTTTATAGTCCTTAAACTAAGCAGGTAGAGTGATTTGTGGCCCAGTTGGGCGGGGCTTAGTGTAATGGCTCCGTTCTCCACTAGATGGCGCTGCTATTCCACTGGGGTGGATTGTTGTGGTGCTTGTAGGTATGTGTGCGCATGCATGGGAGTGGTGAAAATGGCATCACCCAGCTATCCAGTCTCTAGTATCAGAATTCTGTTCTCCCTGATCAGCAATCGCACACCCATCCTTTGTCTTCAGCTTCCGTCCACTCCCTGCTTCCACACTGTTTGTGAACCAAGCAGCTGGCAGCACCTCCCTCCTGAGTTTTGTCTCAGATGCAGCTGCCTTCCCCGGCCCCCCACTTCTGAGGGACTGCGGTTTTGACCCTCTCCGCCCCTCTGCAGAGGGTCTCACCAAGCAATGGCTGGGTGCCAGCCACACCCAAGAATGCTTGCAGGACTGTGCTGTTGCTGATGCCCAAAGATTGCGGCCAGGTGCCAGCCTGCCCCAGAAAAAGTTCACTAGACAGTGTAGCAGCAGTGCCTCAGGGATTATGGAAAATCACAACACACATCTGGCACCAGGCTTCACCCCCAGTGACCTTGTTCTAGCACCAGCAAATGTGGCCATTCTCTGGGGTGTTCTGGGCCCAGGTGGTCTCAAAGCGTCTATCAAATGGCCTTCCAGTAGTGGAACCGTTTCTCCCTGTGTGGCCTGAGAACCTCCTGGACCCCATTCTGCTCCTGGGGATTTGCCCTTCCCACCAGAGCGCCGCCAGGTATTGAGCTGCAGAGTTTCAGACCTGCACTCCCCCTGTTTACAGTCTTAATGGAGTTTAAACCCTCTCCTTTCTCCCTTTTTAGTTCAATCCCTGCAGCTGTTTCCAATTTTCCACTTTCTCTCCAGCTGCTTTTGGGGAGGGGTGCTTTTCCCGTGTTCCAGGCCCCCCCCCACCCCGTCTCCATCCTGTCTCCTCATGCAAAAGAAGTTCCCTGCCCTCTGCAGCCATTCTCTTCCCAAGTTCACCTCTCCACCCCATGTACCTGCTGAATTCTGTGGTTCAGGTTGTCCAGATTGTTGTGTTAATCCTCAGATCAGTTTTCTAGGTGTGCAGGCTGGTTTAATGTTGGTCTGGCTGTATTTCATGGACATGAGACACACAAAAAACTTCCATGCTGTTCCGCCATCTTGGCTCCTCCCCTAGACCATTCACATTTAAAGTGATGATTGATATAGTTGGATTAAAAAGTACCACATTTGTAACTGTTTTGTTGCCTTTCATTCCTTTGCTTTAATCTCCCCTCTTTTTCTGCCTGTCAGGCTTTAATTTTACCTGATTTTCCCCACTTAAATTTTTTATTATTTTAATTTCATTATATTCTGTTTTTTCAAAGTTGCCATAAATATGTGTTTTTAAGGTTTTTTATTGTTTATTTTTGAGAGAGAGACAGAGTATGAGTGAGGGAGGGGCAGAGAGAGAGGGAGATACAGAATTTTAAACAGGCTTCAAGCTCTGAGCTGTCAGCACAGAACCCAATGCGGGAGCTTGTACTCCAAATCCGTGAGATCATGACCTGAGCCAAAGTTGGACGCTTAACAGATTGAGCCACCCAGGCGCCCCTCTGTAGTTTTTCGACAGGAAATTTCAAGAATCTCAGTCTTAGAGAAATAATTTCTATTTTAGTTTTCAGAATTTTAACTGGGAATTTAGAGTAATTGAGAAAATGTGTATTTTCTAGGTATCTCATAATAACATATTTCAGTAGTGAAAAGCTATTAGAAAAGCTGTTAGAATTTAAGCATTTGCTATTATGACATAGATTATATTTTCAAAATACTATATTTTAAAATGAAAGATTAGATTTTAAAATACTGTGAGTTGAAACATGTAAAGTGTGTGTACTTTGGAAAAAACAATGATTAGAAGGATATAGAACAAAATGTTAGCAGTGGTTATCCATGGATTGCAGGATTGTGCGTTTTATGTGTAATTTTTACTTTCATTTATATACTTTTCTCTGATTTATTATTTTTTAAAAAGCAAAGTACATGTATATATTTTCTTGTAGTTACAACTTATTTCCATTTAGGAAAAAAATCAGTTACAATTCACAAATTTAGCAATTACCTTGTATAACAGTTTGCTTTCCTTTCATAGGTTTTCATATATAATCCTAAACCCACTGTATTTATTGCCACATTCTTGATAAAACCTATCCTGTTTTCAAAGAAATATTTTTTATTCTGGAGAAACATTTCTTTCCCTTAACATTTAATGTAGACAAATAGGTTTTGAAGTTTTCTACTTACTTACCCTGATGTTTGCCTTGTTAAAACCAGAATCAGTTTGGAATGGTAATTCCTAGCCCTGTGTTGAGTGGCAGCTGTGAGAATTGTTTGCCAAGTTTGTGGGTCTGAAATGTGTACCTTACCAGTGATGTTATGTACCTTGCCAGCAGGAGGCATACATATTCTGGCCATAGTCCCTAAATTAAATATTACAAGAAGCCAAACAACTTTATTTCTACTTCTATAGATGTGATGGGATGGATTGTTCTGAAAATTGAAAGTCCCAGAAAATCTTTTCCACATTAGGATGTAATATATTGGCATAGAAATGATATGATCCATTAAATGAAGACTTTTATATCTTAATGGGATCCTGAAAATAATCCAGGAAAATGAGTGTGTTTGACCAGCATGAGAATTCAGCTGTGAAGATATAATGTATCCAGGGTCTCATGGCAACTATTGGCATTTAACAAATGGTTATTGAATAGCTACTTTGTGCCAGGCACTATGTTAAATATTAGGAGTCTTTATTGTTTCTGTTTAGTTTTAAATTATTCCTGGTGTCTTCATAGTTTTGACCTTAGGAGGTTTTTATTCTGCTGTAAATGATTTCTTTATTCTCTGAAAACCTGTTATTGAATGTTAACATACAGTAATGATTCACATTTTATTTGTCTGATATGTTGTTCTTCATTATATACTATTTTCTCATATTTTCCTCTATGTAAAGTGTCTCTCATTTGAAACATATTTTATTTTCAACTACATAAAAATTAAAAATCTCACTGAAGCAAACACAATGGAAAAATATAAAGATTTCTCACACGTGCACATACACATACCTTGCATGCACAATTGTATGCATAATTGTGTGTACCTTGTATGCACAATTTGCATACAAATACAAGTATGTGCTCACTTCCAAGGGTAGTCTCTACTGCTGTCAACCTTGGCGTGCACACTTCCTGATACTGTTTTCTGTGCATTTAGAGTTGTACACAGATAAACAAATAACAATAGTTATTTTACACAACTGTTTCATAATGTTAACATTTTACCACACAATTTGCTTTTCTTAAGTTAAATTTCTACTTTAAAATTTTTCTGTCAGACACATGAGCCTGTTTTTCTTAGTGACTTCATGATATTTCACAGGGTAATTCATAGAATAATAATGAATACTGTGTTCAGAATATCTGCTATGAATCTCCTTACCCACTTTGTACAGTGTGTGAATTTTTGTATAAATAAATAGAAATGGATCACAAGGCCAAATAGGCTAACTTTTCAGTACTGGCTTTTCAGTTACTGCTAAATGGCCCTTAAAGTGGTACTGCAGATTATGTCTTATTATTCCTTAATCCACACCACGTATTCTCACCTTGACTGACCTACAACTTCTATAAGAAGATTATAGGACCAAATACCCACATGTAATTTAACTTTGCTGGTTGGGATGTTTGTGTGGAAAGACTGGAGTTAGTTCTTGCTATAGAATGGAACCACAGGTGCAAAAACTCAATTGTAAGAAATGCTGCAGTGCCATTAAAACATTTAACATATGTGGCATGTCTGTAGAATGGTTTTCAAGAGAGGGAGGGGAAGGTGGTAGTGGACTAGAAAAACAACATTGGCAGAAGTTATAGACCAGAGTAGCTTTATCTTTATTCTAAACTGAAATTTTTTTGGATGGCTAAGTATTAGAAGAAGGAACCAGAGATTCCTATATATATACATACATTGGAGTATAGTATTGTCTGAACTCACCTCTGTAAAAACTGCTGGTGAGTAACCTGTCTGCTAAAATTCCTTGGATATTTTCATACTCAACCGGTAAGCTTATTTTTATCAAGTAAGACTTTTGTAGATGCTTTTTTCAAAGCTGCAATCACATATGATTAGCAACACTTGCTTCAGTGTCATTTTTGAACTCAAAAACAAAGTAATTTTCTTCTTAATTTGTTTCTGGAGTTGGGAGAAATGCACACGCACACACTCCACTATTCCAGATTTCTAACTACTTAGAGCAGGTTCAGCTTTATGGGTAAGAACTGAATTTTTATTTTTCTCTCTTCATATTGTCCTCACAGTTCCTGCCGAGTGAAAGTTCACATGCAGATGTACCAAAATCATCCTACAAACCTGTCATTTCACCCGTATTGTTTTCATAAATTTGCTACCTCCCTTGGTGCAAACATATGATTTTCTTCTTCAGTTCACCTGAAAATTGCTTCTTCAAGCCTTCATTTGGAACGGTTTGGATTTGGGTGTTGTCAGCAGTGTAGGGATATATTTGAATATAAGCCATACTCCCTAGATCTAGGGCGATGTCATCAATCACATGTGTGTCAGGGACTCTTTTTGTGGCCTCACAAATCTTTGGCTCCAGAATGAGCTAAGCCCCTCACTTATGAGCAGGGTCCACTGCTGCACTTGATGGAGTCTTTCTATCAATTTCTAGATGACTGGAGCATGGTTTTTTTCCCAGATGAAGTTTGTACGTGTGAATGTGTTCATTGAATGTAAAGCTTTTTTTCTAAAAGTTTTAAAATACTCCAGCTGAAGAGAGTTTTATTTAACAGAGCCACTTTTAGAGGCCACTAAAGTTCAAGTACAAGTAGACTAAAGAATTTATATTCCTCCCTGAATTTGGCATTTGAAACCACTAAAGGAATGTTCCAAATATGGGCAGTTGTTCTAGATTGAATAGATCTGTCCTAAGCAGAGAATATGAGGGGAAATCACATTATCCAATGTAATCACTTTTTAAATTCGGAAGGGAACCATAATCTACACTGAAAAAATTAGAAAATATAAAAAAGGAAAAAATTCCAATAAAATTAGCAAAGAACATACCTATATGTGTTAGATTATTTCCTTCTAACGTCATTTGTATCTATATGTTTGTCTATTTAAGATTCTATTTGCATATTATATCTTAACTAACTCATAACTAATATTTATCAAGCACTCAGGTAATGTACACATTCCTATTATTTTCTCATTCTAGTTCTAGTGAAAAATCGAGTGTATATGTATTATTACTTTCATTTAATAGTTGTGAAGTCTAAAGCTTAGAGTAGCAAATTTTCCAGGGTACAAATTTAGTAAGTTTGGCTCTTTGCCTGTGCACAACTGTGTGGCATTGTCTTCACTTTGCAGTTAACATAATCATATTGTATTCATTGCCCATGGTGCTTTGTAGTCTGTATAACAGTAATTCCTAATGACAAAACCGTGTCCATTAAGTGGAGGTGCTGTAAAAATGGAATTATTCTAGAGTTGAAAGTTGTAGGTACATTTTAAAAATTCAGCAGAATATTTTGTTAAATGTATGTTGCAGTAATCTTTTTCATATTATGCATTATTTTCTTAGAATATAGGTCCGTGATAAAAATTTATACCAAAAACAGAAAAGTTGATGTTTCCAATACTCATATTTAAAAAAATTTTTTAATGTTTACTTATTTTTGACAGAGAGAGAGACAGAGTGTAAGTAGGAGAGGGGCAGAGAGAGAGGGAGACAGAATCTGAAGCAGGCTCGGGGCTCTGAGCTCTCAGTACAGAGCCCGACATGAACCCACGAACCATGAGATCATGACCTGAGTTAAGGTTGGATGCTTAACCAACTGAGCCACCCAGGTGCCCTGTCATTTTCAGTACTCCTGATTGTGTAATTACCAGATAGTTTTCCAAAAAAGTTTATATTGATTTCAAGATTTACCAGTAATTCCAGCATCTTTAATTTTAGCTTTCATGAAATCTTTGAAAGAGAATTTGACTGAAATAATAATCCAGATAGTTTAATGATGATTAAAATAATGAGTTAAAGCTTTTTATCCCCTCTCCCAAGTATCCACTTCATGGAGTATTGAATGTTCCAGCTTCTTGTACTTGCTTCTAAGATATTTTCTGTGGTCCAAGTTTCTTTTCTTTTCTTTTCTTTTCTTTTCTTTTCTTTTCTTTTCTTTTCTTTTCTTTTCTCTTCTTTTCTCTTCTCTTCTCTTCTCTTCTCTTCTCTTCTCTTCTCTTCTCTTCTCTTCAAAAATAGTGTGACATGCATTTTTTAATCTAATTAGTTGCCTAAAAAATGGAGGTCACATTACTTCGTAGATGATACAGATACATCAGATAACCTCAGAGAAGGCTCTTTTTCCTTGTTTTTGCCACTTTCTTGAGTGGTAAATTGCTCTTTGGTTGTTACTTGTGCTTGTCTGCTTATTTTGAGATGCAAGGGGTGGGGGTCTCTGTGTTCCTGGCCCAGCCTGGAGTCCTGAGTCTCTGGTTCTTGGGTTGGATTCTCTCAGTGATCCTGCCACTGCTCTGTGTATTAGGAAACATTTAATGGATTGAGTCCAGGTTTCCTGCCCCTTCCCTGAGGGGATGAAGCCTTTTTCCTTTTCTCTTTCTCCACTTGTCCCAGTCACGGTGGATCTTTTATTCTGTCTTCTTAGGCATAGGGTTTGCTGCCTTTTCGTTGGTGGCTTACACCCTCCATTATTTAGTGGAGAAGACACCAGCTGGTACTTTGTGTTTTTCTCCAGGGGCTGCCACTCTGTGTGTTCTGGCCTGCAGCACCACAAGAGGCTTTCCCCAGGCTTCCCCCCACTCCCGCTCTTGGTCGTATAGATTTCTTATGCACCCTCTGAGTCCATGGAGAAGAGTCTCTAGTGGGTGCAAGAGTCTGCGACTTTTAGGGCTTCTATTCTCTCCCGCTAGCTCACACTGGTGAGCCCTGTTCACTAAAAACATAGCTGAATTCCTTGTATCATCTTGTATGAAGATCTCATCGTCCTCCTGGTGCAGCTATTATGACTGTGCTCATGCCCTGTCTTTCCTTTGATAACAGTTGGTTCTATTTCCTCACCTTTTAATGTGTCCAAGAACCATTATAATTTTGTAAATTATCCTGCTTTTTCTTGTCATTAGGTTGGGAATGACACTCTAACCAGGTTTATACATCTTAGGCAGAAACCTGAAGTCTGCTTCCATTTATGAAAAGCATTTTATAAGTTACAGGATTTGTTGTTTGTAGGTAGTTGTTGTTTTGTTGTGTGTCAGAACTTTAAGGATGTTCTAGCTTTTCTTTGCCTTCAGTTGCTCCTGATGAGAAGTCACTGGTGTTTAAATCGGTGTTTCCTGCATGTAAGATACCTTTTGTTTTTGCTTGTTCCCTCACCACCCCCCCCCCACTGCTTTCAATGTTTTCTCTGCAATTTTTGAGTGTTTTCCTATGATGTTTTGAGAACTGTGCTCTTCCCTTTTTCCAACTGTGTTCTTCTTCTTCTCTAGAATCTTCTTCATGATACTGTTTTTTGTTTTAAATTTATTTTTCAGTAGTTTCTCCAGAATTGATCAATGTTACCTGTAGGATAATTAGTTAGGAAGGACTGTTAAAACCATATCAAAAGTGGATTGCAAACAATTTGCTTTTACTTCAACCTTCATTCTGTGACCGTGGTTGTCCATATACATGGCAAGTCTGATGTGATATAACCTTACTTTTCTGCTTAGCCTGGCCATCCTCTGTGCCCCCAGATGTTAGTTCATCAGGTCCTGCAAAACTGTTGAGCTGGTGGCCGCTGCAATACCACTGGGACGTTGTCAACTTTGGTGACTCTAGCAGTCTGCAGATATGACCCCCTTTACTGGTTAATTTTAGAAGCTCCTCGGGTGATCCTAAAACCTGATCAATTTTAAAAACCACTTAAACAGGTTCTTATTCTACAGTTTTCATGACAAATTGAGTTTTAAAGGTTGTAGAGGACTTAGAATTGTGGAAGAGTGGAAAAAATTATTCTTGACAGCGGCAGTAGTACAATCAAAGAAAGAGCCAGAAAAGTGAGGTGAATGTAATTACTGCTGCATTGCTGGAATAGAGCATGCGAACTGCAGATTAGTTTGGGGCCAGGTTTTGGATGGCCTTGGAAGTCAAGCTAAGGATACTAGGGTTCATTCTCTAGATAATAGCAACTCAATTAAGGTTTTTTGAAATGAAGAATAACATGATTAGTGCAGCCCACAAAAAAGAGACTAATCTACTAGCTTGAATAGCCCTGACTGACATCAAGAGACTAGAAGTGAAAAGACTATTTGCAGTATTCTAGGAGAGAGTAATTGTGGGCTTGAAGGAGAGTTTGGTCACTGGAATGTAAAGGTTGTGATAGATGTGAAAGCTAATAAGGCAAAGGAATCAATAGAGGAGAGGGCAGTGTCAAGGGTAGCACTGAGGTTTTAAATGCAAATGATTAGGAGACCAGGCTGTCATTTATAGCAACTGGGAACAGAAGCATAAGCAGCTTTGGGGAAAAGATAAAACATTTAATTGGGGTTAAAATTATTTGAGGGGTTGGTGGTACTTCCAGTTGTTGGTGATACATCAAACTAGTTCAAGTTCATTAATGCAAATGCACAGTTCATCAGGCATGCAAACTTTCTATTTGTAATAGTAAAATTCTATAATTGAGATTTTTCTCACTTTTATCCAGAATACCCTGTGGATATACTGAATTAATATTCCAACTTATTCACTTTGCATTTAATATGTAATGTTTGATTTCTAATAGGAATTTGATTTTTCAAAGAGTTCTCAAAACTTTGAATCATTTAAAGAATGAATCAAGAAATTAGATTTACTTACTGTAGTACAAATTCTTAAGACTAATTATCCTCTGTTTTCTTTTGTGATTAATTTTGACATTATGTTTACTTTTTGTGTTAATTCCATTTTTAATCTGTATTTGAATTTAGTTTTTATCAAATTATAATGCATATACAGAATAACACAGTAAAAATGGACCTTGAAGAATTTTCACGAATGTCCTTCTGTGTGACCCCTTCATTTTATTAGCCACCTTCTGCAAAGAAGCCACTTGTTTCACTGTAGGTTAGTTTTGCCTGAATGGAATCATACAGTATGTACTATTTTGTGTGTGGTTTCTTTTAGTCAAAGTTGCATGTGCGCTGTTGTTCCATCCTGTTGCATTAGAAATATGGTATTTATTTTTATGAATTCCACTAATCTTTATTGACATTTGCCTTGTTTCTGGTTTGCTGCTATTCACATAATGTTATTATAATGTAGTTAGGCAAATCGTTCAGTCAGTATATGTATGCAATTTTATTAGGTTTGTATTTAGATTTGTGATTGTTAGTGGGGGATTGATAGGGTATGAACATGTCTGTCTTTTGTAGAAAGCCCCAGTTTTCCACAGTGGAAATGATGAGAGTTCCAGGTTCTCCTCATCTTAGCAGTGCTCAGTGTTTTCAGACTTTTACATTACAGTCATGTTAATATATATGCACATGTAGATTGTTGTGGAGTTAGTTTACATTTTTCTGGTGATTAAGGAGACTGAATGCTTTTTCGTGTTTATTGATCATGACATATCCTCTTTTGAGAAGTTGCAAAAGACTCTTGGCCATTTGTCTTGGTTGTCTTCTACATCTTGATTGTTATAAATTTTTCCTATATTCTGAATATGGGCCTCTTGTTTATGAAATACATTGTGAATATATGCTTCTACTCTGGCATACATCTTTACTCTCTTAATAGTCTCTTCTGATGAGGATCCCTTCTTTATTTTAATTTGATTTATCAATATTTTTATTTATAATTACCCCATAAGAAAACTTGCCTATTTCTCCTATCTTAAGTTCCAAAGATTTTTTTACTATATATCTTAAAAATTTTTATTCCCTGTATTCTTCTATACTTTTATTTGTATGATGTGAGGTAGGTTGTCCAGTTTAATGGTCATCCATATAGATTGACCAAGTGCATATCCTAATACAATGACCAAACTAATTCATCAAAAAGTCTATTCTGTTGCAACCAAACATTTGTCACTCATCAAGTCTCTACTTAAATGTAATCTGAATCTTGTTCCATTTCGTACATCTGTCTGCCTTTGCTTGACTCAGTACAGCATTCTCTTACATATTCTTTTTCTACAACAAATTTTGATATCTTGTTATGTAAGTCCTCCAGTTTTTTTGGGGGGGCTTTTTAAAGAAAAGATAGATTTGGCTCTTCTTGTCCACTTACATTTTCCATACAAATTTTAGAAAAAGTCTGCAAGTTTAAAAAACAAATGCGGGTATTTTGATTGAGAGTGCACAAAATCTACATATCGATTTAAGAAAACACAAATTTTGGGGTGCGTGGGTGGCTTAGTCGGTTGAATGACCAACTTCATCTTGGCTTAAGATCTCATGGTTCATGGGTTCGAGCCCTGTGTCAGGCTCTGTGCTGACAGCTCAGAGCCTGCAGACTGCTCTGGATTTTGTGTCTCCCTCTCTCTCTGCCCCTCACCCACTCATGCTGTGTGTGTCAAAAATGTTAAAGAAAAAAATAAATCTTTACAATATTAATCCTTTTGCTCATGAATAAGTCATAACCCTCATTACCTTACATCTTTATTTTCTTTTGATAATTTTGTATAATTCCTTTTCTTTTAAGTTTAAATTTTTTAATGTTTATTTATACTTGAGAGAGAGAGCATGAGCAGGGAAGGAGCAGAGGGAGATGGAGTCAGAATCCAAAGGAGGCTCCAGGCTCTGAGCTGTCAGCACAGAGCCCGATGCGGGGCGTGGATTCATGAACCATGAGATCATGACTTGAGCTGCAGTCGGATGCTTAACCTACTGAGCCACCCAGGTGCCCTGTTAATTTTGTATAATTCTTAATTACATTTATGCCTGATATTTGATGCTTTTGATGCTATTGTAAATTGTATTATGAAAAATATTCTAATTATTGCCTTTAAATGGAAACAAAAGTGATTTTATATTAACCTTTTAACCCATAAGATTCTTAAAATCACTTATTAAGGTGAAGAATTACCTTTAGATTTATCTATATGTTTTATATACATAATATATGAACTTAAAGTTTTATTTTTTCTTCAAAATCATTATAATTTTGATATTTTTATTTATTTCTCTTGCTTGGACCTTCAAGATTATATTGAACAAAGCTGGTGATAATGGACGTCTTAGTCTCACCCTACAGTTTCATGGAGAAACTTCAGTATTCATTATTCGGTGTAATTTTTTCTTGTAAGGTATTTTTTAGATAGCTTAAGGGAATCTTCTGTTAGTATTATAGTGGGTTTTATTGTGAATGCATGAAAGAGTATTTAATATTTCTTCAGATATACTCTTGAAAACATTAATTATTTTGTTAATGCGATGAATTACATGATTTATTTTCAGATGTTAAAACCAATTGTGCATTCCCGGAATCAGTCTAACTTGTATATATTTCTGGATTATTTTTGCCAACATTTTATATATGATTTTGCACATATGTTTATGTTTTTGTCAAATTTTGGAATGATAGTTATCTTGGTCTCAAATAGGCTGAAAAATTTCCCCTTTATTCTCTAGAAAAGTTTTTAAGTAAGATTGAGGTTAATTATTTCTGAAATATTTGGAAGAATTCAATAATGAAATCATCTTGGCCTGAAGTTTCCTCTGAAGATTTTCATTTGAGCTGTCATTTTTATAGGTATAGGAATATTCAGGGGTGCCTGGGTGGCTCAGTTGGTTGAGCGTCTGACTTTGGCTCAGGTCACGATCTCAAGGTTCATGAGTTTGAGCCCCGCGTCGGGCTCTGTGCTGACAGCTTGGGGTCTGGAGCCTGCTTCAGATGCTGTGTCTCCCTCTTTCTTTGCTCCTCCCCTGCTCACACCCTGTGTCTCTCTCAAAAATAAAGACTAAAAAAAATTTATAGGTATGGGAATATTCATGTTATCTATTTCTTCTTGTGTTAGATTTATTAAATTGCATTTTACTAGCAATCTGTTCATTTTATCTAAAATTATATAAAGTCTTCATACCTTTTTACATCTTTTCTTCTTCTTTCTCCAATTTTTCATTTAAATTCCAGTTAGTTAACATATATTGTAATGTTAGTTTCAGGTGTAGAATTTAGTGATTGATCACTTATATATAACAGGTGCTCATCGCAACAAGTGCCCTCCTTACTATCCTCCATCTCTTACTCCCCCCCCCCTCCCCCTTCCACCCTCCCCTCCAAGAACCTCAGTTTGTGCTCTATAGTTAAGAGTCTGTTTCTTGGTTTGCTTCCCTTTTCCCTGCCGTGTTCAGTTCTTTTGTTTGTTAAATTCCACGTAAGTGAAATCATATAGTATTTTAATATTTTTCATTCCTAATATTATTTGGCTTTTCTTTGTCTCTCTCTTTGTCTTTGTCCCTCTCTTAAAGGTCTTTACATGGAGTCCACAGTTTTATTAAGTTATTATTTTTTTAAACTATTATTTTCCAAACTTGTCATTTAAATTTTTTTCTCTAATGGGTTCTTTTCTTTATTTTGTTAATTTTTTATCTTATTTTTACTATTGCCTTCCTTTTACTTTCATTGGATAGCTTACTGAGATGGTTACTTAGATCATTGAGTATTAGCATTTATTCTTTTTCTAAATAAGCCCTCAAGGCTATATATTTCCATCCTAGATTCTTTAAATGTGTCTCAGGAGACTCAGTATAATTTATGTTTATTGTATTTCCATTTAGCAAATTAAAAAAATAGCACAGCAACTTTAGCTTTGACTCAAATATTGGGAAATTGTCTAGTTAGATTTTTGTTACTGGTTTCTCATCTAATTCCACTTGGTTAGAGATACACATGGAATTGTTTCAATCCTTGTAATCCTGTAGTCCTCTTGCTACTTAAGGTACTAGGGTGATCAGGTGATACATAGAGTCCTGGCCTAAGTCTCTCTCACTGTGAATCCATTGGTGTCATTACTTTTCTGGTGAATTCCCCAGTCCTTCCTTGCATAACGAAGATATATATGTATAATTATAATTAGGCAGGATTCTTACATTGGTTTTCTGTCTTACGGAGAAAGAACCAGAATGTTTGTTAAAAAAACAAGTGGAAATACCTAAAATTCCTCACTGGTCAAGAGACTAAATGAGAAGCCTAATATATCCTAAGAGAAAAGGCAGATTTAGTATCACCCCATGCACTTAAAGAATGCAGGGTTGGTGATCTCCATTGTATTCCCATTCACTTAACTCATCTGAATCCTGAACATATCAGATAGATAGGGAAAATTATGGGGAAGTACCATAAATTTAACCAAGTGATAGCACTGATAACTGTTGGCATCTATTGCAGTGATAAAGGCAAATAACATCTCAATATTAGGAAAATATTCTTGACTGCAAAGACCCCTCAAGGTATCACAGGATCTCCAGGGTCTAAGAACCAAGAGTGGGAGTATTAGTGGTCTCTTTCACCATTATTCCCAGGGACCCACTTGATGAATTTGTGCTTCAGTTTCCCTGAGAGAAATGCTTCCGCCAGGGTACATATGAGAGTTCCACAAAAGCTAAAATCACAGCTGTACTTTAGTCATGCTGGTCTTTCACCATGAAGTATAGAAGGCATTTGAGAAGTTATTACACTGTTAGTGGAAATAGATCATTACTATCGTGTGGATACGGAGTTGCTGCAACATAATAATGAAGGCAGGGAAGTTCCTTGTGTTTCTGTATCTAGTAATTTACCAGAAAGGGGTAATGGCAGAGAGCATGACCTACCAAGAGCATGGTAACTGCGGTCTCAGAATCCTCAAAGATGAAGACCTGGTTTATCCCAGATCATCAGAAGCACTGGCCAATTACCTTGATTGAGTGGTAGAAGAGATAGTAAATATTAGTTACAACTTTCGGATAAACTGCAATGAGGCATGTAACTTGTTCCACTAAAACTCCTGTGCATGTTAATTAAAAAACAAAACCAAATGAAACTTGACCCTGAAGGAAAGGTGACAGGAAAGAGTACACTTAACTTGGGGGCATGAATTGTTTTGAGTATCACAAAGGTCAGACTGCAGGCTTACTGTATCTGTGTGCTCTAGATAATTGGTGGCTGCCAGTAACTGTATGTTCTGCTGTACTCATGGAAGGCTAGAAGTGCTTTGGAATTATTTAACACCCTCAGAGATATCCCTCAGTCCACGCCCGATAAGAAAGGTCATACAAACCTTACCCCCCCCAACCCCCGCCGCCACATAGGATGTAACTGAGGTATGTGCTTACATGTCCCAGAGTTATTCCAGTTGTTTGTATCCTGCTTATTTGGGTGCTTCTTATTGGTTGTCTCTCTTCCTTACATCAATTCCCACTTTAGTCTTCATGTTCCTTGCATCTCCCAAATGAACTACTTGCACTAAAATATTTATCTCTGTTCTGCTTCTGGAAAAACCCCGAATAAGGTTTGTGACCATCACTTGGTGCTGGGTTTTTCTGCCCCTTGGCCACTGCTTGGGAATTAGAAAATGCCTTACAGGTGAAAGTACTTCTAAATATCCAGCTCAATTCTATGCTCTTCTTTTCTCCCTGGGTTCTTGACCCTTCAAGTCCTTTCTGACTTGGTATCTCTCTGATGCCTTCAAACAGACTTTAAAAAATGTATCTGGCTATTACATTTGTTCCCAACGGGAGAGTTGGTACAATGTAACTGATAACCAAAATCTATTTCTTTCATAATCCATATGCGAATTAAAGAAACATTAATGAGAACTAAAAACAGTTACTGCCTTCTTCCATGATATTTTGAAAACTCAAGGAACATTTTTAAAACATACCATTCAATTTTATGGAAGCGAAAAATAACCAAGCCAAGCTCAAGGCATTCTTACATTATAACTCTTTGAGTCACCTTTGATTCTTTGTTTTCTGCTAATATCTACATCTTTGGGGAAGTTCCTTTACCCTTATTTTATGACAAAGAATTAGACTTCCAGATTTGCTATTATTTTCATGGTATGTTCAGGGAGTAATTAACAGGCTTTTAAGGATCATCCACTCATTCCTTTGGGGGTAAGGGAGTAAATATAAAACACTCATATTTCTCTTCATTTTTTATCCAGCAAGTACATTCAGGAGGAGCACAGTGTACTCTTTGGAATAAAATAGAGGTGACAGGAATGAAAAAGTGCTCATTTGAAGAGTTTACCATTAATACTCATTTTGTAGATTAATAGATCACTAGCCTCTAGGGTTAACAAGTCAGCAATTTCATAAAAATTAAATTTACATGAAAATATGGGGAAAATGAATAACATTTCAGTCTTTGTTGGTAGTAGGTCAAAAAGCCATGTCCCCACTGAATTTGGAGCTCTGCTTTACATTGACTTTTACTATGACCTGTTTTCCAGCTTCGAGTTTATTGACTGGCTGAAGGCTTCTCTCTGAACCAGTTGTTTTTTCTTTTGTAGTTTTTAGTTCCATATATTCAGGAAGCTGTGCCCATAAGTTGAGTTGTAAATACATGCTCCTTGTGACTTCTCAATTAGTGAATGCTGTGAAGTTTGAGTGTTTCCTGGAGGGTGAGAGGTTTTGCCATATAATTATATTAAGAAGTTGGACACATTGTCAGTATTATCTTGTTTGCTGATGTAAAGAGTGTCTTTTAACCCCTCACACATTGGAGAAAAGAAATTGGGGGGGGACAGCTGATACTGTATTTATTGTAAAGATTAGTGACAACCTGAATATTTATCCCATAATAAAAAGATGAAAGAGAAAAATACACCCAAATGTTACCATCAGGCCTGTTAAATGTAGACAAATGTTTTTCTTAATTCTGTTGGAGAAAGAATATAGCTGCTGATAGAATACTAGCTTCCTTCCAATGAGATGCCACCCTAAAGCAAGGGGTATGAAACTTCTGCTTTACACCTCTGAGTTTAAGATTCAAAAAGGATATTAGGGTAATATTCAATGTGTAAAAGCAGAGTAAAGGAAGCTATCCTATTGTCTTGAATTCTTTGTTCCCCTTTCTTACTTCGGTTGTAAACATCATATCAAATCCTAGAATTTGCACTCCTGGTCCAAAATTTACAATTCTTGAGAAAAGAACAGAGGTACAGCAATTTTGATTATAGTTATTGCCCACCATTGAATTCTTTGTGCTTATTTGGCCCACACAACTTGGGGTGGTTTAAACTCTGAGGCAGAGACTAAATCAAATGCTTTGAGACCGAGAAATGATCTTGTCCACATTTTTTCTTGATTGTTGTGATGGTGGTGGGTGACCTGCCAAGTGCAACTAGCAGAGGTATACAAGGAAATATTCTGACCTGGGAAAGATGGATTTAAAAAATTTCCTCATAGAGGGAAAAATAAATGTTAGATTATTTAACTTATATATTGTATTCATTCACTAGATATTTTCACTAAATATGTAAAATTTTAATATATTTGTTATTCATTCAAAATATATAGAAAACTTAAGTTTGAATATTGCTAAGTGGTTGATTTAAAAAGATTAAAAAATGATTTGCTTTCAAAGAACTGGCTAAACACTGATCATTTCGCTTCAAAGTCACACACGTATTTCACTAGCATTTGTCTTTCCAAGTATATGTCACATTTAGGGTAGGTATTTGTGATATGCTATATGTTTATGACTGTTTTTATTAATGCCATGTTACATGATTTATTTAGGACATTCAATATTTATTTCAAAAGCCTATCAGGAAAGAAAATTTAACATGCACTATCCTGAGATCAAGATAGATTTCTGTTATTTTTTTTATACATTGTGGACCTGGAAGCAAGAGTCAGTGTAGCATATGCTACTCTTATCTCAAGTAGGTTTTTTTCTCCCCTAATATTCACCAAATATTATGTTCTGTACTCAGAACACATTATTCTAATTTTACAAATAAGGAAGCGAACTTGTGAGGTCTTAAATCACATGGCTAGCATGTGTCAGATTCATCATGGAACCTCTGAATCTGGATCCTCTTTTATGATGAAGAGTACGTTAGTCAGAGAAAGACAAAAATCATATGACTTAACTCATACAAGGACTTGAAGAGACAAAACGGATGAACATAAGGGAAGGCAAACAAAAATAATAGAAAAACAGGGAGGGGGACAAAACAGAAGAGACTCATAAATATGGAGAACAAACTGAGGGTTGCTGGAGGGGTTGTGGCGGGGGATGGGCTAAATGGGGAAGGGGCACTAAGGAATCTCCTCCTGAAATCATTGTTGCACTGGATGCTAACTAACTTGGATGTAATTAAAAAAAATAAAAAATAAAATAAAATAAATAAAAGTATACTTTTCCAAAAAAAAAAAAAGTACAGTGAAACCTTGGATTGTGAGTAACTTGTTCTCTAAGTATTCTGCAAGACGAACAAACATTTCTAATAAATTTTAACTTGATAAATGAGCCATGTCTTGCAATACGAGTAGTACGTGATGCGGAACATCACATGAGCACAACTGAGCCAATGGCTCTTCTCTCTCACACGCTGCTGGATTGTGGGTGATCATTAATGCGATGTCACATTTATGTGAAATCCTCAAAAGCAAACAGAAGCAAGTGTCATTGCATAGGTTCCTTGTTAAAGTTGCACAAAAAGAAAAACATTCCATTGAGCCAATAGACAACAGTGGTTTTTCTCAGTGATAGTGAAGTCACCCTACACAGTAACCCTCCTCTCGTCTCCCTCCAGCCTCCTTCGTGTCACACCAGCCACAAAAGTTTTCAGAGATAAGTGCAAGTTAATTTGCTTATTTTTCTTTATATTTTCATTTATTATTTTGTATTATCTGCAATATTGTAATCATTTTTAAATGAATATTTTTGCGTTGTGGAATGAATAATCTGAGTTTCCATTATTTCTTACGGGGAAATTCACTTTGATATACAAGTGCTTTTGATTACAAGCATGTTTCTGGAATAAATTATGCTTACATATCAAGGTTTTACTGTATTTAGAATTTTTGTGGGGATTTTCTTCTCTTTTTTAAGTTTTTATTTAAACTCTAGTTAGCTAACATACAGTGTAATACTAGTTTCAGGTGTACAATATAGTGATTCAGTACTTCCGTACAACACCCATGCTAATCACAAGAAATGCACTCCTTAACACCCATCACCTGCTTCCCCATTCCTCCCGCCCACCTTCCCCCGGTAACCATCAGTTTGTTCTCTATAGTTAAGAGTCTGTTTCTTGATTTGCCTCTCTATATCTGTTTTTTTCCCTTTGCTTGTTGGTTTTGTTTCTTAAATTCCACGTATGAGTAAAATCCTATGGTGTTTGCCTTTCTCTGTCTGACTTATTTCCCTTAGCATTGTACCCTCTGGCTCCTTTCATGTCAGTGCAAATAGCAAGATTTCATTCTTTTTTATGTCTGAGTAATATTTCATAATATATATCTACCACATTCTTGATCCATTGATCATTTGATGGGCACTTGGGCTGTTTCCATAATTTGGTTATTGTAGATACTACTGTTATAAACTTTGGGGTTCATGTATCCTTTTGAATTGGTATTTTTGTATTCTTTGGGTAAATACCTAGTAGTGTGATTGCTGGATCAAAGGGTAGTTTAGTTTTGTTTTTAATTTTTTGAGGAACCTCCATTCTGTTTCCATAATGGTTGCACCACTATGTTTGCATTTACACCAACAGTGTAAAAAGGTTCACCTTCTCCACATTCTTGCCGACACCTGTTGATTCTTCTGTTGTTGATTTCAGCCACTCTGACAGGTGTGAGGTGATATCTCATTGTGGTTTTGATTTGCATTTCCCTGATGAAAAGTGGTGTTGAGCATCTTTTCATGTGTTTGTTGGCCATTGTATGTCTTTAGAAAAATGTCTATTCATGTCTTCTGCCCATTTTTAATTGGATTTTATTTTTTGAGTATTGAGTTTTATAAGTTCCTTATATATTTTGGATACTAGCTTTTATCGGATCTGTCATTTGCAAATATCTTCTCCCATTCTGTAGGTTATCTTTTAGTTTTGTTGATTATTTCCTTTGCTGTACAGAAGCTTTTTATTTTGATGTAGTTCCATTAGATTATTTTTGCTTTTGTTTCCCTTGCCTCTGGCAACATGTCTAATAAAAAGTTGCTATTATTGATGTCAAAGATATTACTGCCTGTATTCTCTTCTAGGGTTTTTATGGTTTTAGGTCTCATATTTAGGTGTTTACTTGAATCAAATTTGAAGTTAATTTTGTGTATGATGTAATAAAGTGGTCTTGTTTCATTCTTTTGCATGTTGTCCAGTTTTCCTAACACTATTTGTTGGAGAGATTTTTTTCCCATTGCATATTCTTGCCTGTTTTGTCAGAGATTAATTGACCATATAATTGTGGGTCCATTTCTGGGTTTTCTATTCTGTTCTCTTTACCTATTTTTGTGCCAGAGCCATACTGTTTTGATTACTACAGCTTGTTAATATAACGTGAAGTTCAGAATTGTGATGCCTCCAGCTTTGCTTTTCTTTTTCAAGATAGCTGTGGCTATTCAGAATCTTTTGTATTTCCATACAAATTTTAGGATTTTTTGTTTTAGCTCTGTGAAAATGCTTCTGGTATTTTGATAGGGATTGCATGAAATGTGCAGATTGCTTTGGGTAGTATTGACATATTAACCCTGTTCTTCCAATCCATGAACATGGAATGTCTTTCCAAGTTTCTTTCATCGATGTTTTATAGTTTCCAGAGTATAAGTCTTTTACTTCTTTGGTTAGGTTTATCCCTAGGTATCTTACTTTTTTGGTGCAATTTTAAATGGGATTGATTCCTTAATTTCATTATTGATGTATAGAAATGCAGTAGCTCTCTCTTGGTTGATTTTGTCTCCTGCAACTTTTCTGAATTTATCAGTTCTAGAAATTTTCTTGGTGGAATCTTTATATAGTACCTATATATATAGTATCATGTCATCTGCAAATAGTGAAAGTTTTACAACTTCCTTACCAATTTGGATGCCTTTTTTAAATTTGCCTTTTATTTCTTTTTGTTTTCTGATTGCTATGGCTAGGACTTCCAGGACAATGTTGAATAAAAGTGGTGAGAGGGGACATCTTTGTCTTGTTCCTAACCTCAGAGAAAAAGCTCTTAGTTTTCCCCTATTTATGATAATATTAGCTGTGGGTTTGTCATATATAGCCTTTATGATGTTGAAGTATATTTCTTCTAAATCTACTTTGTTGAGTGCTTTTGTCATAAATGTTGTACTTTGTCAAATGCTTTTTCTGCATCTAGTGAAATGATCATATGGTTCTTTTCCTTTCTTTTGTTCATGTGTTGTATATCATGTTGGTTGATTTGCAAAGAGCAAACCATCCTTGTAACCCAGGAATAAATCCCATTTGATTGTAATGAATGATTTTTTTAATGTCTTGTTGGGTTCAGTATGCTAATATTTTGTTGAGGGTTTTTGCAACTATGTTTGTTGGGGATATTGGGCTGTAGTTTTCTTATTTTGTGGTGTTTTTATCTGGTTTTGGTATCAGGGCAATACTGTCCTCATAGAGTGAATTTGGAAGTTTTCCTTCCTTTTCTATATTTTGGAATAGTTTGAAAAGAATAGCTATCAATTCTTTACATATTTGGTAGAATTCTCCTATGAAGCTGTCTGGTCCTGGACTTTGGTTTGTTGGGAGTGTTTTGATTACTGATTCAATTTCTTTGCTAGTTGTCAGCCTGTTCAAATTTTCTATTTCTTTCTGTTTCAGTTTTGGTAGTTTATATGTTTTTGGAGTTTATCCATTTCTTCTAGGTTGTCCAGTTTGTTGACATATAGTTTTTTATAATATTCTCTTAAAATTGTTTGTATGTCTGTGGTGTTGGTTGTTATTTTTTCTCTCTCATTTGTGATTTTATTTATTTGGGTCCTTTCTCTTTTCCTTTTGATAAGTCTGACTAACAGTTTATCAATTTAAAATTTTTTCCAAAGAACCAGCTTGTGCTTTCATTGATCTGTTCTATTGCTTTTTTAGTTTCTATATCCTTTATTTCTGATGTAATCTTTCCTATTTTCTTCTTTCTGCTTCCTTTAGGCTTTGTTTGTTGTTCTTCTTCTAGCTTCTTTAGGTGCAAGGTTAGGTTGTTGATTTGAGATTTTTCTTGCTTCTTGAGTTAGACCTGTTTTGCTATAAACTTCCCTCTTAGAACTGCTTTTGCTGCATCCCAGAGGTTTTGGACCATTGTATTTTCATGTATTTTAAAAATTTCTTCTTTTAATTTCTGGTTGAACCATTCATTGTTTAGTAGTATGTATTTGTAGTCTTTGATATTTTTTTATTGTGCTTGACTTCTAGTTTCACAGTGTTGTGGTCAGAAAATGTGCCTGGTATGACACCAGTGTTTTTGAGTTTGTTGAGGCTTGTTTTGTGTCCTAATATGTGATCTGGAGAATGTTCCATGTGCACTTAAAAAGAATGTGTATTCTCTTGTTTTAGGATGGAATGTTCTGAATATATTTGTTAAGTCCTTTTGGTCTAGTGTGTCATTCATAGCCATATTTTTCTTGTTGATTTTTTTGTTTAGATGATGTTCATTGATGTAAGGGGGGTGTTAAGCTCCCCTACTATTATTGTATTGTTATTGATTATTTCCTTTATGTTTGTTATTAACTGTTTTATGTATTTGGGTGCTTTGATGTTGGGTACATAACTATTTATAATTGTTATATCTTCTTGTTGGATTGTCCCCTTTATTATTCTATAGTGTCCTTCTTTTTCTCTTGTTACAGTCTTTGTTTTAAGAGAAGTTTGTTAGACATAAGTGTTGCTACTCTGGTTTTCTTTTGACAAACATTTGCATGATAGATGTTTCTCCATCCTCTCCCTTTCAATCTGCAGGTGTCTTGAGGTCTGAAATGAATCTCTTGTAGGCAGGATATGGATGGGTCTTGTTTTTTTTTGCTTTTTGTTTTTTTTATCCATTCTGACACCCTGTCTTTTGATCAGATAGTCAAATTACATTTGAAGTAATGATTGATAGATAAGTATTTTTTTAAGTTTAAGAGAGAGAGAGAGAGAGAGAGAGAGAGAGGGAGAAAGAGAATCCCATGCTCCTTTCCATGGTAACAGTGTGGAACTCAGTGCAGGGCTTGCTATCCCAAACTGTGAGGTCATGATCCGAACCAAAATCGAGTTGGATGCTTAACTACCTGAGCCTCCCAGATTCCCCAGTAGGTATGTATTTATTGCCATTTTGTTACTTGTTTTGTGGTTGTTTCTGGAGAAATAAAATCTTGATTTTTTTTTACAGAAATACTCATTTTTATTGCTTTTGTTTTTCCTACCTTTATACTGTCCCTTTCACTTTTCCTTTCTACTCAAAGAATCCCCTTAAATATCTTGCAGGGCTGATGTAGTGGTCACAGACTCCTTTAGTTTTTGTTTGTCTCAGATACCCTATCTCTCATTCTATTCTGTATGATAGCCTTGCTGGATAGAGTATCTTGGCTGCAGATTTTTCCCATTCAGCCATTTGGCTTGCAAAGTTTCTGTTGACAAGTCAGCTGACAGTCTTACAGGTTTTCCCTTGTAAGTTAATGGCTGCTTTTCTCTTGTTGCTTTTATGAGTTTTTCTTTATATTTTGCCAATTTAATTACAGTATATCTTGGTATGGGCCTGCTGTTTGTTGTTGATTTTGGTTGGAGTTCTCTGTGTCTCCTGGATCTGGATGTCTATTTCCTTCCCCAGATTAGTTTTCATCTATCATTTCTTCAAGTTAATTTTCTACCCCCTTTTGTCTCTCTTCTTCTTCTGGGACTCCTGAAATATGTATGTTACTATGCTTGATGGAGTCACTAAGTTACCCAAGTCTTTTCTCATTTTGCATGTTTCTTTCTTTTGTTCAGCTTTATTGCTTTTCTGCTATGTTGTCTTCTGAATCATTAATTCATTCCTCTGCTTCTTCCAGCCTGCTGTTCTTTACATCATTTGTGTTTCTAATCTTGTTTGTTGCACTCTTCATCTCTGATTGAATCTTTTTTAACTCTGTTATCTCTGTGGTAAGGGTCTCACTGATATCTTCCATTCTTGTCTCATGCCCAGTGAGTATCCTTAGGATGGTTGCTTTAAATTCTCCATCAGGCAGATGGAGATTATTTTACAGAAATATTACTTTTATCTGTTTTGCTTAGATCTCTGGCTATGGCCTTATCACATTCATTCATTTGGGATACATTCCTCTGTCTTCTCATTTTGTTTAAGTCTCCAACTGCTTTTCTGTATTAGAAAAGCCAATTGTGTCTCTTGTTCTTGAAAGTAATGGCCTTCTGAAGAACAGATCATGTAGTGCCCAGGCCCTGGTGCTTCAGGTAGTGTCTCCAGTGTGTGCTGCCTGTACCCTCGTCTTGTGTTTTGGCTACTCTATCCTTCAGGCCAGTCATCTGCAGAAGCTCTCCTTGCCTGCTTTGGGTAGTGTTTGGTTCCTGTGCGGAATGTGGCGAATTTTAACCACGTGTGCTCTGGTCTGCTTGTGCAGTGACACCCGTTACCTCCATTGGAACTGAGGCCCTGCAAAACTCTCTGGTCAGGAGATGTGGTATGGGCAGGGGTTTGTGCTGGCCTCCTTGGGGAGGGGTCAGCTGTGCATGAGTGAAAAGGGCAATTTACCAGAGTGCAGGGGGGTGGGATATAGTATAAACAAGTTAGGCAGCCAGCCTTGGTGCTGCACTGCTTCCCATTGGTGGCTGTTGATGCTGAGGGGTGGTGGAAGGAAATGGCACAGGCCAGCTCCTTTGTTACTGGAGAGGTGTCTCTGTGGATACTGCCTCTCAGGGACATGCTCTTAGAACAGACATGCTCTTAGAACAGCATACAATCTCCCCACTGTGTGCCCTAGGTCCTCTTCAGATCACTGTTTCCATGCTGTATGCCCCTGAGTTGTTTTCCTGACTTCTCTCCAGGAGCAGCACAAGGCCCTCTGAGCTCCATTCCAGCAAAGCCTGCTGACCTTTAAAATTCCAAGCTTTAAGGCCTGCTGGTTGTAAGAACTCATAAAATTCAGCCCTTCTCATTTTCCAACCCAGTGGCTATGGGGAAACTTTTTCCTCGTGTGTTTCTCTGTCACTCTTCTCTGTGACCATGGCTTCCTCTTCTCTGCAGCATCCAGGATCCATTTTTCCCCTAAACCGTGTGTCTGCATTTCCTACCTTATTTGATGTGGCCTGTTCCCTCCTTTTAGTTGTGGAGCTTGTTCTGTCAGTCTTCAGGTCAATTTCTGGGGTAATTAGGGTGATTTGATAGGTATCTAGTTGTATTTGTGGGATGAGGAGATCCTAAGGGTCCTCGTACTCTACTGCCGTCTTCCTGTCTGAAGAATTTTTCAACTTAACACATTACAGGTTTATGATAAGTTATAGCCAAGAAACATACCATTGTTGGCCTCACAGGCCCAGCAAAATGCTTACTTGTGTTTGGAGTGGGTGGTCATCCCACTCCAAATGATAAGTTTAGGAAGAGTGAATAAGTACTTTAGGATGTATATGGTATCCTAGAAGTTAATTTTAACCGTCTCATCTATACTTAGCCACCTATTTTTCCTGAGTAACACATGGAGTCATCTCTAGGATTTGGGTATTTGTCTGAGTTTCTCTGATTGGCCTAAAGCAATGGAGAGGAGGGGAAAGTGACCCATGGGCAAAATAAAGGGAAGGAGTGAAGTGGCATGACAGAGTGATATCGGAGAGGAGGGTGCACAAAAAGATGGAGATGGAGAGGAGCCAACCTGAAATACCAGAGTGCTTGCTGGATCTCTGGCAGGCACCTGTTCTGTCAGTTATTCCCTCCTGCTCTGGTGAGGAGGGATAGAATTCATCACTAGCTTCTTTTCTTCTACTTCCACACCTCTCTCTGGGGTTGGGAAAGGTGAGCAATTTGTTGTAAATGCATGATGAATTTCATTAAGTATTCACAACTGCTGTTAAAATCACTGGAGATCTGCAAGATAGAAACCCAACATGCCCAGAACAGGTTTGACACACAGAGCAAAGATGTGAAATTTGCCAGAAATTAAAAGCTGTGCTGGTAAATTCAGGTCCTTTATGATTCACTTTTTTTTTCCTGAGCAGAACATGATTTTATTGAAATAATGACAGTTACATGTTTTATTAATGTGCTTTTTAGACAGGCTTCATAATATGATCTCATCATAAAATCCTGGAAGGTAATGGATTTATCATTCAATGAGTTAATGCAGTAGAGAGTGCTTTGTAGTCTGGAAAGTGCTAAATAAATACTAGTTATTGCAATCATAATCCACATGGCATTTTGTCTTACAGATTTTTTATTTTAAAACAATTTTGGGGTTACAGAAAAATTATAGAAAAGTACAAAAAGCTTCCAAATACCCCATATCTAGCTTCCCCTCTTATTAACATTTTAAAGTGATATGGTACAATCATTATAATCAATGAACCAATATAATACACAATTTAAAGTCTATATTTTAGTCAGATTTCCTTAGTTTTTTACCTAATGTCTTTTTTTTTTATTGTTGTTGTTATGTGGTACCATCCAGGATACAACTTTACATTTAATTCTTATGTTTCCTTAGGATGTTCCTGGCTGTGGCAGTTACTCAGACTTTCCTTGCTTTTGATGACCTTGACAGTTTTAAGGAGTCCTAGTCAGGTGTTTTGTAGAAAGTCCCTCATTGGAGATTGGTCTGGTGTTTTCCTTATGATTAGACTGGGTTTATGAATTTTTGAGAGCACGAGCACAGAGATAAAGTGTAATTTTCATCACCACATATCAAGGGTACATCGTATCAACATGACTTACCAGTCTTAACGCTTCCCTTGATCATCTGGCTGAAGCTGTGTCAGTTTCTCCACTGTAAAGTTATTCTTTTTCTCTTTTTTTTAATACTGTACTCTTTGTGAAGAAAGTCACTATGTGCAGCCCACATTCAAGGAGTAGAGAGTTGTACTTTACCTCCTTTAGGGTGGAGTGTCTACATAAATTACTTAAAATTCTTCTGCTTAGGAGATTTGTCTTTTTTCCCATTTATTTATTCAATCATATGCTTATATCTGTATGGAATTATAAATATTTTTTACTTTGCATTGTAATCCAGTACAACTTTATTTTATTGTTCAAATTATTTTAGCTTTGGTCATTGGGGGCCATTTATGTTGGCTCTTAGGTCCCTTTGATATACCCCATCATTGTGAGTGTGTTTTCGTTTTATTGTTTTGTTTAGCACTTACTTACTTTCTGGCACCTGAAGATGCTCCAGGCTCATCTTGCAGATATCCTGCCCCAGTACTAGGGTCAGCCATTTCTTCAAGGAGCCCTGGTTCCTTTTATTGAAGAATGGCATTAGAAACCAGTATCTGAGTGATAAATGCACTCATTGCTACTGAAGCATCATTCATTCTTCTGGGCCGCCTTAGCTGACAAAGCAAAGTATGTGTACATACTAACGTTTGTATATACACATATCTATAAATATTTTACAGGTAGCCATCAGCATGCACACTAAGATAAACATGAGTTCGTATTGATGTCTTCAACAGCAGTCTATCACCGCATGGACCACCTGCTCCTGCTTATCTTAAACAGCCCATACTAGCAATGAGAAACCTGACTCCCAGCTTTGCCATTCATTTACTTACCTGCTTTACAGATTTCAGCATTTACCATTAGTAAGCTTCTTATGTAAATAGAAGATAGAAGGTAGAATTAGACATGTACAAGATTTGTTAGGAGATAAACCTGGGTGGGGAATAGGATCAATAGGGGAAGGTTTTAGATCATGAGACACATCTCGGACTTGTGAAAAGAGAAAGAGAAGGAGGGAAGGAAGGCAGTAAGGAGAGAAAGGCAAATGGGGTTGGAGAGGCCTCACACTGTGGTGCACCTCTGAGAAAGTCTTGACCAGGACACTGAGGGGTCCCAGAGCAGTTATTTCCCACCAGAGGAGATTCATGTAGGGCAGAAATGGCTGGCTCTAGTGTTCCCACTGTGCCCAGTCATTGACTAGGAGCAACTCAGAGATAGTGTGGCTTTGGGGTAAACATTGCAACAGAACTTAGAGTATAGCAGCTAGGGACTACCAACAAATGACACAATTTTTTGCAGGATATCCGAGCCACACATTCCCATGGTCATTACAGGTCTGTATTATTGTCTAGCTCTGTTTTGTGCTGGATTTTGTCTACCCAGAATTCTGATGTTGATGTCCTAACCCTCAGTAACTCTAAAGAAGTAATTAAGGTAAAATGAGGTCTTAAGAATGGGCCCAATTCTAATATGACTCATGTTCTTATTAGAAGAGGAAATTAGGACACAGACACATGCAGAGGGAAGACCATGTCTTCAAGTGGAAAGATGTGACCATCAAGTTGGCCAGAGAGGCCTCAGAAGAAACCAGCTCTGCCAGCATCTTGAACTTAGACATATAGCCTCAGAATTGTGGGAAAATTTCTATTGTTTTAGCCATACAGTCTGTCGTACTTTGTTATGGCAGCTTTAGCAAACTAATACAAGGTCTTAACATTTAAAAGTCTTTAATTAAAAATTAAAGGAAATTTTTAAATTTAAATTTTACAGGGAAAAATACTATGATATCTAGAATTTATTTTGCCATACTCCGGCGGGGGGGGGGAAAAAGGAGGATAGATGATAAAGAATGCCAAGATGATTACTGTGGAAATTTTTGAGTCCATGAAAATTCATTATGTGTTCTCTTTACCTTAGTATATGATTGAAAATTGACATAATAAATAGCTTCAAAATGTAACTAACTCATTATTATTAATTATTGATGGGACTACTAGGCACAGCCTGCCAGGATCTGTATGGATTTTAAAATGTTAAATTTAGAATACCACAAGAATAGTAATGGCTACCCACTGAAAATCAGGAGTTCTACAATACACATTATGTAAACTGTTCTAATGATTACAATATAGGCCAGTAAAGTAACTGTTATTGGCATTAATTTATACAGTTAGTGAATAACTTAGTTTGGACTTGAAGAATAGCCTGCCTGTTTCAAAAGCCAGTGTTGTTTCCACTATACCTTTCTATTTTGTCACTGTCTCCCATAAAATAACTGCCTTTACTGAGTATATGTCAGTTATTTTGTATAGCAGGAGGGAATGTCAGAGTTGAAAAAAATACTTTTTATGCATCTATGGATACAGTCATATGGTTGTTCTAATTTATTCTGTTAATGTGGTAAAATTGATTTTTAATAACTTTATTTGGATATAATTGACATATAATTAACTGCACATATTTAAATTCACAGTTTCTTAGATTTTAATATATGTATGCACCTGTGTAACGATCACCACAATCAGGATGATTACTATTTCTATCAGCCCCTAAAAGTTTCCTCTTCGTTTTTTATAATCCCTTATTCCTGCCACCTTCAAAACCTCACAACCAGTGATCTGTTTTTATTTATTTGTTTATTTATTTATTAAAACATTTTTTTAATATTCACTTACTTTTTGAGATGGGGGGCGGAGAGGGGCAGAGAGAGAGTTGTACAGAGGATCCTAAGTGGGATCTATGCTTACAGCAGCAAGCCCAACGTGGGCTCGAACTCACTATGAGATCGCGACCTGTGCCGAAGTCAGATGCTCAACCAACTGAGCCACCCAGGTGCCCCTTTATTTCTTTTTTTACAATACGCTCCCGGCCCAGCATGGAGCCCAGTGTAGGGCTTGAACTCATGACCCTGAGATCAAGACCTCAGCTGAGATCAAGAGTCGGTTATGCAATAGACTGAGCAACCCACGTGCCCCAACCAGTGATCCATTTTATGTCACAGTAGGTTAGCGTACACTTTTTTAGAGCAGTGATCGGCAGACAGTGTCCTATGGGCCAAATCTGGTTCAATTACCTGTTTCTGTAAGCAGCATTTTAGTGGAACACAGGCACATTTGTTTACCTATTGTGTACTTCTGGCAATGTAGAAGTCTGTCTACTTTGGTTTTAAATTTTCTGCTGGGTCCTGTGTAGTTTCTCTGAGAAGACAGAAATTCTCATGATCCAAAGAGGGATGTCTGGATCATTAGGACCCCTTCTTCATACGTCCTTAGTGTCTGCAGTTTTGCGTGCGCACATGGGCATCCTGGTTGCTTGAGATCTGTGGGAGCGTATCCCAGGCTCATTCTGTGATCCCTGGTTAAGTTCTGGCTAACTTAGACAGGTGCTGCGTGTCTCACCCAGAATTGCAACCTCATGCTAGCTGTGTTTTAAGTATCCCTGGTTTTTGCTACCAGGATTTCTGCTGTTGTGGACAATGGCCAGGAGTTCGGTAGTTTTCTAGTCTCTGTTCCAAATTAAGTCAGTGCCCTCTGGCAGGGAAGCTGATGCTTCCTGCTTAGCCAGGCTGGTGTGGGAGGAATGAGGCAGATGAAAGCAGCCCCAAGGCAAAGCTCCAAGTCCCAGTGTTCATTTGCCTCAGATTGGGTAGTTTTCTTAAATTAACTCTTCTGGATCTGTTTTATATGCCTCTGCTTGGTCTCCAGCGTGCCAAAATGATTGTTTTGGTCACTTTTGTCCAGTTGCGACATTACTTCCTGCGGAGGGATTTTGCTGGGCTCTTCATACTATGGTTCCAGAATCCCTGCCTCCTTGAGGCCCTCTTTTAAGAGGTTTCTTATAGGCCCTATAACTCCCTCATTCTCCTCACTAATTCGCATCTTCCAAGAGCTGTCGGCTGTAACTGTAATTTTTCTTTGGCACACTTAAAAAACTTAGTTACTGTTATGTGACCTGGATGACGTCTTCTGTACTGTGTTTACAGATTATTTTATTCACTTAACATGTATTTACTTTGTATTTATCATCAGTGTGAAGGGCTCTGAGTTGGGAGAGGTGCTGCAACTTGAGTGGGCCCTTGCTCTCCTGAAATTCACATTTGTGTTTATAGATTAAAAAGTACATATATAATAAGTAGATAAAATTGTATGTGAACATTACTAGTGCTTTTAGGTAAATAAAACTATGTACTAAAACGATGATAACTGGTGGTAGATAGGAACTGCTTCAAATAGAATGACATGCTTTTCAAAGGTGATAGTTATGTTGCAATGTGAATGATGAAGAGTTCTATGTGATAGTCTGGGGGATGTGTGTTTCACGCAGATAACCCAAGGACAAATATTTTTAAAATGCTGGGTAATAGTGTGTAAACTGATAGACCTGGAGCTTAGGTGATAAAGAGTCATAAGCAGGAGTAAAGGTAAAAACAAATAAGGTCAGGGGCACCTTGGTGGCTCACTTGGTTAAGCATCCCACTTTGGCTCAGGTCATGATCTCACGCTTGTGAGTTTGATCCTCACATCGAGCTCTCTGTTGTCAGTACAGAGCCTGCTCTGTCTGGATCCTCTGTCTGTCCCTCTACCCTTTCCCCACTCATTCGTTTGTGTTCTCTCTCTCCCCCCCCCCCCCCATTTCTCTCTCTCAAAATAAATAAACTTAAAAAAAAACAAGGTCAGGAATTGCTACAAGTATTAGAAAACTATGTATTTATATGAATTGGAGTATGTAAGTAACATTTGACGTAGATCTCGGCAGTGTGCTGAAATGACATTGCTCTCTTTGGAGTTTCAAGAATACAATTTTATTTTCAGTCAATGGAGAAAGTCCCCAACTTTCTTTTTTTAAAAAAAATTTTTTTTTTCAACGTTTATTTATTTTTGGGACAGAGAGAGACAGAGCATGAACGGGGGAGGGGCAGAGAGAGAGGGAGACACAGAATCGGAAACAGGCTCCAGGCTCTGAGCCATCAGCCCAGAGCCTGACGCGGGGCTCGAACTCACAGACCATGAGATCGTGACCTGGCTGAAGTCGGACGCTTAACTGAGTGCCACCCAGGCGCCCCAAAAGTCCCCAACTTTCAAATGGATGCTCTCTCTTTGCAACCTACCAATTGAAGGCTTTTGTTATCTCAGTTTCAAACTAGATATGTGAATTATGGGACTTGGAGAAAAGAACTCAGACATAATTTTAACATTTCAGTGTGGATTGGCTGATATTTCAGTTTCTTATACTATCTGCATGTTTCATGAACAAAGAAATGGATTGATACAAACCCCAGGTTTTGGTTTTCTCTCACCTACTGACGGAGGCTACAAAGCCTTAATATGATAGAAGTTTTCTTATTACAAGTGTATTAGGGCCCTTGACCCTGAAGCCTGGTTAAAAGTTAGAGTCCAGGGTCCTTACTTTTCAAACTGAGGTTTTATCACAGCTAAACATCAACCAGGGGATTTACATGTTGTATGGTTATGGCAGTGAATTATAGAGTCCCATCCTGACCTTACTTTTTAAGAAGCATTTTCAAAAAAGGCAAGCAGGAAGAGCATTTTACTTTCAGATACGAAAACAAAAATATCTAAGCAAGTATGCAGATAATGAGTTACTGTTTGGGGCTGGGCATTAACAGAAGCAGATGTGAACAATGGCATCCACTAGGGGAACATCTCAGCACCTTGTGTGGTGTCCCGCCTAGCTGGAGAAGAGAAGGAGAAACTGAGCTCCTCCAAACATAAAGAAATTTCTTGATACATGTGACTTCTGAAGAGCAATGATAATTTTGACGTTATATGCCACTTCATGGTTAGGTATGACAGTTTTTAGATATTTGTGAAGAAATAGAAGCAGATGAACTCATTTCTCCTAGAATATGGATACATATTCTTCAAAAGGTGAATGTATCCTGCATTAATACCCCTTTCAGCAGAGAACTGAAGTAAAACAAGTATTTATCTTCCATGAAAATGGTGAAACTGGAAAGGTGAAGTATAAAAAGAATCTTCAGAAACAATAAAAAGAAGACAATTACTAATAGACATAAGTGTGTTACTTACATCTGCATTTCCCCCCATTTTTACCTCTGTTTGTGTTGTACACTGTTAGTGGCACCTTCTTGATCTCATTAAAAAGCGAAGTGCCCACTTCACTCGAGTATTAACATACATAGATATGCATGTCCTTAACCACCTGTGGATGAATATGCTCTGTGAACTAAACAAGTAAATCACATTCAGATAAATAGGGCATGAAATATTTCAGAGCATTTTACAGCGTCACTAACAACCAAAGAAGTATTATGTTTCTTACTTAAAGAAAGGTTTTAAAAGCAACCACAACAGCATTACCAAATCTAAGTTAATTAACAGTAATTCTGGATTGTCATGTAATATATGGTAAGTATTCCAAAATCCCCAAATGTATCATTTTTCTTCTTAAAAAATTTTTTAAAAATGTTTATTTATTTTTGAGAGACAGAGACAGAACGTGAGTGGGGAGGGACAGAGAGAGAGGGAGACACAGAATCCAAAGCAGGCTTCAGGCTCTGAGTTGTCAGCACAGAACCCGACGCGGGGCTCGAACTCAAGAAGCGTGAGATCATGACCTGAGCCGAAGTCTGATGCTCAACCGACTGAGCCACACAGGCGCCCCCTCTTATTGTGGTTTTAATTTGCAATTCCCTGATGGCATATTATGTTGACCATTTTTTATATGCTTATGTCTTGTCTGTATGTCTTCTTTGGTGAGGTGTCTGTTAAGTTTTCTGCCCATATTTGAACTGTGAGTTACTCATTTTTTTTAGTGTTGTGTTTTAAGAGTTCTATGTATATTTTGATTAACAGTCCTTCCTTAGATGTATTTTGCAAATATTTTCTCACTGTCTATGGCTTGACTTCTTATTCTCTTGACATTTTTGGTTTCACTGAAGTCCAGCTTACCAATTATTTTTTCTATGGATCATGCCTTTGGTATTATATCTAAAAGTCATCACCATACTGTAAGTCATCTAGATTTTATTTTATGCAGTCTTCTAAGAGTTTTCTAGTTTTCCATTTTATATTTATGTTTGATTCATTTTGAGTTCATTTTTTTTGAAGTATGTAAAGTCTGTATCTAGATTTTAGAGGGTTTTTTTTTGTTTTTTTTTTTTTGTTTTTTGTTTTGGTTATTGTTATTACTGTTATTGTTTTCTATGTGGATACGGAGTTGTTCCAGAACCATTTGTTGGAAAGACTTGTCTTTTCTCTATTTCACTGCCTTTGCTCCTTCATGAAACATCATCTGACTTTATTTGCGTGGGTCTGTTTCTGGGTTCTCTGTTCTGTTCCACTGATCTGTTGGTTTACTCTTTCTCTAGTACCTCACTACTTTGATTTCTATAGCTTAGTAATAAGTCTGGAAGTATGGTAATGTCATTCCTCCAACTTTGTTCTCTCTTTCAGTATTGTGTTTGCTATTCTGGGTCCTTTGCTTTTCTATATAAACTTTAGAATCAGTTTGTCATTATCCATAAAATACCTTGTGGATTTTGATTGCATCAGTTATATCAATTTTTAACTGTATGTATCAAGATCCAAATAAGATTCAAGTATTGAAAATTATTTACATATGTTTAAGAGTCTTTTAATCTACCAATTCTGTTTCCCATCTCTCTTTCCATGCATCTTAATGATAGAAGCAACTTATTAATTATTCTGTAGAGTTTTCCACAGTTCTGATTTTGAATAGTGTATCTTTCTGGTAATATTTAGCATGTTCCTCTGTTGTCTTTGTTTCTTATAAACTGGAAGTTGATCTACAGGTGTGATCAAATTCATTCTAGAATTTTTGGCAAAATTGCTTCATAGATGGCCTTCTATACTTCCGTTAGCATGTACTTCATCTCATCTCTATCTCTCCCTCTCTCTCTCTCTCTCTCTCTCTCTCTCTCTCTGATGTTAGCAGCCATTTGCAAAATAGTGATATTCTATTTCCTTTTCAAATATTAGTTGGAATACTTTTTTAAAAAAAATCTCCTTTGTCAACTATTTGGTTACTCAAGAGTATGGCTTATTTATCATAATCAAGAGTTGGTTCCTTAGCATTCTTCAAAGTTTATTGAGACAATTCATCACTAATTATGAAAATGTCTTTAACTTCATTAAAGGATGTTATGAATAACTTTATGGTAATAAATTTTAGAATTCAAGTGAAATTTTATTTATTTCATTTCATTCATTCATTTATTCATTCAAAGATTTTATTTTTAAGCAATCTCTACACCCAGCATGGGGCTCAAACTTACAACCCCAAGATCAAGCGTCTCATGCTCTACCAACTGAGCTAGTCAGGTGCTCCTCAACTGAAATAAGATTTAAATTTTTTTCATTTATTTTTCAGACAGAGAGAGAGACAGATTGTGAGTCGGGGAGAGGTAGAGAGAGGAGGTAGAATCTGAAGCAGACTCCAGGCTCTGAGCTGTCAGCACAGAGCCCAGTGGAAGGCTCGAACTCATGAACTGTGAGATCATGACCTAAGCCACAGTAGAGTGTGTAACCAAGTGAGCTGCCCAAGTGCCCCTGAAATGAGTTTTTAGAAAATTTCCTAGAAAAATACAGTGTACAAAACTAAAACCAGAAAAGAAAGGAAATAAAAATGTGTAATAATGGTTACAGATATTAAAACCCTACAAAGGAATCTTTGATGCAAAGTCTTGGCTTCCACCAGTGAGTTTCTAAAAAAATATTCAGTAAAGAAATATTACAATTTCTACGTCAATTATTTCATTATAGAGAAAAGGAGGAAATGTTTCCCAGATCATTTTATGGGTCTAGTATATCCTTGATACCAAAGCCTGACAAGAAAAGTATAAGAAAAGAAAAATATAGAGAAATACATTACATGAATATGAATGCAAAAGTCTAAATAAATTATTTGCATATCAAATGCAGTGCTTATAAATAGGACAATAAATCATGAACAAGTGAGGTTTATTCTAGGAATGCAAAGTTGATTTGACATTCTTATACCCATAAATACAGTTCAAGCATTAACAGAATAAGTAAGAATAAATGTCAAATTCCCACCTCAATAGCTAAATAACAACCACTTGATAATTCCATACTCATTATGTTTAGAGCATTTAGCATGTTATCAATGGAAGGGAACTTCCTTAATAGGATAACATATATAGTGATTTAATGACTTAATTCTGAGAAAGAGAATAAAATTGGTCTGCTATTATCACTTTAATCAACAAAGTAGCAGACAGCTCCACCAGTTCAGTAATGCAGATGCTGAAGTGAACAGAATAAGGAAAAGGAAACTGGTCATCAGTCATGGTATACATGAATGTGTACATGATTATTTCAAAGACTCAAGCACAGAAAATTAGAAAATGCTAATATCTAACAACATATAAAATTAATGTTAAATTATATTTCATATTTTATAAACCTGTAAAGATGGTGAGTAAACACCTTTTCTCAGGTCTGTCTTTGCATTTATTTAATACAGTAGAAAATATATTTCTGTTTATTTTCAACTCAAAACCAGGCAGCGGTATGTATTCTCTATAATCTCAAATGATTTTATAATATTTTATTTACCAGACACAGGAACAAAATTCCTTCCAAAGATTATAATTAAATTTTATGTATACCAGAAATGACCTGCCATAAACAGAGATAGAAATGATGAAAATTAGTGCAACGTGGTACATGGATAAAAGAACAAATAACATTTTGTCTATCTTCAAGAATGTTTCTTGCTTTTGAAATTAAACCCAGCAGGTAGGAAGATTCTAAACAGACTTCAAATTGTTGAACATCTGCTCACCCTAGCACAATCTAAAACAAGGAACACATAACATTTTACAATGGTAAAATTCATACAATCTAGTTAGAATCATTACACTATTAAATTTTGGGGGGAAAGCATGTCTCAAACCCAAATGTTTTCACTTTCAAGTGGTAAAACACTAATAAACTGTTCCAAACAGCTCTTTAATTTCGTTAAAAATAGTTGAATATTTTTTGCTAATGTAAAATGTAAATGTAAAATTTTGAAAATGTAGATTGCAGCTTTAAGATGAGGCCGCTTCATTTTCTTCTTTCATACCCATGTGGCACTCTGACATGTTCTGGTTTGCTGCAGATACGAGAGGGCTCACTTCATTTTGGGGTGACGAAAATGCCCAAGAATTTATTCTAGTTATTCATGTAATAAATACTCAGAAGAAGGTGACTTGGTCCTTCTAGTCCCGATGTTATCATTCATAGCCCTTGACGAGTTTGGACAATCACCCTCTGTAGAAAGACTTGACCCATCCCGATTTGCCTCCATCCCAATACATCCTCCTGGGAGGTACAAACCAGTTGGCTTAGAGACCTTAAAGCCCCACTGCATGAATGGTTGCCACAGATGGCTCAAGAGTTTTTATTGCACAGCTGATTTCATTGCCTCAGCTCGTCTTCCGTGCAGAAAGTACGAAGCTACCCTTCATTTCTCCAGTTGGTCATCTTCGTAGTTGCAGACAAAACACATTGTACACTGTATGACATCCTCAAAAAGATGAAAGTATAGTGATGAATGGATCCATGGTTCTCAGGGCTTAAGGGGAAAGAGGAAGGTGCGACTACCAAGGGCTAGCTCGGGGGGGTTTCTGAGGTGATAGAATCGTTCTGTATCCAGATTATGAAGGTAGTTGCATGGATCTGTGTATGTGTTAACATTTGTAATGTGTACACCCAAAAAAGTCAGTTTTACTGTATGGCAATTTAAAAAATAAATCGTCCTAAAAAAAAATTCAAAGTGTCGTTATTTGTAGAGAGGTTCTGTTGCTGACCCCAGATCCACACCCACACAATTCAGTTAAGTAGAAAGTTTTCCAAGCACAGGCTCCCATGCCACTCTGTGTCTTAAACAGGATTATTTAAAAGCATGCTAAGGCAATTATCCCCTGTTGATGCCTAAGGAGAAGAAAAAAGTTGCTTTTTAAAAAGCTTTTAAACATTTAAAGTAATAAACAGCCTTTGAAAAAGCTATTCTCTTTTGTTAAAACAGCCCCCAGTGCCCGACCACCACAAATGGTGCTTTTGTTGATGCCTGTATGAGATTGCAAGGGAAAGCAATAGTTTCAAAATTCTTTGCTTTACTGTAAAATTGATTTGAGATTGCCCTTTGCCCTTTGCTTTGTCTAATTGTCCTAATGTGAAGATCACATATCTGTATCGTTATTCAACAAGAATTAGAACAAAGAGAAACCCTGTCCTAATGATTGCACAGCAATATAGAAAAAAATGAGATTCGTGTGACTATTTTTTTGTTGCATTGTGTCCTTTATGTTTGTTACTTTAATTTTTTCCAAGAGTTGAGAGTTATCAGATAATAGAGATGTAGAGCTAGGCTGAAGCAGAACTGTGGTTCTCTAATTTGTCTAAGAGAAACAAAAGCCATAAGCTTATCAAATTCTAAGGGCTATGTCTCTGAATAATTCATTTTTAAAAGGATAATTTGTATAAGAATTTGTATGACAAAACTGCATGTGTGGCTATGGAACCTGAAGGAAATCAACAAGCTAAATATCATGGAACTTGTATCAGGGACTTCAGCAATGTTCTTTTGTTTTTGACCTTTCCTCTCCATACAAAGGGCAGTAATCAGCCTTCTTAGAAGATAGTTAAATGGTAAAGGAGTCTTTTTGTGTTTTTGTTTTCATGTAAATTTATCTCAGTGAAATGAATACTTGACTTTCCTTCAGCTGAAATCATTGCTTTCCTCGCTAGAAATATAGGTGTTTTTTCCTGGATTTGCTCTGGGCTTGTTCATTCAAGATAACCTAGTTCAGAACAAAAGCTTACCCAACTGCAGTGAGTGTGCAGGACCAGACACGGACCAGGCCCTTCTTGGTCTGTACCTTTCATGGTGGTGTCAAGATGCTACAACCTAAATTACTCAATGTTTTTCCTCCGTGAATCTGAGAATTGAAAATTTAATGCAACGAAACTTAGTTCTAAATCCAAATGAGAGTATTATCACTCTGTGATTCCTTTTCTGAATCTGTTCATTAAAATATTTCTGTTGGCATATTGCATCACCTGCCTCAGAAAATTGCTTTCATATTTTTGCATTTATTTAAAGTTGTATTTAGGTTGCTACTTCTTCCAGAGATAGTACTAAATGCTTTTCAGAAATAAAAAGTTAATGACATATGGTGTTCCAGGAAAACATATTCGTGTATGTATATATTACTCTGTGATGATTTGTGGCACAAACACATTCCTGACATCCATAAGACAAGAGACCTTCTGGATAAAGTCAAAACAAAAAGAACTTGAAAAATAAGTCAGATCTTCCTCAGAGCTGATGGTGAGAAATCAGAGTTGATTAGTGAAGAAAATTGGTAAAGTATATTAAATTACATTCAGAAAGGGGTAGCACAGAATTACGGAACTATGTAAATCAGCATGGAAACTCACTTGTTCATCAAATACCTGACTTTTCTTATAAGCAATGTGATTTTGCCTGAATTAATTCATACATTTGAGGCATAACTTTCAGTAAAATTAGACAGAAATAACTTTCTTTTCAATTTGCCGTTGGAGTGAAACAAAATAGTATCTACATTTTAAAGAGGTCTAGTATAGTTCTAGACACATAACAAGTGTTCCTTCTCCCTGGATTTTGCTATTTAAAACCACATTCCCTAAACTTTTAAAACTCATAGGACCTTTTATTTTCTAGTAAACTCTACCTGGAACCTAACATATAACAGATGAAATCAGAGCTTTTTTGGTTGCGGAGGAATTGAAGTCCTGGCTTTGGAGTCCCAGAGTCTCCTTCTGTCTGCTTTTCTCCCTTCCCTCCCCACTTCGATCTCTCTCTCCAACTTCCAGACTCTCCTACCCCCACCCCCACCCCCACCGCCCATACTAAGAGGGCTCTGGAAGCTCTAGGACTGCATCCTCTAGGACTCCATCCAAGAAACACAGTTTGAAAACTCCAACACCACCGTTTGGAAAGACAGCATTCTCAGATTTAATAGCCACAGTATCTTATGTACAAATAATACTTACCATGAACTTATTGGACACAATCATGTTGGTTAAAGAGGAAAAATCTTAAAAATCATTCATGTTAACCTAATGCTTGGAGTTCACTAAAAACCACATACATGTACATTATTTGTAAGTCTTTTCATGTAGAACCAATTTTTTTTTTTTTTTTTTTTTAAGGAGCAGTGTTCAATTAATGTAGTTCTTAGGAAAACTATACCTGTGATTATATTATCTGTGATATTTAGTTTGAATTTTTTGTAATGTTTGTTTATTTTTGAGAGGGAGAGACAGAACATGAGCAGGGGAAGCACACAGAGAGAGGGAGACACAGAACTTGAAGCAGGCTCCAGGTTTCGTGCTGTCAGCACAGAGGGTGATGCTGGGCTCGAACCCACTAACCGCAAGATCATGACCTGAGCTGTAGTCAGATGCTTAACCAACTAAGCCACCCAGGTGCCCCTAGTTTGACTTATTTTTAAGTGCACAGTTCAGTAGTGTTAAGTATATTCACATTATTTTGAAATAGAGCTCCAGAATTTTTCATCTTGCAAATCTGAAACTCTATTCCTATTTACTCCCAGGGCTCCTGGGTGGCTCAGTTGGTTGAGCGTTCAGCTTCAGTTCAGATCATGATTTTGTGGTTCATGAGTTCAAGACCCACATCAGGCTCTCTGCTGTCAGCCTGTCAGCCCAGAGCCCTCTTCGAATCCTCTGTCTCCCTTTCTCTGCCCCTCCCCCACTTGTGCTCTCCCCAAAATAAATATTTAAAACAAACAAACGAAACAAAAAAACAACTTCCCTCTGTCTTCCCTCTGTCCCCTGATGGCTTTTTTTAAGTAAAGTAAGATATTGAAGAGATTCATGTACCCATCTAAGAGCAAAATCTTTCCATTTATGTTCCTAAATTTGTCTTGGACTGTCATTCAAAAACGTTTTTATAATATGTTCCTTTATTGTGTCTTTCCTAAGCATTCAAATTACTTTTCTCAAGCAGATATTATGTCTCCCTCATATTTCACATATTATAATTGTATTGTAATTTAAATTTCATAGTTATTTCAAACACAACTAGTGTAGGATAGAGGAAACATACCCACACACTTTTAGTAAGCACATACCTGATTGGAGAAGCAATGACAGGCATCCTAGCAAATGATCATAAGCCATGAGCTGTAGCATGTTATGAACATTGGCTGGTATGACTAACAGAAAGGAATTTATCGATTAATATGGTGTTCATCAAATGTAGATCACTGACAGAAAGTGTGTTGCTATCCATCTATTTGTGTGCTATATAATCTATAGGAATATCTATATCCATATCAATTTGGAAATGCAAAGCTGGTAGCTATGTAAATGATCATTGCTGTTGATTGTACACTTTGAAAATGGTTATATGTAGTTAGCAATATTATGTAGATCAAATACTTTGCTATTATGCCGAAGACATCCACTAGAAAAGGCAAGTAAATAAGTCCATAAATAGTGTGTGACAGTAAGCAATATAACTTCCTTTCCTTAACTAAGATATAAGGAGTGTCTATTTTTTTTCTTAAATATAAAACAAATTGCCTTTACTCTTAGCCTATAGTATGGGGAGGATGAGTATTTTGAAATCTGAAATGGATGGAGTGAGGAAGGCAAAGTAGTTTTCAATTTAGGAGAGAATCTAACCAAAGATTACAAATTTGGGGGGTATATAGACTTTTAAACAATAACCTTGGGGTTTCTACAATCTCAAGACCACATTGGCAGTTATAAAATGTTTCAGAGCTCTGTCATAGCTGTTAAGTTGATAAAGAATTTATCAGTCGATTGATGCTAAGGTAGGGCAGCTCATCTTTTCCCCCTTGGAATGGTAATGAGAACTTCTTGTCTCATTCTTTCATGCCTGTGTTCTTCGCTCACATTGGTTTGTAATTAGGTATAACTCAGTTGAAATCTTCATCACCTGCTGTTTCAATGGGCTGGGAACTGATCCAAATCTTTGATTTAGTGCCATTTTCTTGTTTCTCTTTCTAGCCTTTCCCTTTAATCCTTAGAATGCTGTCTATCATAATCTGTCAAACTCCATCTTTAAAATATGGAAGTCCAGGATAGACACTACAAATTTAGGCTTGTTTTCTATCAATTTTTAAACATATCTGTTTTTATTTTTTAATGCTGACAGAAATACTGTGGTGAAATCAATGGCTTTAACTCACATTCTATGAAAGCAGCTCTCTCATACTTGGTTCTAGGTTTTTTTTTTTCTCCAGAAATCCTATTTGTTTTTTGAAGAGTTCAACTGCGTATTCTCTTGCATATGTGACAAAATTGAGAATTCCATCCATAGATTATGTTCTTGAGATGAGTTACATGGATTGGCTCAACAAGGGTATAATACAGAAACAATGTCTATGAATTCTTGGAAGGAAACAAACAAGTACTTAACCAATTACTCTGCCATCTGTAAACGTGTTTTAAACTGTGGTGTGTCAGCTAAAAGGGAAGCTGTGTAATACACAGTTTTGGCATCTCAGTTGATGAGAGAATATGTTCTGCAAGCTACCTTCCAGAACACGATCATCTTTCTGGGATTCTGGTTCAATAAACTGTTAAACGAGTGAAATTAATACTTAAAAAAAATTTTTTTTTGTTTTTTATTTTTTGAGAGACATAGTGCTACTTGGGGAGGGGCAGAGAGAGAGGGATACACAGAATCTGAAGCAGATTCCAGGCTCTGAGCTTTCAGCACAGAGCCCCACGTGGGGCTTGAACCCACGAAACCTGAGATCATGACCTGAGCTGAAGTTGGATGCTTAACCGACTGAGTCACCCAGGCGCTCCGAAATTCATACTTTTAACAGTTCTTCCAGGCTTGCTTCTCAAACAGGTATATTGTGCTTATAGCAGGTATTTTCTGCTTTCTACATCAATCCTTTACTTAGCTAATGAGTCTGTAGTTTGTCAGTGCTTGTGAAGAATGCTTGTCTCCTCCATGTGGCATCATTCAGGACGGCTTAGGTGGCTGACATGACTGACAAGTAGGCATCTTTGCTCCCCTTCAAATGGGTGTCTCCTGCTGGGTCTTTGCAAAGGCTGCCCTGCTTCCTTACAGCATGATGTCTGGGGTCCAAAAGTGAATGTCAAAAGAAGCAAAAGTGAAACTTCCCATTTTCCTAAGACAGGTGCCAGAAATTGGCACAGCATCTTTCCCACCTTATTCTGTTGGTAAAACACAAATCCCAGATGCAAGGGGAAGAAGGCACATGGAGCTCATCTCTTGACAAGAGAGCTATCTTCCTTTTTTAAAAATTTTTTTTTACATTTATTTATTTATTTTTGAGAGATAGGAAGACAGAGCACAAGTGGGGGATGGGCAGAGAGAGAAGGAGACACAGAGTCCGAAGCAGGCTCCAGGTTCTGAGCTGTCAGCACAGAGCCTGACATGGGGCTCGAACTCATGAACTGCAAGATCATGACCTGAGCTGAAGTTGGACGCTCAACCAGCTGAGCCACCCAGGTGCCCCAGAACTTTCAAGGAGGCTATGTTTTGTTACTGAATTCAAGTGTAATTTATATCACGAGATTACTTACTACATTTCATCAATTGTCAGCATGTTTAGGAATCGTTTTGTATTTCACAGTATGATTAAAAGAATTTTTTTTAATGTTTATTTATTTTTGAGAGAGAGAGAGAGTGAGTGAGTGCACATAAGTGGTGGAGGGGGCAGAGAGAGAGGGAGACACACAACCTGAAGCAAGCTCCTGCTTCAGATGCCGTTGTCTCCTTCTCTCTCTGTCCATCCCCCGCTTGTGCTCTCTCTCTCTCTCTCTCTCTCTCTCTCTGTCTCAAAAAAAAAATAAATAAATGTAAAAAATGTAAAATAAAATAAATGTAAAAACTCACAAACTGTGAGACCATGACCTGAGCTGAAGTTGGACGCTTAACCACCTGGGCACCCCTCAGTATGATTGGTTTTTAATGGTTCTTTTTAGAAATGGGGACTATTTAGATATATTCCAAAGTTGTTATTTCATGCAGTCTGATAATCTACATACATAATGTATTACTATCATTTGAACTTCTGAGATAAATGACTGTTTTTCTTTCTTCTACCTGTTCATTTCTTTTCCTCTCCTTTCATGCCATGATTTAACATGTATATTTTCTTACGTCTTTTCTCTTCTATTGTTTTATAAAGTTACACATTCCTTGAGAATTATTTCAGTAATTTCCCCAGAGCTGCATAGATTCATGTCACAGGCATAGTTAATGTATCAAAGTTAACATATATTAAAAATTTCCTTACTTCCCAGAGAAAACAGCATTCTTAGAATGCATTAACTTGATCTGTTATTGTTCTCAGGCATTGTAATCTTCTGTATTATGTATTTTAAATGTCACTGTGTCTTATTATTATTGTTTTATCCAGTCATCATTCATTTAGATTCACCAAGTATTTTTACATTTTCACTCAGAATAAAATACTTGATTGGCATTCATTTTTTAAAATATTTGAGAGATCTCATACCATGTCTCCTTGTTTCCATAATTTTTGTTGAGAAGTCTGTTGTCAGACTTATTCTTGGTTCTTTGAAGCTACTGTATGTTATTCCCTCTGGGTACTTAAATTTTTTCCTTTTTATTTGGTTTTTTGAAGGTTATTTGGTTTTCAAAAACATCAAGAAGTTTTCAAAAATATGATCTGCCTGTAATTATTTGTTCAGTTTTTTCTTTTTTCCCCTTTAGCTTCTTAAATTTGCAGGTTGATGTCTTTTGCCAGTTTTGGAAAATTCTCAGTCCTTTCTCTGCCCCTTTTTCTCTTTTCTCACCTTCAGTTCTTCAATAATGTAAACTCTTTTCTTCATATAAGTAACTTATACCCTACTTTTTTCTTTTTTTTCTGTTATTTAGCTTGGCCGTTTTGTTCTCTGCTGTATTACAGGTAACTGAGTTTCTGTTTAGCTATGTGTAATTTGTTGTTGAACACATTCATTGTTTTCTATTTAAGTAATCAATAATTTCCCATTCTTTTTGTATCTTTTTGTGGTTTACTGTTCTTTTTTTTTTTCCTGTGTTTTGTTTTATTTTATTTTTTTTATTTGTTTATTTATTTATTTTTTCAATATATGAAGTTTATTGTCAAATTGGTTTCCATACCACATCCAGTGCTCATCCCAAAAGGTGGTGGTTTACTATCCTATGCAAAAATTCTTGATCTGATTTTTATTTCCTTAAACATATTATGCAGAGTTATTTTGCAATTCATGGTACTTCTTTCACCTGAATCCTGTATGGGTTTATTTGTCTTTTCTGTTGTCTCCTTGATTTTGTTACTTAGTAGCATCTTGTAGTAATGACCTTTTAAGAATTCATTGCTTGGGGCACCTGGGTGGCTCAGTCGGTTAAGCGTCTAACTTCAGCTCAGGTCATGATCTCACAGTTTGTGGGTTTGAGGCCCGCATCGGGCTCTGTGCTGACAGCTCAGAGCCTGGAGCCTGCTTTGGGTTCTGTGTCTCCCTCTCTTTCTGCCCCTCCACTGCTTGTGCTGTGTCTCTCTTTGTCTCTCAAAAATAAATAAATGTAAAAAAAAATTAAATTCAGTGCTGTATAGTGTGAATAAGAAATTGACAAAATAATTTGCACCCTAAGAGAATGTACCCTTTTCCCAGAGAGGTTGTGCATTTGCTTTGGATAGAAGGTAGGGTCATTAGCAGTCATTGGTCTTGTGATCTATCTCAAGCTTATCCTTATCTTATGATATGGTCCTTTTGTTTTCCAAATCACAGCCTTTCTGATTTACCAAGTCTCTCTCTACTTGGAGGTTCCTTAATTCTGTGTTTATACTCCTAAATTTAGAAATCTGTCAAAAGCGTCTTTTCAGCCTCTCAGACACTTCTAAAATCAACGTCAACTTTTATGATAAATATATATTTTAATTCTTGCATCATCTCACCAAGTTTCTTATGCTGGACTTTCACCTTCTAATTTTTTTATTGCCTCATTAATTCTTTGATGTCTTTAAACAGAAATTTGTAATTTTAGTTTTTCTAGGTTATTTCAATTAGAAGGTTGTTCTTGTGGTAACTGCAATTCAGAGCAGTGGTAGCCACAGGAGCAACAGTTATGCTGAGTGCACAACACAGGATTTTACCTGCTTAGTTCTACAGAGGGGACATACAGGTCAACAACCATACTTATACAGTATACTGATACTGTCTGGCTGTAGGTACGTCTCAAGGACACTTCTGTTCTGAGGTCAATAGGACCATGTGAGGATTATCACCAGTGTCTGACAAATGTTCCCAGTATATTCTTCCCTGATTTATCTGCACATAAATGACAGATCCTTGCCATGCAGAAGGATGTTCTTCCTGTTAAAACAAAACCTGTTGACTTAACTGTGGCGTGTAATTGGGAGACTAACACTGAGACGTGAGGTCACAATAATTTTACTATTTGCCTGTGACAAGGACCACATCAAATTGGGGAAGTGGGAAGATATTACTCAGTAGTCTAATCTTTTATATTTAATACCTTAACACATCTAATTCAGATCTACGTAAAGAACTTTAAAATAAGAATCTCTAAAAAATCATGACATTTCAGTCATTGGAATAGAAGATAAAGATAGGTGACATTTTTATTACAGATAATATGACATTTAGAGACCCTATCAAGAGAAGGTATTTTTGAAACAAAGTCCTAATTCTAGAATGCAGACGTTTTATTGTCATCTTCCAAAGTAATAGGAATGTAATATATTTTCCTCTTTTTTCCATTGTACTATTATATGCTATCAGCCAGTTTTCTAAAAGTTGTGTACTGTATCTTATATCAAGTTTATCAGTTTTTGGCATAAGTGTATATTGCTAAAAATGTTTTTACCAATTTTATTTCATAATAACCTTATTTTGAGATAGGAAACAAAGTTGTCTTTATCTTTAACCACACTAATTTACATTTTAGTTCTATCCTGAGTGAGATATAATTCTAATGCAATGTAATGTTTTGTATTAAGTATTCTATATTTTTAATTTATTGTATTTTGATTATTAAACATGTATTGATTTGAAGGAAAACATTAAAAATACCAAGAAACACGTCCCCTATAAGAATTTCTACTTTCAAAGAACAGGTTTTCAGATAAACATAAGCAGTTGGCTTATAAGCATTAAACTAATTTCATTACCCTTTGAATCGACAAAAAATGGCACTAGTTTCTGAACATAAGAGAAACGTATCTCATGTAAGGTGATTTCAATATTATGTCTAGCTTCTCTATTACTAATATGTGTTGCTTGCAATTCACAAGCCATTATATAATGCCATATAAATTTAATATGCCCTGAAGGGAATATGCTCTAGGGACACATTAAGAAGGCTAAATATGATTTTAAAAGCTATAAACTATGCTTTCCAATCTAGTGTTATTCAATCAGACCTAATTTATACTTCCCGCATAAGCTAAAAACAGAATAGTCAGAGTTTGCCTGGTTAATATCTAAGGCAAAGAGGAACTTTTAGCAAATTCTCTGATGTATGTCTAATTGATACTTCTATTGATAAAAGTCTGACAATGTTTATTAGTAGCCCTTAGGAAAAAGAAATGCTTCTGATGGCTATAAGTGCATTTGCAAAAATTGTGTTGTAGTTTGGATCAGTGCCTTTATCTCAGCCAACTTCTTTCATTGGTCTGGTTTCTAAATATAGGCTTCTGCCTATGTTAATACTAAAAATTTCACTGTGAGTGTGATTCAATATCTAATTGTTTTCCTATCTTTGGCTGTTAGCCAGTAATCAGTTTTTAAGCACATGTACCATACCCCTAAGTACTGCCATTAACACCATGACCAACAAATGCAGTACACTCTCATCAACATGCCCCAGCTGTGTTGTCAACCGGGACATGCAACTGAAATACAAAATGCTTCAGCTAAAGGAAAGCCTTTAGAGAACTCCAAGGTCAAAAATACATCTCATGGACCTTGGTATATTTAGGGAAATGATACAGTGTAGTCTTCTCGGTGAAGACAGAAATGTCCACATTTACAAGTGATAATTTAGTGTACTAGAGTACAATCTAGTCCTCTAGTGGTTATAGTCTTCTGTATAGTCTGCAAAACTGCAATCACCTGTGTGATTTTTAAATAGCATTATTGAGGTATAATTTACATACCATAATTTTTTTTCATTTTATTTATTTTTTTTTTTATTTATTTATTTTTTAAACATTTATTTATTTTTGAGACAGAGAGAGACAGAGCATGAACGGGCGAGGGGCAGAGAGAGAGGGAGACACAGAATCGGAAACAGGCTCCAGGCTCTGAGCCATCAGCCCAGAGCCCGACGCGGGGCTCGAACTCACGGACCGCGAGATCGTGACCTGAGCTGAAGTCGGACGCTCAACCGACTGAGCCACCCAGGCGCCCCAATTTTTTTTCATTTTAAATGTACAGTAGTTCTTTAATTTCCTTTAAATTCTCTTTAATTCCCTTTAAATTCCCTTTAATTTCCTTCCCTTTGGAAATGTGTTGAGTAAGAAATTGCTGCGGCTGAGGTCAAATGGGTTGTTGCCTGCTTTCTCCTCTAGGGTTTTGATGGTTTCCTGTCTCACATTCAGGTCCTTTATCCATTTTGAGTTTATTTTTGTGTATGGTGTAAGAAAGTAGTCTAGTTTCGTTCTTCTGCATGTTGCTGTCCAGTTCTCCCAGCACTATTTGCTAAAGAGACTGTCTTTTTTCCATTGGATACTCTTTCCAGCTTTGTCGAAGATTAGTTAGCTATACATTTGTGGGTCCATTTCTGGATTCCCTATTCTATTCCATTGGTCTATGGGTCCGTTTTTGTGCCAATACCATACTGTCTTGATGATTACAGCTTTGGTAGTGGAGGCTAAAGTCTGGGATTGTGATGCCTCCCGCTTTGGTCTTCTTCAAAATTACTTTGGCTATTCGGGGCCTTTTGTGGTTCCATATGAATTTTAGGATTGCTTGTTCTAGCTTTGAGAGGAATGCTGGTGTAATTTTGATTGAGATTGCATTGAATGTGTAGATAGCCTTGGGTAGTATTGACATTTTAACAATATTTATTCTTCCAGTCCATGAGCATGGAATGTTTTTCCATTTCTTTGTGTCTTCTTCAGTTTCCTTCATAAGCTTTCTGTAGTTTTCAGATCTTGCACACTTTTGGTTAGGTTTATTCCTAGGTATTTTGTGGTTTGTGGTACAATTGTGAATGGTATCCGTTTCTTTATTTCTCTTTCTGTTGGTTCGTTATTGGTGTGTAAAAATGCAACCAATTTCTGTACATTGATTTTGTACCCTGTGACTTGGCCGAATTTCATGTATTAGTCTTTTGGTGGAGTCTTTGGGGTTTTCCATGTAGAGTATCATGTTGTCTGTGAAAAGCGGAAGTTTGACTTCTTTGCCAGTTTTGATGCCTTTTAATTCATTTTGTTGTCTGATTGCTGATCCTAGGACTTTCAACGCTATGTTAAACAACAGTGGTGAGAATGGACATCCCTGTTGTGTTCCTGATCTCAGGGGGAAAGCTCTCAGTGTTTCCACATTGAGGCTGATGTTAGCTGTGGGCATTTCCTATATGGCTTTTATGATGTTTAAGTATGTTCCTTCTATTCCGACTTTCTTGAGGGTTTTTATTAAGCAAGAATGTTGTATTTTGTCAAATGCTTTTTTGCATGAATTGACAGATCATGTGGCTTTTATCCTTTCTTTTATTAATGTGATGTATCACATTGATTTGCGAATATTGAACCAGCCCTGCAGCCCAGGAATGAATCCCACTTGAATGATTCTTTTTATATGCTGTTGAATTCAATTTGCTAGTATCTTGTTGAGAATTTTTGCATCCATGTTCATCAGGGATATTTGCCTGTAGTTCTCCTTTTTTGTAGGGTCTCTGTCTGGGTTGGGAATCAAGGTAATGCCAGCTTCATAGACTGAGTCTAGAAGTTTTCCTTCCACTTCTATTTATTGGAACAGCTTGAGAAGGATAAGTATTAACTCTGTTTTAAATGTCTGATAGAATTCCTCAGGGAAGCCATCTGGACCAGGACTCTTATTTTTTGGGAGACTTTTGATAAGTGATTCAACTTCTTCACTAGTTATGGGTTCAACTGGTGCAGCCACTCTGGAAAACAGTGTGGAGGTTCCTCAAAAAATTAAAAATAGATCTACCCTGTGACCCAGCAATAGCACTACTAGGAATTTACCCTAGGGATACAGGAGTGCTGAGGCATAGGGGCACATGTATCCCAATGTTTATAGCAGCACTTTCAACAATAGCCAAATTATGGAAATCACCTAAATGTCCATCATCTGATGAATGGATAAAGAAGATGTGGTTTATATATACAATGGAATACTACTTGGCAATGAGAAAGAATGAAACCCTGCCATTTGCAGCAACGTGGATGGAACTGGAAGGTATTATGCTGAGTAAAATAAATCAGTCAGAGAAGGACAGATATCATATTTTTTCACTCATATGTGGATCTTGAGAAACTTAACAGAAGGCTAGCGGGGAGAGGTGGGGGGAAAAAGTTACAGAGAGGGAGGGAGGCAAACCATAAGAGACTCCTAAATTCAGAGAATAAACTGAGGGTAGATGGAGGGGTGGGGGAGAGGGGAAAATGGGTGATGGGCATGGAGGAGGCCACTTGTTGGTATGAGCACTGGATGTTGTATGTAAGCCAATTTGACAATACATTATATTAAAAAATGTATGGTAGTTTTTAATAAATTTATATTTTTGCATGTAACAGCACAATCCCATATTTCCATCTCCCTAAAAAGATTCCTTGTGCCCAATCTCACTTTCCACTTTGAGCCACAGGCAAACAAGAATCTGCTTTCTGTTTACAAAATTTCATTTTTTTAAAATTTTTTTTTTTCAACGTTTATTTATTTTTGGGACAGAGAGAGACAGAGCATGAACGGGGGAGGGGCAGAGAGAGAGGGAGACACAGAATCAGAAACAGGCTCCAGGCTCCGAGCCATCAGCCCAGAGCCTGACGCGGGGCTCGAACTCACGGACCGCGAGATCGTGACCTGGCTGAAGTCGGACGCTTAACCGACTGCGCCACCCAGGCGCCCCCAAAATTTCATTTTTTAGACATTTCCTATTTATGGAAACTTCCTTTAAATGGAAACATATAATGTGTGGTCTTTCAGGTCTGGCTTTTTTCACTTAGCATAATGGTTTTGAGGTTCATCTATATTTTGCCTGGAGCAGTAGTTCATTTTTTTTTTTTTTTTTTTTTTTTTACTGTTAGTAGTATTGCACTTTGTGGATATACTACATTTTATTTTTCCATTCATCAGTAGATGAACACTTCGATTGTTTTCACTTTTTAATTAGTATTAATAATGCTACTGGAAATATGCGTTTATAAGTCTTTGTGTAGACCTATGTTTTCAGTTATCTTGTGTAGTTATCTAGAAGTAGAATTGATGGGTTATATGAGAATTTTATATTTAAAATTTTAAGAAATAAACTGTTTTCCAAAGTGGCAACACTATTTTAATTCTCATTATAAATATGCGAGTTTGCCATTTTCTCCATGTTCTTCCTAAGAGTTAGTATTATCTGTTCTTAACTTTTTATTACTTTATTCTAGTAGGTGTTAAGTATCACATGTGGTATTTATTTACCTTTCCCTGATTAATGATATCTCTTATGTGCTTGTTAATTACTCATTTATATGTTTTTGGGTAAAAGTCCATTCTACACTTTTGTCCATTTAAAATGAGCTTTTCTTATTTCTTAGTTTTAAGAGTTCCTTATAGTTTTTAGATACACATCTTTTATGAGATATTTGATTTGCAAATAATTTCTAACAGTCTGATGCTTATTTTTTTAGTTTCACTAATGGTGTCTTTTAAAACACAGATGTTTTGAACTTTGATAAGGTGTTTATTTTTTCATTTTTTTTCATTTATAGAATGTATTTTTGTTGTATCTAAGAAGGTTTTGCATAGCCCAGATTATATAGATATTTTCTCCTATGTGTCATTTTAAAAATTTTATAGTTTTAGCTCTTCCATTTAGACACATTTTTAGTTAGTCACATGGCTTTCTCCATTTTTAAAACCAGCAACAGAGACTCCGGAGTTCTGAATTCGAACCTCCTTCTTGTTTTGAATCTCTTTCTCCAGGAAGAGCCTTGTTTATTTTTCAGAATCATCTGATTAGGTCAGACCCAGGGTGAATCATATCTCTTTTTTAAAGTCAAATGTGTTGTATAAAACAACCTAATCATATTCTGGCATATTCTTTAGTACCTCCCACACTCAACAGAAGGGGCTATAGAGGATGTGGATCATAGGGAGTAAAATAGAACTACTGGAGATACTAGAATTCTGCCTGATGATACTACTGATGTGTCTGTTGAAGCAAAATACATTGAGGGGAAAACATATACTAAATACAGTTTCACCTACCACTCTCATGGAGCTTTTAAAAAGTTAAGAGTAACAAAACAAAATCAAAACCATTTACTTCACAACTTTATGTATTAAAACATTCTCAAACTATGATTTTATGTTAAAACTTTCTTAAGTGTATAAAATCTGAGGCCAAGATTCTAATATGCAGTGGCTTAAGCTGAAATTGTTACAATTATTATCTAATAGTAGGCAATGTAAAGTTTCAGATCTTATGATTGGATAAAGATATATATATATATATATATATATATATATATATTTTAGAATACTGTCTCATTTTCCATTAGTTCACTCCTAAGATAAAGACAAACACAATGTGGTGTCAGATAAGTATATTTTCATGATAAATAAGAATCAGTATGGTTGCCTTCAGAGTTAATGTGCAGTTTGAACCGGTCTTTTTCAAATTCAAGTGCATGATAATTTACACTGATTGCATTTTCTTAAAAATGATGGCCTCACAGGAACTATAAAATGTTGTACTTGAATGGCTTTGAAAATAAAAATACAATTATTTGAAAACTGATAGGTTGAAGAGCTTAGAATATATTTGGTTTTAAAGGCCTTCACCTACTCTAATTCTTCATTAAGGAAAATCAATCATAGGATGAGAACATGAATTAGATATCCCTAAATGTCATAACATTTATATATTGGATTTTATTTTTACTTCATTAAGAAACCAAATAGGACTGTAATTAAAGAAAACGATAGCATATGGTAGAGAGACTGTTCATGGTTTTCCCAACTTTAAACACCATTAGAAATTCTACACTGTGAAGGACAAACCAAGTGAACTATATGCATAATTGATTAGAAACTTATCCACTTTTAAATCACAGGGAAATCTACTTTGATTTAATTTGAAATCTGTTACACAACTCTGTTTGAAATTGAATGCCCTAAAATTTCCCATGATATCTGAAAGGAGATGAGAATGAACAAGATGGTGAGGGCTTGAAAACTCTTCTGGCAATATTATTTAATTTTGTAGACTTACTTAGATACATCATGAAATTGTGTATTTATAACTTCCGTAATCTCCCTCTGTAAAGCCTTGATTCAGTAAAAATGATTTGGATACCTACTGTGTACCAGGTGCCAGGAAAACATTCTGAGCAAACTGAAAAGATTTTCCACCTTGCTGAAGTGGGGTGGAAAAACAAGACAAGCAAAAGTTGTATTTATAATGTGTTGTGATAAATGCTCTCGGGTCTGGGAAGAGTGGGACACAAATCAACACGTGATCTTAAAAGTCACTCTGATCACCCACAGATTATCAGGATTTACTTTATTTTTCCCTCTCCCATTCTAGTTTTCGGACTTACTTGTATAACCATGAATTTCCTTGAATGTATTCATGTATTTTTGAAGTATGCACAAAAATATCTCTCCCTCAAGCCCATAATAATTTTTATTTGGGTCAGTATTCTGTGGCCATGAAAGAGTAGAAGAATGAGGCTTCCTTGAATCTCTGCGTTCTCTGTTCCCACTCAAGATTGAAGCAGTACAAGTGTGTAGCAATCAAGTGATTCACATTTGTATGTTTGATGTGAGGGGACTCGTGTGTGTGTGTGTGGTTTATTGTGATGGTAAGTGTGGGATGGCGTGTGCTGTGCTGTGGTGTGTGGTTGATGTAATGTGGTCTGTTGGGGATGGTAGATGTGGGCGTGGGTGTGTAGTGGAGTATAGTATACTATGTGTTGTGGTCTGTGGTGCAGTGAGGTGTGTTAGGGTGACACGGGTGGTGTGTGTGTGTGTGTGTGTGTGTGTGTGTGCGCGTGCGCCTGTGTGCATGCACACTGTGGGATGTGGTGTTAAGGGTGGCTTGTGTACTGTAGGGTGGTAGATGTGTAGATGGCAGGTGTATGGGAGATGTAGGTCTGGGAGTCTGGGGTTTGGTGTATGATTCTGTACTTTATACTACATTTTTGAAGTATCATGTTCCTGAAGTCCTATAAACATTGAAGGAAATGTGTTCCCACAAATTAACAAGGAACCCAGGTTACACTCATTTAGTATGCACTGTGTGAACTTGCTAAGTTTCGGTATGTGTTTCCTGGTATGTGTTTCTGAATGCAATAGCACACACACAGAGAAGGCTTATTGGACATAAGCGGGGCTGGGTGTTCCTAAGATGAATATGACAAAGTGAGTAGGTATCCTCCATGAGCTTCAGTCTAGGAGGAGTATAAATTTGCCACCATTATGTAACTTTTTTGATCTTGACAGCAAGCATGAGGTTTCCATATAGGGAAGGATATACGTATATGTATATGTATATGTATATGTATATTTAAATGTTTATTTGTTTATTTTGAAAGAGAGTGAGCAGGGGAGGGGCAGAGAGAGGGAGAGAGAAAAATCCCAAGCAGGCTCCATGCTCAGTGTGGAGCGTGATTTGGGGCTCGATCTCACCGTTGTGGGATTATGGCCTCAGCCAAAATTAAAAGTGGGGATCTTAGCCAATTGAGCCACCCAGGCGCCCTTAGGGAGGGAAATATTTTAAGGGTAATATCCTGATAGATACCTTGAACTAGAGGGTGCGGTCACCAGGCCATGAGTGCACCCAGTCGCCACCAAGAGCTACTCAGTACAAGGAAATAAAATGACTCTTTGGTTCTTTCATCTTTGTCTTTCTGATTGGGAACGGGGGAAAATATGAATGAGAGAAGAGATGTGGAGAGAAGGGATGAGTGAGATTGTGCTACCTGGGGACTGGTGGGGGAGGGGTGAGGTGAAGGGAAGCTAGCAGGTGTTTTAACAGATACTTCATGTTTAAAATCAAATCGGTTACATTTTTGTCGTGTGATCACACCTTTCATTTCCATCTTTAAAACACTGACTTTTCCTTTAAAATTACCACGGAGTTTAGTAACCTCAGAATGATATGTGGAGAGAGAGTTCCAGAAGGTGCTGTGAAAGGAGATAGAATCAGGAAAGCTTGATGTGGACTTTAGGCAGAAAGGACCCAGATCTGAAATGCTTACTGTCTGTGTAGATATTGGAGAAGATTCTCTACTACTCCAAGAAGGAGTTTCAGGGACTTGCACTACTCTTGAGGAACAGGGGAGAGACCCAGCTGAAGTCCGATTTATACTTATGAGGCCCATTCTTCACCTTATGGGGGGTGGTGGAACACCACCTTATGGGGGGTGGTGTCAGAGTGTAGTTTCTCATTACAGTTAAGGCATGAAGGATGAGTAAGTGCCACCGTGGTATAATTGGCAAGGAGAACTGGGCGCCTTATTGACTTGAAGGAAAAAGAAAATTGAGAGAAAGTTGTGTAATTGTCTCATGTAGAAAGACAGGATGGATATGGAACAAGAGAGAGCTAAAGCTCATCTTCTTTTCCTTCCCATGAAATCGTTGCTCCACCACGACTCTTCTGCTCACCATGGCGTGGATGTGTTTCCCCTTCTTCAGTCAGCTCTCCCTCCTCTTGTTTTATCTTTCCTATTCTTTCCCCATAGCTCCTGCTGATTGATCACCATCTCCTCTGTCCCTCAGATTCCACAATGCAGACTGTCAAAAGTTGGTGCCAAAAATCCCATGGATTTTAGAGTTAAAAACACAAAACACTCATTTTGGTGGGCAGACTCTAGAGCATCCCCTGTAATTTCTGCCCCACCTCATCTTTAAACCCTTAAGTGTGGATGGGACTTGTGACTTGCTCCTGACCAATAGAATATGAAGGAGGTGGAGGATTATTGCAATTATTGTAATTAAGGTGTCACATCAGTTGATTTTGAGTTAATCAGAAGGAAGAGGTGCCTGGGTGGGCCTGGCTTAATCAGATCAAGGCCCCTACAGCTGCAGCTGAGCTCTCCCTGAGATGAGAAACACACTCTCCATCACTGTCTTGAAGAAGTAAGCTGCCACATTGTGAGAGGGTCTCTGGGGAGGACCAAGGAGCAAGGAAAAATGGATGGCCTTTAGAAGCGGAGAATGACTCTTGATTGACAGAAATAAAACAAAAACCTCAGTCCCACAGCTACAAGGAGATGAATTATGTCAACATTCGGAGAGTATTTGGAAGCAGATCTTTTTCATTCAAGGTTCTTTTTTTTTTCTTTTTTCTAGGAGTTTACTTTTTTATATTTTATTTTTTTAATAGGAAATTTGTCAAATTGGTTTCATTCAAGTTTCTAATGAGACTGTAGCCCTAAAGGACACCTGCATTTTTCCTTGTGTGTTCCTGAAGCAGACAACCCAGGTAGGTTGTGACTGAACTTTTGACGTATGGAAACCACGAGATAATGAATGAGTTTGGTTTTAAACTGCCAGGTTTGTGGTAGTGTGTTACACACCACAAAGCTAATACAGTCACCAATTTTAACTCTACTGAATTATCCAAAAAGATCACAGTGGTCTGAAATGATCAAAATACCATATACTGGTCAAAATGTAAAAGAATAGGTGGCTTAAACAACAGGAATTTATTTTCTCACACTTCTGGAGCCTAGAAGTACAACATCAAGATTCTTGGTCTTCAATGAAGGCTCTCTTCCCAGTTTGCAGCAGCTGCCTTCTCATTATGTTCCCATATGCATATATACAGAGATTGATTAAATTTTCTTCTGTCTCTTCTTAAAAGAACAAAAATCCTGTTGATTCCAGGCTTCACACTTTTGCCCTCATCTAACCTTAACTACCTCCTTACTCTAGTTGCAGCCGTGCTGGCGGATAGGGCTTCAGTGTATGAATTTTGAGACATACATTCAGCCCATAATAGTACTTTTCCTCATTGGATTTCATGTACTCCGTAAGTGATGTATAATACATAAATCTATAGGACATAAAAAAGCTGTTACAAAATGAGCAAAATGATGACCAGAACAATAGAAAATTTGGCAGAGGAATCTGTAATGTTTTCTGAAAAGATCATTTGATGTCCTAATGATAAATATAGATGAAAATTATGGCAGTGATTTTGCCTATTAAATTTGCAAAGATTAAAATACTGAAAAGGTTCTCAGTGATGACAAAATGTGGGGAAAAATAATCTGCGTTTTGCTGATTTGGCAATTTCTCAAAATTTAAAATGCACATACAGTGTAAGCATATAGAAAGATGTCGATTATAACATTGTTAGTGGTAGCAATATATAGGACTCATCTGAATGTTCCATTAAGAGGACAGTAGTTAAATGAATTACTCTGGATATCACTCTAGGAATTTGAAAAACAGGTCGACCTATTTGTATTGAATTTAAAAGAAGGCAGTTACATAGTATTAAGTGAAAAAAAAAAGTGGCAAGTTACTTGTAGTGCATTATCCTAGGATACATTTACTTATTTAATCAATCATTAATCAACTCGTCAATCAATTTCATCCATGCCCCTAACCACCTCCCCTCTGGCAACCACCAGTTTGTTTTCTGTATTTAAGAATATTTTTTTTCTCTCTTTTTTTCTTGTTGTTCATTTGTTTCTTAAGTTCTACATATGAGTAAAATCATATGGTATTTGTCTTTCTCTGACTGATTTATTTCTTTTAGCATTATATCCTCTAGATCCACCTATTTGTTGGAAATGGCAAGATCTCATTCTTTTTTATGCCCTTTTGGTATTTACCCAAACAAAATAAAAACACTAATTTCAAAAGATATATATACCCCTGTTTTATTGCAACATTATTTACATTAGCCAAGATATGGAAGCAGCCCAAATGTCTATCATTAGATGAATGGTTAAAGATGGATGCTATATAGACAGTGGAATATTACTATGGTATCTTTTTTACAAATGTACTTAGCGTTGTGTATACAGATCACTGACAATAGTAATAATACCTGGATACTGAGATTTTGGAATGATTTCTGTTTTTTGAAATTTTCTGTATTGTTTGATTTTTTTAATCAGTAAAAACTTTTCTACCATGGAGTTTTTTAAAAAGGAGACCAAGTTATGTTTTATAGGAATGTTTATATAATTAAAAATAAAACATCTCATTTTTATAAACAACTCTAGGTTTTTGTTTTGTTTTTAACCAAGTAAAAGGAAATTCATTACCCTTATAACTGTGCTAAAGCTTGCCAGTGTAACTGTACTAGATGATTCAGCTTTTCTATTATTCACTTAGATACAATACTTTTTCATTTTTAACAATATCTGTGCAGTTTGTGATTCATTCCAGTTGGTTTGGTGAGTTATGTTCCATTGCTGTACCTCCTTACAAAAGAGAAATACAGACTTTAATAAGAGTCATTACTTTGTTGAAATTAAACAAGTCAGTAATTTTTTCCACGTGGTCCCCCCAAACATGTCAGAATATTATTTTGGTAATTTTGTACTTGATTCTGTTACAGAGCTGCGATTCTCTCATATACAGAAGTTCTGTTGGTTTGACTATATGGATAAGATCTAGATAACACCCCCTCTCTCATCTTACCCATTATTCTTTTATCAGTGCATTCCTCCATTACTTCATTAAGAAACAAATAATACCATGATTGTATTGAATGAACATGTTCAAATCATGATGTATGCAGCCACTGTAAATTTTAGTCGTTCCTGTCTCTTTTTTCTTTTTCTAAGGTTTGTCTCCTTTTGTAGGATATAATCACAGTCTAATGTGATTATATCATACATATACAAAATAACATATTTATCTGGCTCAAAAGGGAAATCCTAAAAAGGCCATATGTCACTGGCCCTAAGTAAACATGATTTATGGTAAGACGACACTCTTTAAGTGATTAGGAAAATATGATAAGACAGCACCCTTTAAATGACTGAGTTGAGAAAAATAGCTCAATCCAGCAATTACAAGCATGCCATGCTAAGCATGACACAAACTCGTCTCTGAGTCATGCACTATATCCTATCTCCTTCCTTCTTGACAATGAAATGTCCTCAGTTCTGTCTGGCCCTTGATCCCTGTCCAGGTTCTGTAGTGGACTGGATACAAATGACCTGCACCCTCAGTTTCAGACACACAAGCTTTGTGCAGATGTAGATGTCTCCATGAATAGAAAATAGATATGATATTTGAAGCAATTGTCTAGATAACTAAGGCACTAACACATTTTTCCTTTAAAAACATCAACACTCTGATGCCTGTATTGACCAAATTGGTCTTTTTCTTTGCTGTCTGAGAAAACACTTATGTAGACATAGTTAAGGAAACAAAGAAGAGATTTGAAAGTGGAATTTAATCTTACAATCAAACTTTCTTTTCTCCAGTCTCTTTCATGTTAATTATATTTTCAAGTGGCAAAATATTTGAGGCTCCTTGGAAATGAGCCCCGATAGAATTTTTAGTAAGTTACCAACACTCTCTTAGCAATGAGCCTCAATAATGAGGAAGATTGTGCATTTCTCATCTTTTTTGTTTAACTCTTGAACATAATCCATATTGCTACATATCTTTATAAACTAGGCTAAGACGTGAGACCATTTAGAAAAATTATTGAGATAAATGGGATTACTATACCTTAATTGTCATACTGGATTAAAAAAATAAAACATAGCATTTTTTTCAGTAATAAAACTAAACTTTGAAAATCAGTCTTCTTTTCCTAATGGTGCCTATGTTGACATAACAGTACATGTTGAAATTTGCTATCTAGCTGAGTAGAAATTGATGTTGCCCTTAATTTGGATCCATTATTCCGCCTCCAGTGGTCTTTTATATTATTATCTCTGCTCTGAGAGCACTAAGATATATCAAACCCTCTCAGAGAAGGGATGTGTGACCTTGCTCATTGTATCTTTCTTTGAGACTCTGTAAACAAAATGATGTGATGTGTGCAGTAAACCCCACCATAAAAATATCAATGTGTAAATTTGATTAGTAATAATAGTAAAAATAGAATATACATTAATAAGATTATGGAGGAAAATTTTAAGATCCAAAGGTGTCTATTTTGTGTTTATCAAACTTAATCTCATTAAGTTTTAGGATAGTATCATACAGGATCCTTCAACTCAATCTTTGTTTGTTTATTTATGAATTCAGATATTTTACTGAACATTATATGTCAGACATTCTGCTCTGCTCATTGGACACAGAGATAAATAGGAGACCACGACTGCCCTCAGGAGCTGACAGCACAGGGGGAAACCAATATGGAGTCTGAGGGCTTTAATGAAGTTTGGCGGGTACAACCATAGAAATACATATGGGTTATTAGTGTAGCATTGGGAGGACTCATGAACCAACCTGGGGCTGGCCTGGGAAGTTTCCGAGAAGAAGCCACAGATAATCTGAGATTTGAAGGCCTGGCAACAGTGTCAGCAGAGGATTAGGGAGTCTTCTTAGCCATGGAGAGCCCGGGGTGGGGGGAGGGGAGGGTGGTGGTTGCGGGGGGGTGGGGGGGGAATAGCCTGGGGCTAGGGTGAGCAGCAAGGGGACCAGGTAGGCAGTCCAGTCTCCAGTATGGAGGTGGGAGACAGGAAAGAAGCCGGCAGTGTCTTGAGCATAGTCATTGTTTTTAGTGTTTAGTATAAAAAAAAGCGTTGTCCTAATAGAATGTATTACTCTTGAGAATTCCCCTTGGCTAGGGAAAAAACCCAGTATTTTTGTTTACAACCAAGAATAATTTATATGCGATGCACTTATTTTATCTTTAAATATTTAGTAAAATATATTGGAATGAAATTTTGTGCCCATATATTTTTTTTAATTTTTAAAAATTATAGTGTAATTTTTATACTGTACTATATAGTATAGTGACATAATGTTAGTTTCAGGTGTACAACATAGTGATTCTCTATATGTTATGCTATGTTCACCATAAGTGTAGCTACCGTCTGTTACCATACATCACCATTACAATACCATTGACTATATTCCCCATGTTGTACTTTTTATTCTCCTGACTTCAAAATTCACCCTCTCACTGGAAGCCTAAATCTCCCACTTCCCTTCACTCATTTACGTATCGCCCCCCCCCCACCCCGCTCCCCTGGCAACTATCAGCTTGTTCTCTGTATTTGTAGGTCTGATTCTGCTAGAAAAAAACAGTATTCTTGATACTAATGCTCACATTACTTCCATTTGAAACCTATCTTTTTTTCTGGAAAATGTTCAACCTGTTCAAAATACAAGCTCAGTTGTCCAAACTATAGATTCTCGAGTGCTGATCTACTGCACTCCCTCTGGATTATTTGGTACCAAGGCAGGACTAACAGTGATTTAGCAAATGACTTACAAAGAATTATAAAGAATTCTCTCTGTGTGTAAGGGCAGTTGGAAGAAGGGCGCTGAGACAGAAGAGGGTTGGGAAGACCAGAAGCAGGGGATGCCCAAGTGAGGAGCAGTTATCTGCACTGTTTCCTGCTGAAAAGACAGATAGAATAAGGAGGGAGAAAAGGAAAAAGACATTGATGGGAGGGGATTGTTTCCCTGTAAGAAGTTATATAGAATGATGAGAATCCTACACAGATAAAAATTCAGTTTGCGGTGGTGTAAGGAATGAAGGGTAGTGTAGTGCTTAGAGACTGTGCCTCAAGTTTAAGGCATTTGATGGTGAAAGGAAACATGGAGACAGCTTTTGAGGGAGGGCAGTGGGTGCATATATAGTTGTCCCTTGAACAACATGGGTTTGAACTCTGTGGGTCCACTTATGTGTGGCTTTTTTTTTCCTGGTAAATGCAGTGCTGTGAATGTATTTTCTCTTCCTTATGATTTTCTTAATAATATTTTCTTTAGCTTATTTTAAGAATATAGTATATAATACATACAATATACAAAATATGCATCAGTTGACTATGTTATCAATAAAGCTTCCAGTCAACACTAGGCTATTAATGGTGATGTTTTGGGACGTCCAGATTTTCACCTGTTCTGGGTGTTGGTGCCCCACACCCCCATGTTGCTCAAGGGTCAGCTGTATGTATATATACATATACATATATGTATACACACATATACATACACACACACACACACACACACACACACACACACACATACGTTCCGTAAGGCAGCACGTGTGATCCCATTTTAGTTTAAAGGACTCTTTTTGGGTTTCATTTCGTTCTGTTTAGGATCAGAAATGAATTCAAGCTTCTAAAATACTGTTACTACTTTGTGCCTGTGTAACACATTCATTGTTCTTCAGATACTTAAAGTTCTTCACATACCTTTGCTAAAGTTATTCAGTGTTTTAAAGATGAGCTATTTCATGTCAGCTGAGTGCTCAGGGAGGCCGCTTCCTAGCGAGGCAAAGCGTCTCTTTCTCAAGAAGCTTACAGCTTAAGTTAAAAATAAACCTCAGGAAAATGTTCATAGGAAGACATTTATAAAAGAATTCTGAAAATGTTCTACTAAAAATGTATTTAGGTAAGAACATGTCAAACTCTCTGATAATATTCATCGTAAATATACGTTTTTCTCCTCTCCTATATGAAGGATGAGAAGTGGTTGGAATGGAAATAAAACATCTTACTCTGGTTCACTTTTTCCTTTTACTATATTAACTTCAATTCCCAGTCTTTTCTGGTAAAATCATGTGTTTTTTTTTTTATCAACTTTCCAATACCAGAATCACTTTGTAAATAAGATCTGAATGTTCAAGTCACAGAGGAACCCACGAGAGAAATAAAACAATTGTATCTTCTTACTCTCCATGGCCTTGAAGATTTCACTGATTTAATAACCCTCAAGTACATTTAGGATTATTGCATTTCAAGCAAAATAATTGTCTGCCAATTATTACATTAAAAAAGAAACTTCTATTAACTTTGAAATAAAGTAATTTCTTTCTTTGAATGAATAGAATTAAGTTGGAGGTGATTTTGATGTTATTGAAGAGGCCTTAATCACACTGTCTATTTAAGCTGTTTATCCAGATCTTTTCATGAGAATGCCTAAGGGATGTCCCCCCCACCCTCATTACTACACAATTGGGAAAATATTAGATCTTAATAGCAAGCCATACTGGTACATTTTCTACTAGGATCTTTTTTTAATCTGGAATTTAATTTAAGGATTTAATCTAATTTTCTCTTGAATTGCTCATTTTTTTTCACACGGTTGAAGTGTGGGTTATCATTTAAGAAAACCTCCCAATTATTCAGTATTGTGTGAATACACCAACATTCGAATAAAAATTAAAAAGGAGTTTCAGGTATCTGAAGATGTCTCTTACCGCATCACTTTTAGTGAAGATACAATTTAATGCTGAATATAGAAGAAAATGTATCCCATTTGCAAAGCTATTTAGAAAAGATAATAATAATCCCTGGGACTTCCTGATCACATAGCATCTGCCAGGCATTGCTCAAATGATTTGCGTTCATTATGTTACTTATTTCTCCCAGCAATCATACAGGATAGATACTAGTATTATCACCCGAGGCACAGAGAGGTTAAGTAACTTAAATAAAGTCACACAGCTGGTGAGAACAGAGTCCAGAATCCATACTCAAGCAGTCTATTCAGAGTTATAGCTGATTCTCAAATTATACCCTTTGTGTAACATTTCATTGCTCAACAACTGTTAGCAACAAGAACTGGTCTTTAAATGTAGTATTAAATTTTGGCAACCAACAAAAATTGAGAAATAGTTGACTGCTTACTAGCTGTAATATTTTACATAAATCTATCTCAGAAATTTAGTAGATTCATCTCATAACGGAAACTTAAAACTGTTTTTCGTGTGTTTTCTTGAGTATTGTTTGTATTCTTTCTGTATCCTAGTTCAAATGATCAATAGAAATGCTGAACAGGACAGCCCCGGCCAGCGTCCCCTGTCACAAAACGTAAATGTCACTCACGGTGGAAATCAATCCAGCAGCTTTGGCAAATGATGGATAAATTAAAATGCAAAATCACTGAAGAGTACTGAGTCCACATTTCACCGTTTTTTTTTTTTAAATTTTTTTTAATGTTTATTTTTGAGACAGAGAGAGACACAGCATGAGCAGAGAGAGAGGGAGACACAGAATGTGAAGTAGGCTCCGGGTTCTGAGCTGTCAGCACAGAGCCCGACGAGGGGCTCAAACTCACAAACTGTGAGATCATGACCTGAGTCTAAGTCGGACGCTTAACTGACTGAACCACCCAGGCGCCCCCATTTCACCATTTTGTCAGTTCAGATGGAAAGTTTCACCAAATGCCTTGGCAAAATTCAAATTCTCACATGTTTTAGGGGTGAACTTTTAAAAGGGCCAAGGCAATGTTTCTGCCAGGCTACTAGAATCTCTGACATTACACTTAGCCATGAGAGGATGTTTATAAGTTATAAGTCTTATAAGTTTATAAGTCTTCTATGGCACAGGAATGAATGTGCCATAGAAGCAAGGTGTCTTGAAGGTTATTCAAGTGGGAGAGGAGGGATGACCCTACTCATGACTTTCTGCTGTATACTAAGATCTTGAAAGAAATGGTGTCTTCTCACTATGTGGAAAGGCTCTTGGTCAGGGACAAAGTGCAGACGATTGGGCTTTCAAGCAGTATTCTCTTCCATTTGGATGCTAACCAAAAAAAGTAGTGAATTTTGTGTTGGGGAAACCTCAGCAAAGAAAACCAGTTGTACGTGCAGTAAATAGATTATCCATAGTAGGTTTCTGGAGCTGAGCAAAGAAACAAGAGAAACAAAGTCCACAGGGGAGGATGCAGAAGATGTAGGAAAGGGGAGGAACAGAAAAGAGACAGTTGAAGTCAATGAAAGGTGAAGTACAAGAACACGCACTCGTGTACATGGCATATGGTGCCAGCCAAGATGCCCGCAGCGTGAAGAATGCTGACCCAGCTAGCCTGGGTAAAGGATTCTTCCGGCTCCTACGTGAAATTCCTGTCAGCATCATATGCCTGTATGTTGTTGTGCTTTTCGTTTAATCACTCAGTGCATTTGTTTAGAAGTTTACCTAGAGGGTCACTAAGTAATTCTTTTTTTTTTTTTTTTTCCAACGTTTATTTATTTTTGGGACAGAGAGAGACAGAGCATGAACGGGGGAGGGGCAGAGAGAGAGGGAGACACAGAATCGGAAACAGGCTCCAGGCTCCGAGCCATCAGCCCAGAGCCTGACGCGGGGCTCGAACTCACGGACCGCGAGATCGTGACCTGGCTGAAGTCGGACACTTAACCGACTGCGCCACCCAGGCGCCCCTCTTTTTTTTTTTTTTTTTTTAAATGATCCTTGCTAGTGTTCTGGTTAAATATTTGGTGAAAGCAAAAATAATGTGGAAAGCTTTAAGTGCCATGTTCCTTATGCCCAGACTGAAGTCCAACTCCAGATGATGTCAAGAACTGAATCTGTCTGGTCTTGTACTTACGTGGGATGAAATAACCACAGAGCATAAAATGGGGCTTGTACAAGGAATCGCTAGTGAGATATATGAGATTATTTAAATTTAAATGAGAAAATCTTCTCATACACATATTTTTCCTATTCTTTAATCATCTTGGTTGTCTCAAGTTAAAAACACCAGTAGTACAAGATTTTACACACACACACACAATTTATTTTTAGATTTTAAAGTTAAATCTAATTCAAGAGACAAGATTGGAAATATTTCACTGATTGAAAATGTTACGATATGAAAAAGATCTTAAATGCCATTTAAAATATGAATCTTCAAATGACATGCTTAGTTTCTTTTCACTGTGAGCATAAAGCTCTACTCTGTGGTGGGTGGCTGGAGGGGCATGGAGCTTAATAATCTGATTCATTACTTCAGAAGTAAGCATTTGAATTTGGGTTGTCCTTTGGAGATACTTTAATGATTACAAATATCAAAACAGATTGAAGTCTCATAAATCCCAGAATCTGTCATGATAATTGTCGTGTCCTATCTACCAATTTTTCTTTAAAAATTTTGTTTTGTTTTTATTTTATTTTGAAAGAGAGACAGAGTGTGAACGGGGAAAGGACAGAGAGAGAGGGAGACACAGAATCTGAAGCAGGCTTCAGGCTCTGAGCTGTCAGCCCAGAGCCTGACGTGGGGCTCGAATCACGGACTGTGAGATCATGACTTGAGCTGAAGCCAGACACCCAACTGCCTGAGCCACCCAGGTGCCCCCATCTACCAATTTTTCTTTAAGAATGGTAATAATTGGATTTGGAAACTCTGTACTAGTATACATCAGTAGCAAAACCCGTGAATTTTTCACGTGGACAATCTGCATTTCCCCTACTGACCACAGCTGCATTTTGCCACACTACTGTCTCCAGATTTGGGCTGATTTGACAGTTTGAATCTTGCAGATCAGGTAGGTAGACCAGTGAAACACTGAGCAAATCATGAGCAGATGGATTTCTGGACTTTGTTGGGTTTTATCTTTGGGTATTTTAGGTTCAAAGTCATCTTGAAATTTATGTTTTTTTTTTTTTAAATTTTTTTTTTTCAACGTTTATTTATTTTTGCGACAGAGAGAGACAGAGCATGAATGGGGGAGGGGCAGAGAGAGAGGGAGACACAGAATCGGAAACAGGCTCCAGGCTCTGAGCCATCAGCCCAGAGCCCGACGCGGGGCTCGAACTCACGGACCGCGAGATCGTGACCTGGCTGAAGTCGGACGCTTAACCGACTGCGCCACCCAGGCGCCCCGAAATTTATGTTTTTAATTTCTACATTTATAATGATATGTAAGCCAGAAAAAATTGCTATTTTCTATTTCCCTTCCACAGTTTTTGTGTATTTTGTACTTACAATGAACTGTTAGATCACACAAAGGATTGGTTTTACCCATTTATTAATATACTACCTCCATACTTCAACCTAGTCTCATGACCTATGATATTAACCAGAGTATGGTTGTTTCATCACACCTTCAGAGGACATCCTGTTTCGATAGCAGATACTTTTATGGAATCTAGTTTGGCTCTACGAACCCCCATAGGAAGATGTTCTCCTAAAGAGAATTGGGTCCCAGCCAGGACGGTTAGATTATACATCTCCGGGAGCTGCTGGGTGGTTCAGTTGGTTAAACATCCAACTTCAACTCAGGTCATGATCTCATGATTTGTGGGTTCAAGCCCCGTGTCCAGCTCTGCGCTGACAGCTCAGAGCCTGGAGCCTTCTTCGGATTCTGTGTCTCCATCTCTCTCTCTGCCCCTCCCCCACTCATGCTCTGTCTCTCTCCATCTCTCTCAGAAATGAATAAACATTAAAAAAAATTAAAAAAAAAATTGTACAGCTCTGTAGAGACTTAACTACACCGTTGAAATGGCGTGGCGTGGGAGGACACCTAACCTGAGAAATATGACCAAAGTGGCATGAACTAAAATCAATAAAATCAATCAGGAAATCACAAAGCATATATTCTGGGCTATGAAGCAGAACATTTTCCCTCAGTGGTAGAGAAATTGTCAGTAAATGGACTTGATTAAGAATAAAGTGAACATGAACCAGCATTTCACACATCTGTTGGGAAAGGATGGTCCAGGAATTCCTTCTCAGTATTCAACCACTTTACAGCAGATTCTGGAAATAGTGTGCTGAAGAGGAAAGAAGGAAATCCGCATTTATTGAGCACTTACAAAGAGTACATTTTGTGCAAGACTCCGTATGGGATTCTCATGGCTGCTCTTGTGAGATAATTATTCCCATTTACAGTTAAAGTCAGTGAGGCCCAGAGACACGGAGTCATTGTGACACATCAGAGTCAGAGGCAGACTCCGCAGCCAGGGCCATTTAATTTATGATCCTGTGCTCATCCCCAAACCATATAATTTGTGAATTTCATTGTTCATTTGTTTCGATAGAAGATGTTCTTTTATTTAACAAGTAATTCCTGGTAAGTCTCTAATATTTCAGACCTTGTCTCCTCTCTCAGACCCTCCTGATACATCTCTCGTTTGCTGGTGTTCCTTGTGATTCTGTGCTAGACCCTTTTGATCATACTCTGCACGCTTTTCACAGGCACCCTCATCCCCTTCCATGGGTGTAATTCTCTCCCTAACCAGTGTGCTGGCTTCACTGATACCCACCATTACATTCTTCAGTGAAATATATTCATCGATTCCCACGGGATGTTGAACCATTGTGCCTGGGATATTGCATTTTCCACTTTTCCTCCTGCTGGTAGAGTTGTATGCTTATCTTGGTCAGTGGGTTTTGTTCCCAAACCTGTTCAGGCAAGTTGGACATGTTACATTGTTTTCTGTATTTTATTTTTTTTAAGTTTGTTTATTTTTAGGGGGGTGGGGGTGGGCAGAGAGAGAGAATCCCAAGAAGGCTCTGCATTATCAGTAGAGTGTGATGTGGGGAACCGTGAGATCATGACCTGAGCCTAGATCAAGAGTCAGATGCTTAACCGACTGAGCCACCCAGGTCCCCCCTGTATTCCGTATTTTAGGTACAGATTATGCCAATTGAAAATAGATTCAGACAAAAACAGAGTTGTTTCTATAAAAATCATGTTGAGTGCATTGGAAAGACTTGTTATAGGAAGTCATGAAATTTTTTTCCCTGTTGATTTAAAGGCAGAAAAGAGTAAGAGAATAATAAAAATCTAGATTTCTGTGCTCTGATATTTTTCACAATGTTTTGATGTTCTCATTCCACTTTAAAAACTTGAAACCAGAAACAATTACATAATGCTTTGTGAGTAAAGTTTTGCTTTCAGGGTAATGGAAAACAAAAAGTAGTAAACCTATCCTAAACCAGAAAATCTTTTGTGTGTTTTAAGTTAAAATGTTTAAAACATATTACTATTTTATGCTTTTTCCTTTAGCTAATGTTTTCATTTAAACAGGGAAATTGAGGAACATTAATGGGGTGGGCAGGGTTTAGGGAAATTAGTGAAGAATAATGCAGCAATTCAGTGCTACTGACTTAGCAACAGTGAGGGACACTTTATTTCCCCTGTACTTGAGGAGACCCGGGGACAGTAGCTTGGCCTTTGGTAGAGGGGCAATTAAGGTTGATTCAGGAAGAAGGAAGCCATAGAAAAAGCCACCGACCTCTTTTTCTGCCTCTGATATCCAGCTGGTGCCATCTATTGGAGAGATTAATAAAAGACACATAGCGTAATCCATCACTTTTGTCTTTTACATCTGCTTTTGATTTTTATATGGTTGGAAAATTTGTGCACTCAACAGTGAACTCAAAAATCTCATTACATAATGTAACATCTTGAGGAAATACCAAATAGAACATATTCCCAACTGTAAAATGCTAGCTGTGCCACTGCTGTTCATATAAGATAGCAGGGAGAAGTGGGGGGTGCAGTTGACGACAGTGACAGCAAACATTACTGGAACAGCCCCCATTTGTATAGTTCATCACAAAGCCACAGTCAGTAATCAGAACGTTATTCTTCTACTACAACCATTTCTGTGTTTCGCTTATTGTGCATTACAACCTTGAAATTAATGGCATTCTTTTTCTGGAGGGGTGAGTCAACCCTTCATTTCTAAAAAAATCCTTGAATATTTAGTGTTCCTATTCTTCATGGAGTTGCCTTAGTTTTTCATTGTCCAGGACTATTGGATAATGGTGTACTAAGGGACGTCCTCTTTGGTCCCCTAAATTTCACATAAAATTTTGTTTGCACATACCCCTCTGCACCATTGTGTAGCAGCAACTCCGTTCCCTCTCAGTAAGAAAATCAGCTTCTTGGCCCCCTTCTTATTTTGTGTATACAGCACATGAGGACCTCACAATGAGAGACTTGCCTCATTACTCAACTCTGTCAATCCTTAACTGTATTTTTCGGTGGAAACTTTGCTCCTTTTGACACTAGGACTTTCAAACTCCTTCAGTCATAGTGTTGCCGGACAAAGAAATAAAAAATTTATCAAGTGATAACAATGATGAGGACACTCCTACCTCTACCTCATGGTTTTTGGACCCACAGATTCCTGCACATTACATTAACTGCTCGCCTAAAGCATAGCCGTATTTTGTTGTACTGTCCTTGACCTTGCAAAGCAATGTCTCTTAACTGGCTTCAGAGACTGGAGCATGTGATAAGTCCAGTGATTTATATGGGAGTGAGCCTGTTGTTAACTCCCTTTGCTGTAAAAGGTGTTACCCTGGTTTGAGGCAATGTTACATGGGATGAAATGGTAATGCATAAGTTATTCTATAAGTCAGGGATGATAGGAGCTGGATACCACCTGAGACTCTAGGGGATGCGGTGTTCCTTCAAAGTTGCCATCAAGACTTTCGCATTTTCCCCTTGTTTTGTAAATTGGACAATCTTGGTTTTCCATTTCTCTTTTTATCCAAATACATCCTCTACACCTCTCAGGAGCATCCAGCTGACTCTGTTCTCATTAATATTACTAATTCTACAATAGCAGCAGGTAAGTGTTATGGCCGCATGACCTCTTACATCCTGCTTTCCACGTGCGTCTCATACCAGGTCATCACCAGGGAAAATCTGAATCATCATGATGCCACTTCATCCCGTGGCTTTCCATGAGGCTCTCAAAAATACCAACAACCCATTCTCAGAGTCCCATTTGAAAATTCATTTCTGGGGCGTTTCTCGTACCACTTACTATATCTGCCAAGATTCTCACATGAAACACAGGACATACAATAGGATAATTGAAGAGAATTTGTTAAAGGGACTGTGTATAGAAGTGTGGACAGGATTTAATGATACCCAGTAAGGACGGCGTATGCTATAAGGACAATTGACAATAGGAAGATTTTGCTCTTTGAGCGTCTCCAGCCTTTATTTACTCTTGTGCAGTAAAAAAGGTGAAGGGAGCAGGCTGCAACAGAGGGTAGCTGCAGGGAAAGAGCTACTTCCTTTCTTAGCTTCCAGTCTTCCATGTGACAGGTCTGTCTTTTTTAATTGGAAGGGGAGTGAGAAGACCATCCTTCTCCTTTTGCCCTTACCCATAGAAATAAACTGGTGTGTGTGTGTGTGTGTGTGTGTGTGTACGTACTCATACGTACACTAACATTTTCAGCAGTTTTTAGATATCTGTAACTATACTGAAATAAAAATAACATGTATTTTTCAAGATACATTGAGATGTAGAGAAGAGACTAAAGTCACTGAAGCTTTCATTGATATATAGGAAATAATATGGGTTGATTATTGCTATATGCTAAGGAATATGTGAGAAAATATTTCATAGAATACCAGTAATACTCTGAAAAATGGTATAATTTTTAAATGGATAATTATAATGCATGCATAATTCCCTTTATATAGAGACCTGTGTTTGGATTGTGTTCTGCATGGACACATAGGAATAATACTATACATGTATTTCATGGTTTATAATTGCTCACCAGAATATTTCTAAGTAGAATAGCATGAATAATCTGCCATCAGTAATAGCTTGTATTTTTGTAACTATGACGACTCTTCCACAATGCAAATCATAATATGAGATGGTTTGAATGAGAATCACTCCTGTAAAGAATGAGAATCACTCTTGGCCAGAAACGCGCGCGCGCGTGCACACACACATTCACATTGTTAAACTGCATGTATTATTCAAGTTGACTTGAAAATTGAAATTGTGAATTTGCTAATGAAATGCATTCTTTGAAATAAACAAATACATGAGTCATTGTCTGCAATTTGACCAAGCCAGGCTGTTTCAAAGCTGTGAGATCAATCAGTTCCTTGAAAATCATTGCTAAATTGGATGTATAGAATTGCATTTTTAATTTTACAGAATTTAATTTCTTAGTTTAATTACTCTGCATTGCTTAGGTTGTAAAAGGACCTGATGAGTTATTTTTATTTATAGTGCTCCCATTCAGGGTGCTCATAATTATGTTTCAATGCAATGGCAATATGCAATCATCTATTTCAGTGTCTTTACATTTTTTGAAATCAAGCTTTTGCCAAAGGTTAAAGACCTGGTTTTAAAGATAAACTACTATTTGCTAAAATGATAAACGAGGAAATTTTCACATAGGCACATTACAAAATCATCACATCTGGGTGAAGTTATAATTTCTATTCGGCAAAGTCATCCAGTTTGAGAATTGTTAAATATTTATTGAGTACCTTCTGTGTACCATGCTTGGAAATGTAGAAATTTGATGTTTTCAAGAATCCAAAAGAAAGTCTACTCTTATTTAGGAGGTGCTTTGTGAGTATTGTAACAGTCAGGCCATGTAAAGATACATTTCAGATTCTTTAACTTGGCTTAGAAGACCTTTCATGGCCTCCCCGTCCAGTCCCAGACTGATCTCTCCCTTGAGCCCATCCCCTGTGACAGCTGTCCTGACCTTATTTCAGTTTCTCAAAACACCTTGCTCTCTCTCACTTCTGATCTTTTCCCTTGCTTATCCCTCTGCCTGTCTTGATCTCCATTCCTGCTCCCACATTGTCACCTTCCTGCTGAACCAAGTCCACGTCATCTTTCAGACACAAGCTTAAATGTGGTCTTACTCATTTAATGATACCCAACAGGTATTTATTAAATACATTGTCTGTTCCCACTTGACTAGGTTACGTGATCTTGCTACTTGTTCTTATATCCTCTTCCCATTCTATTATAGTACTTATCAACTACCACTCTAATTTCTTATTTAATTTACCTGTCTCCCTTGCAGGATATTTATCTCAGAGAAGGCCAGACAATGACTATGTTATTTCTCCTTTAAATTCTGCCACCTGTCACCAAGACCTCTCTGTAATAGATGCTCTTAAACATTTGGGTAAATCAATCATGGAACAAATCAGACTCAATCATGGATCACAAAATACTTTAACAAGTATTATAGAAGAAGCAAGGAGTGCAAGTGGGGCAGAGTCCTCAGCTTGTTAAAAATAACATAGCCTGTCCTGGCTTTCAGCGCAGAGGACCAGCACAGGCTGGGCAAACTGTCAGAGCTTGTGAAGAAGCTGTGTCCTTATGTAAAGTGAGCCTGGTATGACCATTGGGCTCTTCAGAGGGAAAGACCATAGCATTTCACTCTTTTAGAGTGTGCATATGACACTTCGCTTCAAAGTTGATGCATCAAATGGTCTTCATGTTGAAAGAAGTCCCAACAAAGCATTAGCAATCTGCACAGCCAATTCATAGCACAGCAGCTCAAGAGTTGCTGAATATACTTTGCTTGGTTAACACAGTTGATCTACCTGGAAGTTTACTGCAGTTAGCACTCAGAGGACATGTATTTTACACTAATGAAATCAAGAATTGTAAAGAGCCCTGAGGTCAGAAGTGATGCATGCAACGATAGAAATGTAGCATTAGAAGTTATATATTTATATATACGAAAGAAGTAATTGTCAATTTGGTAACTGTAATTTCCCACTTGGTTTAAGGGAGATTTTCCTTACTCCCTTCTTCAGTCTGTGAACCAGAGCCCTTCTGGTGGTCACTGTGAGCGGGTCTGTGCTCTGTGGCCACACATGGTTTTCTGCATTCTTAAACAGCCTTTCCCTTCCTGCCTTCCTTCCACTCCTCATGCCAAATGCTTTCATCTTTCAACCCAGTTGTTTTGTCAATATTATCAGAGCGACAAGTCATATCCTGAAGACTGTCAAATTTATTTATTTACAACAGATTTTTGCAAGGTCTCTGAAGTCTGAGGGTGAAGGAGAAGACTGCTAATGACTTGTCAGAAGGATAGTTAATCAAATTAAATAGAGTTTTGTAAGTTTTAATGTAGAACCCCCCATCAGGTGATGCTGAGCAAGGCATGGCTTTCCAGCAGAGGTGGTGGATGGTGAGCACATCCTAAGACTAGGCTAGTTGGGAGGAGCTCAAGCAGAGAACCCCACCTACCATTTTTCATTTCCTTATGTAAACCAACTATTGATGCTTTGAGGAATAGAATACCCATTAGAACATTTGGGGCATGAAGGTATTTAGTGGGTGAAGAAACAAAACTATCATCATCAGTTCTGTTGCTTACAGAAAATTAGCAGGTAGCCTAGAGAATGAGAGCTGATGAATATTGTGCATTCATGAACCCAGTTCCCCAAGGTGCAACAAGAAAACATGTTCATCTCTGAAAGCAGGCATAGCTTCCAGACATTTCAGCACTTACTTTTAAAATTGTGGAAATAACTCTTGCTTTAAATATGAATCAGAGCTGAATCTGGGTAATAATTTCCTTCTCTGGTTTGGGTTGCCTTGAATTCTCAATTCAAAACTGTATTACATTGAGTAGAAACATAAAGAAATCAAACAATTGTTCACATACATTTTTTGACAGATATAAAGCCAGTTTATACTTTACTTTTATGAATGACAATTCAGAGAGGTTTACAGGTGATTTGATCACCTAAGCCAGTTTACATAAATGCAATATGAGGAGGGGTTTCTATTACCAAATTGGACAAGGTTCATCTTTGAGTTTGCATAAAGTGTTCTGCAAATTGTTCTGTTTTGTAACTCTGTACCACAGGATTCTCAACACAGGATCTTTATTGGATTTACTTTCTCTAAGTGGGAAACGATTGATGGCCCTGAATGAAGAAATCAGTGTGAAAGATCAGCATCAGTGAGCAGAAACTGGCTTCACGGTGACTTGCCTTGTCAGAAGCCAAAAATTATAAATCCGTGATAGTTAAAATGGTGTGATGCTGGCATAAATAGGTCAGTGAAGCAACCTACATAGTTGTTAAATAGACTTTAATGTGATGCATACAATAAAATGAAAAGGAATAGATTATTTAAAAAAATCATTGGGATAATTAGCTCTATAAAGAGCATGCACGTGCACACACACACATCTTAGAATTATTTGTTTGTTTTTATTTAAGTAGGATTCATGCCTGTCACAGAGCCTGGTGCTGTACTTGAACTCATGACCCTGACATCAAGAGTCAGATACTTAACCAATTGAGCCACCCAGGCACCCCCCATTTTAGAATTTTCATCGAACCTCACATGACAAAAAAATATTTTGAGTTTTAAGGTCTATACTTACATTTATACTTAAATCTTTGATATCATAAAAAATCTACAAATAAATTAGGCCAATAAATCAGGAAGGTATTTCTAATTTAAAAAAATCCCTGGAAGAAATAATAAAACAAGCCCTAGGGGCGCCTGGGTGGCTCAGTCGGTTAAGTGTCCGACTCCAGCTCAGGTCATGAACTCGTGATTCACAGGTTTGGGCCCCGCGTCGGGCTCTGTGCTGACATCTCAGAGCCTGGAATCTGCTTCAGATTCTGTGTCTCCCTTTTTCTCTGCCCCTGTCCCGCTCACGCTCTTGCTCTCTCTCTCTCTCTCTGTCTTTCAAAAAAAAAAAAAAAAAAAGAACAAGCCCTAGTATACTTAGCCTTATAAAGTGTATCTTCCGTACATCACAGGCACTGTACAAAGTTAAAGATCAAATGCCAAACTAAGAAAAAACATTTGCAACTATTATGACAATAGGAGATAATGGAGAGAAATTTAAAATACAGGAAAACCTTGGATTTCAGGTAACTTGTTTTGCGAGTGTTCTCCAAGACCAAGCAAATGGTTCTAATAAATTTTAACTTAAAAAACAAGCGATATCTTGCAATACAGGTAGTACATGATGCCGAATGTCACATGATCACAACTGAGCCAGTGGTTCTTGAAATTCGCTGTGATATATGAGTGCTTTGGAATATAAACATGTTTCCAGGACAAATTCTGCTCGCAAACCAAGGTTTTGCTGTATACATATGTCGTAGAAATCTTGAGGAAAAAAAATGTGTAAAAACAAAGTAAAAATAAGAAAATGGCATGGAGGGATATTTTAAGGGAAAATGAGATACTCAGTAAAAGTCAGAAAAGGTAAATTAGCCAGTAATAAAAAATGTATCAGTTAAATACCAGGCTATAATGCACACTCAGAATCTTTCTGAAGATGTAGTGAATCATCAGGCAGTGAGAGGAGAAGCATACTTATTAGCCTGGCTCCACCCTTGCCAACTCACTTGGCTTGAGTGTGCTCTTTAGTGGATGGTCACAGCACCTGCCGACTCTCACTCCGCAGTGATTTCTTTGGTGTCAGACAACCACTTGGCCTTTAGCCCTGATAGAAGAGGTGGCATCAGTTTCTTATGTGGTTAGCCTTAGATACCATGCTTTGTTGGTTGTCTGTAACATTTTCCCACGTCTTTGTAAAGGGCGCCTCAGTTACCCCATTAAGTTTGGCATCAGTTTCCTGTTAGGATATACCAGGATAAATATTCCAGTTTGAGTTCCTTCACAGGCTCTATGCCCTTAACTAGAAAATTTTAAATGGATTTTAATTTAAATGTTAAATGAATAAAGAGATTTATTTTCCATCACATCAATTTCTTTTTAATACAAACAATAGAAAAGGAGCTTTTACTACTCATTACTAACAGTTTGTATTAATTTATGATTATTAACATTTTAATCTACTGGCATTGCTATTTCAGAAAGACATTTTCTCTTTAGAGTAAATTTAAATGAAGCAAAACTAACCATTATTAATATGTATTTGGGAAATAAACGTCTTTATTTTCACTAACACCACAAAGCAAAGATAAACATTCACTACGTAACTAGACAATGCAACAGTGACAGAGAAGAGCATCATTCAACTAGGAAGTTTGTAAAAACACTTCAATACAGCAAAAATGAGCAAGAAAAATACGAAGTCAGCGTATATCAATTGAGGAAAATTCCTTTTGAAAGAAGTGATAAAATATAAATAAACTATACTAACAAAATGGAGTTAAATATAGTCACCAGACCATTTAACAATACAAAAAACACTTGATTCATAAATTCAGAAGCTTAGAATAGGAATGGACAACAACAGATGAAACTCAGGAAGAAAGAGAGTTTACTGAACAGAGGAAAGAGGTGGAAGAAAAAGAATGATGTCACAAATAATAAATTACAAAACGTCCAAGGAAGAAATGACTGAAGTTAAACTTTCATTATTAGCATTGCAGAAAGGCAGGACAGCAAGCAAAAGAAGAAAAATGAAATTTTAAAAAAGGAATAAAAAGGATGAAAAGGAAAGTAGTGGGAATGGAAGACAGGAAAAGAAGGAATAACATTCATATTATTTTAGTTCCTGCAGAAGAAAACAAAATGATGCAACAGAAATATTTAAAACTTCAAGGGACTTTCCACACTTTTATTCACATGAACCCATGCACTCCAGTGTTCTATGTATGTATATATACACATTGTGTACCATGCATATATACACATATACACATATGTGCATGCACACACATCTTCTAAAGTTCTCATGTTTCAGAAGAGACGTAGTGATATTTCCACTAAGAACAAAGCAAGTACCCACGATGTCTGCTGCTAATCAGCACTTTAAGGCAAATATTAATCAATATTTGATCAAGAGAAATGACTCAGGTAATGAGAATAGGTAAAACAGGTAAGGAGGGAGTAAAACTTTTTTTTTCCTTTTTGCAGCTGACATGAATGTATATCTGGAAAAGTAAGGAAATTAAGGAATCACTGATGAAACTAAAAATATTCAAGAAGTTACAGGATATGTCATTAACATGCAAAAATAATAGAAGCAGAGTACCAATTGAGGAAAGGTTTGAAATATTTCTGAAGGATACAAAAGTAGACTTGAACAAATGGGAAAACATCTCTTTTTCTTAGAATAAGTTAATGTTACAATGATGTTAGCACTGGCCAGCTTACTTTCTAAATTTTAACTCCACACCTGCCAGAAAGAAAACTAACAGCAGTCATTTTTCTTGGAGTCAGACTAATGGGCACTGAACTTTGTATAGAAATAAGAAACTGTAGGAACAGCAATGAAAATGATGAAAAACTATGAGGGGAACAAGCCCTACCAGGTATTACTATGAATTCCCTGTAACTCAAATAGTTTGGTACTGGTGCATGGACAGACAAATAGAATTGTGCACTAGAACAGAAAGTCAAGAAATAGACCCAAATACGTACGGAAACTTAGTATGTGATAAATACAGCAGATGAACTTTGTAATAAGCAGTGCTTGAAAACTGAGTACATGTTTACAGAAAGAGAAAATTAATTCATGATAAAATAGAATGCATTATTCTCCCAAAATATGAACCAAAAGAGCATAAGGAATAAATTATAGTGTCACATAAAACATAATTTAGAATAAAATGTCAGGAGAGACAATGATGTTGCTTACTGATCAATGTTATAGGACATCAAGAAGTAAATATTGGTATGTAACATTGTAGACAGTATAACATGTTCACACAAATGTATTCCTAAATTCAAGCATATATAAATGAGAGAGAAGAAAGGATTCGTACTGTAGGATGCTGTATAATAATTGTAGAAGGATTGATGGTGTTAAAAAAATCACCAGGTTCAACCATCATAGTGATACTTTATTCAGGCAATAAATAATGATGGATTAAGGCTGAAAAATAGTGGGTGAAATTTAGATGAAAAACAGGATATTTTTGTGGTTTCAAATATCTTCACAAAAAGTGCTCATTAAATTACAACAGGTAGACGTCATTCTACTCAAGTGGTCAAGGTTAACATCACCAATGTAGAGAAAAACCATCATTTGATTCATGATATGTTGCACCTCTGTGGTATTCCTGCTACAAATGCATAAGCTTGACCTAATCATAAGGAAACATCAAATAAACTCAAGCGGAGGAACGTATTATACAAAATAACTGGCCTAAATACCCCCCCCAATGACAATGTCATGAAAAGTAAAAAAAAAAAACGTTAAGGAATGTTTAAGATTACAGGTGAATAAAGAATTATGACAAATAAATGCAATAAATGTGTGATCCTAAATTGGCCCCTAGGCTAGAGAGATTATCTAAAGAGCAGTTAATTGTGACAAATTGTGAAATCAGAACATGGACTGCATATTGATCACCAGTATTTATTCAATGTTAATTTCATGATTTTTACAATGTTTGTGGATATTTTTTTAAAATGTTTATTTATTTTTGAGAGAGAGAGAGAGAGAGAGTGAGAGCGTAAGGGGGAGGGACAGAGAGAGAGAGGGAGACACAGAATCCATAGCAGGCTCCAGGCTGTGAGCTGTCAGCACAGAGCCTGATGTGGGGCTTGAGCTCACAAACCGTGAGATCATGACCTGAGCCGAAGTCAGACGCTTAACTGACTGAGCCACCCAGGTGCCCAATGTTTGTGAGTATTTAAGAAAACATTCTTGTTAGAGAATAAACATTGAAGTGTTTATAGGTAAAAGAACAATGTGTGCAAACTCTCAGATGGTTCAGAAAAAAAAATCATGAATATGTGTGTGTGCATGCTGTGCACATTTGCACATATATAGAGATAGAAAAGAGGAAGAGAGAGATAGAGAGAATAAAGAAATGTGGCAAATATTAACAGTTAGTGAATCCGGCGAAGGGAATGTAGGGTGGCTAGATAAAATTCAGGAAACCCTGTTAAATTGGGATTTCAAGTATAAAAAAAATTTTTAGGGTAAATATCAAATATTGCTGTGACCTCCTTATACTAAATAAATTATTTGTTGTTTATTGGAAACTCATGTTTAATTGAATGCCCTCTCTTTCATACCAACTCTCCCTCTCTCTCTCACTTGCCAACTCTGACAGCTCCTTCTACTACCATTAATTTGTAAATATGAAATATTAGCTGAGAGGATAAATAATCTGTATAATATCCCTATAGATTCTCTGATGTTTTAAATTATTTCAAAGTAAAAAGAGTAATATGGTTCTTGAAATTCTAATTTCTGTTAACTAATTTACATATGTTTTAGAAGGCGAGGGGCAGAAATGAACTTGGCAAAATTTTTTTGATGTTTGTGTTTTTAAAATTTATGTATATATATTTAAAGCTTATTTATCTATTTTGAGAGAGAGAGAATGCATGTGTGAGTGTGGAGGGAAGGGGCAGAAAGAGAGGGAGAGGGAGAATCCCAAGCAGGCTCCACACTGTCAGCGCAGAGCCCAGTGCAAGGCTTGAACTCAGAAACCATGAGATCATGACCCGAGGTGAAATCAAGAGTCAGATGCTTAACTGACTGAGCCTCCCAGCCACCCCTATATTTTTAAATGTTTTAATTGAATAGGTGATGCATAATATTACATTAGTTTCTAGTGTACATAGTTGATTTAACAATTCTTTGTTTCTCATGCTCACCATAGTAAGCGTAGTCTCTGTCACCAAACGAAATTACTACAGTATTATTGACTGTATTCTCTATATTGTACTTTTCATCTCTGTGACTTACTTATTTTATAACTGGAAGTTTTTACCTCTTTATCCCCTTCACCTGTTTTGCCCATCCCCCATTCCCCTCCCCTCTGACAACCACTGATTTGTTCTCTGTGTTTATGAGTTTATTTCTTTTGTTTGCTTGCTTTTTTGTTTCTTGGTTTTTTTTTTTTTAGATTTCATATATAAGTGGCATTATATGGTATTTTCTTTCTTTGACTTATTTCTTTTAGCATAATACTCTCTAGGTTCATCCATGTTGTTGCAAATGGCAAGATCTCATTCTTTATTATGGCTGAGTAAATAGTCTATTGTATGTGTGTGTGTGTATGTGTGTGTGTTTGTGTACGTGTGTGTGTATACACACATACACAGACACATCTTCTTTATCACTTCATCTGTTGATGGACACAGTTTGCTTTCATATCTTGGCTATTGTAAATAATGCTGTAGTAAGCATAGGGGTACTTACTGTCTTTTCAAATTAGTGTTTTCATTTTCTTTGGATAAATCTCCAAAAGTGGAATTACTGCATCATGCATATTTTTAATTTTTTGAGGAACTTCCATACTGTTTTCCATAGTGGCTCTGTCAGTTTGCATTCCCACCAACAGAGCATGAGGATTGTTTTTTCTCCACATCCTCAGTAACACTTGTTTCTTGTGTTGTTGATTTTAGCCATTCTGAATGGTGTGATGTGATAACTCATTGTAGTTTTCATTTGCATTTCCCTGGTGATGAGTGATATTGAGCATCTTTTCATGTGTTTGTTGTCCATCTGTATGTCTTATTTGGAAAAATGTCTGTTCAGGTCCTCTACTCATTTTTAAATTAGATTATTTATAGGTATTTTGGTGTTGGGTTCTCTATATATTTTGGATATTAACCCCTTATCAGATATGTCATTTGTAAATACTTTCTCCCATTCAGTAGGCTTCTGAAGTAGGCACATTTTTTAGGCATTCTCATAAAAAGATATGTTTGCGTATTAAAAAAATGTTTTTATTTATTTTTGAGAGAGGGAGGGGGGTAGGGAGAGAGAGTGAGAGAGTGAGTCAGAGAAAGAGGGAGACACAGAATCTGAAGCAGGCTCCAGGTTCTGAGCTATGAAAGTAAATAACCATATTAGGGAATTACTACTATATCTATTATACTGAGAATAAATAAAGCTAATTAATTTTTCTAAGGTATTACAATTTAGCAAGATCCCCATAGCATATTGTCAAAGATAACCTTTAAAACAGTAAATGAAATATCAAATGTATTTCCATGAGTTGATTTTTTTCACTCATTCTTCCATCAGCCAATATAATCCATAGACAATTATTAAAAATATTTTTATATTCAGAACTATGTCAATTAATGTATTAAATATTAAAGCTGTCTCTCAGGTAAACTTAGTTTTCTGAATCTGTAACTATAATAATTATTTAACAGACCTTTCCACCTAAATTCATTGAAGTATAATTTAAAAACTCTCATATCAACAGAATAGAAATTAAGCATGGTGAATCACTGAATTCTACTCCTGAAACCAGTATTACACTGTATGTTAACTAACTAGAATTTAAATAAAAATTTGGGGGAAAAATAATAGAAATTAAACAAAATTATCAAAAACTTTTAAGAAATACTTTTCAAAGGCTAGTAATATTAACTGAAATTTTAAAAAATGGAATATGAATTTATTTACACAACCTGTGTTTCAGTAGGAATTAATATGGCTATATCATCCTTTATAAGATTATGTTAAATAATCATTTTGTTCTCTGAGAGTATTCTACCTACTGCTTCAACTCTTAAATGCTCATTTGTAACTCTAAAGTCAGACATTTGCCTGTGGTGAGAAACCCAGTCTGCTAATTACTACTATTAATTTGGATGGTGACTTTGCCTTTGTGTATGAAATATTAGCAGATGTGATAAACAATGCATTTGAATCTAAAAAACTCAGCAAACACATAAATGCTTTTTTCAATTTTATTTAAATTTGCCCCTGTATCAAAATGTCTGTGTAAATTTTTAAGACAGTAACATTTCTCAGTGTCTCATCTTTTTACATAGGGGTGTGTGTGTGTATTCTTTTTCCATAGGGAAATGTGATAACTACCTTTTGAAATATCTTCAAAGGTTTGAAAACAGATTTATTTAATATCCTTTTAAAAATGCGATTATATTTCAAGTTTAAAATTAAGAATCAACTGATTTTTAACTGAGGGAAATGAGACTCCGCTAAAAAGAAATTTGGTTTTAGAGAGACCTTGGCAGACATCCTCTGAGGTGGCTGCCTGTAATCCGTTCTTCCCAGTGTTCATGTCTTTGTGTGTTCCCTTCCATTGAGTGTGAGTAGTCCTGTGACTTGCTTCTAAACAAGAATATGACAAAGGTGATGGATATGACGGCTCACACGGGATGCTCCTCATGTGATTACATTCTGTAAGAGTTCATCTTGCCAGTGTACTTGCTCTGGAGACTCCTTGCTGGCCAATGAAGATAAGCCACCAAACTGACAAAGTCCACAAGGCAATAAACTGGGAGCAGCCTCTATAAACTGGGGATGCCCTTGAGGAATTGTAGGCAACTCTTAGAAGATGAGGGAACTTCCAACTGACAGCCGATGATTCTGTGTCTTTAGTTCTACAGATGTAAGGAAATTAATTCTGCCTATAATTTGAGTAAGATTATGGAAGTAGTTACTTCCCCATTCTAGCTTCCAGATGAGGAGGCAGCCTGAGCTACACCTTGATTTCAGCTTTGTGGAACTCCTAAGTGGCAGGTTACCCAGCTAAGCTGACCCACAGAAACTCAGGGTGTGTGTGTGTGTGTGTGTAACTGCTAATTTGGTGGTAATTTTTACCTAGTAATAGACAGCTAATGCAGATAACTCTCATTTTCTATAATGTTCCCCCAAAGAGTTTAAAATTAGAGAATGTCAAGATGGCTAAAAAGAAAATAAAGCACATCTTAGCTATAAACCATCAATCTAAAAACTTCTGGAATTTTAAAATATTCAGTACAATTAAAGAGATTTTTGTTAATTATATTTTGGCTAAAATATTAGGCAAAATAAACTAAAAAGAGCCCACTTTCAAATAATTCCAAACAAGTTTTAATCTTTTAAAAATTTTTAAATGTTTTTTAATTTATTTTTGAGCGAGAGAGAGAGAGAGTGTGTGAGTGGGTGAGGGGAGGAGAGAGAGGGAGAATTGGAATTGGAAGCAAATTCCAGTCTCTGAGCTGTCAGTACAGTTTTAACATCTTAATTAGAATTTTGGGAAAATTACTAATTTTCAAATGGTTGATAGAGTATTAGACAATCTCTGTTATGGTTTTATGGAAGAACTCAAAAGAAAGCTTAGTACCTTTAAACTGCAGATAGATTGATAATTGTTAAAAAATATAATGGTTTTATGTTAACAAGGTATATATTTATAATTCACAATTTCCTGCTGAAATAATGAGAAAACTCATCCAGAATATGACCTTAATTTTTAAACATTTTTTCAGCATGATTCTATACAAAAGTATATGATAGTTTAATCCAACTATTCTTAAAAAATCAGGAAGGGAAAGAGAAGTTAAAATTTACAGAAGACTTACCTGGTATATTGGCAATGATGCCTCTGTATAAATAATTTCAAGTTCTCCTTTGGAAAACAAAGGGTCTATTTATGAGATGTCAGGCTCATCTGAAGCAGTACTCTTCTTAAATAATCTTAGTATCCCCATAAGACAGCAGCTATTCTTACAAGTTCAAATTCTTTGGAGACTAGTAACTTACAAAATAATGTCTACCAATATCATAATACATTGTCCAATGAGTTGAAATATAAACTGCACATTCACTCAGTCATCAGTTTATTTCTTAAAAAACCCCACAATCAAGTTCCTTTGTATTCATCAGTCTGACGCACATTTAGATATTGTATTATACTTCCTTATTCAATACTGAGTTTAGGCCACTAAAGCACCCATCTTACCATTTTAAAACACTCCCTATCTATACCAATAGAAACCTGGTTTGCAGGTATCCTACGTTCATAAAAACCCACCTGTATTAAGTCCCACTTACTCGGTTGCCTTCCCCTTTTTCCCACTAGATTCTCGATTTTTTTATTCCCCTTTTCATCCTCCGTTCAACCCCTGCCCCTCCCCCCACCCCAACTGCTATACAGTCTTGGTCATTTTCAGATTTCTAGAAGTATGTTATTTTGATCTTTTTAAAATAAAATATTTTTATATTTTTAAATGAATGATGCAATTAACTAAACATTAACAAACAAAAAATTGATCCACTCTACAGAAAGCAAATCCTTCCAGGCTATGGTTGGTTCTTTGAAGCCATGTAATGAGTGGCCATTTAGGTCAGATCAACAAGCAGTTTTCAAGGCTCAGAATTTCTTTCTAGTATTTTCCCCAGGCACTCTTCGTAAGTATAAAGCCCTTGAATGTTGTCCATTCAGTTTACATCCCAAGGTAAATTGTGAACTTGTCAAACACAAAACAAATGCACCATGCTCCTTGTGACCAGCAGGCGGGCTGAGAGGGGAGCTTGTTGCTAACACAGACACTGAGGTGCACTACTCAGCTCAGCAGGAGGGCAAAGGATGAAGGCAGCCACCAGCCTCCCAGTCATGCTTTATTTTTACAAAATCCTTGTTTTTTCAGCCTTGAGAAAGTCAAATGCAGCACTTAACCCCATTTCTAGACATTAAGTGCCCAAGTGTGCCTGTATATGCCCTCTCCCTGCTGGTTCAGGTAAGGAACAACCATTTAAGAAATGTTCATTGCCTCTTTACGTAGGCAGAATGCGGCACAGTGTCAGTGACACTTGTGCTAAATTTGCTCTCTGGTTCCTGCTGCTGGGAAGTGCATCCTATCATTTCAAAGAATCAAATTTTCATTTGTATTTATCTTGCCAAAGTGAGTAAAGGATGAGTAACCAATCACAGTCACCAGCATCATTATTGTCATCTCTCTGTACATTTCCATTCTTGTATCCTGAGAGATATTAAAGATGTCTTTGCTGTAGGAATAGGTTTTCCATTTTCACTGCTCTGTAAACCAGACAAGGATTCCCAGTTAGAACCAGGATGATGGAGATCACTCTTTATTTCAGAAAACTGTTCCTGGAGTAAAGCTAGTTTTGAAGCCACAGAAATCCTTATATTTGGTCTGTTTAGGTAGCACACTACATTTAGCCTGCATGACATCATGTGTGTATGATAGGCTAACCCATAATGAGGAATCACAGATAACAACTTTATGTACAAACAAAAGTCAAACTTTTCTCATTTAGAAAAGTTTCTCAAATCAATGGCTCTGTTCTGTTCTCGTATTATGTGCTAAATGTACACATTTATTAGTAATTTTGCCTCATAAAGATTTTATAAAAACTATTCATTGCCAAAGGGAAAGCATTTTGAAACCAGAAACACTTTGAGAAGGATGTTCCTCCTTCTGCCCTATTTTGTAAAGACTTTTCCCCCTTTATGTTTTCCATTAATATTCTGTATTATGGTATACAAACATTAGTGTGGATCAGAATTTCTAAGTTAACATACATTTTAAAGCCATTAGAAAAAGCACAGACTGTGGTTGCTCTTTTTATGAGAATGGGGATTGAAGGCAGCTGTTTCAAAAGCACTAATGTACTTCAAACAATGATGTAATATCTAACGTACATAACCTTTTTAAGCCTGGTAATATAGAAGACATTTAGATTTACTATTAAAATGTGTCTCAGTTTTATTTCCTGCAAAAAAAAAATACAGAGAGACATGTGGAGCTTTGTTTTTCTATTTGTTATCTGAATGTCATGACCCATAAATAAAACTACGTATTACCCAGAACAGGGATAAATTTGGTAATTATTATCCCAGTCTAACAAAAGTATAAGAAGCTATTTAGGATCATTTAGGATCATAAACGGTGTCCCTGTAGACTAACCAAAAGACCCTTTAGACTTAAGTGGGGACAAATTAAACTGTTGGCTTGGCTCTCAAAGAGTCATCCTTTCTATAAATATTAACTGAGCATCTAATTATTTCCAAAGATGTCTGTGGGAAACAAGTAGACAAAACCATAGTCTGTCATCCTGGAGCTTCCTGTATGGAAGGGAAGGCTTTAATCAGGTCAATACAAGATGTATTAGTTTCTTATTTCTGCTGTAACAAATCAGCACTAACACAAATTTCTTATCTAAAAGTTCTGGAATTCACAAATATAAAATGGGTTGACAGGCTCTGTTCCTTCCAGAGGCTCTAGAGGATAATCTGTTTCCTTGCTGTTTTTGGCTCTGAAGTTCCCTCACATTTCCTGGCTCATAGCCTTCCATCTTTAAAGTCAGCTGCATAGATAGCAACTTCAGTTCTTTCTGTCTCTGCTTTTGTCTTCACCTATTATTCTCTGATTATGACTATTTTGTCTCCCTCCTGTAATGGCCCTTGTGGTTACATTGGGCCCACTCAGATAATGCAGGACAGTCTCCCCATCTCAATATCCTTAACTTCATCACATCTGGAAAGTCCCTTTTGCCATGTAAGGTGATATATTCACAGTGGGTGTTTTGAGGGCGGGTGGGAGGCATATTGTGCATAGGACACAAGGTAAGTTGTCTAAAATGCTAGAACAGTGACAGAAAACAATATGGAGTATTTAGAGGTGGGAGATGGATTGGAATGGGTGAGAGAAGCTAGTGTTGAAAGGGACATAAGAAGAGGTGGGTATAACAGGAAGCATTACTAACAGAGCAAATTATACTACACAAAACAAGAAGGCAAAAGATTCACATTATGTCTCTGATGTACATGTTCATGCAGATGTTGAGCAAGAGAGAGTCCTTTAGGAATATAATATTAGCAGTAACATAGAATTATGTGATGTGTGCTCATCTTGGGGGGGATATTGGAAATGCCAGACAATTAACTGGTTAAGGGAATACATTTTTGAATTTTAATTCTTATTCATATATTCATTTTAATTTCAAATTGTTTGATTTCTAAGATACAAAAAGTTAAGTGTAGCAGAACATGAATAACATTATAAATATTTAATATACATGGGTTTACAGTGCATGTATTTTTTTTTTTTTTTTTTTTTACTTCAGCTCACTTCTAATGGCTCGAATCCAACAATATCAACAATAGCAATAGTGATACTCTGCCCTTATGGCATTAGAGATTACTGGTTCAAGGCATACCTCAGATTGGGGAGAAATGGGAATCAGGTTCAGCCAGAAACTTCAGTAGCAGAAGAATGGGAAGTTAAATATTGTGTTATATCTACTACTACTTTGTGAGTCACTGTATGTGATTTCTTTGTATTATAAGTCTGGGGAATATGGATCCTGAGATAATTTCAAAATTTTAGACCTTAGTGACTGGGGGTATAACCTGAATTAAGGCATAGAATATAGAATACAAAGAAATCAAGGGAGAAAATAATCATATATAAAGGATCTCAAAGAATAAATGTGCCATACATTCTCCTTAATCTCCTAACCATTGAGTTTTGGTGGATAAATGGATAATTCAGCTGTGTTATTATGTCCTAAGTTGCTTTAATCAGAAGGTGGAGATGGTTAAAGAATGGTTATTCTAGGCCAAGGTACACTTCCCATTATTTTGGCATTTAATTAATCCATGGCTGGTGATTATAAAACAGAGTTTCTTTACTATAAGATGTGGATTATACTATTTCCCATCTCTTTGTTTTTAGAAACCAATGAATTAGTAACTGTGTGTTACATTTAGTTAGTACTCAGATATTAGCCATTGTAAAAGAATACCCTTCAAAAATGTTTAAAAATAACTGTCATACAAATATATGGTAAGCAATGGAAATGTTTATTTATTCCATTAATGAGGAAAAAAGAAAAATGTTTAGCTGGTTGAAACAAATTCAAATGATAGTGTATATACAAACACAGAAACAAAGAATGTTGGCATAAGATAAGTAAATAACAGTGCAAAACTGGTTAATACCCTGCAAGACTATATAACCTTAAGTTTTGGAGCTGTCTTTTCTACTAGACAGAAAACATTAGCAGGTTTAACAGACAAGATCTATGAATTAACCTAAAACTTCCTAGAGTCTGGATTCTAATAAGTAATAAATGCAAAGTAAAATAAAGGCACATTCCCCTTTAGAATGAATAGTCATTATTTTGTGGAGACCCATTTGACAGTGTTCCGGTATTTATTGTCATTTTATTGTTAATGACACAGAGCCATCCTTTTGCCTCATTTCCAAGTTTTAAATAATAATACTGTTAAGTTCATTATGCAGTGAGAAAATTGAGCTTTAGAAAAGATGTAACTTATCTTAGGTAAAAAATTATAAATGAAATGGAGGAACCAGGATTTCAACGTAGTAGTTTGGATCTAAATAATTATTAATAACAGTGGCTACTAAGTAGTGAGTCTTTTTTATTTTTTTGAGAGAGACAGAGAGACAGAGAGAATATGAGCTGGGGAGTGGCAGAGAGAGAAGGGGACAGAGGATCCAAAGAAGACTGTTCTGACAGCAGAGATGTGGGGCTTAAACTCAATGAGCTGTGAGTTGATGACCTAACCCAAAGCCAGATGCCCACTGACTGAGCCCACCCAAGCTCCCGTTTATGTAGAGTCTTAACAAGATACTGCAGACCCAGTGAAATGTCTTACACATATTAACTCATTTAATTCTCGCCATTAACATTAAGTAGGTTCTGGTTGTATCCCCATGGACTAAGAGAATACTCCTGGTTGCCAGCTCTATGTGTTAATTGGAGTGAGAAAAAACTAAGCCATGGAAGCCCATATTGCACTGAGAATTGTCAGTCTTCATCCAGCTGTATTGAGCAGAAGGTAGATGTGATGTTCACTGCGCTAATTGAATTTGCCAGGTCCTGCAAATCACCATGATGAAGAGATTAAAGAGAATATATGGATTATTTGTTTTTTGAGAGTCTTAATTTAGTGATCCATGCATTCTCCCTTGATTGCCTTCCTTTTTTTGAACTTTATTTATTGATTCATATCATATTATTTTGATTCATGTCTAAGCTTTGGAATCATCTCAGGGTCCCCATCTTCTCCACCTATTTAATTATATATACGTATTGACCATATCTTACAGTTCTCCTTCTTCAAAGTAATAAAAGCGTGAGATTAATAGCAGCATTTCTCTAACTCAGCCTGATTCCATTTATTCCTTTCCAGGCCATGCTCTACGTCAGTTATCTCTAATCTCATCCAAGACAGAGATAGGGCTGTTGTTGGTACGGGTGATATTAGTATTTTTAGTATCAGGTTTGAGGTATACATACAAATTTATAACTGACGCACATGTTCTACTGTCCTGAAATATGGTGCACATTATAAAATAATAACACATTTGAAATGACAGGTATGAAGTAAGAATAAATCAACCCCAGTTGATTTTCTTTCTTCCTATTCGTCTCTTTCCAGATGTGCACATTTCCGTTAGGACATCATAACTCGAAAGTGCTGCCAAGTTATCTTTCCTAAAGGAGTATCTGATGGTTCAGCCCTCCTGCTCAACATCTTGAAACATTCCTCAAGACTCACAGTCTCTTGAACCTGATGTTTCTTTGTTACGGTATGGTTCTGTTTGGAAAGGCCTTTTTCTTGCCCATCTTTCTCCATAGCCATCTCTCTACATTGATTAAACACTACCATGTTAACACGTGTTTCTTGATGGTCCTTTCCCATTCTCTGTTATAATGATCTTTTCCCTATTTCTTTTTTTTTTCCATTTTTTAACGTTTATTTTTGAGAGACAGAGACAGAGCGCTTGTGGGGGAGGGGCAGAGAGAGAGGGAGACACAGAATCCGCAGCAGGCTCCAGGCTCCGAGCTGTCAGCACACAGCCCGACATGGGGCTCAAACCCATGAACCATGAGTTCATGTCCTGAGCCGAAGTTGGATGCTTAACCGACTGAGCCACCCAGACGCCCTTCCCTATTTCTGTATTAAGCACTACCATTGTTACAACAGCATGGCCGTGGACACTTCGGTGCCACTGTCACAGTCTTTACTTCGCCAAGAGAAACTGTAAGAAGACAGACTGTGGCTACATCTTTGTTTTCTTAGCAGAACTTGCAAACAGTAGATACTCAATAATGGGATGTCAAATAAATACCTTCTTTTAAGACCAAAAGAGTCAGACTTGAATTAGTTACTAATTGATCAAGTATTTTAATATTCACTTCTGACTGAATCCCAGAAATCACCTTTTGGGTTTATTTCATGATCCTGATCGGTTGTCGGATTTTTGCTCGATTCACATGGTGGCTTGCAGACAGATTCATACAATTGCTAGCGGATGGGTTTCTATAAATGGGTCAAGATATTATCGGAGGAAAAGTTCACATAATTCTCAGTTATTCTCTTCAAGAAATAGAATTGAAACAGGGCCTCAGTTTAGACTGAATCTAAACTCTGTATTGCTGTATTTGAAAATATTGTTTGAAGGAGTTTAGTAATTTTTAAAGAGCTTTCTTCTGTCTCCGCTTATATAACAAGAGCAACCACAACCTCTTTGCTTTTTTTCTAATGGTTTTAAAACTTAACTTAGACATTCTAATACACTGTCATGTTTTCATATCATGATAAATATTTAATGTTAATGGAAAAGAGGCATATATTTTGAACATAAGTGTGGGAGAAATCTTTAAAAAATAGAGAAAGGAGAAATTTAAGTTTCTAAAGGTATTTTATTTCTCAAAATGTTTTCCTCCTGCCAATGAATCTGCTTTTAAAAACCATTATGATACAAAATTACTAATGAATGTGTGTTTAGTACAGGAAGAAAGAATAGGGCAAGCAGCTGCTTTTGAGAAGTAACTTTTCAGGTCTAGAAGACAGTTTCAGTTCCTTCTGTGTCTGGAGTTGATCTTCTACCTTAATTCACATGTGGGGCGCCCTAGTGTACAGAGTGTTGGTGAACATAGGGGTCATGGCGTTTGAGGGTTGCCTAATATACTGAAATGGAAGGACTTATGTGTTGTTAACATAGACCTTCCTTGGGCAATATTTTCCCAAAAGAATGGGCACACATCTAGTCTTTGAAGAATGTGATCTCATGGTTCTTGCGTAACTGAAAAATGATAAGGAAGCCCAGTCTTTAACTGGTTTGTGCAATAGAGAGCATCATCAGACATCACTCAGGAGGCAAGGATCAAAACAAACTGGAAATTTTTTGCTTACTTTATACAGTTTTACTCATTTGGGAAGAAAAAAAATACAAAAACATCAGTCCATTTGAAATGAAAGTTTGAACTGGACAGAAGTCAGACTTAGTGTCACAACCCAAGAGAAAATGAGCCCTGAGATCCTGCATCGTGTGTTACTTGTGCCTGCATCAGAAAGGTAATGAGCATTTCTCCAGTGCCTGTGCTTTACTTAGATTACCAATGTGAGGTTATAATCATGTGAGCTTCCTCACTAGAAACGGGGCCACAGTTGCCGTGGGTACTGATACTGAAATAAATTGGGGGTAATTACATGCATATGAGGGAGCTTCGAGGGCCTCTCTTGGTCCTTCATCTTCTTGCAGACCTGAGCATCATTATGTCAGTGTCAGCATAAGCACCAAGGACTGATCTGTCACCTCTTCTCTATCTCTGCTCTCTGGTACCAGGAGCTGATTTCATGAGCTTCCCAGTGTGCTTGTTTTGGTCCTGACAAATTTATAGTATGCCTTGGGATATAAATTTAATTGACTATCATTTCAGGCTTTGTCATCAGAAAGGTCACTGGAGAAAAAATACACAGGGAAATTCTGAAGTTTGAAAATTGTTAGTTAATTTGAGCTTTTCATTTTAGTGAGGTTTTATTTTTAGGTTCAATTTTACTGTGCTGTGCCAAAGGCCGTTGTAAAACTTGATAGAGAAATAATTTCCTTTCTAAAATGATATAACATTTCATTGTAATTCTAATTATATTTAAGTTAGTGGTAATATTAAGGTATATTTTGAATGGAGGCTAAGAGTCCTTTTTGTTTTACTCTTTGGCAACAGTGGAATTATGAAGCTACCAAAGGTGAATGGCATTCGGGGTTTTGTACTGACCGCTGACAATGCTTTGGATGCTAAATTCTCTGCCCTGGCTGATGTGAAAAATGTTTAAATATATGCACTTTAGGGACTACTTGAATTTCAGATTATAGGAAAGAAAGATGCATAATTGGAAATGTGGTTTTCTTGGACCCCCGATTTATTTTTATTTACATATTAAGGTATTTCTATTTAGTCTCTGGGTGGCATTTTCCTTCTAATCATTTCCTAAAATTTACGCAGAATTGTTGTCTGTATTCTTCCTCATTTCTGCTATAATTGTTTTACTTATAGTGTTTAATAATTCTTCTTTTTATGGGTAACTAAATAGAAGTAGAAGTAAATATTAATTTATCGTCTCCAAAGAAAAGTCAGCATAACAGCCTCAACTTATATCTCTTCATTCACATGTTCATTGTTTCTGTTTTTCAATAAATACTGAGTGCTTCTTGCATATGTATTTTGCTGGGTGCAGGGAAGAATTAAAATAAGGTATGTGGCTCAAACCAGCTTTTAAAGAATGCCTGAGGAATGTACAATCTAGGATGTGGTGACACATCAAATAATAAGAACAGCAACAACAAAGAGGCTAATAGTTTTTTTCTTAAAAAGGACATGATGAGCTATTGAAAAAGACTTTTCTAAAGACTATTGGAAAATGTTCGTAAAAAACAAGAAACTGTTGTAAGAATTGAAGAATGAGAAGAATTTGGATAACTCACAAGTCACAGAAGGAAATATAGGAAATGAGATCAGCAAAAGTCAAGGCAGAATTAGGAATAGGGTGGGCAACAGAGAAGTAGGAGCAAAGAAGAGGGTTTGTGTGGAAAGAAAGAGAAGTTATCAAAATGGAAAAGATGGTTGGAACTGAGTTTTTAAGGCTTTGATTTCCTCTGTGGAAGACCGTAGTCCTGAAGGAAGATGGCGCAGGACACTTCAATTTCCTCTTGTAATAAGACCAACAAAACCCTTGGTAATTTTGCATCGCAGTAATGATCACGTGATAAGTTTTGAGAAAGTACATGATGTTTTCTTACATAGATTATTCCACCCTGAAACTAATTGGGAGTGGGGAGCCTAGTATCATGCTCAGGCATACTTTGCTATCAATGCTTTGATCATTTTTTAAACACTACTAATTGTTGCCTCAATTACAGATATGATAAAGCAGGAATGGGTTATACTACACCTAATTGTTCTCCCCTCTCTTTTATATTATTCTCATTTTAAGACAATGATTTTTAAAACTTAATTTTTAATTATAAAATGAGTCATTTTATATTTCTCATATTCAAAAATGAAAAACATTATGCTGGCATGCTCTCTTTTCCTTTTTCATATCTTAAAAAAGCTAAACCTAATGCTTGCTTTAAAAAATGCAGCAAAGTTGGGGCACCTGGGTGGCTCAGTCAGTTAAGCGTCCGACTTCAGCTCAGGTCATGATCTCGCGGTTCGTGGGTTTGAGCCCCGTGTCACACTTTGTGCTGACAGCATGAAGCCTGGAACCTGATTCAGATTCTGTGTCTCCCTCTCTCTCTGTCCCTTCCCCACTTGCACTCTGTCTCTGTCTCTCTCAAAAATAAACATTAAAAAATGTTTTTTTAAATGCAGCAAAATTGATATTGATGGGCCCTGGATTTCTTCCGGCTTTTTTTCCCCTCCTGCTGGCTGTCCTAAATGATTGTATCATCAGGCAGATATTAGAGCTATATAAACACATGCATTTTGCTTACAGTCTTCTAAGTCAGGTCTTATCTGCTAATGGGTGACCCAGTTCTCTGATGTATTTAAATCCATCTGGTGCTTTCCATGTTTCTCTGATATATTTACTCACTGCTATAATTTAGGTGTCAGCAACATGTTTCTCTGTCTTGAATTATCCACTTTTGTCATTCAGATTATTAATCTGTTCATTAAATGAGCTTCATTTACATACGACAATGCCTTTGTTACTACTTTTGAATCTCTTTAGGAATTTTGAGATATATTTCTAGACTGTGGATTATGACCCAAGTTACAGTTCATCTATCCCCACTAAAGAGACATACCATTGCTTCATATTTCTGCTAGCAAGTACGTGCACATCAAGATTACTTATAAATCACCCAGAGGAATAAATGCAAAGCCAGTGGTGAGAAATTAATTAAGTAGGATGTTACTAATGTCCTTCAAGAGAATAATTAATTTATGTGTAAATATAGAGATATAAACCAAACTTAAGAAAATAAGAAAGAATCATCCATTAAGGGAGTGAAAATGACAAATGAAGCCCACTCATTCTAACGATTGGCCGTTATATAGAGCATGAAATAGGGGGAAACATGGAATACAAAGTAGGATCCAGTGAACAGTTAGTTGAATTTTCAAAAAAGAGGGATCTGTACGTCTACAAAAGTGAGGGAAAGGACTGATAAAGGATATTCTAAGCATGTAGAGAGAAATATAATTATGGGGAAAGTCCATGGAATGATGGAAGGTGATATGGGTCAATGGTGTAAGTGGAAAGGAGTTATGAGATGGTGGAGGTTGATTGAGAGGGAGATAAGGTGTTAGTGTATGGCTCTGCCTTTTAAAGTAAATATGCAGCCCTCTTGGCATTGTTTATCTTGAATGACTGAAACTCTGTACCCATTGAACAGCAACTTCTCGTATCCCCTTTCCTCCAGCCCCTGGCAACCACCATTCTACTTTCTATGAATTTGACTTAGATGACCTATGTCATATAAGTAGAATCATGAAGTATCTGACCCCTGTGATTGGCTGATTTCACTTGGCATAATGTCCTTTAGGTTAATGCATAATGTACCATATGACAGGATTTTCTTCTTTTCTGTGCTTATATAATATTCTATTGTGTGTATATACCACATTTTCTTTACCCATTGGTCTGTTGATGTTTTCATTGTTTCAGCTGCTTAGCTGTGGTAAATAATACTGTAATGAACGTGGGAGTGCAAATACATCTTAGAGATCCTGATTTCAACTCTTTGGGATAATGTTAAGCAAGTGGCATCTGTTACCTTTATTAGGAGGAGAAGTCTGAGCACTTTTGACCTCTGCATCTTGGCATTGGAGTCACCAACAAGAATGCAATGGCAGTTGAGCACTGGGTGAAATAGCACTATTCGTTTAGAGAAGAGGCAAAACAAGATCAGTTTCAATAGTGGATGTCCGTTTGCAGTGGCTGTTAGGTCTCTTCTGGCTTCTGATGCAGGTTGATTAGCCTGTGCTACAGCACTCTGTGTCCCCTTCCAGGGTACAGATATAGGCATGGGGTTGACCAGGTGTCAGATGATGCTTAAACAGAACAAAGGAGCACACACAGAGTCTAAAACAGGGAAAGGTTTTCTCACATAAGGTACAAGTCCAGCATAGATTGTCAGGACTCTTTGTCTTGGCAAGGAAATGGTCTAGGCCTAAACCCATTTTTTTTTTTAAGAGAGAGAGAGGGAGAGAGAGAATCCCAAGCAGGCTCCACACTATCAGTGCAGAACCTGATGCAGGGTTCAAACTCACGAGCAATGAGATCATGACCTGAGCCAAAATCAAGAGTCTGATGCTTAACTGACTGAGCCACCCAGACCCCCCAGGCCTAAGCCATTCTTATGTGGTGGAGTGGAAGTGAAAAGACTGCATGCATGAGACTAACTTTGCTGACAGATGGATACCCAGAATTGGGATTTCTAGATCATATTGTAGTTCTATTTTTAATTTTTTAAGGAAGCTCCATGCTGTTTTTTATAGTACTTGCACCATTTACATTCTCACCAAACTGTGCACAAGGATTCCAATTTCTTCACATCTTCACTAACACTTGTTTGTTTTTCTGATAATACTCATTCTAAGAGGTATGAGGTGACACCTCATTGTGCTTTTGATTTGCATTTTTTAGGATTATTTGTTTTGTTTGTGTTGTGTTATTGAGCGGTAGGAGTTCCGTATATATTAAAAAAAATTTTATGTATATTTTTGAGAGAAAGCACGCGAGAGAGCGAGCGTATGAGTGGGGAGGGACAGAGAGAGACGAAGACACAGAATCTGAAGCAGGTTCCAGGCTCTGAGCTGTCAGCATAGAGCCCGACATGGGTTTCAAAATCATGAGCCGTGAGTTGATGACCTGAGCTGAAGTCAGATGTTTAAGTAACTGAGCCACCCAGGCACTCCAGTTCATTATATATTTTAGAAATGAATCCTTATGAGATAGATGGTTTATAAATATTTTTTCCATTCTGTAGGTTACCTTTTCATTTCATTGATCGTTTCTTTTGCTGTGCAGTTTTTTAGTTTGATGTACTCCAGCTTATCTGGTTTCAGATCTTACCTTTAAATGTTTAATGCATTTTGAGTTGATTTTTGTACATGGCATAAGAGAAGGGTCTTACCCTCTTGTGTGTTCCTGGCACCTTTGTCAAAGATCAAGACTATATACATGTGGGTTTATTCTTGGGCTCTCTATTCTGTTCCATTTGGTGTATATGTTTGCCTTTCTGCTGGTACCATACTGTTTTGATTACTGTAGCTTTGTAATATGTTTTGAAATCAAGAAGTTGAGGTCTTCAGTTTTGTTCTTTCTCGGGATTGTTGTGACTGTTTGAGGCCTTTTGTGGTTCCTTATGAATTTTAGGATTGTTTTGGTATTCCTGAAAAAGATGCCATTGGAATTTTAAGAGGGATTGGATCAGATCTATAGATCGCTTTGGTAGAATGGACATTTTAGGAACATGAAGTCTCCAAGTCCATGAACATGGGATGTCTCTTCATTTATGTGTGTTTTTAAAAATTTCTTTCAGCAATGTTTTGTAGTTTTTAGTGTAAGCCTTTCTCCTCCTTAATTTTATTTCTAAGTATTTTATTTTTTATGATGCTGGGATAGTTTTATTAATTTTCTTTTCAGATTGGTCATTGTTAGTTATAAAAACACAGTTGGGGGTGCCTGGCTTGCTCAGTGGGTAAAGCATACAACTCTTAATCTCAGGGTCATGAGTTCAGACCCCACCTTGGGTGTGGAACCTACTTAAAAAAAGAAACCCAATTGATTTTTGTATATCTTTATACTTGTTAACTTAAAAAAAATGTTTTTAGCATAGAATCAAGAGAAGAAAATAAGAAAGTTGCAAAGACCAGGTGGGGAGAGTTGGGGGAGATGAGTGATGGCAGAAAATCAGTGGAGATCTGGGCATTTAACAGGGTAATATAAGCTGCAGTGTCATGGATAATCAGATTCACGCCTTCAACAATGAGTTCATCCATCTTCCCTGGGTACCTGCCATCCACTACGTGACAGGTAGTGTGATGTGCGTTGGAAACACAATGGTGAAAGCCCAAGGACAGACGGTAAGACTGAATATCTGAATTTTTCAGGGATGGGAGAGATTTTTAGTATAGCTGAAACATAGAGTGTTTAGGTCAAGGAAATAGAAAATTTTAAGAAGAGAGGGGTCAACACTGCCACAGTCTGAAGACATATTAGTTAAATTAAGGGAGCATGGGCTCCGTGTTAGTGATAAAGCAGGCATTCGTGATATTGACAAAAGCAGTTCCATTGGATTTATTTTGGGCTGGCAGCTGAATTATGGAGATGTGGCAGGTAAATGAAAAGAGTTGAAGTAAGTGGTGAACTGAGCCAAAATCAGATTAAGACTTAGTGCCTGTAAGCATAAAAACAATAGAGCTTACTCTCTTAGAGGGTATTCTCCATATACTTGTATTTTTCAAAATGACACCAAGTTCACATGAAGTCTGGATTTGGGACAGCCTTCTTGTACATTATCTAATTGCACAGTTCTGCATGAATACATTGTAATGGACTCCTTGGTATTTTTGTGCTTTTACTTTGTTCATGCCATGCTTGCTGCTCACCACGTGTGTGGTTGTTTAGCCCCGACGGGCTCATTTCAGGGAACTGGATTTTGAAGGAGTGGAGTTAGTTGGACTGAAAGTGAGTTGAGAAATCAGGGCTGAGGGTTTTCTGGGGAGGCAGGGTATTTTTTTTTTCATTGGGGGAAGGCTTAAGGATATTTAAATGTTGAAGGAATGCAGTCCATAAAAAGAAAACATTTGGATATGCCTAAGAGATGGCAAGATTGATGAAGCAAAGTTTGCTGAAAATTTGGAAAGGGCAAAATTGGGAGAAATTAAAGTCACCAAAGCAACATACACTCTCCGTTGGGAGCACCCGAGGTGTCTGCCTAGATTAAGGTGTGTTTAAGGCAAATCAACAAAACACAACAACAGAGAGTATCCAGTGATTTAACATGTACGTGTTCCTGCTTAGTTCACATACACATTGGTTGTGTAAAGTGAAACATATGCACGTATATTCGTTTATTTTTAGTGAAGTGCATTATATTTTGAGGAATTTGATTACAGAAATTAGTTGAGCTAGACCTTATGCAGTGTTAACTTAGAAAACTTAAAATGATAGCTAGCAATTCTTAAATGATCCCGTGTACACGGCACTCTGCTAAAGACTTTACAAGTATGATCTCACTTAATTTTCATCACAAACCTGTGGGTTAGAGACTATCAGTATTGGCAAGGGTTGTGTAGCCAAAACATAGACAAGGATTTGATTGTAAAGGCCCTGCTTTTGTCTGTAGTGACACACTGTTGCCAATCATGTAGCATGTTTAAAGTAAGTTTGAACATGCAGAGAGAGTTCCTGTAACCAGTTTTGTAATCACCATGTGTCTCAGACTGAAGTGCAGCTAGATGGGACCACAAATGTAGAGGACCAATTGGAATTCAAGAAAGGTTTGTTCACACATTATCAAAACTCTGTAACTAAGTATTATTTGAAGGGCTGCTTTATAAGCAACTGGTAGAGACCATTTTAAAAAGTGCATTTTTCATGGTAATTGACAGATACATAAAATAATAAAGTGATACCTACCACAAAAATACCTACTGAAACTCATAAAGAAGATTGTTTGAAAGGGGCCAGGCAAAAACTCAAAGGCATATAGGTGGTGTCATGCACTCGCCGCCCTGTGAGCCCTGAGGCTGTCCCTACAGAGTGGTTCTCTAGCTTCCTGTCTGCCTCCCTCTGGTCCACTTCTCTGACGCTCCCTGCTTCCTTCTCTGTCCCCTCAAAGGCCATGTATTCTTGAGTTGTATTCTCTTGTCCCTTCCTCTGTATCCATCATAGGCTCTGAAATCTATACTCCCCTTGCACGGACACGCCTCCACCTCAGCAATGATTTCAGTTCAGTGTCCGGCTAAGAGGCCTCCTGCATATGATTTTATTCAGGTACATAACATTTCTGGGAAGAGCGGCCCACTGTTTTCATTTCTCAGTTGATAAAACTGAACCTGAGAGTGATTTTTCCAAGGTCTAACCCAGAATAACTCATGTTGATGGAGCTTAGATTCTTGCTTCGTAGACTCCAATAGGAAAGTATCACCTGGATGTAGAATTCTCCCAAGACACTTGGGTAGCACAATGTAAATTGTTTTGTGAATCTCTCTCATTTAGATCATAATTCTTGGGTTTGACAGGTAAAGATGCTGAACTGTGAAGAGTGATGGAAACAATGTGTGAGTATAGATAAGGGCACAGATGGTTGCTGAAAATGATGACAACAAGGTGCCAGGGGGTATGAAGAATCATACCCTGAGTCTGCATATTTTGCCTGTTCTCAAAATGACAGAAACTTAGGATAAATAGATGAATGTATGACATCCTTGATGTTACTTTTTTACTATCATATTATTATCAAATGTTCTTAGTGTCTAATTTATCACCATAAAATCTCAATAGACTATGGTATTATAGAATACATATAAAAACATTACTAGTGCAAACCCACTATGCCACAATGAAAAGTCACTAATATAATAGCAAATGTCTTTAAAAGGGTGCAAGGAGGCCATTAGAAGCTTTTGCCTATGCTTTTCTGTTGCTGTGTTTTCTATTTTTACTTTATTTTCTCTATAATTACAAAGAGAAGAAACTACTATTACCGCCTACTTAAGAGGCTAGAAAGGAAAATGAGTGACGGATTTTTTTTCCACATGCAACAAAGCAATTTTAGATGACTTCTGTTGTTTATTTAATTGTTAAAAGTTCTTCTGATAAACTGTTTCAAAATTATCACACAATGCAAAAAACCTTAATTCAAAAGAAACTAATGCACTGATATTACCCAAACTATAAATTTCCTACTTGATCTCTATTTCTTTAAACAAAGTCAAATGATTTTTTCTCATTATTAGGTATTCTGTTAATTAATCAGTCACAGAGCCACATAGAATAATACCCTTTCCTCTTGTGTATGATGCACTAATTGTATGCACTACTTACGGTCTCTCTGATGCAGCTATATAGATAACCAGTTCAAATTCTAAGCTTCATTTTAAATATTCAATATTCAATAAATATTTATTAAAGCAAATTTAAAGTAGGAGAGTCTCTATTAATGCTTTGCTAAAAATGGAAGTGCAAAATGTACCAGCTCAGTTACTAATTTGTAAAGCCTAAGGAAGTTAGTTAACTTTCTGAATTCAGTTTTCTCCATAAGAATAGCATAATAATTTTTTTTCATAATGCTGGGGATTTTAATAATTTTTATTACCTTGTATTAGGCAAAACGTTCTCAGATTTGACACCAAAAGCACAATCCATAGGGGAATAAATGGCTAAACCTGACTTTAAAATGAAAGTTCTGTGTTCCAAAAGACATCTATAAGGAATAAGAAAGCAAGCAACAGTCCAGAATAAAATATTTGCAAATGATATATCTGATAAATTATTTTGTATCAAGAATATCTGAAGAACTCATACAACTTAACAATTAAAAAAACCAAACAACTCAATTTAAATTTGGGGGGAGAAATGGAATGGAGAGTGATTGTTAGTGGGTACGAACTTTCTTTTTGGGATGATGAAATATTCTAAAATTTGATCATGTTGATGGTTGCACAACTCTATAAATATATAAGAACCATTGAGTTGTACTCTTTTAATGGGTGAACTGCATCTTATGTAAATAACATTTCAATAAGCTGCTAAAATGGGCAAAATATATGAAAAGACATTTCACTAAAGGAGACATATGAATGGCTAATAAACACACGAAAAGATGTTCAACGTCATTAGTCATTAGGAAATTACAAATTATAAACCCACAATGGAACAATACTTCACACTCACTAGAATGGCTGTAATAAAAATGGTAATACAACGTTGGCAAGCATGGGGAGAAAATGTAATCCTCAAACATTACTGGTGGAAATGTAAAATGATATAGCTACTTTAGAAAAGAGTGTGACAGTTTTTTTTAAAAAGTTAGATGTGAATGTATCATACAATCCAGCAGTTGCATCCTAGGTATCTACCCAAGAAAATGAAAACATATGTTCACTAAAGACTTATATGTGAATGTTTATAGCAGCATTATTCATAATAGACAAAAAGTGGGAACGGTCAAAATTTCTATGGCCTGGTGAATGAATAAGCAGAATATGTTGTACTCATATAGTGGGATTCTACTCAGTCATAAAATGAACTAACCACTGATACATACTAAAACATGAGCAAACCTCAAATTATTATGATAACTGATTGAGAAAAATACTCAGAAGACTATTTGTTGTATGATTCCATTTATATGAAATGTCTAGAAAAAATAAATCTGTATGGACAGAAAGAAGATTAGTGGATACCTGGGGCTGGGGTAGAAACTGAGATTGAATGCAAATGGGCATGAGAAATCTTTTTGGGGTGATAGAAAAGTAAAGTAAAAATAAACTGAAAGTTATTTAGAGTATTAAGAAGTACCAGGGCGCCTGGGGGCTTAGTCGGTTAAACGTCTGACTTTGGCTTGGGTCCTGATCTCACAGCTCATGGGTTTGAGCCCCATGTTGGGATTCTCTCTCCCTCCCCCTCTCCCTGCCCCTCCTATTTTCTCTCTCTCTCAAAATAAATAAGTAAACCTTTTTTTAAAAAAATACCAGGAAGTTTGTTGATGTTCTCTTCATACATCCACATCAGACTGTTAATCATATGTATAAATATGTATTTTTAGTTTTATATGACCAATAGTCCGATGTTGATATGCTATTACTCTTACATTTCTACAAGAGTACTGCTGGTTAAATAATGGAAAAGCTTCTTAGGAATAGTTATAAACAAGAGTAGGTTCTTTTAAAGGTAATGAAATCAGGAGATTCTGTAATATAGTATAGACCACTTACCATCTTTGCCATATGACTAACCGATGGATCACTGTTGGTAGAATGATCAATTAAACAACTTCCTGGGGTTTGCTTCAGGGTTACCAGTTAAGTAATTATGATGTCTGTTTATTGACATGGTAAGGATTGTTCATTTTTCTTTTATTCTTTATTACTAATCGTAGGAGGAAGAAAATTTGAAAGATACTACATTCAAAACTCAGATATTTGTTCCTTGAATTGTATTTTACTTATGGAATTAATTCCTGTGAGATATTAAGAAAAACAGCTGAGTTGGCCTATATAACAAAAATATAATCTTTGTGATTTTCTGAGACCAAAGAGAGAAGTAAACAATTTGGGAACCTTTAGGAGTCATTCATACAGTGGAGAGAAAGGATCCAATGGTGAGAAAGCCCATCATGAGTCACTGAAAAAATTCCAAGTTGCGATGTGTGTGCTCGACAGGTCGGAAGGCTACAGAGGAGGCATATGGCTTAGCATCTCTCACAAACCATGTCTTCCCTTTGTAGCCATCCCTTGACCTCTGCCTATGTAATGTTTCAAAAAGTGAAAATTACACTTCCTAACAGAAATTGGTCATTATTCCTCTTGGGAGAAGATTCCCATTGTTCTCTGGTGTAACAAAATGACAATCCAGGATATAATACCCTAGAATTTATGGTCCGTTGGCATTCTTCTGGGGTTGAGTATTCTACATGCTACAATCCATGTCTCTGCATGTTGGATTTCCCCTGACATCATTTTTTTTGTGCTGATGAACTTGAATATCAAGTGCACGTGCGTTGGTGACCCCTCCTAACAACAAAAATACAAGGGCACCTGGGTTGCTCAGTTGGTTAAACGACAGACTCAGGTCTTGATCTCATGGTTGGTGAGATCATGTCCTGCATCGTCTGCTTGGGATTCTCTCTTTCTTTCTCTGCCCCTCACCCCCTCTCTTTCTTTCTCAAAAGAAATAAACCTTTACAAAAATACATATTCCCCCCAAAAAGTGATGTATAAATATACCTTAATTCTATAGTAAAAGAGTACTTCATCAAAAATGGAGTAGAATGTGTATTTTATGATGTTTGTTAGAATTCTGTGAGAATAGAAGAACATTTCCTGACCTGAAACTCTTTGGTTTGCAATTTTCTGGAAACGTATAGACACGCTGTATAGCATGAGTAGGAATTGCAGATTCAGCTAAATTGCTAGGATAACATAACAGGGTCCATCAGTCACTATGCTGTAATTGCTGAAGGTAACAGCCACCTAACGCAGGAATAAATTACGCCCAACTGTTAAGGACAATTATGTGCCTTATCAGTTGGTCAGCAACAAGTGGCTGGAATATATGGACCATTAATCTGTATGTGAGCAGTTGTTCTAATGTCCCTTCCACAGAATGACACCTCTTGGCCTCCCTTGTCAATCATCAGCAAATTAAAAACAACCTAACCAGCATCTTCTGTATCACAGGTTATTTTTTAAAAGAGAATATGAGCCTAGATAATAGACCTACATTACTTTTTTATTTTTGAATTTGTTTGTTTGTTTATTTATTTATTTTTAGAGATCGTGCATGTGAATGGGGGGAGAGGGGCACAGGGAGAGAGAGAGAGAGAGAGAGAGAGAGAGAGAGATTGATTGATTGATTTCCAAGCAGGCTCCATACTCAGCTCAGAGCCTGATTCTGGGGGCTCGATCCTGTGACCCTGGAATCATGACCTGGGCTGAACTCAAGAGTCGGATGCTCAACCCACTGAGCCATCCAGGGTCCCCAAACCTACATTACTTTTAAAACCAGTGTTTCAGAGCCTTTACCTTCCATGTTTCCTCATATTCGATAACTAAAACATTTCAGGGAGAAGAGGCTCAAAACCAGGAGATTCTGTATGATCTTAATGCTTTCTTCCTCAGCCCAGCCTTGATCCTAAGAGGATACAAAACTGATCATATAGCTGATCATATATTTGTTTATAACTAAACAAATACGTATTTTAAAAATGAGGAGCAGTGCAACAATATAGGTAGAAAAAAGGGAAGAAACCTGGGAGGTTAATTGCTAAATTCATTCTCTGAAGCTCGGTATATTTTCCAAGTCCAAGTTTTAAATTACAGTTCAGAAAGTTTACCACAAACTCACCTGGTTTTCTAGTAGCAGAGGCAAAGATAGAAATGATTCATACTGTCTTTATGACACAAGCAACCAAATGATAAAGAAAACACAATTTTTAATACTGCCACTGAAAAGAAATTTCATCACGAAGAGACTATTCTGTTCTGTAGTGACTCATCAGCATCAACAACCTTATCCGTGAATTCTGAGAGCATCCTGATTTTCTTTTCGTTTTATTTCTTTTAACATTTCTCAGGGGATGGCATAGTACCAAAAAATTGTTAGGTATAATAATTGGTTCTGGAGAACACTTGGAAGGCAGACCATGTTTCTAATGAGCTGTAGGGAAGGGGATTGGCAAAAAGGACCTTAGTAATGGATGTTGGCATGCATTATGGACTCAGAGAAGGATCGGCTGTTCTACAAGCAGGAAAAGACCATGTATCACCTGGATAGGAACTGAATCCAGGGACTTGGTGGCCTCTGTGTTGACCCCCTTGGAAGAACATGGGTGTTTTCATTGTTTGTGAGGAGAGTCAAGTGAGTATTCAGGTATGACACATACAGATGCAGGATGTGGCGGAAACTGGCAAGAGGGTCACCGATCTCATTGGCATGTGTAGACATTTGAGAAGAACAACATGTCCCAATCTCCCTTGCAGGTAAATTGGGGCCATGGGACAAGTTTTGAAGAGTGGAACATAGTAAGGGGGTAGCTTTCTCTAGGTCTTGGCCCTGAGAGAATTGGTGTATTCCATGCAAGCTTCTCTTTGCTCCTGTCTCTGTTGTCCATGGCCTGTAAGGTGAGCGCAACATGAAAGAAGACTGGTTTTCTGAGAGACCATATGGGAAGGGAGGGGATAGCCAGCCTTAGTACATCAAACTGTGATGTGAGCTAGAGGGTGTTACCCTGACTCATCTGGTTAATGGAAAAAATAGTCGTATTTTTTAATGAGGAAATACTTAAGAGGCAGAATTTACCTGTCATCTTTAACTTTTGTTATGATTATGTAGTCTAATATTATTGATCACATTTTTTTAAGTTTAGAAAAATTTCAGACTTATTTAAAATTTTTCCTACCTCTATTATCATCAGAATTTGTTTTGCTTTCAATATTTGTAAGGTGCAGATATGTTAAGTGACCTATCAAGTCACAGCGTTCATGGAATTATCTATTGAATTTTGGCCTTTTAACTTATTATATATTAAAAAAATTTTTTTAATGTTTGTTTATTTTTGAGAGAGACAGAGCTTGAGCAGGGGATGGGTAGAGAGAGGGGGAAGCACCGAATCTGAAGCAGGCTCCAGGCTCCGAGCTGTCAGCACAGAGCCTGATGTGGGGCTTAAACTCACAAACCTCAAGATGATGATCTGAGCTGAAGTCAGATGACGCTTAACTGACTGAGCCACCCAGGCGCTCCCTATTATTATTATTATTATTATTATTATTATTATTATCATCATTATTATTATTTTAGGGAGTGATTTGATAGCTTTTTTCATTTGTTACTTGGTAATTTGTTTAGATTATATATTTTTGATAGGGTCAATTGTGGTGTTGTTATATTATTAAATGTTACGTTTATAATTATATTTTCCTAGATAATTCCTCATTTTATTAAGGTTTTCAAGTTTATTTGGGTAGAACTTAAGCGATGTGTTGGCAGGTGGTATATGAATAAACATCTTGATCTGAATTGGGTTGTCTTTACCATTTAATGTCTGTATGAAATTGATAGTCTTTTTGAAATGACTGAAAAAGTCTCTGTTCTTAATTTTCTTTATATATTTTGTAAAAAAGTTATTATTAGTACCTATTATCTATTCGTTATGAGAATTAAATACATATATGAAGTCGTTAGAACCCAGTAGGAGGTCAATGTATATTAGGTAGTGTATCATTAGTATCATTAGTGATTTTTCTGCTTGCATGATTAGTTGTATTCATTTGCTCTTTCTCCATCTAAACATTTAAATTAATTAATTAAAATTAGACTCATTTCCCTAGGCCGACATCCCATCAGTTCTCTAGCCAGATGGGAAGCACATCTCTCTCTCATTGCCTGTGGCAAATGTTGGAAGGGCAGGATAAGGATGCAGAGCATTTGTCGTGCGTGGCAGGTCTTATCGTGGCTTCCTGATTGATTACCCCTGATCTTTGAATCCTTGAGTGGGATTTAGGTCTGTAGGCAGACCTAAAAAGAAATGGGAGAAGTTGACAAAGATGAACTAAATTTTAAGTTTTGGGATCTCAGTAACATAAATTCTGTATTGTAAAGAATGAGTAATTACAAGGAAGATGGCATAAATATTAATGTCTAGGACAAAGGGTTTGGATTATTTACATTAAAAAATGACATATTTAATGTACCAACAGTCTGTCATACAACCTAAAAACAAAGATCACTAACTTGTCTTTTGGTAAAGATACACAAAACAGAGTAAGTATTTTAGGAAGCAAAAGTTTTTATAAAAATAGGAAAAACTAGCTCTCTGTTTTGGTAAAAAATATTAAACATTGATTGAACATTTCTAGCCATGCTGTTTGTTAACTATATAACCTTAAGCAAGTCCTCTTACAACCCTGACTCTCAGTCTCATCATTAGTATAACAGTAAAAATAATAATTTTTAATGAGATTTTTGATTCACTGTATAAAAAGTACTATATATAGCACTTGGAGGGGAAAAGGAGCTTAATGCACGTCAGTGCTCTTTCCCTTTCTTTATTATTCCTCTCTTTTATAGACAGACTCAAGGTGAGGGTAATAAAGAAAACTTAGCTGTGCCATATATTGCAGCAATGTGTAAGAGAATAATACAAATAGTAGGTTATTAATGGAATTTTGATTCCAACTAAAATAGAGGTCACAGCATAAACACTGAAAGGGAGAAACTATACAAAACAATTACTGTAATGGTTCCAGGCAGGATTTTAGTTTATATTTTTCTGACTCAGAATGTATGATTATGCATAAGGCCATCAGTGTTTGAAAGTAAAAAACAAAATAAAAAATATCAGTTGAAATACCTTTCCCATAAGGGAAGCAAATATTCTAATGGAAAATACAGAATCTTTTTCTTTAGGGAGCACTCTAAACAAAAAAAAAATTCTGTTATTTGTAAACATTGCGTGTACATAAAATTTTCCAAGATGACAGCTCTTTTTTTGACTGAGGTAGAATTGACATACTAGTTTCAGGTATACAGCAGAATGACTTGATATTTGTATACACTGTGAAATGATTACCATGGTAAGTCTAGCTACTATCTGTCACCATACAAAATTATAAAACAAATTTTTGTTTCTTGTGATGAGAACTTTTAAGATTTACTTTCTTTTTTGGGGGGTGCCTGGGTGGCTCCGTTGGTTGAGCGTCCGACTTCAGCTCAGGTCATGATCTCGCGGTTTGTGAGTACAAGCCCTGCGTCGGGCTCTGTGCTGACAGCTCAGAGCCTGGAGCCTGCTTCGGATTCTGTGTCTCCCTCTCTCTCTCTCTTCCCCTCCCCTGCTCGCATTCTGTCAATCTCTCTCTCAAAAATAAATAAGCACTAAAGAAAATTTAAAAAGATTTACTTAAAAAAATTTTTTTTATTTTGAAAGAGAGGAGAGAACCTGCTTTCAGTGCATGGCCCACTGGGGGGCTTGATCTCCCAAACCTCGAGATCATGACTTGAGCTGAAACCAAGAGTCCAATACTTAACCAACTGAGACACCCAGGCACCCCTTAAGACTTACTTTCTTAGCAACTTTCAATTTTGCAATATGATATTATTAAATATAGTCACCATGCTGTATATTTCATCCCCAATAAATGACCATTATTTTATTGCGGGAAGTTTGTACCTCCTGACCCTATTCTGTCATTTTGCTCACCTCCCAACCCCCCTGCCCTCTGGCAACCAGCATTGTTTTCTCTTCATCTATGGGTTTTGGGCTTTTTTTGTTTTGTTTCTTATTTAAACATTTTTTTTAAATGTTTATTTTTAAGAGAGAGAGAGAGAGAGAGAGAGAACAAGCAGGGAAGGGACAGAGAGTAGGGGAGACAGAATCCAAAACAGGCTCCTGGCTCTGAGCTGTCAACACAGGGTCTGATGTGGGGCTTGAACTCACAGACTACGAGATCATGACCTGAACCGAAGTCCGACGCTTAACTGACTGAGCCACACACATGCCCCTGTTTTTTAGATTTTACATATGAGTAAAATCATACAGTATTTGTCTTGATTTTATTTCACTTAGTGTAATAGCCTCAAGGGCCATCTATGTTGTTGCAAATGGCAAGATTTCATTCTTTTTTATGGCTGAGTGGTATTCCAGTGTGTGTGTGTGTGTGTGTGTGTGTGTGTGTGTGTGTGTGTACACCACATCTTTATTCATTCATCCGTTGATAGACACTTAGGTTCTTTCTGTATCTTCTTGACTATTGTAAATAATGCTGAGGTGGACATAGGGATACATACATCTTTTTGAATCAGTGTTTTTGTTTTCTTTTTTTTTTTTTTTCAACGTTTATTTATTTTTGGGACAGAGAGAGACAGAGCATGAACGGGGGAGGGGCAGAGAGAGAAGGAGACACAGAATCGGAAACAGGCTCCAGGCTCTGAGCCATCAGCCCAGAGCCTGACGCGGGGCTCGAACTCACAGACCGCGAGATCGTGACCTGGCTGAAGTCGGACGCTTAACCGACTGCGCCACCCAGGCGCCCCAGTGTTTTTGTTTTCTTCAGATGAATACCCAGAAGTGGAATTGCTGGATCATATGGTAACTCTGTTTTTAATTTTTTTATATACTAAGTGTTTGAAATCCAGCAGTTTTATACTTCTAGCACACATTAATTTGGATTAGCCACATTTCAAGTCCTCAGTAGCCACATGTGGCATCCATGTTGGATGTTCGCATGTATCTATTGCATTCTCAATTACACTTGTCTGTCACAAGTAAACAAGGTTGAAATGCATTTTTTTTCCCAATTAAACACCTGATGAGACCAATTAGCTTACAATTATGAAGTATTTGTTTTTGTATCTTCCTCAAAGATCCATCAGATTTTGTAAACTGTTGTTTTTGAAATGAGATTTGCAGATTAATCTGTCAAGTGACAAAGAGAGGTGGATCTTACAGGTGGTGTTCTATCTGGATTGATCAGTAGGTAAAACAATAATCAACTAATAGGAAATTGACAATAATAATAAGATAGAAACCCCAAATGCAACACTGGAGACAGTAATGCTGTAGGTTGGAGTAATAATTCCAGGAGGAGATAAATATTAAATACAATGCAGTTTAGCAATTAAAACAGAAAAGAAATGGACAGAAAAAGGAGGCAATGTTTCCCCACCATGTTGAGAATATTATCTAGAACGATTCAGTACTGATGAGCAAATGATGCATGTCTTCTGTTTTCACATCCCAAGTAACGTGTATGGAAAAAAATTAATTTTAATTAGAGTTAAACAGAAGATAGAATTGGCTAGAGTCCTTTTTTTTCTTCCTTCTAAGTAGGCTCCATGCCCAGCACAGAGTCCAATGTGGAACTTAAACTCATGACTCTGAGATCAAGACCTGAGCTGAGACCAAGAGTCAGATGCTTAATCGGCTGTGCCCCTGCAGGAGCCCCAGGTAGACTTTTAAAAATGTTGATCACTTAGATTGTCTGTTGATAGTAGAATTTTGAGTCTTATTCATAACAATTTAATAGGTCTATTTTCCTGTTTAGAAAGTTCTCTGGATTATCTCTTGTTTGTCTCTCACAATTTGAAGTTAGACCATGGTGCTGTTGGCAGAGTTTCTGTACCTACACACTAATCAGGGTACACAAATCATGATAAGTGACACCAGCTTAGTTCTGTTCTTCTTCTAGTTAACGATACAGTCATCACAAGTAGATAAAGAGGTAGAAAGCACTGGGGCGCCTGGGTGGCGCAGTCGGTTAAGCGTCCGACTTCAGCCAGGTCACGATCTCGTGGTCCGTGAGTTCGAGCCCCGCGTCAGGCTCTGGGCTGATGGCTCGGAGCCTGGAGCCTGTTTCCGATTCTGTGTCTCCCTCTCTCTCTGCCCCTCCCCTGTTCATGCTCTGTCTCTCTCTGTCCCAAAAATAAATAAACGTTGAAAAAAAAAATTAAAAAAAAAAAAAAAAGAGGTAGAAAGCACTAATTGAATGATTATTTCAAATGTTAAAGACTCAGTGCATAATCATGGATTGGCCATGAAGGATAAAAGTCTAAAAGTCTACTTTTACTTGAATTTCAGAAACAGGATTTTGGGTGCATAAAATTAGAATAAGTGTTTTTATTTTTTTAATTTTTTAATGATTATTTTTTAATATGAAATTCATTGTCAAATTGGTTTCCATACAATACCCAGTGCTCATCCCAACAGGTGCCCTCCTCAATACCCATCACCCACCCGCCCCTCCCTCCTACCCCCCATGAACCCTCAGTTTGTTCTCAGTTTTTAAGAGTCTCTTATGTTTTGGCTCCCTCCCTCTCTAACCTTTTTTTTTCTTCCCCTCCCCCATTGTCTTCTGTTAAGTTTCTCAGGATCCACATAAGAGTGAATACATATGGTCTATCTGTGTTTCTCTGTATGACTTATTTCACTTAGCATAACACTCTCCAGTGGCATCCATGTTGCTACAAAAGGCCTTATTTCATTCTTTCTCATTGCCACGTAGTATTCTGTTGTGTATATAAACCACAATTTCTTTATCCATTCATCAGTTGATGGACATTTAGGCTCTTTGCATAATTTGGCTGTTGTTGAAAGTGCTGCTATAAACATTGGGGTCCAAGTGCCCCTATGCACCAGCACTCCTGTATCCCTTGGGTAAATTCCTAGCAGTGCTACTGCTGGGTCATAGGGTAGATCTATTTTTAATGTTTTGAGGAACCTCCACACTGTTTTCCAGAGCGGCTGCACCAGTTTGCATTCCCACCAACAGTGCAAGAGGGTTCCCGTTTCGCCACATTCTCGCCAGCATCTATGGTCTCCTGATTTGTTCCTTTTAGCCACTCTGACTGGTGTGAGGTGATATCTGAGTGTGGTTTTGATTTGTATTTCCCTGATGAGGAGTGACGTTGAGCATTCTTTCATATGCCTGTTGGCCATCTGGGTGTCTTCTTTAGAGAAGTGTCTATTCATGTTTTATGCCCATTTCTTCACTGGATTGTTTGTTTTTCGGGTGTGGAGTTTGGTGAGCTTTTTATAGATTTTGGATACTAGCCCTTTGTCCAATATATCATTTGCAAATATCTTTTCCCACTCCGTGGGTTGCCTTTTCGTTTTGTTGATTGTTTCCTTTGCAGTGCAGAAACTTTTTATCTTGATGAGGTCCCAATAGTTCATTTTTGCTTTTAATTCCCTTGCCTTTGGGGATGTGTCAAGTAAGAAATGGCTGCGGCTGAGGTCAGAGAGGTGTTTTCCTGCTTTCTTCTCTAGGGTTTTGATGGTTTCCTGTCTCACATTCAGGTCCTTTATCCATTTTGAGTTTATTTTTGTGAATGGTGTAAGAAAGTGGTCTAGTTTCATCCTTCTGCATGTTGCTGTCCAGTTATGCCAACACCATTTGTTAAAGAGACTGCCTGTTTTCCATTGGATATTCTTTCCTGGTTTGTCAAAGATTAGTTGGCCATACTTTTGTGGGTGTAATTCTGGGGTTTCTATTCTATAGAATGTGTTTTTAAACTCACCTTGTAAGTTAAACAAGGTGGTGTATTAGTCTCACAGTGTTCAAGGTAGATACATGAGATCAGTCATGGGCTTACCATGACTTACCTTTCCCATTTTAACATTTTCTGGAAATAAAAGAAAGGAGCATGTTTGTATGTAGCGTCATGAGGGAGTAAAAGTGATTCTGCCTCAAAAATTTGAATGAAAGATTTAGTTTAGTAGAGTAATAGATCTTTCTATATGCCATTGTTAAGTCCAAAAAGGATAATAGATGAAAATAAAAGCTGTCATGACTCTCATGGTACAATCATGAAAGTGATTTTATTTAGCTGATTTCAAATAAACACATAAAAGAAATAGTTTGAAAATCAGAGTTAGAAACTGTTCAGTGAAAGGTTTTTTTTTAAAAAAAGGTATGCCACTCTGTCTTTGAAGATTTATAAACATAATTGTGTATGTGTAAAATATATTGTCCAACACAGAAATATCTGTAAGACTGGATATACTCTTTTTCCTTTACTTTTACATACCTTTTTCTATGTTTACAAAATTGATATCTGATCATGATATGAATCAGCCTGATGAGAAAAAAATATATTTTATTTTTTCCTCCTTTTAAAATCAGACTCTTTACTTTGAGGTAATTATAGGTTCATGTGCAGTTGTGGAAATAATATTAAGTGATCCTGTGTACTCTTCACCTAGTTTTGCCAATAGCACCATCTTGTAAAACTATAGTTCACTGTCGCCACCAGGAAAGTCACATTGATACAATCCACTAATTTTATTTAGATTTCCCCAGTTTTACATGTATTCTGTGTGTGTGTGTGTGTGTGTGTGTGTGTGTGTGTGTATGTGTGTATGTGTGTGTGTGTGTAGTTGCTTGCAATTTTGTCACATGTGTGGGTTGGTGTGTCTACTACTACAGTCAAGATAGAGAACAGTTCCATCACCACCAGGAACCCTGTTATAACCACATCCACCTTTCTCTTATCACTCATTCCCATCCCTAACCCCTGACAATCCCTAATCTTCTGTCTCCGTGATTTTGTGATTTTAAGATTATATAAATCTTATATGTAAGATTATATACATGTATGTATACATGTGCAATATGCAACTTTTGAGGTTGGTTTTTTTCACTCAGGACAGTCCTCTTGGGATTCATTCACATTGTTCCGTGAATCAGTAATCTATTCCTTTTTATTGCTGAATAGTATTCCATGGTGTGGATGTACCACATTTATTTAACCATTCATCTATCAAAAAACATGTCGTTTGTTTTTAGTCTCTGGCTATTACAAATAAAGCTGCTATGGATATTGGTAGGTTTTTGTGTGTTCTTTCTTATTTTGTAGGCATACAGGTGTAAATCCTATGGAACTTTGCAATGTGGATTTTAAATTTTGTTTTTTAAAAATTGTAAATTAAACAAGATAGTCACATTCAATAATTTCCTTGAAGATTTTTAACAAAAACGTGTTTTGGAATAGTCCTTTAAAAGTAGTTTTTTAGATTTGTGCATAAAACAAAATTGGGCATATTTGAGATCAAAATTTCCTTGAAAGAGAAGAGAGATGAATCTAGAGAGAACCCTCTAGATGAAGAAAATTCGAGTTTGGGGTTCTTCTTGAATCAGCCTAAAATGCCTGTGAGCGCCTCTTGAACAGGATGGGCAAAATGTCCCTGAGTGGTCTGCTCTGGGAGGACAAGGACAGCAAGGGTTGGGCCTTTGGCACCCTTACTAAGTTTAATTATTCCTTTTGCTCTGGAGGAAAGTGAATGAGGAGTTGGCATGGGGCTGATTGGTAAACTAATTGACGATGTCTCTCTTCTCTCCTTGTGGAAGAAAACAGCAGGCGTTAGAAACCATTGTTCCTACCTCTCAATGAGCTTATAAAACCAAATATTATCATGTGAATAAATTCCATTTTGGATTCCCATAGAATTACTTAAGGATGGCGTCCAATACTAGAGATCTCATGAAGTCTGGTTTCTCTTTATTCAGCTCAGGGGCAAGACCTTGCTGAGGCAAAAGCTTTAATACTGTTTACCAGAGACTCCCAATAATAAGAGTGACATCTTCAGTACTTGGAGTAAAGCAAGTTAGATGTTTTTAGAGCATTCTTTGTGTCATTAATAAGGTAGGGGACTCTGCAAAGTACTTGAATAAGATAAAAGCATATTGCTTTCTTCAAACAAAACTAAACAATACAAAAACCAGAGACGTGACATATTTTAAAAAGAAAGTAAAAACCCACCAATTCTATACAATACCCACTTGCTTTCTAACACAGTTCTCTTCCTGTAAACAAGTTGAAGGCTGGAGTACTGCATTGAACTGTAAAGCTGAGCTCATGGTGGTAAATCAGGTAGATGACAGTAAGATTACATGTCATTTTTTCCTCATTCAGTTTTGAAGAGGAAGCAATTCCTGAACCTCCAGTCTACCTGTGTGTTCAGGGTAGAGGCTATACATTGTCCTTTAGAAGTGGGGACTGTTGGGTTTTTGTGTTAAGGTCATTTAAGTCACAAAAAACCCCAGAAATTTCTCTCTTTCTGCAAATTAAACACACTCCCCCGTTGTGTGGTAATGGATTTTAGTCCTTTGTAATTAAAGATCCAACTGTTCACCTCCTGAAACCAAGAGCTTTTTACCACGTTGTTGCTTCATTTATCTCTGGGGAAAGACACTGATCCACCCATTTGCTATTGGAGTGACACAACGCTCTCAGTATTGCTGGCAGTAACACAGTAATAAAAGCAAACAGTAGACGTTTTGGAGAACCATTACCTCAACTCTCTAATGAGTTTTGTTTTTCAAGAGCTTTTCAGTAAAAAAGATTTACAACAGAGGAAACCTCAAAGTAAGATGACTGGCTCTTCAGAGTATTGTCACTGCTCAGAGTGATTAAAATATTTCCTGTCACGTTCTTCAGCTGGACTTTGTTTCTTTTTTCTAGTATTTCCTTTCATCTTTCTTTACAAATCTCATTTCTTGTTTATTTTCTTCTCTTTCACTTCTAACTCATTTTATGTTTCCACATGACCCATGACAAATTCCTCTTTTTACCGTGTCCTCTTCTGGGTTTCCCAGAAAGCAGATCCCATGGCAGAGGGCATATATTCTATTACCAAAGGAAGCATGAGTGAGCAAGAGGGGAGGGAAGCAAAGAAGGAGGAAGATTGAAGGTGAGGGAGGATCTGTTTTCCTGCTGATGCTACTAAGTGTGTTGAGTGTTGACAGATCCATGGTAACAAGCCCCCGAGAAGCTGAATAAACTGCCTTGCAACCAACTTGAGAGTTGAAGGGAGAAACACTCATTGACTGGATCCCATCTCTGGTTGTTCAGAATTTCACCCAATGTGGCCTTGCATTTCTGGTGATGCACGTATGAACGTATGTGGTTCTCCTAGAGAAGTTAACAAGTTAACAACGAAGCTGTGGTGTTTTGAGGGGGATGTTTTTGAGAAGCCAGCCAGAGCTCATGCAGAGCTGGTCATCACAGGAGCAGTGGGACAGGAGCAGAAGACAGTTGAAGCCTAGAGCATGTGAGGTGTCGTCTGCCACGTGTCCAATGCACACGGCAGTTGCTTGCTATATATTGTTAGTCCATGCAGAAGCATAGATGATGCTGGCCCCTGCAACTGAGGAGGATTTAAAACAGTCTTAGAAAAATGGTCTTGGAATTCTGTTCTTAAGTTTCAAGAGATCACGAGTTCTATCGTCTCTGAGCAACTAGCAAACAGGGATCATGCATGATTCATTCTGCATTTCCAAAATGAAACAAAAGGTTTGCCACAAAACAGATGCTCAATACAATTTTTAGAAATAATGAGTGTTCAGGCATAGTTTGCATTTTAGGAACACTACAACTTTAGGTATTAAAAGAATAACTTCAGTGTAGTTTTATGACACTACTTGATACGACATGATCAGTCAATATTAGAAGTTTGGTCTCTGACATGCTAGCGCCATCTAAGAGGTCTACTTTTAATAATTGTCATGTCAACTTAGGAATCTCTGGAGACCATAATGTGCCCATTTTCATCTGACTATTTGGTTGGTTTAAACCCTAAAGTCCTAGACATGGAGACATGTCATCCAGTATGTGAGCTCAAAGGCACATCTGATAGCTCAGATAATAGCTACTCATGCTTATTTGTATTGATGTTGCCTTAGGAAATTGTAGCTAAAATGATTCATTAAGAACACTAAGGTACTGTGGGCAAACAGAGGTTAGAGAATAATAAGTATATAAATTAAATAGATGTATTAAAGCAGTATTATATTGGGCCATGTTTATTTGGCTTTTTATTTTTTATTTTTGGCTTGTGCTGCTGAAGTTTTTTTTTTTTTTTTTTTTTAAGGATAACTGAATTATGTGTGGTTTGATTCTTAGGACATATTTAGCTGTTAGATTAAAAAACTCTGATCTTTATTGCTATAGAAGTATTAATTTGTAACAACCAAATGATTTATGTCTCCTCCCAATAAAAATTCAAGCAACAGATTTTTTCAAATCTGGTAATGATAGACTCTTTACTTAGATCTTTGTATTCTTTAAAAATTTTCTTTTTCATAATATACCTCACATTCATTTAAAGAGATATAAGAATTTTGAAATCATATTCTCTGAATAATGTTTAAGATGGATGGCTTTTGATTTGTCCAGTAGCCGAAATGGGAAAAAAAACCCAACAAACTAAAAATTTGTGTTCCCAAGTCTTCATTTAAAGAGATACTGGTTCTGAATTCAACCAACCAGTTGATGGGGAGGATTACTTTCTTTTTTGTTCATTTGCTGTTTTAGTGGAAATGAGCATACATTTTGATGGGAGCGTTAGCACACAGAATGAGAAATGTAGGTATTAATAGGTCTACTGTCTCACTCATCCCAATATCTACACATCCTCAGTCAAGAGACTTGGCAGTTTCTCCTGAATACTCTATCTATTGATATAGATACAGATATGATTTTTTTTTCATACTTCATGACTCTGGGTTCCACTATGTAACCAAGAGGATCGTCTGGAGGTGACTGTGCCTGTCCAAACCTGGGAGGACACATGCAAGAGCCCTTGTATGTTTCTGCTTGCTCTCTTGTGCCTCTGATACTGACATTAGAAGTGTATGTCCAGGCTAAGCCACTGGCCCCAGGAAGAAGGTGAGAGACACAATGAGCAGAACTGTTCAGCCTACAGCACATTCTTCCACCTGATCCACAAGCACATGAGCAAGCCAGCCAAGATTTCACAGCCTCCCTGCCAAGGCCACTCTAGATAAGATGACCCCCAGTCAACCCACAGACATATAAGGCATATAACAATATTTTTTTAAAACTGCTCTGTTAAGGTATAGATAGACAGGAAACTGACACAACAAATATGCGTCTGCTACCCAGAGTCATCATGAACTCTGTGTAAAATATGTCGTTATGTTGAAAACGTTTCTGCAAAAAATATAGCTATTATTTTACCTATAGCTATGACATTACTAGCATTGGAGATACACTACTGTCCATCCTTTACTGGAGGAGTCTCTCAAATGTATGTATAGAAGGATATCTTCTTTTTTTTTTTTTTTTTTTTAATTTTTTTTTTCAACGTTTATTTATTTTTGGGACAGAGAGAGACAGAGCATGAACGGGGGAGGGGCAGAGAGAGAGGGAGACACAGAATCGGAAACAGGCTCCAGGCTCTGAGCCATCAGCCCAGAGCCCGACGCGGGGCTCGAACTCACGGACCGCGAGATCGTGACCTGGCTAAAGTCGGACGCTTAACCGACTGCGCCACCCAGGCGCCCCTAGAAGGATATCTTCTGACAGCACTACAGAAAATTTAATTCCATTCCATTCCACTGGGGAATTTGGAAGCACTATCATCCATAATAGCCTATCCAGCCTTAGAATGTTGTGAGTTGATGTAGAACATTTGTGGTATAGCATTACTTATGGGGATGGTTTCCATTAACCAGTCTAATTTATTAAATCTTTATAGAATGCCTGCGTAAAAATACAAATATGAAAGGAATAGCCCCTGCCTTTAAGAAGAATATATTATCATTGGAGAGATCAAATATAAGTTAAATTCTATGAAAGAATTTGAGAAATATGAAGACTCAATATCATTTTGGAGTTGGCTTAAATAGGAATGTTTAGATACTGGTAAAGTGTGGTATTTTCCAGAAGATATTTGCCATGGTAAAAGTAGTTTCATATATAGTGAAATGAGTTTTCTTTAATAAAATATGAGAGAATGTGCACCTTAGTTCTCAATGTTAATATTGGAAGTGTTCAACAAGTATTTTTTAAACCACTATCAGAAATGCCACAAATAAAAATTAAAATGATTTTCCTCTTTTCATTTACTTTTTTCTGTATCTACTTCACAAATATCTGTCTTCCCTTGAAGTTAGCCTATTTCAATACCTAAACAAATGTCCCATTCATTGTAGAGTCTCAGAAATCATTTCTCAAGTAAATAAATCATTAAATATCACATTATTTGTGGGGTACCCACATTTGATCACAGTGAAGTCAGTGTTTTGAAAGAAATATTTTAGGGCTCCAAATGTGAAAAACACATGTTATAATAAATTGTGCCCAGATCCCAGGGAGTGAAATCAGTGCCCCCCTGTTTTATATTTACGAGTGTTTCTTGCTAATCAGAAGTGGCATCAAATAATTTCTCAGAAGTACTTCTGGTCCTTGTGTGATTTGCTGATAAGTCATGGCACATTTATGGGACACAGACATAGGAAAACCTTTCTTCCTAACTTCTACCGAAATTGTTTATAGATAAAAAGAAGCTCCCTATTTCCTAAGCCATAATAAGAAGGCCTGATGCCATCTCTCATATTGCAGTAGTAGAAAGAGGAAAGTGTAGAGGTTAAAATTGGGGCTCCAAGAGACAGGTTGCCTCCAGGCAGATCTGGCCTGCACTGTTCACTAGTTGGGACACTCTGTTCCTTGGTTTCCTCACCTGTAGAATGGGGATCTAAGAAGTGCGCGGAGACTGTTAAAAGGCTTGAATGAATTAACACATGCAAGGTGCGCAGGACAGTGTGGTGCAAGGAGCCGGTATTCCATACGGGTGAGCTGTGAGCGTGCTTGGAGTCCAGGACATCTACTTGCATTCTTGGGCTGGCTTCTTCATAAATCAGCCCTCTCTCTCCATGGCTTTGAATGTGTTGGGTTTTTGTTTTTTGTTTTCTGCCTGTGTCTATCAACTCCTCCTTTGATATGTTAATAGTACACAGAGCTCATCTTCCTTTTGTAAAGGCTGGTAGGAATGTAAATAGTTCTGCTTTCTGAGTAGGGAGGGAGGCCACATTTGGGAAGAGGCACCAGGCTGCCTTCTGTGCTCTTGCAGATAACCTCAGAGAACTCAGGAAGAGAAAAGTGTGGCCTAGGGAAGTGGCCAGAGCATTTTCTACTATAATTCAGCAGAAGAATCTCAAACAATGCACTATTTCTAGTAAGCATTGCCTTCTTCATTTGTAGGGGACAGGCTCTAGAGAGTTCTGTGAAAACAAAACATAATATGCTTGAATGCAAAACACTTCAGTCTGTCTTTTCTCCAAATATAGCCCATTTTCACTACTCTCTTTTATTACATCAAGGAAAGAGACTCAACTGTACACTGTTTGTGGCTAGTGGGGTTGCGTTCTTGCGTTGTGCTCTTTGTTCTTGGGTTAGAGGAGGCCTGTGTCACATGATGGAAGCAGTGGGGGACTCATGAGAGTCCTTCATGAGGCAGAATCTCATCTAGCAATAGTTTTGAACTAAGCAATCTGCCTTTTTCTCTGAATCTCATGTCAACGGTGGTGACAGGAAGAGGTCCTGATGATGAGGGATGTGTCCTGCAGAGCTGACACAGGTAGTTCTTTTGTTCAAAATGTGTTTTCTGGGTAAGTGTTGAGGCCAGGAGGGTCCACGGCAGCCTCAAACAAAACAAAACAAAACAATGTTTTTGTTTGTCTTTTAAACACGAGACACATGAGGATCACATTTTCATAACGTTTCTGGATTTCATGATGTGATTTGTGTTAGCCCCCAAAGTGAAGGAACAGTTAATTAATAGACTGTTATCTTCAGGTGGGACACAAATGATTAATGGTTTGAAATTCAGAAACCCGTCCTTGTTGATGCTCGTCAGAAGCCTTTTACCTGGTTGGTGGTCAGAACCTCTATTACATTTTGTCACAGATCATAAAACAGGCCTGGGTGCCCTCTCTCCACAAAATACAGTGGACAGAATGCATTGGTGAAATAAAAATAACATCTGACAAATCCAGACTTTGGTAATACTCTCATTGCAATATACTCTCTGTTCTTAAACACTTTGGTCAAATGTGTGAACAGTTCGAGAACGCATACAGCAGCCAGCAGAACTAAAACATATGTTTCCTGATTGCCTGGTGTATGCACACACACAACGGGAGAACACACACATGCTCACTTTTTCTGGCATTTTATTGCAGTTGCTCCTTTGTTTTAATTTTACTATTTTATTCAAAACTGTGATGGATAAATGTGTTCAAAGATTAAAGAAGTATTATGATAAATTAGAAAAGTAAGTGTGGATGTCATTGGCACTGATTCTTTTTTAAAAATTTTTTTTTTCAATGTTTTTATTTATTTTTGGGACAGAGAGAGACAGAGCATGAATGGGGGAGGGGCAGAGAGAGAGGGAGACACAGAATCGGAAACAGGCTCCAGGCTCCGAGCCATCAGCCCAGAGCCTGACGCGGGGCTCGAACTCCCGGACCGCGAGATCGTGACCTGGCTGAAGTCGGACGCTTAACCGACTGCGCCACCCAGGCGCCCCTCATTGGCACTGATTCTTAATGCTGCAAAATAATTTGATCTTTATTCCTTCAAAGGATCTGACCTTGATCTCCGTATACAATGCAAGAAAAGAGAGATGGGACAACCAGCTGTGCAGTTATTTTAACTCTAAAATAAAGCCACCAGTTTTTTTAATATTTATTTTTGAGAGAGAGAGAGAGCACAAGTGGGAGAGGGGCAGAGAGAGAGAGAGAGAGAGAGAGAGAGAGAGACAGAGACAGAATCTGAAGCAGGCTCTAGATTCCTTAGCTGTCAGCAAAGAGCCGGATGTGGGGCTCAAACTCGTGAATCATGAGATCATGAGCTGAGCGCAGTCGGACACTTAACCAACTGAGCGACCCAGTGCCCCTAAGCCACCCACCAGTTTTAATAGAGTTTTGAGTTTTAAAAGTAAGCCTAACATATTCAGGATAAGCAGCACATCTTTCTAATATTACAAAATTTGCAGTCATCATGAAAGTTTATTAGAGTCACTTGCAGATAACTTTATCATGTACATACACAAATCAAGATAGATATTTATATATGTTGGTTTATCAAGAAAAATTCCCAAATGTTTTAGGTATGTTCTAGCTTATCTTCTTACAAAATTACTGTGATTTGCCAGAGCATGTTTCTCATTATTTCTAAACATTTGCTAATGGGTTGATTGGCTAGTATTGCTTGAAAGAGTCCCCTGTGTGAATTTAAGTTGCTTCCTCTAAATAAGGTACCTTTTGTTATGCTCCATTGTGTCATTCTTGCAAATTCTTTTAACTGACTCCTCTTTAAAGTCATTTGGTGAAAAACAGGCACAAAGTAGGTTGGTATGGTGTTGGCTGCTAAGAAGACATTAGTGTGTGTGGTTGTAAACATCCCCATCCATCCTTAATTGCATTGCTTTATCACAAACCCAATAGGGGTAAAAACCATACTATAGCAAAGCAATGTCCAGTATGATCTGATGCTCAGCCTAAGAACTGAGTAACAAGTTAAAGACATTATTATTATGATTATTGCTCTTATTATTATATAAATTAATAAGATAAAGGTAACATAGTTTTGGAATTGGTTCAATCTTCAGTTGAAAGAGCACATGTAAATTTAGTAATTTTTTCCCAAGTCATACATATACTCATCAGTGAGAACAAAGTTAAGAGAGAGAAACTTAGCTCATCCAAAGAAATAAGATTTTACACAGCTCTGAAGATAAGGCAACTTTTCACCAAAGCCTGTTTCCCCCAGGGTTCTCTGACATCCCCCTGTTGTTGACTTAGAGGAGGAGTCACCCATTTTGCAAATGCCAACCACTAGGTGCAGGTTTGAGGCAAGAATACCCGTCCTCAAACCCGCCCATGGTTCTGAGGTACTAGGGAATGGGCAGAGCTGAGAGACAGAAAAATCTAGATCCAGATTCTAGATCAAAGATATGAAACAGCTAAAGGAAGTCTTATTATTTGAAAACCCATTTTGGAAAGATGGTGGTCTGGCATTAATCCCATCCTACTACCCTTCCTGGCTATTATGCCATTTTTATAAGACATCAGAGGCAAACATGATGCAGCTCACTTTCTCTCCTATTGGATCAAACAGAACAGGGACCAAGAGCCATAGTCCCTGGGAGCAACACCTGTGTGGAGTGATTGCTGCACGTACTCACTGCCCCCAGTAGGCATTGTCAGCAGTGAAAACTGAGTATGTGGCACTGTCCTGCCTTTCTTCCTGCTACAAGTGGGAATGTTCGTTGTGGTTATTTAGTGGTCTCATCATTAGCCTACATTAGTCGTGTCAGGGTAAGACGATCATTTGTCCATAGGTAACTAAATGATGAAGAGCCATTTCTGGATCTCTTTGAAAGGAATGCACATCACCCCAAGGTCATGGACCAAGAACTGAGCGGTCAGCGGGCCAGACCGTGGCAGGATTAGTGTGCACTTTAAGTGCATGTGGGAAAGTTGCATGATTTTGTTCAGAATTTCTTGTTACATTATATATAGGAAGAGAGAAAGTGAGGATGCTAAGAAGGAAAGGAGTAAAATGCTGTCACATTTTTGTCTGCTGAGCTTTCTTTTTTCTTTTGGGAACACTTAGGTGAGCTATGTGGTGCTATCCATCAGGCGGGCTGGCTCTGTGGGTGGCTGACCTCAAGTGGGCAAATCAGGGCACATGTCACGCTTGGATGTGTTGATTCTTACGTGGGTGAACACAAGAAGAGTCATCAAGAGTCTTAAGCAGACCGATGTGGGAAAATGGGAACCAGAAGGTGCCAGGAGCACCATGAGAGTGGCCATGAGAGTGAAGTGAAATTTAGTTTGCATATCCAAGAAATCTAGCCATACCCATGTCTTAGCCAGGAGGGTGCAGCAGTAAATTAACTATTGTATTAGTTACTTATTTCTGCTGTAACCATTTATAACAAGTGTAGTGGTTTAAAACAACACACATTTATTATCTTACAGTTCTGGAGGCCAGAAGTCTAAAATTGGTCTTACATGGCTTAAGTCAAGAGCTGGAGGGTCTAAGGGAAAATGGGTTTCCTTGCCTTTTCCAGCTTCTGGAGGCCGCCTGCATTCCTGGCTCATGGTCCCTTCTTGCACATCTTAATCTTTCTGCTTCCGGTGTCACATCACCTTCCTTGACTCTAACCCTCTGCATCCTTCTTGTAAGGACGCTTCTGATAGATTGGGTCCACCTATTTGATACAGGATAATGTCCCCATGTCAAGATCCGTAACTAATCACATTTTCAGAATCCCTTTTGCCAAGTAAGATAATATATTAACAAGTTTTAAGGATTTGGATACGGACTCCCTTGGAAGGCATCATTCAGCCTAACACATCTATTTGCAGCTGTTTTGAGTTGAATTTTGTCACTTCCATCCAGGAGAATTCTCATTAAGGCATAATGATTCTACTTTATTATTTCCCTTGGAAGTCAACTGTTAATAATATATCCTCCTGCATTTAGTGTGTATTGTAAATTCTAAGAAGCAGAAATATTTAGAAGACGTGACATTAGATCGTGAATTATTAGTATTTTCATTCATACTATGATTTCAGGCTTGGTTTATTCATTTATGGTATGCAGGTAACTCCTGATTCACAAGGTTATTGTGAAAATCAAATGAGATTTTTAAAATGCACTAAATTCATGCTGCATGCAGATAGAAGTTGCTTTTGTTATTTTATCTTATGTAGGTGTCAACCTTTAGGATAAGTCATTTGCCAAACAATATTAACTGTAGGTTTTCAACATGGATCTTGCTATAATTGCTTTTATGTATTCCTCCTGCCTTAAAAAAAAAAGCAATGCAGGTACCCTCTGGTTAATGAAGGCAGAGAATAGGCAATTTCATCTTTTCTTCTGTCTCAAAATCCACTGGAAAAAAAAAGCAAAACAAGAAAAAATGTAGAAAAACCCGATCTTTATGGAGGGAAGGAAACAGACATATCCCAACACTACAAATTGGCAAGAAGATAGGTTGAATGTCATGAAATATGCTTGGAAACAAGTGAGGACGTGAGGAGCAGAAACATTCCTTTTCAGTATCAGGGAGGCTAAAGATTCTCCCGTGAACCTATGAGATCGTGACCTGAGCTGAAACCAAGAGTAGGATGCTTAACCAACTGAGCCACCCAGGCACCCAAGGATTTAGTTAATTTTGGAGGAACAGTCTGTACCAGTGTCACCAAGGTCCCAGATCTCAAAGTATCCAGAAATACGGAAAATAAAAAAAAATGATTAATGTAGTTTATAGTAGGAGGGCTTTAATAATAATGAATTGGAATTACAAATAAATGATTTGTCGTACTATACCAAAATTATCATTTATTATACACGTAATGTAATATTTAATTAAAGCCTAATGAAGATGCATTATATATTATACATTATATATAACTAGATCATTATATATGAGATCATTGACTAACAGAGGAATCTACTTTTGACAATTTCATGTTGTAGTTTTCAAAAAGTTTATTTTCTTCTTAAAATTGGATATTCTATGAATGTTCTATTTTATATTTTCAAGGCAGAACATTGGGAATGCCTACTCTGAAATTTGTATTTCACTCTATGTAAATTAACACCTGAAGAAAGAAATAAGACTAATAAATTTTAATAACAAAAAATACCAAAAGAAATATATAGATGGATATATTTCATGCATATGCCCACAGACTCCAGGCTCATAAGAGTTTGCATGTAATTGGAACCTGGGATGTGCAAAAATCTGGCTCCCTGCCACAAAGATAAAAAGGAATTGAGGATTCCAGACAAAAAGGGAAAAGACAAAGGGAAGGATTATTTATTAAGTCAGTGGGAGAACTTTTCATCCAGACTCAGTAACATAAACAATTAAACCTACTCTGAAACACAGTCTTCTTTTGTTAAAATAAATGCCTTTGGTATTAAGAATCTAGGAACTGATCAGATGCCATGTTAGAGAAGGAATGGGAAGCAAAACTAATTTATTCTGCAGAAATGACTAGTCAGTTTATAGCATTAGGTAGACCATAAAAGTATGAGATAACTACTCAATAAAATGGCATTCAGATACTTGTCAACAGAGTAAAAAAAAAAATCCCTGGCACTGTTCTGCAGGGGGCAAGTGTTTAAAAATAGGTATCAGTGACAAAGGAAAGCATTGGGAATGTTTCTCATTAAAATCACAAATGGCACTGTGTTGGATGTGAGGACATACAGTCTGTAATGTAGAAATACAATTCAAAATTTCCTTTATAAGTTGGAGAAATGAAATGAACCATCAAAATAGATTGAAATTGAAGAGGGACATCATTGGCTCATTGACTGTGCACTTCCATCGTTAAAGTTTCTCATCTGAAAAACAGACATAAAATCTGTAAACAGACAAAGGACAGAATCCCCGGTCACGGCATAGTTACGCGTAGCATGAAAAATTTTGATATAAAATCCATATGCATGCTTGATTCGCTTCTAAATGCCATGTGCACTAAATTCTTTTAAAACTCCATAGAGTAAATTTCAACTATTTAATTTTTGTTGAGGAAAAGATCGTTGTATTTTCAACAACTTTAAAAACCTGTTGAGATAATTGGTACTTCTTACTTTTAGATCTGTGCCTTTATTTTGAAGGGGGAAAGAAAAAGATAATTTGAATGTCTGAAATATTTGAAGGCAAGCACTTGCTTTTTTGTGTATTCATGTGTACTCTGTATTTACTTTGATGAGATTGCAAGTTCATCTATTTACACTGAAACCCAGTCAATAAACTAATTTATGCAGGATCGTTGGGAATATTCTTAAGAAGCTATTGATAGGATATAAATGTGTGCCATCTTCGGGCAGAACATGTATCTTCTTGTACATTTTACTCATGAGTCTCAACATTCAGTTAAGTTGCTTAAGCAACTTGAGGGGTTATCTCGTTTGTTCATTGTAGAACTTTAAGGAAGACAAGGTAGGTATTAATGTTTGCTTAAAAATGAGAAATTTGGAATTTAACAGCAGGAAACTATGGTACAAGAGAGGCACTAGATATTAAAAAGAGCACCAGATAATAAACCAGGAAAAGATCTGGCATTGGTTTTCACTCCAACTGGATGGATGGACATCTCTTGGTATCCTTTGGCCTTAGTATTTGCTAGTGTTGTTCTCGCCTACTGATTATTTCTAAAATATGTAATAATTTAATACATCCTAACCATTTCCTTGCATCTGTGATTCTTCCCATCACAGGTATGCTCCCCACCTTTGTCAGTCGTGTAAACATTTAAAGTAGTACTACACACACAGGGAGTAATAAATGCTACGGCTTAATGTTATTATTGTTATCTATTCAATAAATATTTGTTGAATATGTATAATTGTTATGCTGTGCATCATATTTAAAAAGGGGAAAACATAACACACACACACACACACACACACACACACACACACACACGATTTCTGTCTCTAAAGATTTCTGTCTTCATAGTCTAATGGGGCTACAAAAGGCATGTATTCAAAATCTAATTCTCCCCATCACGCTGCAACAGCTGCTCAGGTTTTATAAGACAGAGTTCATTGCTCTGACGTGTCACCCAAAGCCTTTCATAATCTTACATTTCCCACAACTTTAGCCTGCCTTATTGCCATTTGCTGTTTTAAAATCATAGATTTCAAAGCACCCATGTTTTTTTTTTTTTTTAATTTTCTTGTCTTATCTGCAAATTAGTCATGTAGAATCTCACCTCTGTGCCTTTGTGTTTGATATTTCCTTTCCTTGGAATTTTCTGGAAACAATATAAAGCTGGCTAATTGATACATATCCTTTAAGACTGGGCCCAAATTCTACTTTTTTTACACCTGGTGCAGAGCCCAACGTAGGGCTTTGAACTCATGACCCTGAGATTAAGACCTGAGCTGAGATCAAGGCTTGGATGCTTAACTGACTGAGCCACCCAGGCACCCCAAAGTCTACCTTTTTTTATGTAGCCTTCTCTGATATTTTTCTCAACTTCCAACCCTAGGCTGTGTGTTATTTCTGAATCTGATACATTGGTGTCTAACAGTGGTTCTCAACCAGGGGCGGCTGTACTCCATAAGGGACATTTGGCAATGTCTGGAAATATTTTGGTTGTCACAACTGGGGTAATGCAGCTGGCATCCATTGCATCCATACTACTGAATGTTCTACAATGCATGAAATAGGCTGCCACAACAAAGAATTTACCTTGTCCTCTATGTCAGTAGTGCTGGGGTTTGGAGACCTCATGTTGATAATTCTGCCTCCTCTACTACAATAGAAGCTTCCCGTGGCCAGTAGCTCTAATTTGTCTTTATGTCCTTAGCATCAAGTCCAAAGCCTGAAGCATGTTACATGATATTTGCTGAATAAATGAAAGAAGGGAGTGAAATATGCATGACTATATGAATAATCAGAAAGTGTTTGTTCAGTAGTAGACATTGACTGTAGTTAGACCAAGCGCTGTGCTTCCCAATTTGGGAATATAACTTTTGAGTAGGTGGGATTTGGAAGAGGGAATAGGGATAGGGAAGAGAAATCACAGTAACTGAGGATTAAAGTCCTATTACCAGAAAAGGAAAACTAAGAAAAACTTAATTAGAGACCCATGTATACAGTGACATTTTCAGTAGTGTAGACCCTTATATATATGGATGGAAATGTTTGAATAATGTTTATTACTGCAACCAGTCAAAATTAAGGATATGTAGGGTTTCAATAAAAATGGTTATTTATCCTTTTATTAAAATTAGAGTTAATGTAATTTATCTAAATATTAGTACAACATTGATTATTTAAGATGTGCTGTCTCAGTCTTTCTCTTTATTCCGAGCATAAAATTCTGTGTAAGCAAATGCTTCCTTTTTATGCCATTAGTGTGTGATAGTGAAAGAATTCTTATAAAATAAGAGCTACTTTAAACTGTCAAACTAAAATCAAATGGAAACAGTTTTGAAGTTTAAAATAGTTCTTTAAATTTTCATACCTTTCTGAAGTGTGTTATTTCCATCAATAAAGCCAGGAAAGCATTGAATTACCACCAGAAGCAGTTCTTGAAATACTTCCAGGTTTTGTAGAGAAAAATCCCCCCAAACTTGAAAAGGCTGGAAATCTCATGGGACACAGGTAGGAAGAGAGAGTTAAAAAGCTATGACAGAGAGTCTGAGATCCCAAACTTCCTTACAACTTCTAATAATATCACATTTTCCAGAAAGGCTAACTGCAAGTGTAATGAGAATTTCCCATTCATGCTCGTAGATAATTAGGAAAACTCACTTATTAATGGATTTCCATGATTTCTCATTCCAGAATTGAAGGCTTCCCCCTCCTTGCCTTTCAGGTTCTTATAATATATCCTTTTCTCCCACATTCTTTCTTACCCTTGTTTTTTAACCTCAAAAAATAATTTGTGAAGTTTTTACATATGAATAGTCTCCACATAGATCCATCTTTTAAATGTTCTCCCCTTTGAAAGCTTTTGACTAAAACTACCCACCAAGGAAATGCTCTCCGCAGATGTTGCCTGTGGTCTTTCTAAACAATTGTTATTATATTTTAAATCACCACTTTCATCCGCACTAAAATTTTATAAACAAAACATTCTCTAAAACTCTTTCTTCTTCCGTACAAAAGAATTTGAGTGTCTGACTCTTAGTACCACCTATTGCTTATCACTTAATTGCAGTTACATAGACATTTCTGACCCCAAATTTGTACGCAGTTGGAGTAACAGTTAAGTCATAATGACTTACGCTAATCTTTTACACGCCTGCAGGTGGCTCCATGGCTGCCCACAGATATCAAGTTTTAATCCCCAGAACCTATAAATGTTACTTTACAGGGAAGAAAGGTCTTTTCAGATGTGATGAAGGAAAGGCTCTTGAGGAGAGAGGATGGTTCTGTATTATCAGTATGGGCCCTAAGTGCAAACATAAGTGTTCTTGTAGGAAGGAAACAGGGGACGATTTGATACAGACAGAGAAGGAAAAAGACACACACAGACGAGGGGGAGGCAGAGTTTGCGGAGGAGGAGGGGGAGGAGGATCATGCAGGCAGAGTTTGGAGTAATGTGATCACAAGCCAAGGAGTGCTCACCGCCCCTCCCTGAAGCTGAAAGAACGGATTCTCCCCTTGGAATCTCTTGGGGGAGTGCAGCCTTGCCGACAGCTTGATTTTGATCCAGTGACACTGACTTTAGACTTTGGCTTCCAGAACTGAGAGAGAATTAATTTCTGTTCCTTTAAACCCTTAAATTTGTGGCAATTTGTGACTGCAGCCACAGGAAATAAATACATGATACATGGCATCAAAATATATCTTAACAAATGGAAAAAAAGGACAAAAAATGAAAACTCCACTCATGGACCCATGTATGAATGTTAATGAGGCCAATTCCCCCAGTATATATGGAACTCTAGAATCAGGTTTGAAGGAGAATTGGGAAGTCATTTGGTGCACGTTGATTCCCAATACAGGAACTCTCTGTAATAACTTGTGTCTTGGTCGATCATCAAGCATTCACATGAGTCCCTTTCAGGGACAGTGAGCTCACCAATTTTAAGGCAGTACCTTTAGTGGTTGGCCAGCTGTGATTCCTTGAAAGATGCGTGCATCATCGTAAAAATGAAGACAAGATGAAGTCATTCATTTGACAGATATTAATTGAGCATCTGTAATACATCAGACAACTCTTCAAGACCCTGGGATACAGCATAGTAAAGAAGAAGAAAAAGAGAAAATCATTTTGTAACTTGTCACAGTGACCATGGGAAGCTAATATGTGCCTGATATAAATTTTAAGTGGAAATAAAGTAGTGTGTGCTGACCGAAGTAAGAAATCAATAATGAGAATAAGGGAACGCTAAAAAGAAAAGGAAAAAAAAATGGGATTGTTGATAATAAAATGATGGACTTCATACATTAACAAGATGTTGAGGGAGGATAAGTTTTTCCCAGTGGAAAATCAGGCCTAATATGGAAGCAATTACTTTGTCATTCATACTAAAAAGTTATTCATAACCTCTGGGCAGTGGAAAGTAAAATGGGTTTTCATACAAGTATATAGTTGTTTTAAAAGAGGGAATAAAATAACTTACATTAGTTAATTATATTATATTCTTCTAAGAAAAGAAAAAAATCCTGAACATTATTTAATAAAAATATAGTTTGCTCTTCTGTTTAATTTTCACATACCTGTAGCCTTCTTAGTTCAGCATAGTGCTGAATAAAGTTGCTTAGACTATCATGTCATGGCCTCTGTTAATACAGTAGAATCATATTAAGGGAGCCAGCATATATGGTATTGTGGGGAGAGGCAAGAACAGCAGATGCAAGACTTATGTCTATGCCTTAAAGACCAGATGGGCCAGATTATGGAGCACTTGCATGGCCAGGATGAGACTTCAGTAACGGGCAACAGAAAGGAATTTACTTTAGAAGTTAAGCAAGTGGAAGAAGGACATGGCAAGAGGATCATTAACGGCAACAGTTTAAGGCAGATGAGAAATAGACTGGAGATGTGAGGAATTGATGAAGGAATCAGTCAGCACTTGGTCTCTTTTGTACAGTAAGAAACATGGTGGCAGGAGGCGGGGGCGGAGAGGCCAACAATCAAATGAAGACCCTGCAGAACTTAATGATCTTTTGGACAAAGGGGAATGAATGAAGAAGAGTCCAACATTTCTCCAGGTTTTTCATAGCAGGTGATTAGGGAAAACATGAAAGGGAAAGAAAAAGTATGGAGGTAAGATGTGGTCAGATAAAAAGTAATGAACATGAACTTCTAAATAGAAGTATTCAGTGAGTAATTAGTCAGGTGGGAATAGAATAAAATAAGAAGCCAGAAGTTTGATTTTCCCAGTAGAAACGCACCCAGGGGCATCAGTCAATTTTATATTAAGACTTATTTTAGGGCGCGCCTGGGTGGCGCAGTTGGTTAAGCGTCCGACTTCAGCCAGGTCACGATCTCGCGGTCCGTGAGTTCGAACCCCGCGTCGGGCTCTGGGCTGACGGCTCAGAGCCTGGAGCCTGTTTCCGATTCTGTGTCTCCCTCTCTCTCTGCCCCTCCCCCGTTCGTGCTCTGTCTCTCTCTGTCCCAAAAATAAAAAAAAATAAAAAAATAAAAAAAAAAACGTTGAAAAAAAAAAAAAAGACTTATTTTAGCTGATGGGTTTAAATTCCTCTCTGGCTCACTTTCTCTTACCCTGACTCAGAGAGGAAGGTGACATATGAGATTGAGCACAAAAAGACAGTGTGTGGCTTTGGTGAAGTGTTCTATTGGCCTGTAGGTAAGAAAGAATTTATTCAAGCAGAACCTAAGAAACAATTTTAAAAAGTCTAACGTGAGGACTAGTATTTCTAATGATAATACTCATTAGCAGCAGTCTCGAAAAAGGAACTACTGGAACTGGATTATTTGGTCATGAGAAAACAGTTTCACTGTCCATGCCAACCTGGGATGGAATCACGTTGGAATTGCGATTCCAGGGCTCTTTTTACAAGGTGTGGGTATTGGACCAGATACTTCATCTGTCTGTATCTCAGTTTCCCTATCTGTAAAAATAAATATTTTCTTCACAGGGATACTGTAAGGATACACTATTCATACTGTGGAAGAACAATACAACAATGCCTATCACAGTGCCTGACTCTTTGTAGGAACTCAGTAAAAATTCTATTCTTTATACCCTTCTCACCTCCCACAAACATAAAGAGAAAAAAAAATCTATTTTTAATAGGCAATGCCTGGTTAAGAAAAATGATCATATTTATATTTTGTGAACAGAGGTTCAGGTCAATATATAGGTAATAAAACTCTACCCTCAAGCTTATATTGTTGTACCTTTGAATCTATGGTATTGACTAAACATTTCTCAGGTTTTAGATTACATTGAGATAAAAAGAATGAGAAAAAATTGTGATGTAAAGCAGAAGGTTTTTATTTGGGAATGTTGAGCTTTAGTGTTCAAATTTTAGCCTTCGAGAATTTATTGGACTGTAAATTGATTACATGAGCACTGTTCTGCATATATAGTTCCGTAAAAATGTAACATTTAAACTTTCTTAATTTAAAAATTCAGCAAAAGTAACAATATTTGCCATGTATTAAATATTTAATATGTGCTAATCGTGAAGACATTATCACACTTAATCCTGTGAAAACAAACTTTTCACCTAGTTTGATGAAATAATGTCAGATTTAAGTAAATGGTGGCAATATCTACATATTTTAACACTTGAAAAATAGCTTCACTGTGCCCACACTTAAGTCTAGGAAGCTTAGATGTATTTAAAATTGTTGTATTATATAATAGACACTCAAGAGGGCAGGCACATTAGCCCATTCAGAGCCTAGAAGAGAAGTGAGGACCAACATATTGTAGGATTAAGAAGAATTGCTTAGGGATGCCTGGGTGTCTCAGTTGGTTGCGCGTTAGACTTCAGCCCAGGTCATGATCTCACGGTTCTTGGGTTTGAGCCCCAAGCCAGGCTGATAGCTGCTGGCTGATAGCTCACAGCCTGGAGCCTGCTTTGAATTCTCTGTCTCTCTCTCTCTCTCTACCCCTCTCCTACTTACACTCTGTCTCTCAAAAATAAATAAACATTGAAAAAAAAAGAACTGCTTAAAACTGACTTTGGATAGTTGGGTTGGAATCCAACTGAGTTGTCATTAGAATTGATTTAATCCAGTGTACCCTCCAGCATTTTATTTGAGGTAGATTTTGGGACTTTAACTTTCAAGGCACACAGGATTAGAATTCTTTAAAAGGGTACAGGCATGACTAACATTGAGAGGAGTGATGAACACTTTTCAAACACTGGGTCCAGTTAGAGTTCTGGTCATTGACAGACTTAATGCAGTCTGAATCTCCGGTACATCTTCAACAGATGAAACATCAGCCGCATTTTAAGTTTCTTAGTTGGAAATGAAAAGCGTCTCTGATATTTTTGTGAAACAAATTCTATGATTGTGTGTTTAGCTTGAGGAAGAATAAATAAAACACATATCACCATTTGTGGCCACCTCTGTTTTGTTATTTAAGCATACTTAAGTCAAACGTTTCAGACCAGTTCAAGCAGGACCAGTTTAAGTCAGAGCTCTAGGAGATGGCAATCAATAGGGATTCAAATTACTCTAAGACTTCAATGTGTGGAACATTTAAGGGAGAAAACAATGTGAAATTAGGTAAACAAGCAACATGCTTAACAGAGGGTGGTTATACAGTTCATTAAGACAGACCATTAAGTCAATAATGCAATGGCTGTGAGCATTTATTTGGGCCCTTTTTCTAGCTTTTCATAAGCTGATCTTGGCTTTGCAATAATTTATTTTTTTCTACAAACGAATACAGTAAATCAGCAAATGTGCAGATAATGAAAAATCAATGCATTCTGTCATGTTTCCACCTCTCTTCAGATAATTCTCACTTTAGAAAGAAACTTAAGCCATCAGATATTAAATTTTTGAAGAAATAAAAGGACATATTGAAGGAGAAAATCATGTAAGATTTGAGGTCAATACAGGAAGTGTATTTGTGTATTTGTCTCAAAGCACTAGTAATGTCTTCTCTCATCTTCAATTTACCTTCTTTTTTTTTAGAGAGAGAGAGAGCCTGTGAGTGGGGGAGAGGGACAGAGGGAGAGAGAGAATCTTAAGCAGGCTCCATGCTGACGTGGGCTCAATCCCACAACCCTGGGATCATGACCTGAGCCAAAATTAAGAGTTGGATACTCAACTGACTGAACCACCTTGGCGCCCCTCGAGTTATTTTTTTTTAATCATTCTAATTTGCATTTCCCTTCATAATCAAATTTTTTTTTCAACGTTTATTTTTTTTGGGACAGAGAGAGACAGAGCATGAACGGGGGAGGGGCAGAGAGAGAGGGAGACACAGAATCGGAAACAGGCTCCAGGCTCTGAGCCGTCAGCCCAGAGCCCGACGCGGGGCTCCAACTCACGGACCGCGAGATCTTGACCTGGCTGAAGTCGGACGCTTAACCGACTGCGCCACCCAGGCGCCCCCATAATCAATTTTTTTTACATAGATTCATACTCTACATTTAAAATGATGTGACCTGAATGTGAGACAGGAAACCATCAAAACCCTAGAGGAGAAAACAGGAAAAAAACCTCTCTGACCTCAGCTACAGCAATTTCTTACTCGACGGATCTCCAAAGGCAAGGGAATTAAAAGCAAAAATGAACTATTGGGACCTCATGAAGATAAAAAGCTTCTGCACCGCCAAGGAAACAATCAACAAAACTAAAAGCCAACCCACGGAATGGGAAAAGATATTTGCAAATGACATATCAGATAAAGTGCTAATATCCAAAATCTATAAAGAACTCACCAAACTGCACACCTGAAAAATAATCCAGTGAAGAAATGGGCAGAAAACATCAATAGACACTTCTCTGAAGAAGACTTCCAGATGGCCAACAAGCACATGAAAAGATGCTCAACATCACTCCTCATCAGGGAAACACAAATCAAAACCACACTGAGATACCACCTCACATGGGTCAGAGTGGGTAAAATGATCAAATTAGGAGACTATAGATGCTGGCGAGGATGTGGAGAAACAGGAACCCCCTTACAGTGTTGGTGGGAATGCAAACTGGTACAGCCACTCTGGAAAACAGTGTGGAGGGTCCTCAAAACATTAAAAATAGATCTACCCTATGACCCAGCAATAACACTACTAGGAATTTACCCAAGCAATATAGGAGTGCTAATGCATAGGGGCACTTGTCCCCAATGTTTATAGCAGCACTTTCAACAATAGCCAAATTATGGAAAGAGCCTAAATGTCCATCAACTGATGAATGGATAAAGAAGATGTGGTTTATATATACAATGGAGTACTACTTGGCAATGAGAAAGAATGAAATCTGGTCATTTGTAGCAATGTGGATGGAACTGGAGAGTGCTATGCTAAGTGAAATAAGTCATACAGAGAAAGACAGATACCATATGTTTTCACTCATATGTGGATCCTGAGAAACTTAACAGGAGACCATGGGGGAGGGGGAAGGGGGAAAAAAAGTTACAGAGAGGGAAGGAGGCAAACCATAAGAGACTCTTAAATACTGAGAATAAACAGAGGGTTGATGGGGGGTGGGGGAGAGGGGAAAGTGGGTGATGGGCACTGAAGAGGGCACCTGTTGGGATAAGCCCTGGGTGTGCTATGGAAACTAATTTGACAATAAATTATATTTAATATAAAAAACAAATCAGAAAAAAAATGATGTGACTTGAAACCCAAAGGAGCTTATTCCTTAAATTGTCTTCTATTTGTAAATACTGGCAAGTAGTTGTCTTTCTATACATTCTTTTTATTAGTTTGCATACTTTATGGGTTATTTATTTATTTGTTAAATCACCCATAAATATTTATTTTCTCCATTTCTGTGGGTCAGGAATTCAGGAGTGTTTTGGCTGGGTGTTTTCAGCATGGCGTCTCTGGAGGTTGGAATCAAGTCAGCCAGTGCTGCAGGAATCTGAAGGCATGCCTGGGTCTGGAGGATTTCTGTCAAGGAAAACTCATTCCTATGAATAGCAAGTTCATGCTGGCCACCAGCATGAAACCTCTGATCCCTGTCATCTGCACCTCTCCATAGGGTTGCTTGAGTGTCCTTGCAACATGGCAGTTGGCTCTCCAGAGCAAATAATCCAGAAGAGAGCAAGATGAAGGCCTCAGTGTCTTTTTGCACCTAGTTTTGTCAGCCTGGTTCAGTGTGGAAAGAAACTACACAAAAGAATGAATACTAGGAAATAAGAATCACTGGGGACTGCCTTGGAGCCTGGCTCCACAGGCCACCTTCTGGCCCCCTTGATTCAAATCCTTTCCATTGAAAAACAGCTGGCCCCTACCCAAGAGCCCCTGAAGTCTGATGCCACCACAGCATCAGCTTGGAATACAGAATCTTGGCATCTCAGTTAGTCCAGGTACGATGAGGCTCCTTGGGTGTGGCTCCTTAACTACAACTCCTGCAGTACATTTCCTGTTGATCTGAAGACTTGTGAACAGCAGCGCTAGTGGGCAGTTCTCCATCCAGGCCCAGGTACCAGCGTGCTCGCCCTGGCAGCTACCTCAGTTCTCCGGAACTCTCTGGCAGTGACACAGACCTGCTCCGCAGGTAGCTGAGGGCTGTACCAGAGGGGCGGCCGCCCTGGTCCATCAGCACCCAGCCTCCCGTGTCAGTGGTCGCCTCTGCGAGGCCGGTGAGGGTTTACAGCGTGGTTTAGGCAGCGAGCCGCCCATGTTCAGCTTCACATACTTGCTGTTCGGGGGCAGTGGCTTGAGATCTTCGGTGGTGGTGCCAGGCTCGAGACCCTGAGGGCTTGGGGGCTTCCAGAGACGCAGACTCAGGCCAGGGAGTGGTGGTGGATGGAAATTCTATGCTCCGTGCCCTCCGAGGCTCCCAAAGACCCCTGAGACCCCTGCCCTTGGGCCAGACCGCCGGGCTCCCAGGGCCCCACTTGGCCACCACGCAACTACACTGGCCCTCAGCTGCCACCTCCTTTGATGGTTATTTTGGAAATACATTATTAAGAACATAATAGTTCACTTAGTGGATACTTTCATCTGGGCTACAACTTTGCTCTTAAATCTGATAGTTTAATTGAAAAAGGACCTAGGTGGAAAAGGAAAAACGACCAGAAGCACATGGAAAATATTTCATTGAGAGTAGTAAAATGTAGACCTGAAATTTATTTCAACAATATATAGTGTTTATTTAACATTCCCGTGCGCTCTCAGAACTGATACATACTACAAAACAACAACAACAGCAACAACCAACCAGTGTTTTTTTTCATGTTTCTTTTGTTTACTAAACAAAAATGTAATGATAAGTTCCAGAGAAGATGCATTATTTTTCCCCAAGTGAGAGAAAGCACCTCTCCTTTCACAGAATGCCAGCCTGTGTCCATTATTCTGGTGACTCACAGAATTCTGGGACATATATCCCAAAACTGAAAAGTTCCAAGCTCGTTTGATGAAAGAAGGCTGAAAGCGCTATAAAATGATTTTTAAAAATCCCATCCCTTCCATAATTTCTAGAATCTATTACCTGCTGATTTGGAGATTCTTGACTCTACAAACTTTAGTGTCTATTTTAACATTAGAGCCTGTAAGAGGTAATAAGCCAGTTTTTCAGAAAGGAAAACACACACCCACTTACACAGCTTTCCTGATAGATGCTGATTTTGGTAACATACATCTGGTGATTGTTGGTTCATATAAATAATCAAACATGTCTATGCTGGAGACGCAGAAGAGTTTCTAATGATGTCTGTTTATACTGTTATTAATTCCAATGACTTTATTGTTTGGCTAGGGTAAATATCTTAATTTACATATCTTATATTTCACCTAACAGTGTTTTAAGATCCGTTGTTACATAAAACTCTGCTTGCTTTGCTGAATTCATAACTGTGAGGAGCAACATATTTATGATTAATGATGGAAAATATGCTTCCAAGATGTTTTTATTTGCATTTATAGATATAATTTGCTAAAGGATTTATGTGAGCACTACTCATAAATGTTCTGATCAGATGTTTGACTATAAAACATTTCTAAATGCCACACTCCACAGGCTAATGAACTATTCATCTGAAAGTATTCTGACTCACATAAGAATATCCTGCTGTTTTAGCACATCCTAGAACAAGAACATGTTCCCTGGACAGTTGGGAAAATTCAAAGGATAAAGCTGATGATGGACTCTGACCTATGAGTCAGGCAAGACTTAATGAAAGGCCCAGGATAACTAGAGATTAACCTTCAAAATCCAGGTCAGAGTTCACACACAGCCAGGAAAGCCGAGGGCACACGGAACATTCAGAGTAGAAAGGGATGTAATGAGGAAGTCACTTACATGATGACCGAGTATTGCATATGATTAGAGACATCCATGAGAAATTGAAAGACATCCTACCTAGACAGATAAAAATGAATGATATGCCTGGCCCATCTCAATTTATAGATTACTTGTACCTTTCAAGGCAATATTTGTAAATTGATTTCCCCCCACATAACTGCTGTTACCCCAGGTTGGGTTGTAATATCCTATCCTATCTTTCCCCAGGGAATACTAGATAGCTTTTTTCTCATGGCCACCTTTTTCTAGACTTTCCAAGGCAGTTTGGCTGGCTCCATTACCACCTATGTTCATTTTTCTCTTCTTTTCATTCTGTGTCTGATGGTGTTTACCTCTACTTTATTTCCTCCATTATTTTTGGAACTAGGAAAATTATACTTTAACAAATTGTGTCAAAACAAAAATTGCACCAGACAAAGTTAAACAGGGAAGGAAGACTTTATTTAGGCTGCTGCAAAAGGGGAGGGAGACTGAACTCAACTCCCCTGAAACAAAAGGTGGGAGGGATTTTTGAGCATTGGAGGAGCTAGTGGAAAAGTACTGGAAGACATTAAGAGGGAGGTTGATCAATGGGATGTGTTGAGCACATCAAATTATTCCTGACCTTACAAATGTTTTTCACTCTGGTTAGGCCATTTGCTTACTAATTGGTGACCATCAAAGTCAGACTCTTACTCTCCCACAGAGACTGGAAGATAGGGCTGCTGTCTCCTTAGATGTTTACTTTCAGAGAGATGATTCCCACACACTTGAGAAATATTTCCTGGGTTGTAAAGCTCATAAGAGCTGGAAGAGGATTTGCATACATTTCAGAGGGGCAGAGAAAGAATTTATAATTGCAAGTTTTCTAAGTCAGCTTTCTAACAATAAGGAAGTCAGGGCCTGTAGTCAGGAAGAAACCTGTCTAAAATTTGATGAAACTGAAGAGAATATTAATCCTGTCTTGGTCAAATATTTATTATTGTTCAAATATTAACATTTGTATGTATAGTGTATCAGTTGCATATTTTATAATTGAGTATAAATTTTGTAACACACAAGCAAACTTCAGTCTTTAATCTTCTGTCTGTATTCTTAATTCCATTTCCTGTTTGTAGGGCACCATCATCATTTGTTGAGCCAAAATTCACTAGAGTTCCCCCCAGTGCCAAACACTGAACAGCTTAGACATAGTCCCTCTTCTCCAGGACCTTTGTCCACTGGCTGCAAAGATGCTTAAGTCTTTATCATTGAAAGGTAACTCTGGTCATAGTGGAGAAGGGTGGAACAGCGTATTATCCAGCAATGTTACCGTAAGCTGAACCAGAGTCCAGAAGAATATACAAAGCAGTCATTTTCTGTATTCCGTTTGCCCATTTTCTATATTCCGGCGCAGAAAGTGTCCACAGTGGAGAAATGCGTTGCTCAGCTTGCTCCTGACTCCCCATAGCCTGGATAATCTGTTCAAAACTGTAGAGCTGCACTGTCCAATCTGGTAGTCACTAGACACATTTGACTAGTGAGCACTTGAAATATGACTAGTCCAATTGAGAAGTGCTGCGATTGTAAAATGTACCTCAAATTTCAGAAACTTATTATAAAAAGAATGTAAAATATCTCCGATAATTTTTATTTATTGCCTTTTAAAATGATACTATTTTGGTTATACTGGGTTAAATATTAAATTGAGTTTTGCTGTTTCATATAATATGGTTATAGGAAATTCAGAATTATAAATGTGACATGCATCATATTACTATTTGTCAGTGAAGCTGTAGAAAGTCAGACTTCTACCTTTCCAGTACCTGGAGTATTCCTCTCCTTCGTTTTGGTCTCTGTTACAGGGACTCTCCCCTCTCCCCTTCCATTTGTGCCTGCTTCTCTAATTCAAATACCAGTTGAAGTGGTACCTCCTCTCTACAGCACAGAATTACTTAACACTAGTTTATCATGTATAATGGTTATATATGTATTGTCTTATTCCTCATGCTAAAATCTACTCCTTTTTCAGGGCATCTGGGTGGCTCAGTCAGTTAAGCATCCAACTTCGGCTCAGGTTATGATCTTGCTGTTCCTGAGTTCAGGCCCTGTGTCAGGCTCTGTGCTGACAGCTCAGAGCCTGGAGCCTGTTTCAGATTCTCTGTCTCCCTCTCTCTCTGCCCCTCGCCCCCTCGCACTCTGTCTCTCTCTCAAAAATAAATAAACATTAAAAAAAATTTAAAAATTTGCTTCCTTTTGTGTCTAACCCCCCTAGATTTTATAATGAAACACATGTAAAGCTCAATAAGTACCCATTTAATGTGTTAAATTCTGATCAAAGAGCTAGCTGAAAACCTAATGTCGTCAATTTATCACCACATTCTTACCATTTCACCTGGGGGAAAAGGAAGCTGGAAATAAGACCTTTAAGTATGCTGCTGCTCTGAGTTCAGAGAATCTGAGAAAACCCATACTTGCCTCCCTCCCCACCCTAACCCAGTCATTAAGCCTCAATCGAGGAGTTGGAGCAAGTTACCAGATGGGGCCTGAATTCTTACTTCTCTAAAGGTGCTTGTGCTGGATTCAAGGATAAGTTGAACAGAAAGTTTTCTACTGTGTGAAACCAAGGAAATGATTAGAAATATATTTTTTATTGATGTGAAGGGTTTTTTTTTCTTCACAAGGAATCTTACTCAATGTCGTGATTGTTCCTTTCTTGTAAAAATGATGTCCAAAGGCAGGATTCTATTCATGTAAGCCGTCAGTAAGCATCCCTGATAAATGAATGAAAGAAATCAGAGTATTCACTGCAAAGAATTTTGACTCCATGCTGACTTCAAGCAAGTACAATTTAATGGAAACATCAATGACAAAATATTTCTATGGTCAGTGTGCAGACCTATAAATTATTAAATTCTCTGAGGCTGTGAAGGAATGGTAAAACTCAGTTTTCAAAGTGTTTTAGGTAAATGTGTTTTAAAAGAGTTGCTGCTTGGGGCACATATAGAACAGCTTACTTTGTTGCCTTGTAAAAGCCTAATCGAGTAGCCTAGAGCATCATAAGGATGATCATCCTCCCCCCCCCCCCCGCCCCAATGGAAAGCACCACTTTATCTTTCACATTGTCCATTCTGGGCATACAAGGGAATTATACTTACTGCTAATGCGGAAGATGAATAAGCCCTCACATAAAACCACCGAGAACCAGGATTTATAGGGGCGGATTTTATAGAGGGCTTTAAGATTACGCATTAGTTCACATCCACTGTCCTCCAGCAGCTGACCCTGTGTCTCGGCTCAGAGTCCTGGATGTCCTCCACACCACGTAGACCCGCCTCAGACAGCAAGACCCCAGTGTGAGGAGCCTTGCCTAGACAGACATGCTCAACATAGAAGCTTACTTCACTTTCCTCTAGATTCAAGGTTGACGTGGAGACTGTATGGATTGCAATGGTTTGATGAAGCTAAACATTTTCAGTTCCAATGAAAGGAACCACTACGTTACTTGCTCTGAATAATATATATCAAACATGTTAACTCGGAAAAAAACTCATTATACTTTTTCTGTATTTAAAATTTAAAGGTCATGGTTTCAGTCAAGATTTCTTCGTCTTGGCACTGTTAACATTTTGGGCTGAATAAGTCTTTCTTTTGGTGGTGGTGGTGCATTGTAGGCTATTTAGCAGCGCGCCTGACCTTTATCTGCTAGAAGCCAGTAGCCTCTGTCCCTCGGTTGTGAAAACCAAAAATGTCTCCAGATGCTGCCAAATGTCCCTTGGAGAGAAGGGCAAAATTGTCCCCCGAGCACCACCGATTTAAATGAATGTTTTACAGAGTTCACTTACACATGTGTATATGTATGTAATGCAAATACTCATCTATACTGGATATTTATCAGGGTGTACAGGTACATATGATCACATAAAACTGATATCTAAATACTTGACAAAATACACAAAATAAAACTTCAGTGCAATCAGTATCAAGGAAAATCAAGAGGGACAATAATAATCTTCTCAAATTATGTATTCATGTGCCAATTTTTTTTTGTTGAAAATTTGCTTTGAATATCATTATGTTAATTATGAAAGCACCCATCATTATAATTAAACAAAATGCAGTATTCTAAAAGTGTGTATTGAGCAAATCGAACGAGCCTGATGCTTTTGCAAGGTTTGGGCTGAAGTACAGCAGTGACACAAATGGCTCCCTGCTCTCATGAAGCTTACGGTATAGAGGTGTCGTATAAAAATCAAATAATCATGCAAGCAAATATGAAATCATGTTAACAATTTTGACATGTGCTCTCAAGATAAGGTTCATGGTAGGGACACTTATCCAAAGAAGTGAATTAAAATACTTATGCTATGCCTAGCCATACATATGTCACAAGTCAACAATGGTCATTGTATCATTTAATTTAATGGTAACGCTCATGGAATTCCAACAGAATACTGGAATAGTTGTTTAGAATTAAGGGACAGATAATCTCGGTTCTCCACGGGGGCAGACAATCTCGTGGCTTCAGGTAAGAGGAAGAAAGACCTAGGGGTCAGGTTGAAGTATCAACCCATAGTCTGAAAGAGAGATTGGAGAGTGGAACAAGTGAGAAGAATGATATTATACAGTGAAATTAAAAAAAACTAATGTGTTATAATAAGAACTACACTTGAAATAAACACATATATTTGTATACCCACACACATACATACCTATGTATGAGATTTTAAATAACAGGTCTATTTGGTAAAAACCTTATAAAGAAAAGGGTTACAATTTTATTTACAGGGTGTCTACTTAGTGAGCACCCCAACCCCATGGACCAAATGTCATGATAAAGGTGAAAACGTTTCTTGATAGTAAATTATTTTTCACTCTTGCTGTAAGTTGAGTGCAGGTTAGGATTGAGGGGTTGGGCGTGAGGTTCGGGTTCATGTAGCCAGTAAGATGGAAGCTCCACTATCTTGTAGCTGAAACTTCTGGAACACTCAGATTCCTGGTTACCATGGCAGGGCAGGGAAAACCAGCAGGATCAAATTGTGGACTTGGCCTGGCCATTTCATTGGACACAGCAGTCACATGGTATTGCCTAACCACGCAGGGAAGAAAATGTAATATATGGGGAGTATTAGTATGTCTGCTACATATACTGAAATGTATATTTACAGAAGTATCTGTACACTTTGCAACAGTGTTTTATCTAGTATTATGGTGTTTATGAGAGAAATAAAAGAGAAGGAACTAAATAATCATCAATATAGACAGGTTAAATGCAATCATAATGTGTAATACTACAGGGTGGGTTCTCCAGTGCTTATTTGGAAAGAAGTATGAGATGTAAAGGGCAAAAAAAAAAAAATTAAAAAAATAAAACATAGAGGATACTTTGCTGGCAAGTTTGGGGATTGGCGATCAAGAGAGAGACTTTTATTTTTAAGTTGATAGGCTCCTGTACTAAATGGATTTCTTTCTGAGTTTTTCATTTTCTACATATGCATTTAACCAAGCATTACTGAATTAATAGGTTAAGAAAATATAAAGGTTGCATTTTGACTACTCAGAAGAGAGACATATTATGAATGTAACGATATCACTAGAGCCCATTCAGAAATCATAGTGCATAAAGGAAGGAATCTTTAGAAGCAATACAAGCTTCGAGCAATTTTAACTTGTTCTCTTTCTTGAGTCTAAAATTGTTCAATGTGCTCAGATACTGACTGGCATTTTGACCATCAATTATCACTGTGTATTTATAGATAGGCTCTTTCCCAGCAATTTCAGAAGGTTAAAGCAAATGTATATAATCAGTCTATTATTTGAGAGAAGATAAAGTGCCATTGAGATTTGTGTAATCAAAGGAAAATGGTTCCAAAGATAACTTTAGCCCTAGCTGGTGTTAAAATGTTGAAAGAAAGAGCTTTTCAAATATAAGATAAATGTATATATTTACTTTTAAATCTAGTCAGATTGGGACTTAAAAAAATACAGTTTTTCATGTTTGAATATGGCTTTATTGATGCACCATCACAGGAGTATATTATTGGAATTCTGCTTTGCAGGAGTGATGGATGTGTCTTGAGTCAGTCTTATTCAGCCTTAGAATTGAAGCAGTTCTAAGCCTGAAGAGATGCTTCCGTTGGTCACAAGGTTTCCTCTTTCACCTAATCAATACTTATGGTTCAGATAAAAATTCAGAGTCACTTCCTCAGGGACACATTCTCTGACCCCAAGACTAAGTCAGGTTCCCCTGAGTGGACAATTCGACCGTGCCTTACAATTTTCTTTTGCTCTGCTTATTACACCGTCCAGTTTAAGATTTGTGTTTGACGTGACTTGTCTGCCTCACATGACCAGCTCCACATCTGCTTTGCTCACCACTGTAAACACATCCCTGATCACAGTGAGTGAAGCATAACAAGTTTCTAAAGATACCTATTGAATGAATGCATTTGGGCACACGTACGTGTTTGTGTATATGTCCTATGCAGAGTAACCTGCAAGAGGCTGGGGTTACTACAGGAAGGATAAAGAGTCATGTCTTTCCATCTTGTGTGGAAAGGACTAAAAGAGAATGAGTGTCGGAGCCAGCTCTGAACCAAATTGTACGCTGTCCTGCCCAAGTCCAATTATGATATGATTTTTGAAATCACGTCCCAGATTTGGGAAACATGCTGTGTTTCCCATAGACTGACTATATGTATGATGCTATGGACTCTTGTGTCTACCAGGCTGTCCTGGTCGGGAGTGGGCATGGGTAAACACATTAAGTGATGTTAGTAGGAGTTGGATTTTCCTAAAGACATAAAGGTATATGTGGTGCTGTGAAAACATGATTCTAATCTAAAGAGTAGGAGACCATTAAATAACATGGAGAGAGATGATTAGAATTAGCAGTTGGAGTTCTTTTGTCGGGGGGGACCCCATGAGAAGGGCTTGGTCTTTTTTCCTCTTCCTGTGAATAGTCATGTTTCATTTGCTATATTGTAATTTCCTCTATCCCTAAACCATCAGTAATGTCTGTTCCTCATACTCCAGCCTTTCTTCCAGTGGCAGACTGAGGAATTAAGACAAAGGTATAAAGCGATGATGCTGTGAACATCTAGGATGTTCTGGAATCCTGGCACTCCAGGACGGCATGTGTCAACTAGGTGATCTCAGGTCTGATGATGGTGGAGATAGGTTCCTGGGGAGGGCAAAGGAAGCATGGAGAATGGATGGCATAGGAATTACAGGGGTGTCGAGGGATGAGAAAGGCTATGTGGAATTAGATGTAGAGAGAAGAGGCTGCACTGAAAAGGTGCATTAGGCTGTATCCTTGGTAAGGAGTTCGAATATCATTCTGCAACCAAACAGGGTTGTAGGTTTCAGAGAGATAATTCAGGAATCAGTGTAAAGGGAGGACAAGACCAATGCTGAAGTCATGAAAAAGTCACGTAATAGCAAGGGAGTAGTTTCTAGAAAATGGAGATTGTGATTTCTTATATTCTAATTTCTTAAGTTTTATAAGTTGATTTTTTTACTATTGAAATAAAACATTATTTTGGGGAAAATGATCAACTTAGAAGTTTTACCTGGTTTGGGAAGGGGTACTTCACAGGTTATCAAGATTTTACTAAAGGATACCTGTTTTGTGATATTAGCAAACAGAAAAAAACAGAAAAACAATCTGCACAAGTTTAGGATTGATGAAGAAGAAATAGCTTTGCATTTCATCCATCAGTCAGCACTCAACTGCATAGTTTGATCAACTGAATCATGAAAAGAGATGTATTTGTATGGTTAAAGAATGAAGCTTTGTTCTAGCACAGGAAGGGGTGTTGTGTACAGGTGTGCACACACATGCCTGTGTGTATGTTGTATGTATATACAATTCACACATGCATTTCATCTCCATGAAATCCATCTTCAAATATTGTAAAAATCTAAATACTGTAGCAATGTTAATTTTATTATCTGACAGAACTTCTCTTCCCAATAATTGCTCTGTAAGAATTAAATGCTAAATCAGCAAACTTCTAGAGTATTCAGTGAATCTGCTATTATGCAAGATTATGTAATTTCTGCTAAGTGGTTCCCAGAGGCTTACACAACAAGTTAACTTTGTCCTAAATGTGGATTAATTTCTTTACTATTTTCCAGCCTCATTTAACCTCTTTAGTGTGAAACATGATTAGTTCATCTGATATTTTATGTGATTTAAATAAGAAAATTAACTCACAGAAAATTTTAATTCCTTCCATATATTTTAGGAAATATAGCAATAGAGGTTTTGATATTGACTTTTGTCAGGTTTTTCTTTTTTGGTTCTTTTACCTCCGTGTGTGTGTGTGTGTGTGTGTGTGTGTGTGTGTGTGTGTGTGTAATATAATTTCTAATGACTTTCAGGAAAGATTATTTCATGTTGTTATAGAAGAGTTTCTCCTGTGAATAAAGAATATTTGCTCAAGGAAATAAAGGGAATGGCTGCAAATTTGGCATGACCTTTTGTTCAGTGTTCCCTCTTAAGTTATATATGTACTTTATTTGGCCTGTGCTTCCTTGGTATATAACTCCTTAAAAATATGAGAATATAGCAACATCAGCTAGCCCAGAAGCAGTGCTATTAACCTATGTGGTCAGGGCAGCTGGGGACACGAGGGAGCAGTTAATCAGCTAATGGGCATTTCTGTAGGGAGAAGTTGTCTAGTGATAACATATGACTCACGCAGCCCAAGTGGACAGCATCATGCTTCCTCCACTCCAGAACTAAATCCCGTTCTCTGAGTTGTTTTGCAGCCTGTCTCTGTGGACCTTTTCTCCTCCTTTGCCACTTTACCAGCCGGCCCCCATTAATTTATTAAATACATTGTTCACAGAGTTACCAAATTTAACTATGAAATAAAGGATGTTTTGACTTCATAGAAGAAACAAGTGAAATTTAAATCTGTTACTTACATCCATAACTGGTACTGAAGTAAGACTAGTTTTTTTTTTTTTTTTGCTTTTAAGTGATATCTTTATTATTTATTTAACATTTATTAAGTACTATTTTTTTTTCAATATATGAAATTTATTGTCAAATTGGTTTCCATACAACACCCAGTGCTCATCCCAAAAGGTGCCCTCCTCAATACCCATCACCCACCCTCCCCTCCCTCCCACCCCCCATCAGCCCTCAGTTTGTTCTCAGTTTTTAAGAGTCTCTTATGCTTTGGCTCTCTCCCACTCTAACCTCTTTTTTTTTTTTTTCCTTCCCCTCCCCCATGGGTTTCTGTTAAGTTTCTCAGGATCCACATAAGAGTGAAACATATGGTATCTGTGTTTCTCTGTATGGCTTATTTCACTTAGCATCACACTGTCCAGTTCCATCCACGTTGCTACAAAGGGCCATATTTCGTTCTTTCTCATTGCCATGTAGTACTCCGTTGTGTATATAAACCACAATTTCTTTATCCATTCATCAGTTGATGGACATTTAGGCTCTTTCCATAATTTGGCTCTTGTTGAGAGTGCTGCTATAAACATTGGGGTCCAAGTGCCCCTATGCATCAGTACTCCTGTATCCCTTGGGTAAATTCCTAGCAGTGCTACTGCTGGGTCATAGGGTAGGTCTATTTTTAATTTTCTGAGGAACCTCCACACTGTTTTCCAGAGTGGCTGCACCAGTTTGCATTCCCACCAACAGTGCAAGAGGGTTCCCGTTTCTCCGCATCCTCTCCAGCGTCTATAGAGTAAGACTAGTTTTTAAGGCATTACAATGTATTTTCATTACCCAGGTAACACATTTTATAGTCTTATTTCAATACAAGAAACTACAATAAGCTATAAATGATGTGTGCCAATCTCTTTACCACCTAGATAAACCCTGGAATCACCCTTTCTAGGTGTCCTCACCTTCAACTTCCACCAATAAGGCATAGGATATAATAACACATTTTAATTGTTGCTTTTTCTGAAATGGGAAGAATGGGGTTTCATTGTTGTTTTCATTTGTATCCACACATGTGATGTTCTCTATTCTTACTTATTGTCCATGGCCAAAAATGCTTATTGCATCTAACTTACATTTAAACACTTTAAAATCTGCTTTTTGGGTAGAGCTCTATATTACATGGAATTCTCAGGATATTGGATAATTTTGGTCTTGAATATATGTGTAATGATTAGACTTTAATAGCCCACTCTTCATAATAATTGGTAAACTCTGGGAAAATGTGAATAGTATCAGTCATATATATTATTCATCAAAACATGTTTTAGATTTCTTATCAAGCAGGGGAACAAAGCACTAGGCCATCAATCTGTTACAAAAATCTGTTGAGACCAGTGGTTCTCAAAGCAGGGTTCCCAGACTAGAAGCATTGGTATCACTTGGGAACTTGTTAGAAGCACAAAGTTTGGGGCCCCACTCAAATCTACGAATCACAGTCCTGGGGCGGGTCCCACTACCTGTGTTTCAACAAACCCTTCAGGTGATTATGATGAACTAAACTGAAGTTTGAGAACAACTGGACTAGATCAACATTGAGGAATGTCTCGTGAATGCTGCTTCAATGAGTTTTTCTCACTCCCTGAAGCTCATCACTATGCACGTTTTCTGATAAGACCTTCCCCTCTCCCTTCTTTCTTTCTTCTTCTTCTCTCTCTCTTTCTGTCTCACACACTTTCCATCTTTTTGTGTCTTTATTCTTTAATCTTTCCCAGATAATAGCTTCACTAATGTATTGCTACATGTGGAGAATCTATTAACTTTTAAGATAAAAAGTTCATTTGCTAAATTTTCCCCATATGTTCAAACTCATAAAGTGCTTGCTCTGATTGCTGTGTATAAACAAGAAGCATATCACTCAATTTGGCATAACTCTAAGAATACTTTTGTGGTCTTACATTAGCACAGAGTTTTGAACATGAGCTATTAAAATCTAAGATCTTCCATACTAGAGGTCATTATAAAAGCCCCAGTATGTGTCTAGATTTTTTAAATTAAAAATCTCAAAGTAAAGCATATTTATTCCTATTTATTCCTGTAGGCAGTAGGTGGAATGTAAGTACTGTTATTACTAATGTTATTATATTTCCATACATTACTTCCTTCCATCCTTGCAATAGCCCTTATATTCTCATCTTTCATGTTAGTCCGCTGAATTATACATCATCAAAAAGAATTGGATAGACACTCAAAATTTAAAATTTGTACAACTGGAACTATTTAAGTGAATTCTACTCATCATAACAGATTCTAAATAAACTTCAAATTAGCCTAAGGCTTTTAGTGAAATAAAATCATATTAAAAATTTTCATTTGGGGCACCTGGGTGGCTCAGTTGGTTAAGTGTCTGATTTTGGTTCAGGTCTTGATCTCACAGTTCATGAGTTTGAGCCCCAAATCGGGCTCTCTGCTATCAGCCTGCTTCAGATCATTCCCCCCCCCCACCCCGCCGCACCTGCCCCATTCATCTTTTCTTTCTCTCTCTCTCTAATAAAAACTTGAAAATTTTTAAAAAAATGTTCATGTTTAACATTTATAAAATTCTTAAATATATTGTACCATTTAAAGTTGGGTTTCTGTAATAGAATTTTTAATTTTTAAAAGGTTTTAAAATTTTGTTTTTTCTTTCTATGTAAATAATTATTTGGAAAGATTATTTACATCCTAAGGAGCTATATAACTGTGGTGTTGTGAATTTCTGCATGTTCCAGACTGGGGAGTTTCTGGAGAGTTCCTAAAAGTTCTCTTTTATATAGTGCATTTCAGTCCAACTCATCATTCTAAATGTTGAGGATCTAGACATTCATGGACTTAAAGAATGGTACTGTATTGAAAGTGCAATAAAGAATAAGAAAATGGAGCTCATTCTTTCCTAAATAAATTTGCTCTGGTCCCACTAAAGCTAATCAGAATTTAAGAATAATATAAGAGCCTAGTGCCTATATATTAAGTGTCACGTTATAAGCTCCTCTTTCGGAACTAAACTGGTAAAGAATTATGTTTACTTTTGCTGTGGAGCATCACTTGAGAAGACAATGCAAAGACAATTGGAAGTACTCATTTTCTCATTTGCAAAGAAAAAAAGTAACAAAGTGGGGTTTTTAGATAAAACTAGAAGACAAAGACAATTTGATAGAGGATGGTACTTATATCAAATACTGGATTTTTTTGGAATTAAAGTTTGAGATGTTTTAAACACAGATAAACTAAGAGATCTAGGTTTCTATAAACAGTTATCAAATAGAGAGTAAGCCTAAGGTGTATGAATCATCTTTTAAGGAGAAGTTAATTAACTTGGGTACTTTAGGATCATTCTAACGAAAGAAGGATGGAGATCAGACATAGAGGTTTCACAGGAGAAGTGGACATGATCTAGTGATCCTGGGCTAATGAGATCTTGCTTTCTTTGGAGGACAAATGTGCATAATTTTGTTTGTAAAAAATCTATTCCATTACATTCAGAGGAACGTTCTTAATTGGAAATGTAATGTAGGATAAAGCATGCATGAGTTTACTAGGCAGTCACATTATAATTTTTTGCCTGCTCAAGATTTACCCCCAGCCTGGTTTTGGGGCGTCCCCAGTAGGCTGACTAGTGAGAAAGAGAGGGGCTTTCCTGCCCAGAAGGAAGGAGGACCACATCTCCCTTCTTGATTTCCTGGCAACTAGCATGTGGGCATGCACCTGAGATTTGGCTGCTTATTTGCTCCCCACTCAGCCAGGTGGTGGTGAGTCAAAGACGGGGACAACTGGGTCCTAACTCTTGGTTCCTCAGGGCTGCCTTGGCTTCTTTGCAATTTCTAATCCAGGTCCTTGAGAATCCCATGAATCGGCATTATTGTCCCAGTGTATTTCCTTCTTGCATACACATGGTGGCCAGTATCAGTTTCTTTTGCTTGCAACCGGGATCTCTTGTTTTGAAAAAATATTTTTGCATATAATTCTTAAGGGTTTACTACAGTTTTAGTAAAGTGCAGATGCTGCAGTTTTATTTCCTAAGGAAAATCATGGTCTATGCCTCCAAAAATTTACAACCTCATGCAGGAGGTGAATCGGTATGGAAAGTGCTCTGTACAGAGTAATAAAATAATCTGAGTGTTAATATGCATATTAAGAAACCAAATATTATACAGGAGTTTGAGGCAACTCAATAAAATACCAAGAACTTTTTCACACATGGTAGCTGTACTTTCATTGGGTAATTTTGCAAAATAACTCTGTGTGTGTGTGTGTGTGTGTGTGTGTGTGTGTGTGTGTGTGTGTAAGAGAGAGAAAGCGAATATTTTGTGTTGTTTAAAAACCTATGCATGGCTTCCTCAGAGCTACCCAATCCAAAAACTTAGTTTTTTAACATGAACTGCTATCTCCAGAAAACAAATATAATTTGAAAGGAAGCCTTAAGATTAAGATCCAATGACTGAATTCTCCAATAAAAATAAAATCCATCCAATTTTCCCCCTGCCTTCTCATGTCTGAGAACTTCTCATTTTAAATACTAACAATGCAAGTCTTTTGAAGCCGATAAAATACTGGGAAGTTTGTTTGCCCAACGTGCTGATGACTGAGTGCCTATGTGAGTGTACATAATGTGCCTGCTGGTGTGACCTCTTATTGGAAATGAAGAAACAGATATATGTAAGGCATATTTCTTCCCTTATATACTCTGAACTTAACACAGGTCCTGTGTAAAGATAAAAGGGAAACTACTGTTTGTTTCTGAACACTTTCATCTAAAATAGATAAAGTTATAACTACCAACTTTGATTTCAGGCTCTTCAGTGAGACCTGGGTACATGTTTACAAATGTGAAGACTCCTGGCATCAGAATTTTCAAAGAAACAACTCTTTTATAGTCTGGCACGGAACTGAGTAGGGGGAATGATGTAGGGACTTTTTGAATCTGATAATATTTAATCTGTAACTAAATCTGTTTGTATATTATTTTCTTCCCTAGCACAACATATCTTCTTTCTTAATAGAAATAACAAGATACCTTTGTCTTCAAAAATGTTATCCAGGAATAGACAGTAGACAATAGGATACAAAAGTATGAAAGTATTTTTGAAAGACTGTTTTTTATAATGCAAAACATTTGCTGAATTGGAGGTTGATAAAACCTACATCCAAATCTGTTGGCCTTGGCCAATTGCCTGGAATTAATACCTAGTTTAAAAATTTTTTTTTAGTTTATTTATTTGGACAGAGAGAGAGAGAGAGAGAGAGAGAGAGAACATGCACAAGTAGGTGAGGGACACAGAGAAGGAGAGACAGAATACCAAGCAGCCTCCACACCATCAACGCAGACCCTGATGTGGGGCTCGAACTTACAAACTGTGAGATCATGACCTGAGCCGAGATCAAGAGTCAGATGCTTAACTGACTGCACCACCCAGGCACCCCAGTAATACCTAGTTTAAAACTTACTTTCATTCTAATATCCATGTACAGATGAAGTCACTGTGAAAGAATGGATGGGTATTTGAAATAGGAGGTAACTTGTTTTAGACAAAATCCTGCATTAACTGGGGCATTGTTGGTGTGGAGAGGGGTGGTGATCAGGTGAATATTAGAACATCCTGAAATATTAGACCTCTGGCCAGTGATTGGAGTTTTGTGATGTCCAAAATTCATGGTCTCTCACAATCTGGGGTATAAATGATGGACAATCATGTATTATCTAATAAAAGCACGTCCTTCATATGGGGTAACACCTGGAATTCTCTACTTTTATCATTATTCCTGCCAAAGTTAAGTCATTTTCAGAATCTACCCTGGACTTCTAGTTGAAATTGTTGCATCAAGACTGTTTTTTTTCCCTTCTTAAACTCCACTGCAATGATAGGAATGTAATTTTAAAAATAATCAAAGCATATGGAAAATAAAGAGTTCTGAGAGTCCACCATCAATTAAAGATACCAGCTTTATGGGGAATCAGAAGGCAACTGAGGAATAGTGACTAAGAAAGCAAAGTAATTCTGAACCTGGAACCTTGTGTGGATGAGCAATCAAGCCATTAGCTCCAGAGGAACCCTTAGAAACTCAGGGCTTTCCAGGACCCCTTGGTGGTGGGGGGGGGGGGGTCAAGCACTGAGCTGAAAAGAGAAAAATTTGGCCAACATTCTATTGACAGAGGACTTGTTCCAACGGAAATCATCCTCTACTCTGCACTCCTCTTCCAGGTGATAGGAGTTCAGTTCTTGAGCTAAATCAAGGCAATTCCTGGGTTCACCCTTAGATCTGACTACCTTCTTTTCCAAGATGTCATGTCTTTGTGAAGCAGGATTTTTGGTGATTTTTGTGATACATATAAAGTACTGCATGGAAATCAACCTGGAATACAAAAGAGGAGGCTAGTGTCTAATCTGATTTTAAAATTTGAGAAGTTGCACAGTGCCCAACAGGCTCACACTTCGTTTTATTAAAAATTGTTACTGTTATTTTACAACTGGTGCATAGTGTTTACTCAAATGGCTACTAAGTTGTAAAGGATTTGAATATGTATTACATTGTTTGATCCCAGCTACTTAAAACAGAGGAATTATTGGCGTTTCTTTTGCCTAGGGGCGCCGTGAAAATAATCACAGAAATGCCAATGGAGCTGTGAACTGGGAAAGTATGAGACCCTTTGAACTAGGCCAGTGAACACAATGCCTTTCTTTTGTGTAAGATCCTGACTGCCCCAGCCTGCCTTAGAGGTAGGGGCGACCGTAGGATTCAGTATCGGTCAATGAGATGCAGGAGAAATTGTACTGGCTAACTTTTTAGAAAGTTATTTCTTTTCCTAATAAGAGCAGTCCACAGGAGATGAAAGGATTTTGCCACCCTGGCTAGCCTCTGCTTTCTGCTTTTGAAGGTGGTCCTCTTGCCTGGAGCAGAGTCAGCCATCGTGCAATGTGATTTGACAACTATAAAAATACAAAGCAAAATACTGAGGGCAGCAGGGAACAGCAGTAACAGTGTCCCTCCAGAATTACCGTAGATGGAACTGGAACCTCGGCTTGTTTAGATCACTCTTGTTGGTTTTACTATTACTTGTGCCTGAAATTCCTAACTGATGTAATGAGGTAGTAAACATGGATGAATCTCGCATTAACCAAAAGTATAAAATAGCAACTTTGTATGGGTAGTTTGAGAGGCACTGGGGTATGGTGAGGATACACTATGGTATCATCTGTTAGAATCCAAAACAAATAATGCACAAAACTGCATCACTTTTTAGAGTATGGAGGTAAGTGCCAGGGGAAAGATTAGGGTGCTTGCCGTGAAAATTAGGACAGGGAAGGTGGAGATCATAATAATAATGACTAACATTTATTTTGTGCTGTGTTGCAGACATTGTGCATATTTTTTTACACATTTGTGCACAATTCTACGAGGTGGGGCCTTTGTAATATCTCCACTCATCCGATGAAGCAAGTGGAGCAGAAATATATCAGATGACTTGACCTAGGGCAGTTAATGAATGTTGTTTGAAGTAGGAGATGGCTGTTGTTCATTGTAAACTTTTTAGTGAAATCTCGTTTTTTCACTAAGTACCTTTATTCATGTAATGAATGCAAAAAAATCATTTAATAGATTCCAACTACTGAAGATTTATTGGGGCGCCTGGGTGGCTCTGTCAGTTAAGTGTCTGACTTCGGCTCAGGTCACATTCTCATGCTCCCTGAGTTCGCGCCCTGCGTCGGGCTCTGTGTTGACAGCTCAGAGCCTGGAGCCTGCTTCAGATTCTGTGTCTCCCCCTCTGTCTGCCCCTCCCTTGCTCACACTCTGTCTCTCTCTCTGTCAAAAATAAATGAAGATTTAAAAAAATGTAATAAAAAGAAAATATTTATTCGTTTCTCATTTTTTTGAAGAAATTAAGTACCTGTGAATGTCTCTGAATCATTACCTTGTAATATTATAGTCTTAAAATATAATAGAATTCTGGATCTGAAAAGCCTATATAAGGCTTTAAGTGGATGTTTGTGATGTCAGGCAACACTTCTGGAAGTGGGCTTTGTCAGCCAGAAATCCTCCTGCTGAACACTCTTCTAAAATGTCAGGCGTCTTGTAAGAGAATCATGAGTTTGGCAAATCTTGCATTTACACATGACTTAGGTAATTGTTTCTGTTTCATTGAGCACCACATATCCAAATAGATTGAGTTAATTTTAAATTAAAGTCAGATCAGATAAAACTAGGAACAATGTAAAATAAATTAACTTCATTTAACTTTCACCCCAGAGAAACCAATGCTATTTCTTTAAGATAATTTCTCATAATTTCTTCAAAAGTAGTTTCTTCAAAAGTAATCAAGAACGTAGATCCTTGTAAAGATAAACTTCTATTCATAACAGGAGAGCCTAGAACCTTGGATCTGAATAAGGCTTTAAGGATTGCTTAGTCCAACTTAGATCAGGTCTACACATATTTTTGCAAACAACCAGAAAATGAGTAACCAGTATCTGTCGCATGAATTCCATAACAAGGAACTCAAACCTTTTGAGGTCATCCAGAGGCAATCCAATTATGTGTTAAAGACTCTGACCTAAATTGGAATTACCTTTAAGAATTAATAATCTTGATTAAGAAAGCTTGAAGTAACACGTTTATTAAACTAATATATAAAGATAATTATATGAAAGGCAATGTGGGCTTTCTCGAGTTCTTTCTTTTCCCATTAGAGTTGATCCAAATCAAAGTGGCTACAAGGTACAGTTAGTCACAGAAAACTTTTCTTTGGATGGGACATGGGAAAAGGACATTGCACACTCTTTAGTTTTGTTGTCGCTGTTTATGTAGGGACTAAAGTAAGTAATTTGATTCTTCTGCCTTTATGAGAATCTAAATCTTGATAATTTGTTTTATCTCTGGCAAAGAACTTTGTTTTCTTCCATTTGAAAAAATTATGATAACATTAAGTCATCTTCAGTATCTAACTGTATCGTCTAAATCGGCAATAGTTTTTACTCACATCTCCCGCATGGAGGGCTATAGAATTTATGGCATTTTTGTAAAATCTAAAACATCTTTCAAATAATGAAATAATCATTTCATGACTTTCATTCTTGAATACGGTCTTTGATTTCACTGATTATATCCAATATGAGTATTTACATTTTACTAATCTAAGAGAAGGCAAAGAAAGGGAGACAAGATGAATTTTAAAGTTGGCTATGGTACATCTTAGACTTTTAAAAATAGATATTTATGCATAGGAAAGAGTTGTCCTTAATTGATTTTACATGGCCATGGATTTAAAAAAATCATTAATGATTGGAATGAAAACTTAGGAGTAGACGGAAAGACAACATTTGAACATAAAGGTGGTTTTCCGTTTTTACATTTATTTTTTAAACAGTAGAATTACTCTTGTTAAATGTGGTCTTATGACATTTCACTGTTATAAGCAAGAAATAGCTCTTATTTGAGGACAAGGATTGAAAATGGATGGTGATAGAAAAGAGTCACTGTGTGAGAAATAGATTTAGTGAGTTGAATTTTTCACTGCTTCACCTTTAAGTTACCTCCTTTGACTATTTATAACTCTATAAAAGGTGAAGTAAGCTTGTTTGATGTGAAGACTTACTTTTCATGCCTATGTAGGAACAATTTCTGATATAGGAGTCATTCTAAGTCTATTGAAGCAAAGTCATCCTAATGAGAGGTCATTTATGTACTTTAATGTAGGTGTTTTTCCATAGCTTAAGGAGCATTAAGCGTGGTCTTCATGCACGTTGTGAGGAAAGCTTCCTAAATGTGTGACTTACACATACAGTGGGGTATAAGCAGCATTTCATGACATCGGATTTTAATAAAAATAATTAAAAATTTCAGAATATCTTTAATATTAGGGTATAAAATATCTCTGTTGCAAACTAGTATTAAAAGTTTGAATATATTACATTTATACATGTGAGAGTGTGAAAATGAACACACTCGTCCAAGGTGACATCACCATAAATTGCTATTTTAACACCCAGAGCCAAGGTGAAAGACTAGTTAATGTTCCAAGTAAGTGTCTAAAGCCATCTACACATTATCTCTTAAGCTTAATTCAGGATTCAAAGAGTCTTACCCTCCTCATGGATAAGAGGAAGAGAAGAAGGGAGGAAGAGAAGTTAGGGAGGGAAGAAGGGAGAAAGGAAGAAAGAAAGGAAGAAAAATGGAAGGAAGGAAGGGAATCTTACAGGTCTAAGATGTATCCAAAAATTGAGTTTTCACTATATCTAATGTAGGCATAGGCAAAAATGTACCACATTTTTTCCTGTAAAAACATTAAACTCAAACAATCTTCTTATGTGTTATTTCTATGTGTAACATAATAATAACAAAGCCATTATGTTGAGACTTTGGTTCTTCAGTGTGTCCTTTGTTTTCCCTGGCTTTAAAATAAATGTTATGCAGTTACTCACTTTGCATTTCACTAACCCAATAGAGCACAATCATTATGCAACTAAATATAACAAAAAAAAAAAAAAAATCAAAGCACTGGTAATCCAAAATAACCTCGAGTTCATTCTGTCCATCTTCCTCTGAGGAAGGGAGGTGAAGAGATATTTAGACATGCTTGTGGAAGTGTGTCTTGTCACTAATCTCCCCTCATTTCATTTCTGTAACAGCCACGTACAGTAGGTATTTTATAGATGGAGAAATAGTGGTTCTTACAAGGAGCCTAGCAATGAAGTCAGATACAGGATCAATACGTAAAGTCAATAGTTTTTAAAATATACCGTCAACAAACAATTAGGAAACACACACATATGTATATATGTATATTTAAAACATACAGTTACCACTAAAATTATAGCGGGTCTAAAACCTAACAAAATTGTGCAAGCCTTGTGTATGGATGTTTTTGAAACTTTGCCGTTGTGCATTAAAGAAAACGTTAACAAATGCACACGTATCCCACGTTCATAATGGAAACACTTATCTCCTGAGGATGTCTTTTCTTTCTAAGTTGATTTATGGACTTGAGACGTATCCAGTGAAAACCTACAGGAATTTTCCATGAAACTTGACAAGCTGATTCTAAAGTTTACCTGGAAGTACAATGGTTCTAAAAGATAAGTCGTGCCTGAACACAAAGATGGATAATGCTTAATTTAGAGAGCAAGATTTTAAAAAACAGGGTAATTAATATAGTGTGCCACTGGTGCAGGGGTATATAAATTGACCAACCCAATAACATAAAAAGCCCACAGATGGTGCCAATAAAAATATGGAGAAAAATATGAACTTGCACTTCCTCAAAAAGAAGGATATATATTCAGTAAGTAAACACTTGAAGAAAAGTTTAAATTGAGTACAGGCAGAAACATGCACAATGACCCACTATGTTGTGCTTATTCAACTGGCAGAAAATTAGGAGAGGGGAAAATTCCCACTGTTTGAGAGTATGTCGATCAATGGAATTTATTACTCATTACTGACAGCTATTTAAATCAGCACAACCATGTTGAACACTGGTTAAAAAGAAAACTAGTTTTATATTAACTTATGAATTTGAACATATGTACATTTATCCGCCTCTACTTATGTGTCATGTAAAAATTTTACATCTTGCACCAGGAGACATAAAGAAGATAATTCATAGCAGAAGTGTTCGTAATTTAAAAAAATCCAGAGATGACCTAATTCATTGTAACCAATTAGTGTATATTCACACAACAGGTAGCAATAAAAATGAATGAACTACACTACCCGAAGGCAACAGGACAGTGTAGGTTATTCTTAGTAACATCCTGTTGCATGGAAAATAAAAAGCCAAAAGGTATGCAGTATGACTTCTCTTATATCTTCAAAACTCAGTAAAACTAGGGCTAGTTCAGGTGTATTCCTTATATTAATTAGCTTCTGTTCATTATTTTTTCCAAAATTAAGAAATAGACTCAAGGGTACCTGGGTGACTCAGTTGGTTAAGGGTCCGACACTTGGTTTTGGCACAGGTCATGAGCTCACAGTTCATGAGTTTGAGCCCCACGTCGGGCTCTGCTCTGATAGTATGGAGCCTGCTTGGGATTCTCTCTCTCCCTCTCTGCCCCTCCCCAGCTTTCTCTCTCTCTCTCTCTCTCTCTCTCTCTCTCTCTCAAAAAATAAACATATAAACATAATAAAAATTAAAAAGAAAGAGACTAAAAATATAAATGAAATTAAAGGGAGAGACATGTGTGAACTGGTGACATGGAATTATGAACCAAAGATTATGATTAATCCCATTCTGTGTAGCTGATAAAAAAAGAAATTAGAGATCAGAGAAGTTATTTTATTTGTCTAATGTCATACAAGTTCAATGGTATGCAGACTTAATACTGTCATTGGGATGTAAATCCAGTATCTTTTCACCATCCCAACTTGCCATAAAGAATGGGGAAATAGAAAAGAGAAGTTCTTTAGGCTAGCTTTGCACCAAAGTTCTAAAATTATAGGAAGTGTACATTCTGGCAACTATTCAGTATAGTTCTGTAAGACACCTATGTCTAATTTTTCAAAACTTACCCCCCCCCTCGATATTTTTCTAGCCTCATTTAAAAAGAAGAAAATAGATACACAAAAATGCTGAGACCAGCACTGACATTTTAAATATTTACAATAAACTAAAAGCACATTTTGTAATGCATTGTTCCACACACTCCAACTCAGACGTCTTTTAAAGCATTTTCATAACATTTTACCTTATCAGAGCCGAAAGGAGCATTTGAGATCATCTCTTCAGATCCTCTTATTCTACAGATAAAGTTACCCAAGGTTACAGTGTTCATAGCCGAATCTGGACTCAAGGTCACTGCTGGTATCTAAATCCCATGGCGGTTTCTAGCCCTGATCCAGTGACCTGAGGGATTTCCGTCATTCTAGACAGAATAATGCTTTTAGAAGCAATTTGAGAAATAAAGTGAATGCCAAATATTCTAGCGTATTCCTCACACGGGAGATAGCTCTACCACAATGTATTATGCTTCCACCAAGTGCAGTCTCAGTAGAATTTAGCAGGTGCTCCCACTGAGCCAGCTCCTCTGCTGCCTCAGGTGAAGTTTCCTAAATGTAGTGAGGATAGAAAAGTAAACTGGGGATCTCTTATAGTACACAGGAATAAAATTGGTGTAACAATGGGGAAAATGTCCTTAGTCAGGCTTGGAAATGATTTAAAATGCTTTATTAGATGTATTTGAAAAGGGATGCCACTTTGAGAAAACTCAAATTAAATTTAACTTCAATATCTTGTCAAAAAGTTTCTTATTCCTGTTAATAAAAAAATAAGCCCTTTGCATGTTATCTGGTCCAAGAAACAACTGTCTTTCAAATATTTTAGTCTTTCCTAAAAAGAAAACAAACAAACAAACACCTTAAAATGTCATTTTCTCTGTCTTGAAATCCCTTCTCCTGCCCAGATGGTGACTTAGACTTCTGTCTATCGCTTGAATTCCAGTTTAAATGTTACCTCCTCTGATCTCTCAGTTTGTTAGATGTCTTTCCTAGAATTAGTCTGGGTCCACCTCATTTTCACCTTACCTCAGTCCTCGTTACAACAGAACTTGCTTTAGGGGCACCTGGTGGCTCATTCGGTTAAGTGTCCAACTTCAGCTCAGATCATGATCTCACGGTTTGTGGGTTCCAGCCCTGTGTCAGGCTCTGCACTGGCAGTGTGGAACTTGCTTGGTATTCTCTCCCTCTCTTCCGGTCTCTCTCTCTGCCCCTCCCCCACTTGCGTGCACACACTCTCTCTCAATAAATAAAGAAACTTCAAAAACAAAAACAGAACTTGCTTTAGAGTTACATACCTGTCCACTGTTGCGTTGTGACAGGTGGAGGTAGGTACTATGTCTTACTCAGTGTGCTGGTCGTTTGCCATTTTCTCTGAGCCCCATTCTTGTCTCTGCATGTTCTGCCTGGTGTTATAGGAGGCTGGAAAACTGTAGGCGACATTTCCCAGGCTCCTATAATTTGTAGTTCCTGTTAGGTTCAGCTCATGAGAGGTAGAAAGAGGGATAAGATACTCCTTTCTTGAACTTGATCTTAAGAGCAGCAAGGGTGGCCCGGGAGTCAGGGAGGCTCAGCAGCAATGGAAGTGCCTGGAGGGCAGGCTGATTTCCTTCTGTTCCTCCAGCCCTTCCGGTACTCACATAAGCAAATTCTGGAAAACTGCCTCTGTTTGAAACTCATAGAATGGCTCTGTTTATTCATATTTGGAAGTAGTGGAATGTTTAATAGAAAATAAGTAGTAAAAAAAAATAATTATTTGGTTGAGAGAGAATCCTTACTAATGAAATATGGTTTTAGGTCTGCAGTTGCAAGACTTTGTAGGGATACCAAACTTTTAATAGAAAAGCAGTCATTTAAAAAAAGGATTATTTGGGGCGCCTGGGTGGCGCAGTCGGTTAAGCGTCCGACTTCAGCCAGGTCACGATCTCGCGGTCCGTGAGTTCGAGCCCCGCGTCGGGCTCTGGGCTGATGGCTCAGAGCCTGGAGCCTGTTTCTGATTCTGTGTCTCCCTCTCTCTCTGCCCCTCCCCCGTTCATGCTCTGTCTCTCTCTGTCCCAAAAATAAATAAAAACGTTGAAGAAAAAAAAAAAAAGGATTATTTATTAAATCAGGCACCTCTCAATTATCATTTTTGTGTAACAGTAGCATAGACACGCCCTCACTCACTCTGTTAGGTCATTTGTAGGTTAGTTAGTTCATTGTTGAGTATAAGATGTCAACATTATGTATACACCCAGCAAATTGAATGCAAATTTATTTTAGACTTCAAAAGATAATGCTTTGACTATCAAAAGACTAAGAAAGGCCCTTGGAAAAATTGATGAAGGCCACAAATATTTTTGTAAAATTTACCTTTCATGTTTATGTTGTTAAAGTCAGACAGATGCAAATGATGTCTTGTCATGTTGTCACACAGTTTTGTCAGAAAAATAACACACAGATAAAGAAGTCTCAGCATGAGTTAGATTATTTAATGGATGTAGATTCTTTCCATCCTCTCTTTGCAATGCGACATTGCTGCTCCCCCAACACTGAAATGGAATCTCTTTCTCCAGCCCCTTAAATATGAGGTGGGCTTGTGACTTGCTTTGACGAATAGAATGTATTGGCATTGACGTAGCGTGACCTCCAGAGATGAAGCTTCAAGAGACCTTGCAGTTTATATCTTCTTCCTCTTTGATCACTGCTCTGAATCATCCACACAAAGGAGCCAATTTAGCTGTGTGGAAGAGAACTGAAATGCTCCATCTGGCACCCAATCACCAAACATGTGAAAGAGGCCATTTTGGATTTTCTAGTTCGTCTAAACACCTGAGATAGGAGAAATAATAAGTCTTTATTGTCTTCAACCATGGCATCTTGGGGTGGTTTTTACACAGCAAAATTTGACTGAACCACAATACTTGCTTCAGTTTTAGATTATTTTAATACTAGCAAAGAGTTGGAATATGTTCAAAATTGTTCCTTTTTTAAAAGACCATGCCCTTTTTCATCTAAAACAAATAATTGGCTATTTTACCAATCCAAAATATTTTTATAGCCAATTTTGTATTATCTTTGGACAGTATTCCATGGGTGAACACATTTTTGTCATTGTCGTAACCTCCATTTCTGAAAGAAAGTGAATGGACAAGAGGAATGGGCAGGTTTTTATTAGTGGTCAAAATATTCATCCCAATACAGGTCCATGTCTTCAGGGAAAAACATGACATATTTAGTATGCAGGCCAGTGATTTTGATAATATATGATACAATGCGATATTTTCAATAGTATGTATGAGTTTCTTAAAATTTCCCTTTATGCAGTTAACAAAAATTAGGAGAGTCATTGGTCAAAGGTACAGTTTGTTCAAGAACGTGCAACTTTATAAATTATATATCTCTCTCTCCTTTAGAGGAAGATCCTGTGACACTGAAATTTTCCTGAAAATGAGTCAGGTGAAGAGATAATACCTATAAAGCTACACATCCAAAATGTGATGTCATTGAAAGGTTGTTAGATATATAACTATGCATTCATATACATGTGTCTAAATGTATATATGTTACATATGACGTATATAACACATGTACTATATGTAACACATGTAGCACAACTTGTGTTTCATGACTTGTGAGAAACACAAAGTTAAGAAAAAGCTCAAACACATAAAAGAAAATTAATAATACTGGATACTGGATCTGTGTTCAATGGCATATAAGTGGAGGTCCTAAAACAAGAAAATTGTGACTTTATTAATTCGATCAGGGCATTCAGTGAAGTACAGATCTTCTTCAACATAGGATGGGGTATGTTCTGATAAACACATAGTAAGTTGAAAATATCATTATGTTGCAAATGCATTTCATAAACTTAACCTGACAAACAGCATGGCTTTGTTTAACTGACCTTAAATGTGCTCAGAACATATACATTAGCTTGTAGTTGGACATTACCTCCCGAGTCAAAGCCTGTTTTATCATCAAGTGTTGAATATCCCTTGTAATTTATTGACTACTGTAGTAAAAGTGAAAAACAGAAAGGCTATATGGGTATAGACAGTGGTCAGTCTATCCAGTTTTGACCCCCATGATCACATTGCTCATTGACTGGAAGCCATGGCTTGCTGCCACTGTCCAGCATCATGAGAATCTGATTGCATAGCACAAACCTGGGAACAGATCCAAATTCCAAATCTGCAGTACAGTTTCTACTGAATGAGTATTGCTTTTCCACTATTTGAAGTTGAGAAATCAGAAGTCAAAATAACTTAAGTTAGGAACTGTCTGTAAAAGAATTTCACAGGGACTTAGTAACTTAAAAAGGCTCACATCATTTTGTGGATATTTTTTTGCCATAAAGAGAACATGAATGTAATGGACTTAAATATTACAAATTTTTTATGCAAAAATGGACATGGGGTAACATCTCAATGTATAACATACAACTATGGGAACTCAGAGGGGTCAAAACTGATATTCTACCTCAAAACTGATATGTCTACCTTTTGACAGATAATGTATCTATGATATGTATTTTAAAATCTAAGGGTGAGTATATTAAACCTTTGGTTTGGGCTAAACAGTGACATCAAATAAAATTTGCAGTAGATTTTTGGGAAAGTTTTTAAAATCAATTTCCTGGATTTATTTTATTTTATTTTGTTATTTTTTGAGAGAGAAAGAGAGAACCCCAAGCGGGCTGCACACCCAACACAAAGCCTAATGTGGGTCTTGATCTTATCTCCATGAGATCATGATCTGAGCCCAAATCAAGAGTTAGACACTTAACCAACTGAGCCACCAGGCGCCCCATAATTTATGTTTTTAAAAACTTTATTGAGGTATAATTGACACACATAAAGCTGTATATATTTAATATATACAACTTAAGAGTTCATGGGTTTATTTTTATATTAATAATGACAGGACACATTTATTACCTTCTCATTGTGTTAAAGAAACTAGGAACTTTGTATTAATCATTCTTTTTCATTAAAGTGTAATTGACACACTGTATTAATTATCCTTATATAATATTCACACCTCACCTGGAAGGAAGGTATAAATATCAAAGGTGAGAGAGATTTGGGGACTTACTCATGTAGATGAAAGAAGTAGAAATTGGGAACTCCTGATCTTGGGTTTCTTCCTGTTTCATTCAGCTGGGTCACAGTGCTCTCTATATTTTAGCTATCATCAATTTTATTCTATTTTCTAGTGTTCCTGTTTTCTTCTTTTATTTCCTCACATCCAAGCTACTCTATTTTAAAATGTGAATCAGAGTATGCACACTAATCCATATAAGAAGACCATTGTATACTTTAATTATGCCGCATGCAGTCTGTCACTTTTGTTTATCACCTTCGTAGGAGTATTCAACACACACCACCAAAATATTGTCTATGAATATCCAAGGTGGTTATTTCAGGCAGTTGAATTCACTTTTTATCCATAAAGAGCGTAGCGACTTTTTTCCTCTTTTGAGACTTTACAATCTGAAATTTTAATGCACGTAGTTTCAATAGGATTGGAAGGAAAATTGCCTTTAAATGCTTTTAATGGGAAAATTAGCTACTGAAATATTGACATATTGTAAAAATGTTACCCAGCCTTTGCAGACATCGAGAGCAGCACTGTCCAGTATGGCTTTCTGCTCGGACGGAAATGTTCTCTCTCTGCATTGTCCAACATGTGGCTACCGTGAGTGAGCAACTGATCCTAATGTTAATATGGCTAGTAGCTACCGTGTTGGTTAGCAGGTCAAACTGAAATGACTTCACACATCCCTCCACCTCCTAGGGCTGACCTTCTCATCCTGTTCAGGCAACACAAAGAACGGGAGCTAGTCTCTTTAAGATTGCGTGTGAATCTTGCAACAGTGCTCTTCCTTTTTCTCATCACTGTAAAGATGGCACCATTACCATGTTTGCAAAAGTAAGGACCAGTTTTACTTGTAGGAGATTAACCCCAGGTACCCTCCGTCTTCCATTACAGTAGTTTTCTACCTGCAAGTTGGAGAATTGCTCCCTAAAGGCACTTTAAGGCACATCAGCTGCCAGGCATGAAGCTTGCTGTGTGTTGTGGATCTGAAGATCTAGGTAGTGGGTGGATTTGATTTTCCTGGACCTGCCTGAGGCCAAAATTGTTTCCACTTCATTATTCTGAGAAATGGAAACGTTCCATGAGGCAGTCTAGAGTTCTGAAACATAAATGCTAGTAGATATAAGAAAATTTTCAAAGTCCTTATCTACCAAATTCTTTGTTTTCTGCAGCAACTGTGTTCCCTTATGCTTAAATCAGTTCACTATAAAGATATCACAAATCTAAGCATGACATTTTCTAGCGTTATGCATTCCTACGGGGATAAGCTTTTTTTCCTTCAGAGAAGTAAAACCGAATGCTGTAGTCACAAGGTTTCACCAAGACAAAACTGTACAGGAGGCAGATCTTGGACAACTGCTTATCCTTTTCTTCATCCTCCCCATTCCCCATTGCTCTCTATCCTTTATTCTGTTTTACTTTTTTGTCCAACCCACTGGAGTCTGGTGATCTTTGACCGTTCCTAAATCATGGTCAGTTTCTACGAAAAGTGCTGAAGTTCAGATGAGGGTGATCAAAACCAATACTTTTTTTTAGAGTACTTGAATTTTAAGCAAAATGTTCTATGTGTTTAAGAAATTGAGTATTTTGTTGTATGCTGACTATATTTAAAACAGTTTGATGGAATCAAGGATTTATTTTCTAGCTCCTGAAGTCTCACCCTAGTTTTGTGTGCCTATTGTTATCATGTGTACAGTTAACCCTGGTTAAGGGTCATCCTAAGCTTTCTATATCAAAGAAGACATCTAAATCATGAATTATCAAATAGGAAAGCTGCGTGTTAGTGAATATTGGCATAATGACTTATTCAATTAGACGTGAGATCATCCACACAGTACTTAAAGACACGTTCAAGCAAACTGTTTACAAAAGAGCTTTTTTTAAAAAACACTGTTTCTCCTTCTCTGATCTCTCAATTCCTCATGGATAGTGAACTGACTTTTGGTCAGGGACACCATTTAGAAAGAATTCTTCATAAAATAGCATGCTTGTCTTAGGGGTAACAGAATTATGTAATACCATCATTTATCCCGCCACCCATTGTGGAGGAATAGGCATCAGGTTTATCTTCTTAATTGAAACAACCAAAGTAAAGGGACAAAATACATAAAATAATTGGTCTTAAGACACTAGATACCAGGAGACACAGGACAGTGATCTCCGAAAGCTGAGAGACAAACAAAGTGAACTCTACAGTGGCCTCAGCTTGTTGCCTGTAGAATATTTCCAGGCAATGGTTACAGAGTGGAGAGGCCCAGACAGCGTCTGGTGGATTCTCTGAGTCGAGCAGGTAGAGCTGGGGTTTGAGACCAAAGCAGTTAGAATGCACAGGGGAGAGTACCAAGGCGAAAAATGTTGCACAGGGGGAGCCTCGGACATCTGTGGAGGATTCTTTTGGAGTATTCAGAAGAATGTCAATTAGCACATATGTATGAAGAAATTATCAGAGACCAAGAATAAACATTCAAAAATATTGGAGGGAAGAAGTTTTGGCATTTTCATGGAGTGTGGGAAAATGTCTATGCCTACCAGCAAGACAAAGAAAACTTACAGTTCACAGGGCACTGGATAGACCACTCAGGAAAGTCTTGCCTCAGTAGTGGAGAATAATCAGTGCTAGGCTAAGGACTACTCCAGATTCACCTAAAAATCATGAAAGCAAGACCTGTATGGATCAAGTTATTTCTAAGTAACTTAGCTGCATCCCAGAATAAATAAGAAATTTTATAGGAATACAAAAATATCCAGTAACTAAAAAAGTAAAATTAATTTCACACAATATCTGGCATCCAATCAATGATTAACAGGTATGTGAAGAAGCATAGAACACAACCCGTAATGAGGAAAGTGGTCAATAATAATCTAATATTATTATAATTAACAAATGTTAGAATGAGCAGCTAAGGACATTAAAATACTTAATATAATTGTATTCCATATGTTCAAAAGGTCAAGTAGTGTCATGGAAGAAATACAAAGGATGAAGATTGAAGTTCTTGAGCAAAAAGTTTTAGTGCCTAACATAAAAAATACTCAAAATAAAACAGCATGTTAAATATGGCTGAACAAGAGACTAGTGAACCTAGAGATGTAGAAATGTAAGGTATTCAAAATAAAATACACAGAGAAAAATTGAAAATGAAAAGAGCATCTGTGAGATGCAAGACTATTCCTACTGGCCCAATATACATGTAATTGGAGTCCCTGAAGAAAGAGGGGCAAACAAATTAGAAGAAATAATGACCAAAGTTGTCCAAGTTGATGAAGATGATAAAATGTAGATCCATGGTGCTCATATTCATGGACTGGAAGACTCAATATTCAGGGGTCATGTTTATCGAAGTTGCTTTACAGATGTAACACATCCCAAATAAATTCCAGAGAGGCTCTCTTGGCGATATTGGCAAACTGATTCTAAAGTTTATACAGAAAGACAAAAGACCTAGAAAAGCCAACACAATACTAAATAAGAACAAAGTCAGAAACTGACACTGTCCAACTTTAACTTTACGTTAAAGCCATGGTAATTGAGACAGCATGCTATTGGTGGAAGAATACACAGAGTAATGGAATAAAAGAGCACAGAAATAGGCCCACACAAATATATTCAACTAACTTTGAAAAGGAGCAAAGGCAATTCAGTGGAAACAAGGTAGTCTTCAAACATTTCAACTTCCACAGAAATGGGCTCAATAGGGATTATAAATCTACATGTCAGAAGCAAAAATATAAAACTAGGGGAAAATTTTGGAGAAAATGTAGATCTTGAGTTTGGTGAAAAGCCTATAGATACCATATCAAAAACAAGATCCATGAAAGATCCACAGATGGGGAGAAGATATTTGTAAAACATGTATTTGATTAATGAATTATATTTAAAATATACAAAGCTCTTACACTCAACACTAAGAAAAAAATCCAATTAGAAAATGGCAAAAGACCTGAACAGGTGTCTCCCCAAAGAAGATATACAGATGGCAAGTAAGCATACGTAAAGATGTTCAAGATCTTTTGTCATTAGAGAATTGCAAATAAGCACAACAATACAATACAACTACACTCTTATTAGAATGCCTAAAATCCAGAAAACATAATAAAATTGCTGGCAAGGAGGTGGAGCAACAGGAATTCTCATTCTCACTAGTAGGAATGCAAAATGGCACAGTCACTTTGAATGACTGGCAATTTGCTCAAAGGTTAAGTATCATCTTACCATAGGATCCAGCAATCACACTCTTAGAAATGTATCCGAATGAGCTGAAAACTTTTGTCCACACAAGATACTGCATGTTAATGTTGATAGTAGCTTTATTAATAATTGCCTCAAACTGGAAGCAACCAAGAAGTGCTTCAACAGTAAAAGGATTAACAAAAGTGGCATATGCATACAATGGAACCTTACTCAGCAATAGAAAGAAAGGAGCTAATAAGCCATGAAAATCATGGGTTGAATCTTAAATGTGTACTGCTAAGTGAAAGAAGCCAGACTGAAAAGGCTATGTAATGTATGATTCCAGTTATATGGCATTCTTGGGAAGGCAAAACTATTGGTACTTATGGAATTGGAGGAAGAGTAGGAGAGGGTTAGGTAGATGAAGCATAGGAGACCTTTGTTAAGGGCAAGAAACCATTTTGTATTGTCTTATTTATGATTATGGACGCATGACCCTATGCATTTGTCAGAAGAGAACCTTACTGTGTGCACATTAAAAAAAATATGTAAAGAGTGTAGGATTACCTGGATGAAATGCAAAATGTGACAAAACGATTATCTGTATTAGAAATGTATGAAAAACCCCATTTAAGGGGAGGAGTAAAAAAGATTCTGAACTAAGTAAGTTTGGAAGTGAGTAGAGTCTGCAAGACTAAAGGAATAGTACCTAATCACTATAGTTTAGTTGATAAAGGTGTTTTACATGGGAGTAGAGGTTAAATATTGTGCTAATACTCCAAAGCCAATTGAAATTGAACAGTTAAGTAAATGAGGATGGATGGGAGTCAAATTTCTCATTGTTGGAATGGTAGTTTACAGATAGGAAAGAGAAGGATGCTGGAATAATCCACATGATAATAGACTGAAATTGGAGACATCACTGTGAAATCATATTTAGCTTAATATAGATACAAATAAATAATGACACGGAGATATTTATAGATATCTGGATATATGCAGGTTAGTATATACATTTATTTTCTTGCTCTTTCAGCAGAGAGGACCTAGAAGTAAGGATACCAGTAGCAACAAGCACACTCAGGACCCAGAGCTTGGTTTCTAATAACCTTTAGTAAAAGGAACCAATGCTCTTCTAAAGAAATAGCTGATTCTAGGACAGTGGCAAGAAATACAGAAAATGAGCTTAGAGAGTCCTTAGAGAAAATGATGCCAGAAACTAAGGAAGTGCTGAAATGTGTGCACTCACACACACACGCACACACACACAAATGATAGACGTATGTTAAAAAAAATCCCACATGATCCAATCAAAAAGGCTACTTATAGAAGCTTTTTCATCCAAAGATGGAACAATTTGAGCAACAAAGTAGAGTAGTATTAGATTAGAGACCAATATATAACATAAGTATCCATAAACCATATGATTGATTAAATAAATAAATTGGGAGAATAGATGAATCTTTCATGAAGAACAATTCCAAACGGTTTATAGAGATATTCTGCTCTCAAGTCGGTGGAGTATAATTCCCCACCCCTAAGTGTGTGTTGCACATAATGCCTTCCTTCCAAAGAGGAAAGAAGAAAAGGATGAAAAAAAAGAGTAATCTGACAGAAATCTGACACTTTCTCCTCCGAGTGATCAAGGTCAACATCATCAATGATAAGTCACGTTAATGGTACATACTCTTGTATGATCTGATCAGAATGGCACTTTACCTCTGTAGTCCTCCCCTCAGAAACTTCATTTCTAGTTTAATCATGAAAAAAACAACAGACAAACCCATTAGAGGGCCGTTATAAAAAATAGCTAACCAATATTTTCAAAACTGTTAAAAAAATAATAAGGTAAGTCTGAGTACCTGTTACAGCCAAAACGATCCTAAGGAGGCATAGATATTAAATATAGTGTGGTATTCTGGAAGGGACCCAAGAACAAAGAAAGAACATTAGGTAAAAATGAAAAATATCTTAATAAGATAGGGGTTTTTAGTTAACAATAATATGCCAATATTGGTTCATTAATTATAATGAATGAACCAAACTAATGTAAGATGCTAAAAATAGGGGAAACTGGGTATGGAGGGCAAATGGGTACTTTCTGTACTATCTTTGTAATTTTCCTGTAAGTCTAAAACTATTTTTATATTAAAATTTATTAAAATATTTCATAACTATTAACTATTTAAAATATCTTAAAATATTTATTTTAAAAAGGGAACATTTCAAGTCATGAAAGAACCAACACTCACTGTATAATACATAATATTTTAATCAGACTATCTAAAAATCTTAAATACTTTCTATTAAAAACTAAATTATATGTAATCAAATATTGTTGAATCATGCAAACTATAATATATATGTGCATGTAATAGATGCTATGATAATAAATGTATGCATATTATACATATTTATACACACACGATATGTAATATATAAATAATGTATGTCATTATATAATTCAGGTAGGCAAGAGTTACACATTTTCTTTAATAATATTAAGGAAAAAAAATAGGGAAGTTGCAGTACCACATAAAAAATGTGCATGTTTTTCCTTATTACTATTTTTTCTGAAGAGAACAGCCAGTGTTGCCTATAATTTTTATCTGTATTTGCCAATTAAACCTTTATTATGGAAGGGTTGTGTCAGGTGAGATGTTAATAGAAAGAGTGCTCTGCTAGAGCTTTCCCTGTTTGCAAAGTTGCAAAACTCAGTATGTGTCTTATTATCAAAGTCATCACTTACACGATTTATAACATACTGATTAAAAGAGAAAATAAAACAGTAGCACTTAGGGCAATAAAAAGTCGCTTAGGAAAAGTGTGTTTATGTTTCAGAATGTTAAATCCCTTTACTGAAAATGCAATACAAAATAAAAGTAAATACCATTAATAAAATATTAACTCAATAAAGGTTCAGTCCCAACAATGACAACGGTGAATATTTTTGTATATTTACTGGTTATAGCATAGAAAACATTGTTTATATTCAATATAAATATTTTTGGGAAGGGCCTTTTGGCAAAAATTTTATTGTCTCATAAATAGCTGATCTGAGATGAATTTCAGTGAGTGGGGGGTGGTGATTCCTCAGTTCCCCACACCAGCAGGCAATTCTCAGGACACCAGCAGGGTGTCCAAAAATGCAACTCAGTTCTGACACCATCAACCTGGAGATCACATCAGATTATCAGGTTAAGGGCTCAGTTACAAGACTGCCCTCCCTCCCCTACTTTTCCTGTACTTCTGACCAACCGGCTATATGTAAATCAGAGGTCCCCGCAACCCCCTCCCCCCTCCTTGGGTTTGATTATTTTGCTAGAGTGGTTCACACAACTCAGATAAATTTTTTAAAAATTTTTTTAATGTTTGTTTATTTTTGAGAGAGAGAAAGAAAGCGTGAGCAAAGTAAGGGTAGAGAGAGACACAGAATCTGAAGCAGGCTCCAGGCTCTGAGCTGTCAGCACAGAGCCCGACATAGGGCTCGAACTCATGAACTGTGAGATCATGACCTGAGCCAAAGTCGGACACTTAACCGACTGAGCCACCCAGGCGCCCCATAACTCAGAGAAATATTTTACTTATTAGATTGTGGGTTTATTATAAAAAGATATTACTCCAGAACACCAGACTTAAGAGGTCATAGAGTAAGGTATGGGGGAAAGGGTGAGAAGCTTCCATGCCCTCTCCAGTCATACCATTGTCCTTGAATCTCAACATGTTCACCAACCTGGAAGCTCTCTGAACCCAATTACATGGGTATGATTAATTGCATCATTGGCTGCTGGCAATAGAACTCCGTCTCTAGCCTCCCTGTCCAGCTCAGAAATGGGGAGGCAAGGAGGGACTGAAAGTTCCAAGGCTGAGGCAACCAGTCCCAGCCCTCAAGTTACCTAAGGGTTTTCCAAAGGTCACCTTATTAACATAACAAAGACACCTTTATCACCCTTTATCAGAGGAAATTCCAAGGGTTTGGGGAGCTGTGAGCCAGGAACAGCAGAAGAAAACCAAATATAATAAGAAATCTATTTTGGTCATTTGGATGACCAAATATATATATTTGTTATAAACCACAGTATTGTCCCTGAAGTATATTTTAGTTAAAAAAAAATCTATTTTGAATAGTGACATCAGCAAAATTAAAGAATAAGAAGCCCACCTTGAAATTCCAGAGACCAGTTAGGAGATTCAGGCCCCAGGTAAAACAGTTGTTACTTGAATAAAGTAAACAAAGGAGAGCATCTTGATCTCTTTCTGGTCTTTTGATGTGACTTTGTTCCACTATGGCCTGAAGGTCTTTTTCCAATCTAATTGACAGTCTAGGAGCCTCCTGGTACACTGTGGTGGGACATACAGTTCTCTGGCAAGTTGTACCAACAGGAAATTGAAAGCTTTATTTTACAAATTCTAACACTTTGATTTGATTTATAATGCTTTCTCAGGCAGGGCCTGGCCCATAATATGCATATGGCAAACCCTAAGCACCAGCAGTTGTGTTTATCTTAATCGGTGAAAAATAGAACCACAAATGCATCCACGGGGAGAAGTGATTCGTGGCATCTGAATCAGCAGTACAGTAACGTGCAAAATTAGGGCTCTCTGCTTTCCTGATTTTCCCCATTCAGACTCTTTTTTCTTTTTCTCCCCTGACACTAAGCACCATGTGGTGGGGATGTAGAAAAGAAACACAGGTGAGTGGGTGTTGGTGACCAACCCTTGCCTGCTACTAATGGGTCATGTCCCTTTGGGAAGTCGAATTCCTGTGCTCATTGAATTTCTCATCTGTGCCAAGTGAGGACAAGAACAATGATGGTTGTGTAACTCCTAGGGGCTTTAACTTTATGGCGTTGTCTTGGCCATGAGGTTGATACTTTACTTATCCTTGGTGCGCAGATGAGGAAACAGAAGCAGAGGTGATACATAGCTTGCCCAAGAGCATGTGCTGGTGGGTGGTATAGCTGGGGCCGACATTGAACCTGGGCTGCCAGACTCCAGCATTGCCTGCCCAAACCACTCCTCTGTATGGTCAGAATGCAGATATGTAAGGCCGGTATGTAAATGATGACTCAGTTAGTGCTAGGTACTTAGTAGGAGGTTGTCACAAATTCTATCACAATGGCTGTTTAGTCATTATTCCCTTGTATTGTTTAAAAAAAAAAAATCAAAGACCAAAGTAATGGAGTTACTTAATTAGAACCATAATGAAAGCTGAATTCATGTCTAGGCCCCTCTCTTTGCAAAGTCTACCTTCTACTTGCTTCACATTATCCAGGCCATGTCTCCCCTGTGTGGTCATCATACGGGGACAGGTGTTGCGGAGGCTTGAAATGCTCTGAGCTTCTCTCCAGTGCCAGCCTCCACCTCATTCTATAGCCATAGCCCACTGATACGGAAAAATCCATCATAATGGCTGCTATGATAATTTATACTTTGTCTGAAAGAAATTATTGGCATAAAGGGCTCAAGTGTTTTTCATTTATGTGTACTGATCCTTTTAAAATGTATTCTCTAATTTGGTTTATGGGAACAACTAAATATAAAGTTTTAATAGGAAGACACCGTCTCTCTTCTGGAGAGCCCAAGAACCTGTTCCTCAGTGTGGGGTCACTGAAAGTAATGATTTTAGAGCTTTGCAGAGCAGAATGCCACCCCCAGCCTTCTCTCCTATGCACTGTGACAACTGTGGACATACTACTTGCAATTTCCCTGAGGTTTAGTCTCTTTGTTATCTAGACATAATGATATTTCCCTCAATGATTGCTATAATTATTTAATTAGGTAACAAATGGCATATAGTATGTGTTCAATAAAATTTAATCCCCTTCAGTAATTACCTAACAGAAATTGTCAATTTATATCTGCTTTTGCTTAATATATTATATTGGAAAATAACAAAATCAGGGATGTAGGCCTAGGAATACAAGTAAACACTCAAGCAATGACCTTTCTTTTCCCTGCTGTTTTTTCCTAAGGCTTCGGGTTTTAGCCACCACTGACTGGTCAAGGAGGAGGTGTGCTGTGATGTGAGAAGCAATAAGTCCCAGGCTGAGAGCATTAAAATTGGAGTCAGAAAAACAAAGTGCAGTGTTCAGTGCTTTACTTAAGTAACTCTACGACCTGTTCAAATTATTTAAATTCTCTGTTCTTGTTTTTTCATCTGTAAATTAGGAAAAGTAAAAATATCTGTTCTGCTTTGTTTGTAGGCAAGAGCTAAACTTGTTTGTTTAGCTCTTACAGCTAGACAGGAGGATGCTTCGGTCATTTTTCGCCTTCTTTCACTCATTCCATAGCAAGGGTGCTGCTGCTATAGGCTTATTTTTTCTAATGTGTAATCACCCAGAGATGCTTGGCAACTCTTGGATTCCTATTCTTATAAAATCGAGCACATTATCAGTTAAATATCTTCACATTTCTTTTAAAGAGATTATTTATCCTCTCTGACACCGTGTGATGTACTTATCATTGTGTGATATTAACTCCACTATTTAAATATTTTAATATTCTACTCAAGAAATGGCAGTATTCATGGATCAGCCATTAGAAGAGTAATTTTTCTGTGGCTGATGGTCTTCTGAATTCAAGTTTATTCCTTCGTCCTTTAGAGCATTTGAATTACATCTTTACATTGTTTAGGCTTGGGGTGTGTGTGTGTGTGTGTGTGTGTGTGCGCGTGCATGTGCGTGTGTGTGTGCATGTGCGTGTGTGTAGGGGGGGGTTCCCTTCTTTAGTATCCCAGCATTTTTCACTTCAGGCCTTTGGGGAATTGTTATTAAAGAATTTGTAGGATGCAGCTGTCTGTTCACAGCACGATGCGTTCATCAAAATAAATCCATCCAAAGCGCTCAGTTTGTGGATTTGTCCTCCTGATGCACTAAAATAAGAAATGTTAATTTCTCGCAGACTATTACCAGATGATTCTAAATATCTGCCAAACAGGAATGTCTGTTTCCTTGTGAGGAATTTCCATAATAAAATCCTGGCACCATAGCTGAGGAGGATAGTTTTATATAAACAGAGAAAAACAGCAGCAAGTATTTTCCCCGAGCACGGTTTTAGCTACAATTTACCAATACTGCTTAGTTATTTCTGTCTTCTTTTATGCTTTTGTTTTGAAACATAATGCAGTTTTACCTGGATGCCCTCCCGGATATTTACGAATGTGCTCGGTGTGTTGACTGGCTCCGCTAAAGGCAAGACCTCCAGAAAATCGGGAGGCTTCGCCGTCTCGCCCCTTCCCCCACCCACACTTCCAGAGGGGAGAAAGGGTTAAGGACTGTTGGAGAAGAGCGGGGCGGGGAGGGAGCCCCGAGGAGGCCTCGGAGCAGCAGGCCTCGTCTGCAGGTGCAGCTTCCATCAGCGGCTCGGCGCGCGGTGGGTTCTGAGCGCCGCTGTGAATTTGGAGGAGGGACCGCGGCCACGGTCGGGACCGCCGCGGCGAGGAGTGGGCGTGGCCTGGTCGGTGTGGATGCTTGTTCGGAAAGATGCTGGGTGCTTTTCAGTGAGGAGCCAGGGCTGTGTGGGGGGAGCGTGTATGTGCCTGTGTGGGGAGCGTGTGTGTCTGTGTGTGTGTGTGTGTGTGTATGAGACAGAGAGAGAGAAAGAGAGTGAGAGAGAGAAAGGAGGGAGAGCCACTGAGAGACCCAGAGGTGTTGAAGACCCAGACGGCGCGGAGAGCCACTCACGATCTTTTGGGGGAGCCCAGTAAATGTGAACATGGGGTCTGTCGCCGGAGCTGTCCTCAAGACGCTACTTCTGTTATCTACTCAAAATTGGAACAGGGTTATAGCTGGGAATTCCTGTAAGTATACAGCAAATGATTTAAAACTTGCAGTGGTGGTGGTGGTGGGGGGGCTGTCTGCGAAACTTTAATTCTGTTGTTTTTATGATTATTTTTTGCAACTGGAATTGCTGCAAAGCATATTGCTATAAATGAAGCCTCACTTAAAAATCCTGCGAATGTGACTTGCTTTACACATGTCTTTCTTCCTGGTCTGGTCAAAATATGCAAAGTGTCATTTTTTTTTTTTTTTGTCCAGGAGCAGACTCTTATCCTCTCATCTTTGAATATTCATTGAATAAAGCTCAAGTTCTAGTAAAACGTTAAATTAGCATCTTAACCAGGGAATCGCCTGTGAATGTCTTCATTTCTTCCTTTTTAAGGATTACTGAATTTTATTGGAATTATGTCTAACAGGAAAACAACTGGCAGACTTCACATTATGCTGCATTAGCTTAGGTTTCTGAAGTTTGCATTGGCAGACTGCATCTTTAAAATGATGCCAGGCTGATAACTGAAATGCACTGCAGAATTCAGGAGCAAAATTGGTGGAGGTGAACCTCAGTATTAAGAATTGTGCCCTCACTCCGTATAGAATGAGATTTGAGTACTCTTGAAAGAGGGGGCTTGATTCCTACAGTTTGCTTAAAGGAAAAACATTCAGGTGCTTTGTCAGAAGTATTAATTCTTAAAAGTATTATTTTTAACTTTATACATTTGTGATTGAATATTCTAAGTTATTTGATTCAGGGAAGATTTATTAAGACTTTATTTCTTGTTTAAGTATCATCTGAAATAATCTGGCCGAAGTCCCTTCATCCACTTTTTATTGGAGATAGAAAAAGTTTTAAAAGTTATGTTTGGCCTAAATCTCTAAATGGGAGAATTTCTATATCCTCCATGAATGATAAGTAAGCTCTGCAAATTCAACTTTTTACCTCTTTCTCTGATTTAAAAAGAAAAGCTCAGTTGCTTTTCCAGAAAGGGCTATGAGGCCTGTTCAGGAATTTATGCTGCTGCTGTATAACCAGGGTTACGTTTTGGGGATACGAACAAGCCAGTAATCAGGCATTTGCTATGGCACATCCCTTGAGGACACTGAAGTACTTTGATGTGGGGAAAACATAATAAATGGCCCACCTGGCACAGGCCAAATGTCCCTTTACACTGTGTGGCTACTGTGATGTCAGGTTTCCATGCAGTATTAGCTCATTTAATGGTATGGTGTATCTATCTATCACTCTGCAAGAGGAGAACATCCCTCAGATGGCTGTCCTGTGTTTCAGATTCAGTTTTAATTTGGTTGTATAAGAATTCCATGAGACCAGGAAATTTGCATGTTTTCACCTAGTCACAGTCTTCGAATGCTGTCATGGTAGCATTTGACAAGCGTTGTAGTAGACAAACGGTAACACGACAGACACGCAGACCCCTGCACACAAAGTTTTGCAGAGAAGGCAGAAGTAATTCATCGTCCAACTACAGAAGTTCAACAAAAAAGGAAGGCACTAGAGGTCACTCTTACAATGTGAAGCACATCACTTGAAGCATCCTTCCCTTCAGAAAAGCAGAGCTGGAAGTCTGGCCTAGACACAGTCCTGTCTTTCCAAGACACTGCCTGCTTTTGGGTTTATAATGTGTGAGTGCGATTGATACTTGTTTTATTGATGGTTGTTTATGTTTGTTTTCTTGAAATCCAGTAAAAGGCACATCGACATGAAATAGCTTTCTTTTTGTAATGCATCTTTTAGTGTGTTTCCTGAATACATCTCAGAGGAGCTGCTGAGACTTGAGGAGAGCAGGAAATTCAGGGGTGCTTAGCTTTGGCTGAGCCTCCGGCTGACACTTAAAATTCCAACTCCGGTTCTGTATTTTCTCAGCTTTCGTTTGTTCACGAAGTGGTTTAATGCTCTTCTAAGTATTTGAAAAACTTAAAGAACCTATAGAATTTTAAATTATTAGGAATTCTTTAAATATTAAAGTTGGAGTTCTTGCTTACCATATATATTGAGCTGACAGTCCTTAAAGTGTCAAAAATGCAGTAAGTGCCCTCATATAATTAACATTGCATCTAGTAATTTCTTGTTAATGTCACCTAGGTGGTATGATTTGCAGCAATATATATAAGAGAAAAATTCTTTGCCTAATTTTTATTTTATTCTTTAATAGTTAGGTTTTTTTGTGTGTTTGTTTTTGGGTTTTTTGGGGTTTTGTTTTTGTTTTTGGGTTTTTTTTTTTTTTTGTAAGGAAGCAAGGTCTACTCACTACATAGGAGCTTCGTATCTTTTGTCTTGTTTAGAAGAACAAGTGTATATGTTTCCCAGCAAGGTTGGGGTTCAGTGTATGGACAAGTGACCATCAACCAGCATAAACATTTTGAAAGTGTTAAAATAATTCCAGTAATTCTCTGGACAAGACTTTGTGTTAAAACATGAATCAATCTCGGATACCAATATTAAAGTCAGGGAGAACTGAATATAAATAAAGAAAATTAAAGGTCGGTCTCCCAGGTGAATACAAAGACCTTCTCCCTTTATTTACAGCTGATTCACCAGGAGCAAATCTGTTATTCACTGAGTCAGCCCAAAACTATCCTGGGCTGCCAATGTGTAAGTTTTCATGGGACAGCACTCTGTAAACCAGGCACAGCTCAGGGATTAGATGCCCTTTAATTTGAATGTTAGATGGTCTAGTTAATCAACAGGGTGACTTTACATCAGAAGGGTTCTGTGCAGACACACACAAATATACATGTATGTATGTCTATGTGTATGTGCACGTGTATATATGTGTATAAATCTGTAAAAAACCACCGGCCCCATGTGTTCACACATATTTGGTGGCTCCGCTTACTCCTCTCACTTGCCTAAAGATGAAATAGGTTGAATGGACCACATTCTTTGCCTACTAGCGCCCTACTTGACACTTCAAAAGCACTGAATCAGCCCCAGGTCTTTCCTCTCTGTTCTGGTCAAGACAGATTTGTGACTGTATTGAGGTGTTCCTTTCTTGAAAGTTTAGAGATGGATCCTGGTGGAAGGGCTTGCTCTTTCATACGTTGCACAGGCTGTTGGTTTCTTCACTTGCTACTAAGAGACATGCACTGAGAAGGAAGACCTCTATTTTTATAATTGTTCTTATGGACTCATAGTTTCTTGCTGAACCCTAAGATGTTCTGGGGGGAGAGGCTGACTCACCGCAAAAGAAGGAATGGGTGTATATACTAAGGCAAGTAAGAGTCCTGTTGTTATTTTTACTCTTGCAGATCATGTGATGAAGGCTTTCTGACCTCCTCCCCAGCCTTACTTTGAAAATATTTAATGCTCACCAAGTAGCTTATGAATGACTTAATTAGAAGTTAAGTTCTTTCTTTTATCTAATTGAAAAAAAAAGGCTTATCTGATACCTACCCTAAGGGAAGCCTGGGAAGGATATGTTGAAATCAGCAATAGGTGAAGGTAATTCCTTGAGCAGATGATCACTTTTGTGGGCTTTGGGATGCTGTGTGAATGCAACTGGACAGATTCCCAAATTGTTCAAACTCCACCTTGTGATTCTTTCTCAAAGCTTCCTTCTTTTTCCTCCTTCTCCCAAGAATTTCTTTCCATGGCAAAAAAATAACTAGACCTTAACAGTGAAGTACTAATAAAATATAATTACATGACACAATGCATAAATTGCTGAGCTTTGGACATAGAAGTTAGCATGCGCTTTGGCTTCCTTTTCTAGCAATGATACTAGTTTGTTTTCACCAGCTTGGTACATTCTCCCTACTTCTGATTGTAGGCATCCCCAGTAATTTCTAATAAGGGCAGCCTCCACCTCCGGGGATAACGCAGCTCACAGCTAACATGGGATCAAAAATAGGACTTCCACATGAAACATAGTGCTTACTCTAAGTGATAAACATCATTGTCTCCTGAACTTAATTGCAGAATTTGTATCAGATACAAACAGTTCCTTTAGGGGACCCAATCTCGGTATCAAGATGGAATTAATTTACCTCTTCAGTGAAAACAAATTAATAGAATTGCATAATATCAATTGTCAGATAACGTAATAATATTTAGCTCAGAGGTTGGTGAGATATGGCCCAGTGGCCAAATACGGCCCGGCCCGCTACCTTGTTTCGTAGAGCCTGTGAGCTAAGGGTGGTTTTTATATTTTTAAATGTTTGGAAAAAATTAAAAGCAGAGTTCTTTGTGGTCCAAAAAAGTTACATGAAATTCCAATTTCAGTCATCCATTCCTCTCATTACTAGACCCGTATGGCAAAAATTTGTACTCAATTATTGTTACATTTTGCATTTTATCAATAAAATGTTCTTAAAATTGATGTCCCTCTCTTTCTATAAAGACCTACATGATACTCTTTACTATCTGGCCTTTTATAGATAAAGTTCATTGACACTTAATTTAAGTAACATACAAAATAATGGTGAGACATGGGTCGTATATACATTATAGTTCTATGATAAAATTCAGTCTTAATTATTTAGCACAGAAATATGTACTTGTGGAATCATGGTACTGAAAGTAATTCTAGTATTACCAGGAACTATTAAAGAGGAGACCTGCAGATTAGTATCTTCCTCGTGTGTTTCTTCTTCAAGACTTTCTCATTCAGAAATCTGTTATTTCTGAATAACATACAGGTACGAATTACTTGCAACTCTTTGTAGAGCTTCAGCATCTTAGATATTTTAAATGAACATTCTGTTGTTATTTTATACTTTCATGAGTGTAAATTATCCCATTCCATACTAATCAGAAACTTGCACTTGGAATCACTGATTGTATGAGGGAGATGATGTTACTGGAAGAGTGTTCTTGTCCCTATGACTTTTACAGTAGCAACTTCCTACAAATTTTGAAATTGGCAAACTTGCTAGAATAAATTAAAAAATAGATTTTCATTTAAGCACTCCCCACTGAGAATTCATAATAATTAAGCAGGTGCCTTTCACCTACTCATGCCAACATAATTAATTTTTATGTAAATGTCTTGTCCATTTGGAGTTGTATTTACTTTTAGTTTCCAAGAACTGCTCATTGGCCTCATTTTATTTACATTACCCTGTTTAATGTTTTTTTTTCAGTTAAAAATTTGATGGAGCCTAACATTTTACAAATTCTTTTCACTCTAATTCCATTGTGACATTTTTTTCCAAAGTAAGTAGCCATATGTTAAAATACTTTATTTTTCGTAATTTTGTTGTTAATGGCTCAGCTTTAATGAAGAGTCCTGTCTTACCACCCAAAGACCAGTTTCCAAATCAAAGACACCAAGGACAGTCTCACAGAGCTCCCTCCAATGTGACTTACTGTGGGTGTCAGCAAGAACTTCGGTGGAGCGCATGACTGCTGTGAACTGATGATGAGGGACAGTGACACTATCATTACATGGCTGTGAATTTTTTCATAGTAGAGTATCAGTCTTGCTCCATAATTATCCATTTTTCTCCATTTGATCCCGTATTTAGAATTTGAGTTACTTTTACCTCAGATAAATCAATATTAGGGCCTTAATATTATCAGCTAATGAATTCCACGACCTTTGGGTTGCCAGCTAGTCAGTTTACCTAAGTCCTCCATTCTCCTTTTAAAATCTCCACCTTTCCTCCTTGGTGATTAAAAGTTCACAGACCGACCCAGCCCCTGAAAACAGTAGGAGGAGTTATGAAAGCTTATCCAACATTGTTATATACATCCCAGATATGTATAATTAGGTTGGTAGTGAATATCTCTGGTGAAATATTAACTAATGCAGGCTTTGATCTAATTTTTTTCAGTGGGCTGGTATTTCAATTCTTGCCTAGCTTATTTTTTAAAAATTTTTATTGATTCAGAAATTTTGGCCTCCATTACTTATTTAGTGTTTATCTAGAATTAGTGCTGTTTTTCAAGACAACGAGTATGATACGGAAGAGGAGACCTCTGGCAGAATATTTGCATAGAATAGGAGATGTTTCAAGAATTCGCTGCATTCATGAGGTGAAATGAGCTGTGTTGGTGGTGGTGGTGATGGTGGAGTGAATTCTCAGAGAATATGTGGATAATTGTTTGAAGGGCGCTTTCAATTATGGACTTTTAGAAATACTCTTTAACAAACCAAGCTTTAAAAACAGGTCTTGAATTGTAGGATAAAATGCTAAGGTCACTTAAAAGAAAAGATCTAAGAAAGAGAAATAAATGCCCTGAACTAAGTGAGGACAAAAATTAGGGAGCTTTAGGAGACCCTATGATTATCACTGAAAGTCCTTCTAAAAGAATGAACTCATTGAAAAGCCTCACTTAACTAGATATACTTAAATGAAATAATTTAGTCTGGAGATGTATGTTGTAATTTGAAGGCTTTGAGGGTTTTTTCTTAAAAACAGACTTAAAAATTTCTTGAGAAATAATAGTTTAACCATAACTCTAAATGACAGTAAATTGCATTTCTAAATAACAGAAGTATCATTGACCATTGGATTATCTTCTTGACTGCTTTTTTAGGGGGAAACTGATGTCTGAGGTTGCAACATTTACATTTTTCCCATGGGCTCTAAGGCTAGCTATCCACCTGTGTGCCTCAATTAGGTACACATGTATGTGTGTATGCATATATGTATTTTTTTATTTGACTTCTCCAACCAGCTTTCCTTGTTTTTTAAACTGTGAATTTCAACCTTCCCCAATGCTGACTGCTCCAGAGTCCATTTGGTACAGACCAAATCTGATATGCTCCTGCACAAGTAAAGATATTTTTGCTTCCTAATTGATTTCTGGAGGGTAAAGTTTTTGTCCAAATGTCTTTTGCTGAAGTATTCACGTACATGGTACCTGAAACTACAGTGTTATGGAAATGTAAAGAATGTACATGTAAAGTGCATTTCAACTTCTCATTATTCCTTCAGTTCTCTTGAGGAAAATTGGTATATGAAGAGGAAGTGTATGTGTTTGCTTTGGTTTTGTTTTTTTCCCCTCCCCATGGATTTTTGTCATGGTTCATGGAAAAGTGGTACGCTGGTAATAAAATCAGAGACATAGCATAACAGGAGGTAAAATTGGGTCTGTTTATATTACAGTTAATGAGTCATTCCATTGTAATAATTGGGAAAGTGAGTGAAGCTTGAAAACATTTGACATTTTAAGTAGTTTAAAATTAGTAACTATAAAAGTTTTTAATGCCATAAGTATTTAATAGAGCAGTGATGAAATTTACCTCTAAGGTTTTTAAATCACAAAGGAAAAAAATGGTATGATACGTATCAGTTGGCTATAGCTCTAATTACTTTTTTTATTAAGTACTTCTCATTACTTGGCAGTGCTCTAGAATAAGAGATTATGTGCTTCTAAATCATAAAAGGCATATTTGTTTCTGTGACCATTTTTTCCCCACTGGCAATTATGGTACTTACAACTGAGGTCATAGGTTGGTATTAGTTTAGAAACAGCATGCAAATATATAAATTCACCTGCCTTCCTAAATTGCATTTATCGTATAGTTTCAAAGCAAACTGTAACTTTTAATTTTATTACTTGATTTCCTCTGCAGTTATAACCTATATATGGAGATTTTTTTAAATGCCCTTTAAATAAGGGCACTGATAAACTCTTTTTGGAATTGGTTGCAAACCTTAAAGTTGGTAGATACCTGGATGATATTGAATAGATGTCTCAACTGAAGGACTCACACCTGAGAGCACCACAGTTTCCTGTCAACATGACCTTTGCTCTGTCAGACTCAAGAGAGAGATTTTTGGGAAAATTTGAGAAAGTGAAATTTCTCTCTGGGCTAATAATTGTGCCCTAAGGTGTGTGTGTGTGTGTGTGTGTGTGTGTGTGTGTGTGTGTGTACTTAGATCTTCAGGACATCTTTAGTTTTCAAAGATATTGTTATGTGTTTGTCTTTTAAAATATATTGATCAGCAGATAGCCAAACAGAAAGAAGGAGCTAAATTGAAAATGGCCTGTAAGGGAAATGAGTTGCTGAGATGAAATTGATAGTGCGTGTGTGTGTGTGTGCGCGCGCACATGCATGTGAGTGTGCACGCATGTGTGCTCACATGCTTATCTTGGAAGATACTCTTGGTGGGAATTGGGGAATGGTTCATATTGGTGGAGAAATGGAAAACATTGCCCCTGAGTGGCACATTTTTAACTAAGTAATGTTGGAGTATAGAATAGGATTCTTTCTTTGTTGCTACCATACCAGAATAATCTCTGGTATAGTTTTAAAACTGTATGTGGGAGTAAAAATTAGCAAGAGGTCTTTCTGGATTTAACTTCACCTCATCCCAAACAGAGGGGCAATGTTGCTCTTTTGTGATCCCACAGTGCTTTATTTTCTAGGATATGACATGGAGAACTCACAGACTCAAACACTTAACTTCTAGCTGGTCCCACGTTGCTAGTCTTTCTGAACATGACAACGAAGGCAGAAAATGGCTGGAGAGATTTTGGCTTAAATGCCAGTAGATAAATTGAAGCAGAATGTAACTCTCGAAGACAGTGCAGTAAAGTGACACTGGTGCCAAGAGAAGGGCATTATAAACAAAGTTTAACATTGTTCACATCATTCACTTTAATCTCTCGATTTGGGCTGATTTTAAACAAAAAGAATCCATCTCTAAGGCGGGAAGCTCCGTGAAAGCTTAGCGATCCTCTTAATTAAGGATTTATAATACATATTTACATTTGCCATATTTTGGATGTTTAGGACTTAATTAAAAGAACACTGCTGAAATAAAAACAATTCTATCTTAAGTGGTGGCGAGGGAATTCTGTGCGAGGTTATAAAGCTGCTCAGATAGGCTCTTTTGTTCCACTGTGTATATGATTTCTGTGCTTATTTGAAGTGTTGTGCTTTAACATGGAGTCTGTATTATAATCCTGTTAAGAAAACGTCAGGCACCTGTGAAATGTCATAACACAACCTTTTAAGGATCATAAGATGTGTAGCCTTTCCTTAAACAAACAAAAGAGAGGATGATTTGGGAAAGGAAGTAGGCTACATTTAAGAAAGCAAAGAGCAAACAATGAAGGTAACATTTGGTTTCTTAAACTCATAGCATCCTATAGGATCTAATCACAAAACAGAACGTGGTGAAATAAAGTATCTCATAGTCAAATATCTATTAGAGAAATGGAAAAAGTGGGCTAATAAAATATGAGGTAGAATTTTAGGTACTAAGAATAAAATGATCATCATAATTTGCTATGCTTGACATATAAAACTGAGCCATTTAGTGGTGTGGCCTTGTAAATGACCACATTCATTTCTTGAAAGCCTTGCTGTGTGCTTGCCTATGGAATGGTTGCTCTACGCGCACGTGCATGCGTGCCTGCGCGCGCGCGCATGTGTGTGTGTGTGTGTGTGGTTGCAACATGAAACAGATTAGCATGAAAAGAATGTATGTAGTATTAGTAATCAGTGAAACATTCTCCAGAGAAGATGCTGGCAGTTCTCTGATTTTCTGAATTAGCAAAATTGAGCCTTGATCATTTTCCTTTTTCCTTCTCCTGGATTTGAGGATGATCTGGCTGTGGCATCTGTCATCTTACAGATTGCCAGGGTTGATTTGGCTGGTAGGACCAGCGCAGCAGCTGTCTCCTTCTTCCCTCATGACTTCCTGGGACTTCAGTTCCTTCCGTTCCACATCATGCATGATTTTTAAATACTACACATATTATTGTATTTTTAAGGAAGCCTGCCGTAATACATTGATATCTTTAATCAATTTTAAGGTTTTATCGAAAAAGAAAGTAACTCCTGCCTTGTAGCACTATCTCATTGCTAGGTGTTTCCAACAGTAAGTTCAGCCTTATTAGCACAGCAAATATCTTTGTCCTCTGTATTCATCGATTGTTCCGTGTTCCTCTGTCTCAGCTGCTGTGTCTCTACCACAGGGCTGCCCCTCCCCATGTCCTCTGGCCTTTATGACCTGGCCTTTACATCTGCTGTTCCCTTTGCCTGATGGCCATCAATCACTTCTCTCTAAATCCTCCTGAAAAACGTCTACCTAAAGCACACCCGACTTCCTTCCTCAGTGGAGTCTTCCCTGATCAAACCATCTCAACTGTCACCATCTTGGCAGATGCCCTGTAGCACCTTGCGTGCTCGCCTATTCATGCCCTGATCACAGACTCTCAAAGTGTGTTTTTAGAGAATATGTCTCCTTTACAAAATGGTGAGATCTTTGAAAGGCGAAGGTATTATTTTAATCATTTCTGTGTCTGCAACACCTGGCACGGTGCCTGGAGAAAAGAGGATATTCGGTAAATGTGAAAAGAATACACCAAAAGGTGACTTATCTGGATTTTTTTCACTTGAAACGCCAAAAAGAGAGGAGATGAACAGAATCAGGGTAAGCTGGAGCAATGTGTGTTTTTTAAAGATAAGATGTATTTTGGGGCCTCTGGTGGCTCAGTCGGTTAGGCATCTGACTTCGGCTCAGGTCATGATCTCACGATTAGTAGGTTTGAGCCCCATTTCAGGCTCAGGGCAGAGCCTGGAGCCTGCTTTGGATTCTGTGTCTCCCTCTCTCTCTACCCCTCCCCTGCTCGTGCTCTGTCTCTCTCACTCAAAAATAAATAAACATTAAAAAAATTTCTTTAAAAAGATTACTTAACATTTTTATTTAGGAGACCATGTATTTTTCCTTTAAAAAAAACACCTTTTTTTGCCTTTGTATTTATCTCTGGTATATTTCATTTAGATAGGCTGAGTACTTGATTCTCGTGTGTCATAATCCACTAGAATGAATATCATCACAGCTAACCAGTTCTTACTGGCTCTCGCTATCTCTATCTTCCCCTCCCCACCCCCTTTCATATTATAATTTGATAGGCCACTGTCTCACATCATGTTTGGACTAAGGACTCAGTGGACAGGCAAACACAAAACACATCATGAGTATAAAGTTCGAAGTGCGCCTGTCGCTGTCCGGGTCATCCTTGCGCTGCCCCATCTCTGCAGCACCTGCCAGTGATCTCCTCCAGTTTGGAAGTTGTACTACAAAGTTGTTTTTGCATTCCAGAAAGAAATCTTCAACTTCTTCATCTATCTTGGACTTCACTTTCTTTATGTTGGCTTGTATTTTACATTTTCCCATTTGAAGACTTTTTTCCTTTACGGAGGGTAGAAGAAAAGTAAAATTAGTTCTCTTTTTTTAATATGAAATTTATTGTCAATGTTTATAGCAGCACTTTTAACAATAGCCAAATTGTGGAAAGAGCCTAAATGTCCATCACCTGATGAATGGATAAATAAATTGTGGTTTACATACACAATGGAATACTATGTGGCAATGAGAAAGAATGAAATATGGCCTTTTGTAGCAACATGGATGGAACTGGAGAGTGTTATGCTAAGTGAAATAAGTCATGCAGAGAAAGACAGATACCATATGTTTTCACTCTTATGTGGATCCTGAGAAACTTAACAGAAGACTATGGGGGAGGGGAAGGAAAAAAAAGGGTTAGAGATGGAGGAAGCCAAAACATGAGACTCTTAAAAACTGAGAATAAACTGAGGGTTGATGTGGGGGTGGGAGGAAGGGGAGGGTGGGTGATGGGCATTGAGGAAGGCACCTGTTGGGATGAGCACTGGGTGTTGTATGGAAACCAATTTGACAATAAATTTCATATTTAAAAAAAAAAAGAAATTGTGGTTTATATACACAGTGGAGTACTACGTGGCAATGAGAAAGAATGAAATATGGCCTTTTGTAGTTCTCTATTTTTTTTTAACGTTATATCATTAACTTTATAAAGAGTGTAACTGCTGCTTCTTTTGTCTTCTCTTCCCTACATAAGCAAAACTTCATTGCCTTTACCTATTTTTACAAGTGCTCATGAATTCTGAGCTTTTATTTTCCTCTTTGAATTGTATGCGTATTCTTTTTGTTAATTTCCTGTAAATTTTCATCACTCTTTTTAGATTCCCATCATGTTTCTTACTCCTCACTGTGTACCTTTAGGATTGTCATTGCCGGAATTCTAGAGTTCATAGCTTCTTGCATATGTTGACCTATGTTATTATTAATATTGACAAATATTCCTTTTGTGTGGCACTCTGTGGACTCTAAGGTGGTGGAGGCAGACATTGTTATCATTATTTACAAACTAGGAAATGGAAATTTAGGATGTACTTCCAAAGCCATGAGTAAGGGCGAGGAGAGCTAAGGCTTGGACTTGATTTCCATGATGCCAAATCTATTGCTCTTCGAAATGGAATACATTCATATTCTCTCTGAGCCTTTGGAATCACCTCCCCTGAATAAGAGGACCCCACATGTGCCTGGTCTCAAGCTTCCCTCTCTGACATGATAAGTTATAAGGCATCATGCTTACTTTCTTTGCAAGGATTCTGTTACTTGTATTTTATCAACAAGTTCTTCTTTACTCTTCAGAGTGACGTGTCAAGCATCACTTGGTGTATATACCTGTAAAATCCTCTGAATGTCCATTGACTCCCCTTGCTCCTTGGTACCAAAGACCTACCCACTCCGTTAAGTTCCTTCTTTGAGTCAGCAATCCCAAGAACAGGTTATAAGGGACTAAAAATGCTCCAATCGCCAAGAAAAAACAACTCCTTTCTGCAAGATGGTGACACTGTGTGACCCAGGCATCCTGCCAGCATTGTTTCTTTCTCACTTAACCCCTCTCCTTCCCCATTCCCTTCTCTATTCCCTTTGGGTATTGTATCAGTCTGCAAAGCCCGCCATAACCAATAGCACAGACTGGGAGGCTTAGACAACAGAAAGTTATTTTCTCGTAGTTCTAGAGGTTGGGACTCAAAGTGCCAGCAGGGTTTCTGGTGAGGACTTTCTTCCTGGCTTGCAGATGGCCACCTTCATACTATGTCCTCACATGGCCTTTCCGCTAGGTGTGTGATCAGTCAGACGTCTGGTGTCTCTTCCTCTTCTTGTAAGGACACCAGTCACATCCCACTAGGGGGGCCTGGCCCTTGAAAGGCCCTACTTTTATGATTTCAGTTAACCTTAATTATCTCCTTCAAGGCTTTGTCTCCAAATAGAGTCATATTGAGGGTTAAGGCTCCAGTATATGAATTTTGAGGCAGGGGGGCACAATTCAGTCCATAATGAATGTTCTCCCTGCCTCAACTGCCTGAATAAAATGAATCTTCTCTTGATATTTAGGAGAATTTTTGCAAGTTCAGCAGCAGATATGTTGCTTTTACTGATCGAAACTTCGGTGAGTGAAGTCGTCTTCCAGTTGAATCCCTCCTCAGTGGCATTGCTAGGATGACGCCCAAGGTACTCATCCATTACTCCTCCTGCCTGGTTGCCATGGGTGCTAGCTCCCACTGGCCTGTCTCTTCAACGTTTCTTTCCTTTTATCGACACCTGGTGCTCTCCACCTGTCTGCCTGAGAGTTGCTCATATCCTCTAGAGGAACTCATCTTCATGACACCAACAATGCCTTCCTATAATATCACAGTGGTTTTTTAGCTTTGAAGCAAGTCATTTTCTTTGTGTGCACTATTCTGTTACAAATTTTCCTTCCACCAAGTCTTAGAGATAATACAGGGTGATAATTTACTTCCCTTTATCAAAATCACATCTTTATCTATCACCCACCCTGCCATGTCTTACATCACAAATATTTTTTTAAGTTTTGTTTTTTAAAAATGTTTGTTTATTTTGAGAGAGAGAGAGAGTGAGCACTAGTGGGAGAGGAACAGAGAGAGAGAGGGAGAGAGAGAACCCCAAGCAGGCTCTGCACTGTCAGCACAGAGCCCGACCTAGGACTTGAACCCACGAACCTGTGAGATCATGGCCTTGACCGAAACCAAGAGTTAGTTGCTTAGCCAACTGAACCACCTAGGTGCCCTGTCACAAATAGTATTTTATCCGTCTCCAAATTACTTTCTCCTCTGTGTTACCAAGCTCCAGTTGTGTTGTGATTCGCTCTATGCGTTTCTCATGTCCCCTTATCAAAAGTTGATTTTGCAGGTTGTTATCTTTGGCACTTTTCTGCTTTTTATTTGCAAATCTCAGAGCACACAGATTCTCCCTTTTCTTCCTGTGATCCTTGTATGTCGAGCCACAAACAAACAAGACATAAATAAAACGAAAAAACAACCATGATTCTAATAACTTCCTTAAATTCAATTTAAAATTTGTCTAATTTTAAATTTGTAGAATGCCCTCTAGTATTGGGAACTGGAACAGATGTTTGCCATACATTATTTCGCTCAATCTTAACACAGCATCTGTTCGCACCCAGTCTTTCCTCTTATGGGTGTTTTTCCATCCTCTCCAGTGCATTTCTCTTGTGGCTAAATAGTCTTTGTATTTATCTTTTCTAATGGTTCATAATAATCTATCAAGTGGATGTGCTCTTATTTAAACATTCCTCTATTTTGAACCAATTGATTGTTCATTGATTTATTTGTAAATTCTCCTAGTCTCCCAGTATCTGCTTGTCCTGGTATATGGTGATCTTCAGATTCCTCATAGTATCTTAAGCCATTTGCAAGCGTCAGGGTCATGAAGGTTCCACGTCTTTGTCCCCTTCGTTTGGCAAGAAAATCTGAATTTCTTTTGGAAGGAGAAATTTAAAGCAGTAGCTGTCTTACACCCTTCCCTTTCCTGCTCAAGGATTTATAACACTTGAAGATGGTTCAGTGTCTCTTCTAGCAGTATCATTTGTTCAAGCGTGGATCAGAGGAGGTGGGTAGAGATTGCCATGTCTGACACATCTCAGAAGCATATCTGTCACCCTGCAGGAAACCCGCTCACTCATCAATTGGTCCTGTCAGCTCTACACAGCGCTGTCTCTTCTCTGCAGCCCTCAGCAGCATTGCCGATCCCCCCTACTTGTGTCCCTCTCAGGAGCTCCATGCCCCGGCCTCTGATGGGCTGCTGCAAACACTGCTTTTTGGTTGTCCCCATGAGCCTCATGTTTTCTCCAAAAGGCAAGAGTCATTATTTACGGCAAGAGCCCCTTAAATGCCGTATCACTCTTCCCTTGGTACTGATTTTGGTAATCCTTCTGCTGTCGTAAGAGTTTAGTCTTCCTTTTTAAAAACCTTATGATTTCTTTCATCTTTTTGAGAAAAATTTCAACATCTCATGAAAACAGACTAGTATTCCTCAATATTTTTATTCCCTCCAAAGTCAAGGAAAGCAACCCAAATTTAATGAAGATCAAAATGAAAAAGAAAACATTTCAGATTTACAATTTTGAATGAGAGCTGTTTCCATTGCTAAATCAACACCTGTGCTACTTGAGATTGTCTCCCAGAGAGTGGAAAGGATTCTGTGAAATATCAGATATGTCTTTGAGTGGGGTTCCTCATTAATCCCAACCCATTTATAAAAAAGAACAGTATCAGAAGCATTAAGGGCACTTTGTGCTTCCCTCTTTCTCTGACTATTGACCCCTATTCATCTAGCCCAGTTCTTTGTATAGTTATGCCTGAGGCTCTCAAAATTTCCTTCTTCCCTTGTATAAGGAATACACTACGCCTTTAAAGATCTGCTCTATCAAGCAAAGCAATGAGACTTCCATTTTAATACTGTTTTCTTTGATGACAATATTGACAAGATGCTTGCTAGTTCCTTCATCTTCTTGATGACACAAGTGAAAAATATTAAGGGAAAATGATTTCATCGGGCTTTAGTTAATTGGTCTAAAATGAATTTCTTATTAATTTGTATAATAAATTTGTTGGGTGGACTTCTGTGACTGTGCAGTTAAGGCAGTCTCTCACAAAGTACACCTTCATAGTTTTATAGCTTGGAACTAATAGGATATTGTTGAAAATAAATGTATTTAATCACATATTTCATATGCTTGGCAAAATACCAGGTGAAATACTACAAGCAAATGTTTCAACTTAGAGTTGAAATTTATTTCTTCTCCTGGAATGAACTATTTTTGTTTCTAGGTAAAAGACAAAATTGATGCCCAGAACCAATGGAGCGTTTGAAACTGAGAGTTGTGATAAGTTTTGTACTTTACATTCAATGGATGTTTCCTTTTTTCTTTTATTTTGTATTTTGTATTTTATTATTTTTTAATATGAAATTTATTGTCAGATTGGTTTCCATACAACACCCAGTGCTCATCCCAATAGGTGCCTCAATGGATGTTTCTTAAGCTATACATTCTTCTAAATGCAAAAGGTGCAAGCAGACTAAGTCCCTGCCTGTCTGCCCAGTTGCCATTTCAAAGGTTCTGTTCCTTTCTTTCTTTCTTTCTTTCTTTCTTTCTTTCTTTCTTTCTTTCCTTCCTTCCTTCCTTCCTTCCTTCCTTCCTTCCTTCCTTCCTTCCTTCCTTCCTTCCTTCCTGGGCATTCAGCAGTTTTATTTTATTTTATTTTATTTTATTTTATTTTATTATCTTTTTAAATATAATTTATTTAAAAATTGGCTAATATACAGTGTGTAAAGTGTGCTCTTGGTTTTTGAGGTAGATACCCATGGTTCCTTGCTTACATACAGCACCCAGTGCTCATCCCAACAGGTGCCCTCCTCAATGCCCATCACCCATTTTCCCCTCTCCCCCATGCTCCCATCAAGCCTCAGATTGTTCTCTGTATTTAAGAGTCTCTTATGGTTTGTCTCCCTCCCTCTCTGTAACTATTTTGCCCCCTTCCCTTCCTCCATGGTTCTGCTTATTTCTAAACAAGCTTCCGATGAGATGTACAGAAAAACAAATATCAGAGTTACCCTAGAGTTTCTGGATTTTGGAGGTTGGGTAAGCAAATTATCCATCCATCCACTGAAACTCTCAAAGAGCTACCTGTGAGTTTCTTGTTGTAGTCAGGGTAGGGGTATAAAATCAGAAATCCCTGCATTCAGAGAACCAAAACCAAATGGGGAAGACAGAAAGACATGCCTTACAGTCACTAATAAAAGGCAGGCTGTGACACACACTCCATTTCAATCTAGATTCCTGGGTAATGACATTCTGATTTATTTGGTAAACTCTTGTTGACCATGCGCTTCCTCTCATGTCCTTTAAAAATCAATAAATGACCAGTAATACTACTAGAATTGATATAAGATGAGTTTTTGTATTTTTCACCAACTTTGAGTGGATAGTTCAGAAATTTATCCCCACGAATTACAGTGGATGAATATGGTCCATGTTAAAAGAACTCTGAAATTGTATGCTTTGGGACCCTGGTTATTTTTCAGTTGGCACTGATGATTCAGAGGATTATGCTTAAGGAAGAAATACTAGTTAAATATATTATAAAAATTCTTGGTGAAATAATGTTTACAATCCCTAGATATATTTGGTTTCATACAATTACTCTTCACTGGATTACATGATTCTTCCTTCCATATGTTAAAGCCTTCCTCACCCTTGTAATTTCTGAGGCCTCTTGGGGTTTCAACACACTCTACTCATTTTATTCATTTATTCACTCAACAAATATTAGCGTGTTACCTATCATTACACGTCTTCAGCATCAGTGGTTTTGAAATGTTAAAATGGTCACAATCAGTAACTTCTTGCTAACAATTTGAGAATGGAAGTTTTGGCTTCCAGGTATGTCAGCCTTTGAAATCATATTTTATGCCTAAGGTCTTGCTTTCCTGTACAACAAAACGTACAGTATTGTTCAGGGTGCTGATAGGGTGACCGGTGTCATTACAGACCACATGCTCATTGCTGTTTTGGCTTCAAGCTCAGCTTTGCCACTTTCTGGTCCTATCGAAAAGCACAGCACAGTGTGAGAGGCAAGGCATTTGGGTTGTTCTAGGCAGAGCTCCAGAGAAAGCTGTTTCTTGAAGGATGAATAGGAGAACCAGGAGGCAGAGAAGGGAGAGGCGCATTCCAGTCAGAATGAGCCCCACGAAAGCATGGAGCCTCTGAATGCGCCACACATAGTCCAGAAGGACTGAGGGCGAGGAGTGGTAGCAGATAAAGCTAAAGGCACAGTCGTGAAGCAGGCAGGTCATGGGAGGCCCTACGTATTTGATCTCTATGGGTCATCTTAATATTATAAGTGGTTACGTGCACACACATATGTGACATTGATTAGATTTGTGTTTTGTAAAGGTAAAACTCCTGGGCTCTGAAGGATAGGAATGCTGAGGGAAAGGCAAGGCAATGGGATCTAACCTGGAAATATAGAAAGCAGATATTTAGCTGATAAATTAACTCATGTAAGAAGCAATAAGAGCTACAGAATAACCCAGATAGTGACAACGGCGATAAGGAGCAGGCAACAGACTTTTTCCATGACAGCATGTAAGACTGACAAAATGTCATGACTTACTGAAAACAGAGATACATCAGAGCGCAAAGAGGTCAATTCCAGCTCGCTGCTTTCACTTTTGTTTTATTATTAATGTGTTTACATTCCAAGAAGGATAATAGGCTATTCCTGTGTAGCTGCTTTCTTCCTGATTAAGGAATGTTAAGTGCCTTCATATTGGTTTCTTTTTTTTTTCTTCCATTCTCTTCTCCAGCCTGCCTACAAAGGATCATATTTAAATTTGCTTGAGATTGTGTGTGATTATGTATAATGCAATATTTTACAAAGATTCATGCCATGGTGACATATTGAGTAAAATCTTTCTGAGATAAGGCTCATCCAAAATACTTTCTGGTGTCACACATGGTTGCATTTTAATGAAGTCTTTTACTTCTGGAAGGAACAAGAATATATCCTGAATTGAAGGTTTCATGGAGTATTCTTCTTCCCTGTAACTGATGACTATGATGTTTTCTTGTCTCCCTCTCAAATATCTACCCCTACCCCAGCCACTTGGCTTAAACAGTAGAGACTCAAGACTTGCCTCTAATGACAAAAGGCTGAATTCCTATAGTTGGTTTGCTTAAATACTTTGGGACAAATACATTCTGGGCTGAAGTATCTACCACTTAATGTGTGTGTAAAAAGAGGATGCAGATAAAATAGAATAGCAAAAGTTGATTAAAATTTTACCATGTTCTCTTCAAGTTATGTTCAGTTTAATTAAACATTTACCCAATGCTTGCCCTGTTGAAGTGCATGCTAGAGAACAGGCATACACAGATGGATAAACTCTGTTCTCAGAATAGAAGAGAGGGGAGAGAGAGAAGAAGAAGAAGAAGAAAAAAGAAATGATGCAGTTCATTAAATGTTAATGGTACCAATTTTGGATATGCCACATCATTTTGAGCCCACTTCTTTTGCTATATCTAAGGATTCAGAGGCCAAAGGTGAATTCTGTTGAATTGTTGACTATATTCGATATCCCAAACATTGAGAGTAGCCGAAATAACCGTCCGTCTAGTTCTCCAGTATGTTCTGTGGTGTTATGCAGTCTTGTGAGATTTAAAAATATGACAGGAAGCATTAGAGGCTTTGAGTTTCCCTCCAATGTCAGCTATTACATTTTTAAACTATGTCCCTCTACCTGTCCAGCTATGAAGAAAAACCCAGAAGGTTTTTACTCAAAAAAGTTGTAAAGAAATAACTTTTACTAATGTATAAGTGAACACACAGGATTTACTAAGAATAAGAAGGAAACTTCTCTTTTGAAAAGTGTTTTAATATTTGAACATCCAAATTTCAAGTCCAACAAAACCAGCAACTGGTCTTTGGAAACCTGTTTCAACTGATGATCCTGTTTATCTAACAATTCTTGGTCATTCAGATTTCACCATTTGTAATACACTATTATTTAAATTTTGCTTGAAAGCAGAAAATATATCTACAAAATTCTAATAGGTAGGAGTGTGCCCTACCAATATAAATGATCTACATTGCAAACAACTTGAGTTATTGAATGGACTATAATAAAAGATGATTATTTATATTTATTCAACCACAATACTATATATGATTTATTATGTTGTAGCTCTAAAAAATAAAAAAGGACCTGTTCTTCCAGATGTGCATATTATGAGTTAGTTAACAATGGAAATTAAATCCTTAGTACTAAAGAATGAGCTAGGAAGCTTATAGGAAGATCCTGATTCCGGTCCATCACTTAAACTTCCCTCAACTTAATTGAAATGTATATTTTTAGGCTATAAAATAGTTGGTTGTCATCTCTTAAATTTGTCAGCATTTGCTAAACAAAAAGAAGCCCCCAAATTTAGGATCAATCCATTGATTGATCCATCATTAGATAAGCTTTCTCTCAGTTAATGGTTATATGTAAATCCTCCAGCATGCTGTTTTCAGGCCACTTTACCCAAGCACTCCAAACAACTTGCCCTTTATGATTTTGTTTGGCATTTGCAAGACATAAAAATGTCTTTTTTAAATATTTCTTTAAAAGTATTCTTTACACTACAAGGCCTGATAAATCAGATACTAACCTAGAAGCCAGAAATCATGTCTGCTGTTCTGTCCCCTCATCTTTGTATCAGATGCCTCATCTTTTTCTGATAATCCACAATCAGAAAACCTATGAGATGCTTTTCTCTGCTACCTGCCCCCCTCTAGTTACAAATTAGTGGCTCTTCATCTTTCAGTGTCCTTGCATCTACGTTTTTCATTTTACTCCCACAGCCAGAAGCACGGGGCCTTTCCAACTGCACCTTGGGGTTGAACAGTTAGACCGGGACAAGAAACATGTGAACATAGAATTTCAATGTATTAATTACTGTGCAAGAGGCTTACATGGGGTGCCATGAGGACAAGGAGGACATTTGAGCGTGAGGCTCAATGGCTCCTGGAGGAGATTACAAGCTGATGGTCTTGGAGCAGCACAGAGCAGTGACCCTGAAAGGAACTGCTCATTTAATCAAAATATAATGGTCTCGGAGCATTCATATGAAGGGTTGATGGGATGGGGGGAAGTAGAATTGAAGATAAGTTTAGAATGAACGTTCTGGGTTTTGTAGAGGGCAATTCGGTTATTTAGGGTACCCCATTCATGTGTGGGAGGGGTAGGGTGGGAGGAGGGGCAGTGCTAGAAACAGCAAGAGCCTCGATGCTAGCCTCAACTTTCAATCTCTCACTGACCCATTCAAAGGAGGAACACGGAGATTTGGAGCACAGCGAAGCAAGGCTTTATTCAGTGTTCTTGCAAAAGCGGGTGTCTGATGGACAGGCACACTCGGGGGCAGTTACAGCAGACAGTTTATCTCCTAGCATGCACGTCCCTCCCAATTCCTCATTGGCTGAGTTACAGCCTTACCCACACATCGCCTATACCCATGTAAGGCAAAAAAGTAGTCTGATTGGAACAAATGTACATTTCCTGAGGTGACACAGAGACCTGCAGTCCCTCGTTTGTATTTTGGCGCTTGCTCATTGCATAGCCCGCAAAAATAAGTCCATGAAATGGAGAGGGGAAGAAGAACCAGGAAGTGAAGTGTCCAAGAGTTTGGGACTCCATTGTGGGGGGTGGGGGGACTCCGTTTTAGGTTGTAAACCTACTGTTAACTAGACCGCACAGCTTTTATTTGGTATTTCTGAAAATGAATCATCTCCCTTACTTCTCAGAATCTCCAAGTGGAGAAATTCATTAGATTGTGAAATTCAGGCAGAAAGCCAGTGAGTGGAGTGACCACATCCTGGAAGTGATGGTGGCTGCAGCCATATAAAGCTCTCCAAGGGCTCAACTGCCCACAGGGATACTGGCCAACTGGGATGCAAGCCATCTCCAGGAGAACCACACTTTTGTAGGTTTTTTGATATGCAGACCCTTGGGATCTCTTTAACCAAGCAAAGGAGTGGAACAAAAACCTGGTAGAGATTTTTAATTTCATTTATTACAGTGTTTTATCTTCAAAAAGTCAAATAAGCCAACTTTTTGCAGGTGATATCTGGAGTATCGCTGAAGTACATTTATTTTTTTTTTAAAAATTTTTTTTTTTTTCAACGTTTATTTATTTTTGGGACAGAGAGAGACAGAGCATGAACAGGGGAGGGGCAGAGAGAGAGGGAGACACAGAATCGGAAACAGGCTCCAGGCTCCGAGCCATCAGCCCAGAGCCTGACGCGGGGCTCGAACTCACGGACCGCGAGATCGTGACCTGGCTGAAGTCGGACGCTTAACCGACTGCGCCACCCAGGCGCCCCTCGCTGAAGTACATTTAAAGAAATGTCACGGCACAGGCTGTGTTCCATTGTCTGTTATATAAAGAACCTCACCTCTCCTAGGTCGTGTCCACTTAGGACAACGTATTCTGTGTAGTTGCTCAAGGAACTCTTTCACAGTTCAGGCAATGTAGTGGGAGAGCTCTTTTGGTAGCGTGATGTGGTCATTCAAAGTAAAGGCGTTGAGGGGTGCCTCAATGGCTCAGTCGGTTAAGCGTCCGACTCTTGATTTTGGCTCAGGTCATGATCTCATGGTTTGCACTGACAAGCAGAGCCTGCTTGGGATTCTCTCTCTCCCTCTCTCTCTGCCCATCCCCTGCTGGCATGCTCTCTCTCTCTCTTTCTCTCAATCTCTGTCTCAAAATAAAGGTGTTGAATGGAAAGAAATAATAAGCCCACAGCCTTTAGCAGGAAATTTAGATTCTTTGGCCTTCAAATCACATCTAGAAAATGGAGATAATATTTTCCTCACAGGGTTCTTGTAAGGATTTAATGTGGCTGAGACATAGCATGCAATACACGTAACTATTGCTGTTCTTAGCATATTTCTCTAGAAGGCTCCAGTTAAAATGTCATTGATACACTGGCATGGATCAGTTCATCCTACTAATGCCTTAGCTGCTTAGTAGATTAGAAGCAGTAGATGAGATGCTATGACATATGCCAGGCAAGTACCTGAGTGATGGGTCAAGGAGAAGAGGTCTTTTATATTGGAGAGGTGAGGATGTGAACAAGTAAACAAATACTGGGTCAACTCGGCAGCATTTTGTAGGAACTAACATGAAAGCGATAACTTCTATACCTGAAAACAAGGTAAAAACTATACATTATTCTAATTCCAGAGACGTGTGAGTAGAAGTATGTAAGCAATTAGCATTTAAAAAGAAAGATTTTGAACGACACTGTTGAGTTTTGTCTTGTGCTAGACAAAGAATTATCAAGTTTTAAGGCATGGTAGTCTTCAAAAAACAAATGACGTATCATGGCAATCCCATGATCCCATCAGCATATTCAAAGTTCTAAGGATTATTTTAAGTGAATTATTCTAAGTTCTAAAGTCAAATGGCAACTATTCAAAGATTTTTTAAAGAATTATGTTTTGAAGCCAAAAGCAGATGATGGCAAGATATGTAAAGGAATAGAAACATGTGTTTTCTATTTTTAAATAATTTCTGGTCTAATTGGAGATGTACGTACATCTAAGATAACGATTACAGCTAACATAATGGTATTTGTAAATAATACATGAACGCAGATAATTTGAAAGACCTGGAAGTAAATGAGTTCCCAGTATTTGGTATAAGGAATGTTATCGGGATGTTGGAAGGGTTACAGTAAGATGAACGACCTAGAAATGCTAAGGGTGCATCCTACAATCTCATCTAAAGCTTGGGCATCCTCTCAAGCTCACATATTTCTTAGCAGAGTTTAGTTCCTTGCAGTTGAGGCCCTTGATTTTCTTGCTTGCTGTCAGTCTGGGTCCGTTCTTAGTTCTTACGGGCCACCCACCATTGCTTACCATATGGCTCTCTCCGCAATATGGCAGTTTGTTCCTTCAAGGGCGGTGGGAGCAATTTCACTCATGCCTCATGTCTCTCTGACTTCTTTGTGTCTTTGACCTTCAGTACTTTTTGAAGGGCTCCCCTGATCAGGTTGTGTCCACTCAGGATAATCTCCCTTTTGAGTCACTAAAAGTCAGCTAAATTAGGGATCTTAATTAATTAACGACATCTGCAAAATACCCTTTGCCATTTAATGTAACACGATCACGGGAATGATATTGCATTGGATTCACAGGTTTTGCCTGCACTCAAGGGGAGAAGGTTATACCAGATGTCCATAATAAGGGGCTGCCTTAGAATTTTGCCTTCTGAGGGGTTCACACACTTGGCTATCTTTCCAGCGGGGATGGGCCTGTGCCAGGGCACTACTAGTATTCAAGGAGATAAGGGACTGGAAATATCTTGGTGTCCTTGAGAGAGTGGTGGTTCTGTGGTGGGGGTGTGGCCTTGCTGGAAACAGAGAGGTTCCAGAGCTCAGACCAGGTATCATCAGCCTGTTCTCTTGTTGAGCTAGCTCACATCTGCTCAGCCAGCTTTTAATTAAGCTGCCAAAACCAGGGAAGTGTACCCCAAGGCCAGCGGAGCTTATCCGTTGCTTGATTATGAAATTAAACACAATAATCTCAACCAATGAAACAGAAATTTCCTCCGTCTAATTTCATGTTATTACTCAGGGAAGCTTATTGTTTCTAGTTGGCTTGGTACCCTCTTTCCCACCCTCAGTCAGAAATAGCTGTTTATCAGAATTGCTTTACGGGCTTGCCTATTAAAAAGCATTTATCTGCAGAAAAACTCCTCATCACTGTGAAGCATTTCAGCCTTCATCTTTAAGTGTGATATTTTGAGGTACAAATAACAACTCTCAAAATAATTTAGTAATAAAATCGCGTATTTGCTCAGAAATGTCGAAATATCATCTAATATGACTAGAATAGGAACTGAATTGAGGCTTACTCAATTTTCCCGCTAGGAATCCAAGTCTAAAACATGGCAATTTCAGGTTGAAAATATCAGTTAATGGAAATAGCACATACTTAGGAGGTCATCATTGCTGTGACTTCATGCACATGCGATACAGCTGGGCACAGCATGAATGCTCTGAACATTCTAACTACATCATCAAAGGTGTCCTAATGAAGAGATGCCTGTGTTCCCTGAATTCTTTTCCATTTTCCTTGGGAATGGTGGCCACTCCATTTCTGCATCATAGGCTGCCTTAAATTCTGTTTTTCCGGAGCAAATGAAACAAATCTAAAGCTCGAGGGACATAAAGAAAAATATGGCCTTTTAGAACATTAAAAATTGTTTCTTAATAGGAAAACAGTGCCTCACAAGGACATTCTACTTCCTTTTTGGGGTTAATAATTCTGTACCAATTTTTTTTAGAGCGAAGATGGCATTGTGGTTAGGCATGTTAAATGCTACCCTCTTTCTTTCTCCTTCTCAAGGGAAAATTCTGATAATAAGATTTTGTAAGAGATATCCAGCTAAATTTTATTCATTTCCAACTCCTGAAGTTTTTGAATTCAGAATAATAAACACTTAAGGCAGCAATCACAGACACTGCGTAGTACTTACTATACACAGGTGCCAGTACTCCTCTATCTGCTGACTCATTTAATCCTCAGAAAGCCCTGTTTACCTTAGTATCATCATGATCCCCATTTAGAGATGGGGAAGGCACTTTAAATAAAGTGTGGAAGATCAGTTAGTAATTGGCAGAGGCAGGACTTGAGCCCAGGGAGGATGGCTCCGAAGCTGTATTTGAAATCAGTGTGCTCCACCATAGACTGGCTTCTGCGTGAGGCGCCAGATACCACGTGATGCTGACCCTCCAGACACTTTCGTTCCAGGAAGTGGGGATGCAGACCACCTAACAGGTGCCATAATAGGTACCTGTTCAGTTTAAGGAGGTACCTTCCAGAAGGGTGGGAGAGGTGGTGGCTCTCAGGGGGAATATCAGTGGAGAAGGGGGAGTATGGCTGTGACTTGGAAAGGAAGCAGGTGCTCAGAATGTCCCAGTTTTGTGCATTGAGGAGAGGCTTGGGGTAATCTCCTAAATGGTTCTGGGAATGAACCAGTCTTGTCTGTCTCAAATTATAATCCTATGTGTGGAATCCATTAACTCTAACGACTTACCAAAAACAGGAGGTCTCCTCGTTAAAGCAATATATGTGTGTCCCCACATGAGACTCAGAAGTGCTCTTTAACAATCAGTGGGCAATAATTTGAGCCACAGAATATGCAAAAAAAATTCCTTTCTTGGTTCTACACCTACAAGTTGGTAACTGTGGTAGGCAGAGTAATGGCCATCCAAGGATGTCCACATCTTAATCCCTGGGATCTTTGATTTGACCTTATAAGGCAAAAAGGACTTACAAGGCAAAAAGGACTTATAAGGCAATAAAGGTGTTATTAGATTAAGGCTCTTGAGATGGGGAGATTATCCAGGATTATCTAGGCGGGCTCAATGTCAGAATTCTTATTAGTGAAAACGGGCAGGAGGGGAGTCAGGGGAGAGGTGTGATCAGAGACCCTGAGTAAGGCAGTGGTCCTGCAGAGGTTGGAAAAGGGAAGCGAACAGATTCTCCCCCAGAGCCTCCAAAAGGAACGTTGTCCTGCTGAAACCTTATTTTAGCCCATGAAGCTAATTTTGGACTTCTGACGTCAGAACTGTAAGATAATTAAGACACCAAGTTTGCGGTCATTTGTTACATCAGCAATAAATAACAAACTACTACAGCAGCCATTTACTTCCTCTGCCTCTATTCCTGGGCTGTGAAAAACAAACAATTATCTGTAATAGTTCACTCAAGAGTTTTTACACGAGCCTATTAAAAAAGAAGAAAAAAGAGATTAAAAATTGTTTATAGTATACATTTAAACCTATTCAGTTTTAAAGCCGTGTCTTGATTACCATTTGACTTTAGCTGTTCTATCATAGATTTAAAGTCAATTTAATCTATGTCGTTTGCAGCTAATGGAGGGGTCACATAAACTCCTATGTAGGAGCTTAAACTGTAAATGTTCCAGAATCTGTGTCTGAGCAACTGTGGACAGAACCTCATTGGATTCATGTATACATGATATTTTCTCTGTCTTTCCTCCTTTTTCTTGCTTGACTATTTTGTGTTTAGATTGTGAAAGGCATAGACCCCATGTTTGCTGAACATCATTTTTATTTGCATTTATTATCATTTTTTTCAACTACCAGCTTTTAACCTTACATGTGAGTTTGCTTTAGACTGGGCATCAGCTTTATTATTTTGAAGCGTACTTTATATCTTATCCAAGTTACACCCCTATTAATGTTCTGAACCCCTCCCCATGTCAACTCCACACAAATCCTAATTTTGTGAAAGGACTCTATCACTGTTTTAAACATGTTACATTCTTCAATCTACTGGAATTATTTTGGGTTTTATACTCATGTAAAGTTTCTCTCTTTAAGTTCTTTTGAAATCAAAAGTCAGTTCTGAAATTTAGATTCGGTCATAAAAGGAACTGGTTAGAGATACGTGAACAAGCCTTCAGTCTATTCATGTGGGTGTCACATGTGCCCATTTTGTCGGAAAGAGTCTGTGATGTGTGCAGATTCTTGGAACCCTCATACTCTCTTTGCTTTTTGTTATTTGTTCTACCCTTTCACCTTTGGTTGGTTTTGTTTGTTGGATTTGTAGGTTTCCTTGTCCTAAAATCTGGACTTCAAATAGTTGCTATTAAGCCTCTAAAATCAATCAGCCTCTGGCTGTGCTGTCATTAAAAGTTAACTGCCTTCCCATTAATCCATTAATTGTGGAGATTAATTGGGAAAGCGATTCAAACCAAGGATCTAACTTGGGGCACTAAGCCAGTGTTTGCCTCCAAGTGAAAGCTTATCCCATTAACATCACAGAGTATTAACAATTATGTATATAATTCACCCATGGCTTATATAGGAGAAAATGCCTAGAAACTGAGAGGCTGCTGTAATAATGAATTCTTGACAACTAGAAGATCCCCCATGAGTCTGACTCCGTTCTAGAAAAAAATGCCAAGACGTGCTTGCTTGTTTTAAATTGCAGCAATATGTTATTTTTAGATTTAAGCCACTGACAAAGTTAGAAGCTCATGTTTGTCTTATTTAATATATCTAAAGCTAGTATCCTCAAGTGAATGCTAATTTTTATGCTGAGGTCAAATTTAATACTCAAAGAGGCTAAAAGAATTTAATAGTAGTGTATACTCAGTGGTATTTAATTGAGTTGAAATGTTATTTTGGATGATGATGAGAGAGAAAACTCAGGATTGGCCTGTATTTTGTTACCTGCTCTTTTGAAAAATTATGTTTTATTTTAGCCTGGTTGTATCACTATCCTTAAAACTTATTCTTTTTCTTTTTTTTTCTCTCCAGAATGTGACTGTGGAGTATTTGCCTCCACACACTGTCAGTTGACTTAGCTATGTAGGGAAGATGGGGTGGGGTGTAACACCATAACCATTTTTCAGTCTTTAAACAGCCTCATAAAGCAGTAGGAAAAGCATAAAGTGCCTTTGAAAGGAACAAAACTCTCCATTAGATAGGAATTAATTTGCAAGTCTCTTTTACCGGTCTCCAAACTATCACGGTGTCCCGGCTGAACTACACCCCAGACAAAGTAAGTCCGAATGACCTGGAATGGGGCACAGCCACAGGCAAGTTTCAAATCTCCCCCTTGTGATTCTACTATGCAGCTAGGTTGAATTACTGAAGGTGCATGTTCCACAGAAGAGACAGCCTGGTGCTGATCCATATCTTTTTTATCAGGAAGTTGATGATGCTTTTCATACATTCCCGGGTCTTCTGTAAATTCTTAGGAGGGACTTCTGTGGCTTTTCTTTGATGTGTGAGTGAATGCCTGGGATGGTTACAATAAGGGGGTGAGCTTGCAGAGTTGGGAAGAACTCATTATCATGGAAATAAAGGAGACTTTGAGAACAAGCAAAGGCTAGTTAGCCAGAGTTCCCTATAGCAAGAGAGCCAGCCACCATCATCTTGAGGCAGAGACTCAAGGGGGGCGGGGTGGGGGGGGAAGCTTTACAGTGGATAAAAAAGGGGAGGCTTCAGGTATACCTGCATTGGAGGCTGCTGGTAAGAGGAAGCTGAAAGCAGGCTAAGTAGAAGGAGGGCATTCTATGTGATTGATTAGATGTGTGTATTTGGTTTCTTCTGTATCTGGTAGAGATTTAGAAATCTCTACTAAATACATTTATCCAGTGCTAAGTTGGAAGCAGAGGCAAAAATAAGGGAGGTTGTAAGTTATTAGACGAGTCCTGACTGTTTAGGGCCAGTTGCTACAGGGGTTAGTGTTTGGCTTTTTTGGGCTTATTACTGTAGATAGTAGGTTGGCTTCTTGGGCTCGTTACTGTAGGTTATGGGTCACAGTTCTATTTTTGTATGTAATCTGGCCATTGCCCATTTGTATATCCAATTTCTCACTGGACAAGAGTCAGAGGTGCCCTGAAGGACTGGATCCTGTGTCTCTCCAGGGTAGGGAGATGGGACTACTCCTCGAACCTTGAAACTAGGCCTGGACCATTTGTAGAACTCAGACTGGGCTTATGGTTGACTCAGACAATATTGTCTAATTTTTCAGATAAGATCTTGGCTTGTATACAATATTTTTGATACATGTTAGCATAATTCCACACTTTCTTAAATTAGTTGATTTCTACTTTCAACTGAATGACAATTTCAGTAATACAGATTGGAGTAAAACATTCTGTTCCAGGAAATATATTTCTTGAAGGGAAGGTCATTCCTTAATCCTGATTCTGTCAATGGCATATTTGGAATAGGTCTTTCTGAAAAGACTCAGATTCTAATGTTTCCAAAGCTCCCTGTCACGGGTCCCACCTCTGCCTCTAGTTGTATGGGAATTTTTAAATATTTTAAGTATGTTTTCTATCTATCCTATCCTGTCCTCTCCAATGAATATTCATCTGGGAAACATGATCCATTAGCAGGCAGTAATTTTGGCAGGTTTTCCAAATAATAGAGAAGGCAGCTAAGCTGGATGCTACTGAAAATTAGCTCTATTTTTTTTGTCAAGTATATTTTAGATTACCAGTGTTTGTTTCAACAGTGTACTTGCTCAGAATAGGAGTTCTATGTTATTGGGTAAATTATTTAACCATGGTGTACCTTTCTCTTCAAGTGTCCAATGGAGTTAATACTATCAAATAATACAGGGTATTTGTCAGGATCAAATGAGTTAATACATGTGAAGCACTGAGAACATAAGCAGCTAATAATATATACCTATTATCTTAGTACAGGTAGTATTACACAGAGATTAAGAAAATTGAATTACTTTTATTAAAAACTGAACAGCTTTTACTTACTTATGAGAATTATGCATTAAAGCCCTTTATAAAATAAAATTAAATTACTTTCGATCGAGCTGTATTAAAATACTTTCACTATAGCTTGCATCTTTATTTGTAACAGGCTCTTGAGTTTTTTATATACACAGTTTGCCAGAGATCTAATTTATCATTGTCTTTTTAATGACAATTGTAAGTTTTTCTCTCGTGTGAAGAAGAAATGGTGATTTTTCTGAGATGTTGACCTGAAAGCTGTAGATTTGTGTGTGTGTGTGTGTGTGTGTGTGTGTGTGTGTATGTGTGTGTGTGTGCGCGCATGCATATGAGTGTGTGAGAAAATGTCTCAATATAAATTAGGTTACTATGGACATTCTAACGATTCACTAAAACTGTCTTCTACATGTAATCAGTGTATAGAATTTTTTTTTTTACAAAAACATTAAAAACTGATTTCACATTTCTAACTGTATCAAGGCTAACGTGGAAATTCTAATATGACTATGAAAAAGGTTGAACAAAAAATAATATAATTTTGGAAAAACAGAGAGAAGTAAGAGAGATGTCCATTTCTTCCTCTAATAGAAAAAGACACTAATTAACCAAACATGCCCTATTCACCGTGCTGAATAGTACAAGCCTTCCCCCATAATGATTGAATTTTTAAATGTCATTAGTGACTGGAGTCTTAATGAGCACCTGTGCCACTTTGACCTAGATGTGCTCCCCTCCCCTAACCGTCATAAAGAGATCAGGCTGTGCCGTGGGTCCTCACCTGGTTCCGGGGGTCAGGGCAGCTCCCCTTGGCTGCCTCTCCATCACCAAGCTCGATGAGGGGTGAGGTGGGGGGTAGGAGCTGAGTCCCTGCATGCACTGCGGCAGCCCAAAGCCTGGGTGGAAGCTGAGTTGACCCCTGTCCCTCCCCCTAGCTCTCAGGGGGATGGCAGGACACAGGTCAGAGCTGTCTTGCTGGGATGGGAGTTAGACGGCTGAGTCCAACCCATGTGCGCGAGGTGGGGGGTACAAAAAGCAGCACTTGGGCCTGGAAGGCCTCAGTCTCCCAGGGCCTCCTGTCCAAAAAGTTGGGGAGGGCATGGAAGAAGTTCCATCCTGCTCCTGCAATTTAGAAACCTTCCTTCTCAGTGTCAAAAGACAGCCCGAGGGGAGCTGGGAGTTAGGGCTTCCACGCCAACGCAGAGCAAGTGCTGGACAGAAGGGGGGCGAGGGGCACACATGTGCCAGCAATGTGGAGGAAGCAGAGGAGAGTGGGCCGCAGCTCTGGAAGAGAAGTGGGGTGAGGTCAGGGCCCCAGGCCCAGTAGCTCATCTGCTCACAGTAGGAGGAAGGGGGCCTCGTCGTCCTCTCCCTGCTTGGCAGCTTCTGTGGAGGGCAGTCCCCTGGAGACTTGCAGGGGTGGGTGTTCAAAGGCACCACACTTGAACACTATATGTTTACATATGTAAATATGTACATGGTATATTTAATACAGGTGTTGTATGTAAATGTATGTATATGTTTATACTATTATATAGTGCATAATATGTACATATTATGTAGCATATTTAGACATGTAACTACATGTGTGCTAATGCATATATAGCATGTAAATATATTATTTACACATATAAATGCACATATGTATACACTTATACATACGTATATATAAACTATGTAATGTAGATGTATATTTCAAGTATGTATGAAGTATGTATGAATTCATATTTATTAATATGTATATATAATACATATATGCATAATACATATGATTATATATTTTTACTAATAACACATTTGTGTATATAATATGTATACATACAAAAATATATGGATACATAGTTATATATGGATACCATACAGTGAGTATATGCCATCACTTAGAACTTGATGGCTAACATAGCATTTATACCGCTTTTATACACATGTACATGTATACATTTTAATAAATGTATATGTATTATAATCATGTATTAACATATTTATGCATATTATACATACATAAATACACATTTGTACATATCCAACTATACAAATTTATACATACATATATGTGTATACTATAATACATGTATACTATTATGTGTATAATAATATATGTACATATATGTGGGAAATAAGTTCAAGAATTCCTTATACTTACATAAATGGGTTAAAGCTTAGGGCAGAAAGCTGCCACCATAGGGAGAAAGGGCCCAGGGTTAGTGAGAGAGATATTATAATAGGATCACAAGTAACTTGTTATATCACTTGTTACATCCATCTGGTGCCATTATACTTTGATCACAAACTCCACGTGCCCCCCCCCCCCCCAGACCCTTTGCTTCTTACACACAAGTTAATCATTACTGTCTGATTGTTTTCTCCACTTTCACCATGGGTGTAAGATCTTGAGAGCTCAATAAATACCGAGAGGAAACCCCTGCTTGGGGCTCTTGTCTCCTCACAGACATTAACCCCTCTTGTTTTCAATTCTGCGTCTGCTCTCTTGATGGACAAGAGAGAACTCCAGATTCATGGTCTGTGACACATATGTATGTCCCTAGAGAAGGAACCAGGATGGTAATGATGTGATATCGTATTTTATTTAAAAATAATACTATTATGTTTTGAACTGAAATAGTATATTATTTCAGATTTGAAATAGTATACTATTTCAGATTATTTCAGTATATAATAAATATATATTATTTCAGTATATTATTTCATTTATGACATATATTTATGCACTCTGAACAATGTTCATATGCACTCTGAGAAGCTGTAAATTAGAGCTAATAATCATGAGAATTTGAGGAAACCGGGAGTGCTAGATGAGAGATTCGTCCAGAGAAGACGAGTTCACCCAGTTTCTTTTACTGGAGTCTAGGATAGGGTTTCTCAACCACTGCACTATTGACATTTGGGACTGGATAATTCTTTGTCGTGAGGGCTGCCTGTACACCATAGGATGTTTAAGCAGCATCCCTGGTCTCAACCCACTAGATTCTAGAATATGCCCAAGTTGTGATGATCAAAGTGTCTCCAGATGTTGCTGAGTTCCCCTGGGGCGTCTAACTCACCTCCTGTTGTGGTTCTCAGCTATGTCCAGGGCCTGCATTTTGCTGCAATTACTGGTACAGTCATAGAAAACTTGTTTTCTGGAATTAAATTCACAGGAGACTGATACTTAATCTAGAATTCCATTTTATTAGTGTCTTGAGGGAAATATTCCTTTTACTCCAGACTCCTTACTGCTGTCTGAGTCCTTGCTCCTGTGGTTCAAGACTATTAAAGATCAATAGTTTTGTTGTTTGTTTATTTATTACTTTATGGTTTTTTGGTAATAAGTTGCTTGGCACATCTGGAATTGAAGTGTACAACTTCTTGAGAGAGATGTTATTTATGTCGTTATGGTATCTGGTGAAATTCCTATACTCCCAACCTAAAGAAATAATAGTTGTAGTTATAGTGTTCTTACACACTGGATTCTAGACCCCATCTCACTTTTTTAAATACCATGGTTCCGCTACAGTGAGGCAAGCAAATTAACCAAAGTCTGTATTTCAATTACCTCATTTGTAAAATAACTGTAATATTGGTATCTTAAAGAAGAGTAGTAAAGATTAATAACTATGTGTAAAATGGGTAAGTTCTTAGTACAGCGTGCTCACTGAACATGTGTTGGTTATTATTAGTTTTTTTTAATTTTTTAACATTTTTTTACTATTGAGAGAGAGACACAAAGCATGAGCAGGGGTGGGGTAGAGAGAGGGGGAGACATAGAATCTGAAGTAGGCTTCAGGCTCTGTCGGCACAGAGCCCGACACGGGGCTCCAACTCACAGACTGTGAGATCATGACCTGAGCCAAAGTCGGACAGTCAACCGACTGAGCCACCCAGGCGCCCCTGTTATTATTAGTTTTTTAAAAAATGTTTATTAATTTATTTTGAGAGAGGGAGAGAAAGCAAGCACATGATCAGGAGAGAACAGAGAGAGAGAGAGAGAGAGAGAGAGAGAGAGAAAATCCCAAGCAGGCTTTGTGCTGTCAGTGCAGAGCCTGATGTAGGGCTCCATCTGACAAACTGAGAGATCCATGACCTGAGCTGAAATCAAGAGTTGGATGCTTCACCGACCGAGCCACCCAGGCACCCCTTATTATTAGTTGTATATAAGAATAACTTCAGAATATTTTATTGCCAGATAAACATACCATAGATCATGGGGATATGTGTATGCTCGTTGCAAAACATAATAACACCATGTAATCACCACTCAGGCCAACAACTGGAAGTTTACCAAACACCAGAAGCCTCCCTGATCCATTTTCCATACCCCATATTCTTTCCCCCGTAAATGAAATAAACGCACCTTCTCTTATTTTAATCCCATTTTAGGCTAAAAATAGAACAGTATTGATTCTCAGTTTATAATGGCAAAAACAAATGAGCAGTAAATATATGCCCTCAAGAGTGATTGCACTGGAGAGACATTTTACATCTGAAACATCGATTTGAATCTGCATAATTGATTGAAAATTGCAGTTAAACACGCTTTTTTGGGTCACACGTACACCTGAATACTGATAATGATTCAAAAGTGACTGTCCTTCTGGTAAACACACACCCACACGTGCACCCCCTGTAGAGATAACACACTCATTTGTACGCGCAGATGCACACGTTGTCTTTTGCACAGTGTACGAAAGCCGTTTGGTAGTTACTCCTGGTTGGGCACAATCAGAACTTCCTTCATCACTCTGTGGATTGTGTGTCTCTTTATGTCTACACTCCTTAATACTTGAATTACCACCAGATCGACAGTGTCAGTACTTAAGCCAATCAATAAACATGCAGGAACTGTGGGCCAGTTATCAAGTCTGTCTTAAGAGTCAGCTGAAGAATTTCAGGTGTGCAGGAAGAAAAAGTGTGCTTTAAATGAAAATGAGACAGTCTTAAAAAGTAAAATGCCATCTCAGGCAAATTCTTCTGAAAGGCATGCCAATGTTAAGTTGGCAAATTTTTACTTATCTCTTATATTTGAGACATTTGGCTTTAAAGAAAAAACACATTTCAAATAGGACTGCAGAAAAATATTGTAGTTTGAATGCTTTAGCAATGAAACTACCAACGACTGTTTTTTTTTAAACTGTTCAGGCAGAATAAGCTTTATAAAATTTCAGATGAATTTAGATAATCCCTAGCTTAATTTAATTTAAATTAAATTATTGGCAAATAATTGGGACAATAACCCTGCCTGATTTTTAATTACCAGTTGTGTTAAATCCTAAATATGACACAAATATTTTTTCTGATTAAAGTAAAAACTGACAACAACTTGATAATTGTATAAAATAAAAGACAAATATGTAAAGGTTGCATGGAATGAAGAATTACCTGAATAAAATAAAACATATATTACAACATGGTCTCCATGAGATTATTCTTTTTTTTTCATATATAATTTATTGTCAGATTGGTTTCCATACAACACCCAGTGCTCATCCCAACAGGTGCCCTCCTCAATGCCCATCACCCACTTTCCCCTCTCCCCCACCCCCGATGAGCCCTCAGTTTCCTTGAGATTATTCTTATACTTTCCCTCTCTCTTCATGCCTTAGTTTTAATTTTATATGTGATACACATTAACAAGGTAGATGATAGGTATATACTTTGTATATATCCGTATGTGCATGTGTATTGGTATATACATGCATGTATGTATACACACATACACATCGCCTTCCTCTGGAAGTAACCATTGTCCTGAATTTTATGTTTTTCATTTCTTTGTTTTTTTAAAATTATGTATATTCTTAACGTATTACTTAGCTTTGCTTAGTTTTAAGATTCTCAAAACTATCAGACCTGTTTTGTTTCTAAGATCCAACCATTGTCTTCGGTGTACATTGATGTAGTTCCTTTGTACTGCTATATGTGTTTCCATTGTGAAGAGTACTGTGATTTATTGATCTGTTCTGTGGTCATTGGATGTTTGGGTTGTCAATGATTTTTTCCTATTATGAGCAATGTTGCCGGAAATTGCACATCTCCTGGTGTACAAATGCAAGAGTTTCTCTAGGTCAGTGATTCGCAACTTTTCTCTTTTCAATGGACAGAGAAGATGCTGGTATTTGTATTACATCGTTGGGTAGGAAGGCAAACTCCTTGAGACCAGTGTTTCATCATGGGGACGTTCTCCCCAGGAGGACATCCATGTCAATGGAATTGGAGGAACATCGGGGTACAGAAAAGTTCAAATGCAAGAGCTAGTGACAAATTATGTTTTTAAAATAGGTGCTCAGATTTACATTCCCACCTGTGGGAACTTCTCTTGGCTCACACTCTCTGGATGATCTGGTAGAGTCAGAATTCTAAAATCTTGTGAATATACTATCTGTAAAATAGCATCTCATTGTAGTCTTGATTTACACTTCTTTTTACTGATGAGTTTGAACATCGGTTTATATACATTCTGTTATGTGAACTCTCTGGTCTTGCGTTGTGCCATTTTTCCAAGGGTTTTTTCGAACCAATTTAAAGGTAGTTTTTGTCTTTATTTTATTTTGTTTCCCTTAATTTTGAATACTAATCACATGCTGTTTTGCATGTACTTTCCACATGTGATTTTTTTTTACGCATCTTTTAGCAACCATGATTTCTTGATTTTAATATAGTTTTATTTATAAATCTTTCCTTACATACATTTACTTGTAAATTTGTATACTGATTAGGTATTTTTGTTTATTGCTTAGGTAAATCTTTTCTATCTCAAGATATTATATTATAATTTCTACAAAATTTTTCTTCATATTCTCTTGTCTTTAAGTTTTTTTTTTCTTTTCTTATTGAACTTATTAGGCCTCCAGGAGAAAATTGCATATAAGCAGTGGGCATATTGTTAGAGATCCTAGTATTTTTGTTTTGTTGTTTGTTTGTTTGACCTATGGAATCCAAGAAAGTTGTCAGCACTGTACTAACCTGAATGTGGATTTTCCCTTTTGGCAGATGATTGTGATGAGCCTCTGGTGTCTGCCTTGTCTCCGGCATCATTCAGCAGTTCATCTGAACTTTCTAGCAGTCACGGTCCTGGATTTGCAAGGCTAAATCGAAGAGATGGTAAGTCTGCTTTTTACCTTTTGATTGGTTCGTGTTGAATCTCCCTAATTTTCCATTCTCTTTTAATGAAATCATTATAAGTGACCTATTGTAAAAGGAAGTACATGTCTCCATAAGCAAATGGCTGAAACTCACAAGTATATGACGTATAGGACTGGTTCTGGGATGGCAAAGGGTCACATCCTATTTTAAAGCCCGTGTCATCATTTCAGCACCCAAAGAACTGAAATCCTTCAGTATGGTGAGCTTTTATATTTATCTTATGACGTAAACATTTCTAAAACAAGATCTAATCATTATGTATATAGTAGCCATGAAAAATCTAATTGACCCCATATTTCAAGTTAAACAGGAAGCTTGTGAGAAGAAGTAATTTTCAAAGACGCTAGTTATTTAAAAATAAGGAGCCCTCAGTTTGCACAATTCTCAGTGTAGATGGCATGATTCTCTCTCCTGTGGAGGAATGGGAACTTAATAAGTTTCATGCTCCTCTAGGAATATGCAGTTCATATTGTTGACAGTCTCATAGGTAGGTTGTGTTTGATCGCTTGAATATGTTTAAGGGAAAGCGCAGATAATTAAAAGGCAACTTGCCGTTGAACTAAGAGAGAATTTCAAAACTCTGTGCACTTAGAGACAGCATCATCATGGCCCCTTTCCATAATACGTGAAGGCAAAAGCCATCTGCACTCACATTCTATAGAAAGAGGCTTGGCAGTTCTAACACAGAAAACGTTTTTAGCAACCATGGAAAAAATAGACACCGACATCATATATTATTGAAACCGTGATTTGCTCATTTATTATCCCCTTCTTGCATGCCATATGTCAGCCACTTCTTTTCATTTTTCTCCTTGATGTTATCCTCGGTGCTGTTGTAGTGTTTCAGCACGATGCACATTGGATGTAACACATAGATCACATTGTATGTGTGTGTGTGTGTGTGTGTGTGTGTGTGTGTGTGTGTGTGTCTGTGTTTTGCCATCTGGTACACATGATAAATATCTAACACCTTAGCATGACTTAATAAATTTAAGTTTATTTTAAAATGTCATCTCGTATTATTTGCGACAGTCACCTTTGGGTGTATCTGAGTGTGAAAGCATCAATGGAGAGTAAGAACGGAGATCCTTGATCAAATAGGGAATTTGTGGGGCCTTGGATATATTTGTGTAGATACTGCTTGTCCGTTCCTTTTATTTGCCTTAGAGTGAGGGTTATTGGACTCTCTCTCCTTATTTGCAATTCTGAATCCTTTCCTGACCACAGGCAAGTGAGCTCTCCTAGCCCCTCTGCAGACCAGTCCAACTCTTGAACCTGTGCTTCTCCAAGCAGGAATGCTGACATCACAGCACTGATCTTGCAGTGAGGTCTCTCTCTTATGCTCCTTTCCAGAGTAAGGCAGGGTATAACATTTACCACTGCTCTATTTAAGAAATAGGAGCTTTCCTAGGATTTGGCCCATGGAAGGATACAAAATTTAATTTAACTATTTATCTTTATTTCATTTGCTGAGATTCAATAAATCACACAAAATGTATATAAGTTATGAATCGGATCAAATCGTATTTCTCATTAATTTATAGGCTCGTCAGAAGTCTCCACCAGTGAGACTCATTTTCATTCTTAATTCGTTTCTCTGGCTCTTGGTGAACCACAGTATCAAACTTCATGAATCTCATTTGCATGTTAATGAAATGGAGAAACAAAACAGGATCATTTTAATTATCTTTTGCTGGTTGTCAACCTACTTGATTACATTTTTTTCTTTTTTATTTAGTTTTTCTTTTTTCTTCCCTCTTAATTACATCAAGTGTTCACAAAGGAATGTCAGCTCTTGAGTGATTTATTAAAGGCTATATATTATTTCTACTATCAACATTCCTTGTAGTATATTTAGATCAGGCTGTGGAAGGGTGTTTAACCAGGTCAGCAGGTCACATGTAAATAAACCGAATCAACAAATAAAGGCCTAGGTCTCCCAGAAACACGGATAGAGTGACCTCTTTCCTGTGGAATCTAGAAAATTGAGAGCCAAAGAACAAACAAGCAAGAAACAAAGAATCAAGCTTATCCAGAGGCTGTTCTCCATCCATGAGATAAATGCCATGGGTAACTGTGAAAATAACTAGACCCCGAGGTGGGAAAAGAAGACCAGAAAAAGATACTGTTGAACATAATGAGTCTCTCAGGAGGGACGAAGAAAAATGAACATTTTTGGAGGTATATTAAGTTAATTTTGCCACTTGAGTGCTGTTGTGGGTTGAGTTGTGTCTTCCAAAAGGATACATTCAAATTCTAACCCTGATACCTATGAATATGACTTTATTTGGATCTAGAGTCTCTGCAGTGTGATCAAGTTGAGGTCATATCGGTTTAGGTTATTGTGGATTAGGGTGAGCTCCAGATCAGGCCTTGTAAAGAGAATGAGATTTGGAGACACACAGAGACAGAAGAGACGGAGAGAGAGAGAAGAAGGCCATGTGGAAATGGAACATGTAGAAATGGAAGCAAAAGTTGGAATGATGGGGTTTCAAACTAAGAAATGTCTGTATCGCCAGCAACTTCTAGAACCTAGGAGGAGGCAGGGAAGGAGTCTTTTCTAAAGCTTACAAGGGGAGGAGCATGGCCCCGCCAACACCTTGATTTTGGATGTCCAGCCTCCCAAACTGTGAGAGAATAAGTTCTGTTGTTTTAAGCTGCCCAGTTAGTGATATTTAGTTAAAGCAGTGCTGGGAAGCTGGTAAGAGTGCCCCTGAGGAAAGGACTTCTCCATACTTGTTCGTACTGGGAGGATGCCTCCAAGTTTGAATCTGAAAGATCTCATAGCTCAGAGGAATAATCCAGATGTAAGGGTAAACAACACAGATGAACAAAAACCCATCCCTGCTAATACTGGCTACGTACTAGAATGAAATCTCTCTCTGCCTTTATATGCCGCCATATTGCTGCAGCTCCCATGTAGTTTGAATGATGATTGGCAGCTAAAGTTAACTAGTGTCCATGTCAAGTTCAGACAGGCTCTAGCGTGCCATTTGATAGTCCAAGTGTGTTCTTACAACAGAATATAATGAGGCCACAGATGCAGAACTGTCCCTCAGGCTGCAGTGTAATCCAAATGAAAGTTTTAGTTTTGATGTACTCGAGAAACCTAGGAAATGGGTTACTGCCAACTGATATACTTGTGTACACATGTAAAATCATAAAGCAGTAAATAAAACTATCATACTTACGTGTATTATAGGTATGAGTGTAGATATACATATGTACCTGTGTTTATTTATATAGCAGATTGCTCCCATAACTGAAAAATTCTGCAAGTTTTCTGTCATCTATTCTGTAAGGTCGGAATATATCCCATTTTCCTAAAAGTTGAATGTTTGTCTCTGTTTTCCCATTGTCTATTTATCTTTCTTTCTTTCTTTCTTTAAAAATTTTAAATGTTTATTGTGTGTGTGTGTGAGAGACAGCATGAGTGGGGGAGAGGCAGAGAGAGAGGGAGACCCAGAATCTGAAGCAGGCTCCAGGCTCGGAGCTGCCGGCACAGAGCACGACATGGGGCTCAAACCCAGGAACTGAGATCATGACCTGAGCTGAAGTCAGATGCTTAACCGACTGAGCCACCCAGGGACCCCTCCATTGTCTGTTTTTCTTCACTGCAGCTAAACCCTTCCACTCTAAATGCCTGCCGAGCAATGTTTTCCCCATGCCCATAGAATTTGCTGTTAACATCAAGCATCTATCTGTAGAGAAATTAGCATATTTGGCTAATTGACAGAGAGAACTCCCATTTTCGGATGTACTCCTAATGAGAATAATTATGACATTCTATGCAGAATTATTTGGTGATTCTTACTGCCCTAAATCATTGTGCTTCTTCACATACAACTATGATGCCTAAATTAAAACCCAAAAGATAAATCCCCAAGGTATGCATGCTACATGTCAGTGCTTAAGAGGACAGATGAGGTGAATGTTTCCTGCTGTTAAACATAGTGCAGAAAATCTTTTATAATTATCACATTTTAAAACGATAGCATTAATATACTTAATAACCAATACTTTCTTCATGAGGAAAAGAATAAGAGATGGGTTTTGCACAGCACAAAAAAAAAACAAAAACTCAAGCCTAAAGAAAGGGGACCCTCATTGGTACAGTGGGTGTGGGTCAGGAATGTGCATAGAGGTCCCTAGGACCAGAGATGGTGTGGGCAAGCTTCCTGACTGAGAAGAATATGGATTTGGTGCATATGGGGATGGCCTTTTATTGTAGTTTGTTTGAGAAGAAAAGATATTACCAGCTTGCTTGCTTCTATATCACCTGCTTTCCCATTATCCCAGAATCTGAGGTGCCCGAGTAAGCCCATGGTCCCTGAACAGTTATCTGAATTGCAAGGGGCATGCACGTCTGCGTTGATTCAGGCAGTGAATACATGCCTTCTTACCAGCTCTGCCCAATTCTTCTGTCTCATGCCGTAATTTATCTCCAGGACTAGGAGATGTACAGTTCTTAACACTGAGATGAGAGCACTGAAACCTGACTAGATCCCTGAAGAGTCAGATCCCTGAGAATTACCCCTGTAGTCACAGAACACGAGCTTCCCCAGCACGCTTGAACCTCAGCTAACCTACTCTCCTACTCACTCCAGTGGATCATAAAATTTTAGGTGAAAAGCAGACACTTCTGTATTAGACATCTCTGAGGCCAATTCACCATTCTTGGGTTTAAATGACTACTACTTCTTACTTAAGGACGGGAAAAGTTTTTAACCACTGTGCTTTAATTTCCTAATTTTCTACTGGAAGAATAGGGATAGTACTGAAATGGTTTTGGCTTTATTGATAGCATTGAAATGGTATTGGCTCTATTGAAAATGATCTTGGCTCTGGTATGGCGATAAGAAAAGCACAGTCCCAAGAGAACGTTAAACTGTTCAGAGTGTGCCCTGCCAGTTAACCACATTTTAGCAGACCTCATGGGACCAAATATATAAATTACAAGGATAATCTCAGGGAATTCAGGCTTCCATGTAACTCTGGTAGTAAGTGTTGGGTTTTTTTCCTGATTAATTATAAAGCAAAACAAAAACTATGTTTTATATGTTCAGTATTAGCTTGAAGTACGTTCTTCTATATCGTAGTCCAGGTTTGTGAACTAGGGCGATCTGATGCCTTTATGTAAAATATTTTACTTTTTTAGCAATTGGAAATTGGTTTATGAAGTTACACAGGAACTTCCAAGGAGATTAACATTTTGGAAAAGGTTTGGAAAATGAAGGTCTAGATCAATTTTATGGTCCGTGGTGTGTGATTCATGCTTATAGATTATATTTTGTGTGCTGGCCTTGAGAAGGTAGAAAAAAAATGAGTAAAGATTTACATCTTATTTCTCCATATACCCATATTCTGTGTTCATTAAAGCAGGAGAGAATTTGCTATCATTTTTGTGATTAATATAGAATTACTTCTACTCTTCTATTGATTCACTTAACACCAGAGGTGCTTGTCTGCTTGGTCACTTGGCCCGCTCTTTACTTTGGATATTGCCCTCCTTTCTGGGCCCCCTTCCTTCTCAAGTCTCTTGCCAAAGTCTTGGTCATCCCTCTAACTTACCTTTATTGTCTTTGTCTGCCCTGTAGCGCACTTTTTTCAGCTCTAAATCAACCTGATAATGTAACCTGAGTGAATGTGCCAAGTAGCCAACCCTAAGCAATTTACAGTGATAGAAAATCTGGTTTTAGAAACATGAAAACTAGATCGTCATCCTAAATTGCAAGTTGCCTTAAGGAAATGAAATTACCTCTTCTTTTCTCCTTTCCTATAAAAGTATGGGGTTGAATTTGAGGATCTCTAAATTCTATGACAATTCTATGGCACTCTTTTCATTTCTAATACTCTATAGGCAATACCTTTTCTTTCTAACTCACTCTGGTAATGGAGAGAGTGAGTAGTGATATTAATGGCCCTTCAAGAAGAAGGTAAGTAGAGTCCCTGAAGGCAGATTGTTCTTCTAATTCCGATCAAACTAGGAGACACAGAATGTTCCCGGCTTAGGAAATGTCTTAAGTTGCCATAGGATCTAGGAATTCAAGTCATAAATGTGATCCTACTGAAATTGACACCATGGCTCAAATTTGGTCAATTAAAATACATTCATGAGATTTACAATTATCATTAATATTTAACATATTTCTTTGTGTATATCTAACATTTTTCACAGGGCTGAGTAGGGAAATTTCACATATAGGTACGGAGAAAAACGTGAGCTAAGTAATCAGGTGGTGTGTTAGGTTGGATTCTCTCAGAAGCACACTCTGGGTGATGACTGAGGTGCCAGTGGTTTGTTAGGGGGTAGCTCCCGGGAGAAAACAGTGAGGGAGTGGAGGAAGCAGGGTGAGGAAGGGGAAGAAGCCAGTCAGTTTCAAGTGAAGTTCCACACGCTGCCTGATCCCCCAGGAAACTCTGGATGGTAAAATCGTACCTAAGATTTTGTCCTACTTCATGGTAAAGAAACCGAGCCGAACAAGACGGCTGGGTGTGTGATCAGTTTAGAAAAGTTCGTGTCTGAGCTTGGGCCACTGTAACAAAATACCATAGACTGGAGGTCTTAAACGATAGACATTTCTTTCTTGCAGTTCTAGAGGCTGGGAAGTCTGAGATCAAGACGTTGGCAGATTCGGTTCCTGGAGAGAGCCTACCTTAGCTGTGGACAGCCACCTTCTTGCTGTGTGCTCACAGGGCCTTTCCTTGATGCGTCTGTGTGGAGAGAGCCATCTCTGTCTTCCTCTTCTTGAAAGGGCACTAATCCCATCATGAGGGTCCCACTCTCAAGGCCTAATGTAAACCCGAATACCTCAAAAAGGCACCAAATACCATCACTTGGGGGTTAGGGCTTCAACTATGAATTTTGGGGAGACACATTCAGTCTGTAACAGCTGCATTTTTGAAACTAGTAAACCAACCAGAAAGTATTAACTGCTTGAAGACAGCTGATAAAAACCCAAGATAGCCAGGCCTTCAGGGGCAAAGATCCTGGAGAGAAAGGAAATACCATATAGTGAGCCTGATATTTTCTGCAACACATAACAGGGGTTCAAAATATATAAAGAAAAATGGACAGAAATGATAGGAGAAATAGACAATATAAATTGAAACATAAAACATAGTAAGGAGTTTTTAATCTCTCTCTCTCTGTATTTTATCGAGGAAGTGGGCAAAAAAAAGTAGTGAAAATACAGAAGATTTTAACAGCAAAGTGAACAAATTTGACAAAATACCTAAATAAGTAGTAATTATTTAATGGGCAGGATGCATTAAACTCTGCCCCCAACAACTATAGAATATACATTCTTAGGCAGTGTACCTTTGAATATTTACTTAAACTTATTCTGGGCCATAAAAAATTGTTTGAATAAATCTCAGAGGATTTAAATCAGACAGAATAAATACTGTGGATACAGTTGAATTAAACTAGAAATCAATAATTAGGAAATACTAAAAAACCTAGAAAGGTGTGGACTTTAATTAGTATGCTTTCCAAAAAGAAATCTCAGCAGAAGTTAGGAAACATTTTAATTCAATGATAACAAAAGGCTATAGGGTCAAAATTGAGACGCAGCTCGGTCCAAACTGATAGCTTGACTTGCACAAATTACACAAGACAGAAGACTAAATATTAATGATCCATTTATTGCCTAGTTCTTCAACTTCTCAAGAAATGCTTAAGAAACAGCAGATTAAACCAAAATAAGGAAAAGGATAGGAAAAAAAGAAAAGTGCATTAGTTAATGAAATAAAGACGTAGAATACCACCAATAAGACAAAAATATAGCAAGAGGACACTTTAACAAACGTTCTGCTAATGATGGTGAAAATTTAAATGGATTTAAAAAAATGATTTGAAAAACACAACCTGAAAAGTCGTACCCAAGAAATAAAACGGAAAATTTAAATATCCCTCTGTCTGTTAAAGATAGTGAATCCATAATTCACACGCTCCAGTGGAGAAAACTCCAGGCTAAAATGCCTTCATACGTGAATTCTCCAAGATACTTTTAAGGAAGATAAAACTCTAATCTTACACATTCTCTTCCAGAGGACGGAAAAAAAAAAAAGCCAAAATACTTCCCAACTCCTTCTGTGAGGCCAGCATAACCTTGATACCAAACCCCGTCAAGGACAAACAAGAAAGGAAAATTAAAAGCCACTCTCTCTCATGAATATAAATGCAAAATACTGCAAACAGAATGTTAGCATATATGTGTGGAGGGGTCTGGGACTCAGCCTCAGAATGAGAATGCACCGTCTTGGCTGGAAGGCACGCGGGCTCTGCTAGCAGGTGGGTTGTATAACCAAACTGGAGCTTTCTAGTCTGCTACCGTGCAGAAGAATCCGGAGCATCTTCTCGAGGAGAGGAAGCGTGAAGGTAGCTAGCCGTAGAAAACCATCTTTTTTTTGTATACACTCATTTTAGAGACTGTTGTAATTAAAGATGTGCTGTAATCTATTGGCCGCCTCTTGGGTGACGCGTCCCCTCAGCCACACCTCTTTCTCTGGCCAGCATGGTAAGGAGCAAGTCCAACTCCTGACAGGTGCAAGAGGGCCTGGTCCGAGATTGTACCGCTTACCGGTAGCTTCCTGCCCATGGCTCCCTGGATGCTCCCAGCGAATCCACCGGGCATTAAAATCCTGGCAGCGGAGTATGGGGAGTACTGTCTGCCTGTGAGGCTAATCTTGACCAACAGAGGACAAAAACTGATGGAGAAAATCTTCCCCGCTTGGTCCTCAGGGTGGAAAGTTCTGAGATGCATCACAATGAGGCTGACTTCTCATTTTATTCATGCCTTGTGTTCCTGATTTTGTTCAGTTGTCCAGGTTGTCTTGTATCTCACTGAGCTTCTTTCTGATGGTCGTTTGACTTGTTTGTTAGGCAATTTGTAGATCTTCGTTTCTTTGGGGTCAGTCGCTGGAAGTTTACTCCTGTCCGCGTCCTTCGGTGGTGTCCTATCTGCCTGATTTTTCGTGATCTGTACAGCCTTGCATTGTTGTCCGCGCCTCGAGGAGTGTCACCGGACAGGGCCCTGGGCTGCAGGATTGGTCCCAGACTGTGTCTGAGAGGGGCCACGTCAGGGTGCACAGCCCGGTGTGCAGGCCTGCTTTCAAGGGCGTGGAAGAGCACGTCTCTTGCCAGACCCCTGGGTGGGCAGGGCTGCTCCAGGACCGTGGCTAAGAGCAGCCGGAGCCGAGTCACAGGGCCGCTTCCGAGTCCAGTGAAAGCAGGCAGGCCTGCCTCTGGAGGCGTGTGCGGGTGAGGCGTGAGTCTCCCTCGGGGCGCCTGAGTGGGCACGACTGCTTCGGGCTGCAGCTGAGAGGGTTTGGAATGGGGCCCAGGACCCCTTCAAGGTCCACAGTCAGACCGAGGTTTGAGGGCTGACCTGCTGGAGGACGGGTGCGACTGCTTCCTGATGGAGCAGTGAGGAGGGCCTGGCCCGGTCTCTGCAGGGCAGAACTGCTGTCCGGAGCGGCCGGGAGGGGTGGGAGCCCAGGTACAGAGCTGTTGTCGAATGTCCTTTCCCACGGACGTGGGGACACGGGAGGGCTTGCCTCCGGGGCTGGGGTCAGGTGTGCCTCCCGGTGGGTCCCTGGGAGGGCAGACCTGTTCCTGGACTGCAGCTGGGTCCCAGAGCGCCCACAAAGGCACCTTTGTCAATGGAGGGTTGCCAAGTTATTGTTGTTACAGGGGGGATACAAGCAGGAGATTTCCTATTCTGCCATCTTTTTTTTTTTTAATGTTCCTTTTTCACAGAGAGAGACAGAGCATGAGTGGGGGAGGGGCAGAGAGAGAGACAGACAGACAGACACAGAACCTGAAGCAGGCTCCAGGCTCCGAGCTGTCAGCCCAGAGCCAGATGAGGGGCTCAGAGTCATGTAGCACAAGTTCATGACATGAACTGAAGTCAGACGCTTAACCCACTGAGCCACCCAGGCACCCCTCCCGTTCTGTCATCTTGCTGACGTCACTTCATATATCCTCTGTCTGTCATTATCGTCTGCTGTCTAATGATCTGTAATTTCTGTTCCCATAAATTATCTCATTGGAATTGTAACTGTAACCCTTTTGAAGACTGCCCTGCAGACCTAATTCCACGAGAAAAGATGTGGAAAAATTACACAATTTTGTAAGGATTTCTCTATGTTTCCTCTCAAACAGGACTTTATATATCAAAGATTTCCTCCCTCAGTGGGAATTGTCAGGTCCTTAAAGGTCTAATAATTTAAGTAGAAAGCTAGCCCAAAATCCTATTTAAGTGATTTGAGGGTTGTTATTTTTCTCTTATCTTTTGTACCTTTAAAAAAAAAGTTGACATGTAATGAATATTAACAGTAGGAAATAAAAGGGACACGTGTAAGATGGACTATATAATTGGCCATATAAAATGTAACTGATTTAATAGACTATATAAAAATATCTGACTGTATAAAAATGAAAAACAGGATCAGAGACTCTGCCAGAATGAGAATGTTTATGTGGGTTTTTCCAAAACCTCATCCTTGACCTTGGCATTGTGCATGCCCTCCTAGAATGAGCTGATCCACTGCCAGGGCCTCCAGGAGGAGGCCTGTGCAGACAATTCCCACATTTGTGCTGGAGGAGAAACATGTCTAACAATCTCCTTCCTTGTATTTTCAACTGCCTGCTGGAATTTTCCAGCTGCCTCCTAGATGTCTTGTCTTTACGAAAAAGCTCAACATATCTTAAAGTTAAATATATCACCTCCAAGCCAGCTTCTGCTCGTAATTATTTTTCTTTTCCTGGTTCCTGCTGGTTATCTTAATCGCCATGGCTTAACATTCTTAGAATCACTTTTTATTTCTCTCTTGATCCCTCCTCCTGCAGATGATAAATTCTGTGGATGCATGGTTTGCAATCTCTCTCTTTTATTCCTTTTTTTTGTTTTGTTTTTTGTTTTTTTAGATTCCATTGCTACTACACTAATGCAATTTTGGGATTTCTAACCAAGGTTATTTTAATAGAGCCATAACTGGTCATGTAATTCTGAGGCTCTCCTCAATAAAAATAAATTTGCACGTACAGTTGTGACCTTGTTTTTGCCTGTTTAAGATTTTTCAATGCCACTTTCCTTGCACATGTGGATGTTTCTGAATGTGCTTTCTAAAGTCAAGCTAATGGGGTGCCTGGGTGGCTCAGTCAGTTAAGCGTCTGACTTTGGCTCAGGTCATGATCTCACAGTTTGTGAGTTCAAGCTCCACGTTGGGCTCTGTGCTGACAGTTCGGAGCCTGGAGCCTACTTCGGATTCTGTATCCCCCTCTCTCTCTCTGCCTCTCCCCAGCTCACTCTCTCTTTCTGTCTCTGTCTCTGTCTCTGTCTGTCTGTCTGTCTGTCTCTCTCTCTCTCTCTCTCTCAAAAAGAAATAAACATTAAAAAAGTCCAGCTAATACTCTGCAGTGGTTGAGCAGATTATTTGGTAGTTTTAAGGAAAAAATAATAAAAAATATTCATAAATATTTCCAAATTAAACTGTAACATAACCTATGAATTGTCTACCATTTACTAACAATATAGTTTCTCTTAACTAACCCATCTTTGCTTAATTTGTGTGCTAATGCTTGGTTTGTTCTACAAATCTATTTAATCTAAGTAAACCTAATAAATACTATATGACATTAATTCTATAGTTAGCACAAATACACAAAGAGCTCATTGATGCCTAAAAGTATAAATGGAATAAAAAAGTGAGAAATAGAAATTTGAACAATGTCCTAAATATAAGAAGCGACCATAATTTTAGTACGAAGAATAAATCCACACAAGCTGGGATATGTGAGTATTTGAATGTGGTGACTTCATATGAGCATCTAAATAAGGAAAGCACTGGATAGACAAAGCAATGACATTGGACCTAGTAGACAAAGACTTTAAATCAACTCTTTTGAATGTGCTCACAGAGCCAAAAGAAATGCGAATAATGTCTCCACAAATAGAGGATATCAATAGAGTTACAAACGGAAAGAAACTAGTGTGTTTTCTAATGTGAGTGTTAAGAATTTTTCTGTAATGGAAAAGAGCAGAACTACGTATGCATCGAAGTTGCGCTCCTTGTGGCAAAATTACGTCTCATTACTGACATTCTGGGAAGCAAAGTAGAATAAGCTGTTTGCAGAATTCTTGTAGCAAAAGACGCTATCAAAACCTGTATTTTTTTAGTGGCTCTGAATGTGGAAGAGTAATTATTATGAGAATATGCTAGCAGCCTCCTGCTTTCTTCAATGTAAGGACTACCTTGATTCCGGAGTTTTAATCCTGCTTCAGCCTACAGAAGAGCAAAAGCACTCATCAGTCTGGTTAGCCTTGGTGACCCACTTCGGGAGAAACGCCTTTTCTGGATCATTTGGTGTGCTATTGCAGACCGGACAGTGCGGTGGAGCAGGACCTAGGTGGCCCTGGGTAGACAAGAGAGGCTCCATTCACAGAGGATGGTCGGCAGACGGTAACAGGTGCCAGTGTTACAGCCTTACCAAACTGTGGTCACTGGGAAGTCGGGTGGGGAGTTCTTTTCGCTGTATTGTGCAAACACATGGGCAGTGTTTCTGCTTTTCTGCGTTAAAGCACGCTGGTTGATGGTGGGAAAGGTGAGCACATAAATCCTCTAATGAAGGAAGATAAAAACGTTTTTAATGACAATAATAATTCCTTCGGAGACATGTCTGTCTGGGAGATGATTTGGGGAGCAGAAAGGGGTATGACGTCCCCAGCTGTCTCCTTATCCTCTTCCAGATCCAAGGCACACATGTCACCCAAGGCTTAAGGAAAGGGGGGGGGGTCATGGCACAGCTTGGGAACAAAGCTAAGTGGGTACTTTTTAGGCCTAGAATATAAAGGATTTGAAGGGGAATTGAGGAGCCTGAAGGAATCCCTTTTCCCCGTGTCCTGCTGAGGGGAGGAGAAAGGAGGGTTGGACATGAGCAAGCAAGTATGAAGACAGGTTTCCCTGACATCCTGCCCCAGGTTAAGTCCACAGTGGGAAATGTGTCAGAGCCCTGCACTCAACGTTCAGGCAACTGCATGTGAAGGCTGTGAGGAAGGTAGGCAACGGAGAGGGGCCTGCCTGCCCCAAGATAAGTCACCAGCGCCCTGCACCCTCTTGCGCTGTGGAGGGCTGGTAGTGTGGCAGAGAGAGAGTGTGGCAGCCCGAGGTGGCATGTGAGGAGAACCAAGGGCTGCTGTGGGTCCTGGAACGAATGCAGAAGGCAGGGACTGGAGCAGTGGGTGCGGACAAAGGGTCACCCCCGGGATGGGAGGAAGGAAGACCACCTGAATGCCCTGATAAAGTACGGCCCACCCCTGGCCAGTCACCACGGAGCAGAGGGGAGGGGAGGCTGCTTGACTGTGTGTGGAGAAGACCAGAAGGTGGTCTTCCTGTCCCCAGCTTACAGGGCTGGCAGAAGGGGGAGATAGACCCCTGCAAGCATTTTGAAGCCTAAGGTGACAGAAATAAAATCCTGACTTGACCGAGTAATCCATGAACTGGACTGAGTTCCTCTGAAATGATTAGATTGATTTTCTACATTAGAGAGAACAGAAACTCAAGAGAGAAAATTAGATTGAGTTAGGGGAAAAGATGCATTTTTCATACCCGAGGCTGTAACTGAGAAATTCATGACTGCAATATGATTCTAGCTGCATTGCCCAAGTAGCTTATCTGAGCTGTGGTCGATACCCTGCTCGCTTGTGGGAGCCCGCTGTCAGCAGCTTTCCCAACTCAGCATTACCAAGTCGGGAGCTTGAAATCTGCCATCAAGGGAGCATTTACACCACAGGAATTGACAAATGCTATAAAGCAGGACTCCCTCCCCTGGACCCTCCCCAAGGACCAACATATTAAACACTTACCAGCATACCACTTACCTGAATTTTAGCCACTTACCTGGCTTACCTCTTATAGTCAACATACAATGATCTTGGGAAAAAACATTAGAATATATTTTACAGATTGGACTGGGATGCAAAATACCTGAACCAAGAGTTTGACGTGCTCTCAGTACTTGTTTGTTGCTTAAAAAAAAATCTATAAATATGGTGTTTTTTTGTTTGTGTTTGTTTTTGTTTTTGTTTTTGTTTTGTATATTCACAATACAGCTAAGTTCTTTACCATAGTTTAAAAAACTTGTTTCTAGAATCACATACAACAAGTAAGTGTGTTAAGAATGTACATCCCGGGGGCACCTGGGTGGCTCAGTTGGTTAAGCATCCAACTTTATCGCAGGTCATGATCTCGCGGTTGAGTGAGTTTGAGCCCCTCGTCGGGCTCTGTGCTGACAGCTCAGAGCCTGCAGCCTGCTTCAGATTCTGTGTCTCCCTCTCTCTCTGCCCCTCCCCTACTCACACTCTGTCTCTCTCTCTCTCTCAAAAATAAACATTAAAAAAGTTAAAAAAAGACAAGAATGTACATCCCAGAGCACCTGGGTGGCTCAGTTGGTTAAACATCCGACTCTTGATTTCCGCTCAGGTCATGATCTCACAGTTTGTGAGCCCGAGTCCCTTGTCGGGCTTTGCACTGAGAACATGTGGCCTGCTTGGGATTCTCTATTTCCCTTTTTCTGCCCCTTCCCCGCTTGCTCTCTATCTCTCTCTCTCTCTCAAAATAAATAAACATTAAAAAAAAAAAAGAATGTATATCCTAAGCTGTAACATTCAAACTTCCAGCTTTGGGGTTGGACATGTTGGTTGCCCTACTGTTTGATTTTATGCTAAAAAGAGAACAGTTCTCCATTCAATGTCTATCTTTGATCAAAATATACAGAAATCTCCAACAGATCCACAGAATCTTTTCTTTTTCTCAGTGACCTACTAATATGAGTTAAAATATTTTATAGAGTAAATATCAAGAGTGAGAAGTGAAAGCAACTGGCTACAGAAGTGGCCCAAACAGGTCAAACTATCCAATTACGCTGGTATAGCTTGGTCAAAGATTGCAAATAATATCTTCATGTAGACCAGTGGGAATAAGCACGCATATTATTAGTGACCTTAAATACTGTTTATTCCATACATTTAAAATTTCAGATGGTCTTTTTGATATTAATTTATCTGAAGTTGGTGGTCCACACGTGTGCCCAACACAAAACCCACTAAGTAGTCCTCAGATGCTGAAAGTTGGACTGCTGTTTTCTTAGCGTTGAATGAAAGACTTTCAACGCTCTGACTCCACTTTCTTTTCCTGCCTTAATGACCAGCGCCCTCTCCATGCCCTCTCTCTCCCTTCAGTCCAATTACTGCCATTCTGAAAAATGTGTCTTGCATCTGTCTGCCCTCAGATCATTCCTCTGCTTGGAAGGCTTCAACTCTCCATTTTGACCTTTCAGAACCCGACCCTAAGAACCTCAGTGGAATGTTTCTGTTTTCCCTAGTCACCCAGCCAGCAATGTTCTCTAGATCCTAAACATCTTTAGTGTATATCCTGTTTCAAGTCCTCGTATAATATGCATCACCTGCTCACGTGTCTGCATACTGTTTCACAAAAAGCAAACTTCCTGAAGGTGGAAGCCTTATCATCTGTGATGAGGAACAGGCTCTGGAGTCGATTGTGTTTGAGGCTTTGCCTGATTTTAGTGTAGTTCTGTGACCTTTCACAGGAGACTACCTCCCTTTGTCTCAGTGTCTTCTTGTCTAAAGTAGGAAATATAATAGTTTTCATCTCATAGGCTTGTTGTGAGAATCAAATGAGTCAGGATAAGGAAGCACATCGTAGAACATGTGGGCAACTTCTATTTATAGCTGGTGACCCTGAGTCATTCCTGGCATTTATTTTGACTCTTTATGCACCAATAGGTACAGTGATCACACTTGGTCCCCTGATTGTGGGTATTCATGGTGGTGATCAGAGTGATATTGACATTCCTTTGTGTACGGTAGTTTCTCTGAAAAACTTGTGTGTGATCCAATACGGAAAGCCATAACCAGTCTCTGTGATTAGGAGATAAATTCTATATTCTTTGTTATGAGGGATGGCATTTAGAGATTTTTAAAAGAAGGTAATATTTCGTACCCTTCTATTTCCTTGTGCTATCATAGTTCTAATTAAGAATTAGAAATGTCCTAAATTTCATAGCCCCTCCCAGATTCAGTTTTTTGACATTTCATTTCTGCCTTCTTCCTATTTGTAAAAGGTATGAGGAAAATTTAATAGTGTTGATATTGTTCAAAAACATAAAATCTACCACTTGGTAACTACACGTAAACTACAAGAATTTAATTTTAGGTGAGCAGGAACCCAAGAGCAACATAAAAGATTCCTGGTAAGGGGGTGTCTGGGTGGCTCAGTTGGTTAAATGTCCGACTTCGGCTCAGGTTCTCACAGTTCGTGGTGTTGAGACCCGTGTTGAGCTCTGTGCTGCCAGCTCAGAGCCTGGAACCTGCTTCATATTTTCTCTCTCTCTCTCTCTCTCTCTCTCTCTCTCTCTCTCTCTCTCTCCCCCTCCCCCACTTGCACTCTGTCTCTCTCAAAAATAGACATTAAAAAAATAAAAAAAATACTTTATTAAATCAGTATTCACCAAATATTCATTTGTTCATTGGAATTCAAGACACATTTCAGATATTCAAAAAAAAAAGATTGGTGAGAATTAATCAGAACTATTTCTTATACAAGAAATGGCAAAAAAGAGTTTAAGATCCTTTGAAATGTCAACTTTGCTCATTAAAAAAGTCCATCATTTTTCCTTTGTTACTAGAAAGCAAAACTGTTACAGACCTTTGACCTTCTGAAGTCACCTCACCATCTAATTTAGTTCATGTCACTCTGAGTTTGGCCATATTCAAACAGTAACAGCTCAGCTAATGGCAAGCCTCCCTTTTATGTCTGACCAGCTCACAAAAGTTTTTATAAGGTCAGACTTAAGTGTGACAATGGTATTCTAATATGGAGTCTGACTGTTAGTTATTAATTTAACAAATATATAAGCTGTATTCTTTCATATTACAAAGTTCTTGTAAACAGCCAGCCAGACTGCGGGAGAGGTGCTGTTTGAGCCGCCACAGACAGGTGGAGGAAAGAGACTCCTGGCTGTGTGAGAGGAGTACATAGCATTCAAGCAAAATTGTGACGAATGAGAATAGACTTCATAGAAAACTGCACTGTTTTATGAGGCCCCAATGCCTCCAATGCTGAATTGAAGTTGCATTAAATGACGTGCCTAGAAAGATTCCTTTTGTTACCAGAAAAAATTATTCAGCTTGCTTTTACTAAACCAATTCTGGGAACAATGACAAAAATAGATTGGTTCTTTAAGAGGCACATACTAAAGATTTCCAGAAGGGTAGGACATCAGGCAGGAACACAATTTCCTGTCTTCCTCTCCAAAGCCTGTAAATGTAGCCAAATCCCACTGGTCTTGCTTCCTTCATTGTCATGACCCGGGAAGAGCTGCCCCTCTGTTCTAACATGAATCACTCCACAGTATCCTATATCTTTCGTGCTTCCTCGGGATTCCTGTTCCTTCCATTTTACATCTAACAAATTTCCCTTCCACTGATGACTTTACTGTCAGCATCACCATCTAGAAAGTTTTCCAAGCCATCATCCTGGACTTTATAAGCTTCTCCTCGCCCTCCCAACATCCGATATCTAAAGGGGTACCCGCAGGTGACCAAGCCCTGCCAATGTCACCCCACTAAAATCTCTAAAATGCTTTCATTTCTTTTTATTATCTTATTTACTCAATTCAAGATTATATCCCTAAGCAACTAACAAATAAATATAGAAAGTATGTTTTTAATGGAGTGGTTGAAATAACAAGGGCTCAAACCAAGGCAGGGATCATGAAAAGGCAAAGGCTGTAATGAAAATCGCCTCAGAGGTAACATTGACCAGATTTGGCAATTTCTACACATATAGAAATTTCTATTTCTGTTATTGAAAGGGAATAATTAGAAGTGATTTTAAGATTTCAGTCTGAGTGAAGATTGGAATGATGTGGCCATCTGGTTCTGACAGGAGGTAAGGCATCCATTTTTGGAAGGTTGAGTTGGAGTTATCTATAGGGCATCCATGAATAGATCTATAGGAAACATTCAGGATTTGGGATACAGATTTCAAAGGAAAGTCAGAGCTTAAAAATAAAGATTTAGGCATCATCATCCAAAAAACAAAAAACTAATTGCAGCCATAGGCAATGAGAAATGCAGTTTATTGAGAATGAAAGCTGAAGAGGAGAGTTGTATTAGCTTTTAAACAAAAGTAGAGAAAGGGAGCTCTATGAAGGATACTGAAAAAGGCTGGCCAAAGGGGCTGAGGAAAGGAAATGAGCTAAAGAAGGAAGGGTTTGTTCTAAGTGATTTGGTCATGACTTCTGATCTAGAGATGTTTCCTGATGGGTTTTTCTCAGCTCATTTATTGACCTAGACAAATCTTCTGTTCTAAAGATACAGGATGTCAGCCTAGCAAAAACAAAAAGCTTTTGTTCCTTTTTTTGAAAGAATCATCTCTCAATTATGGAAATCATGAAATTCTTATTAAAACTCAATTTGTGGATTACCTGGGAGTTCCATATAATGTCTATACCATTGTATTGTCCCTGTTTTTATAGAAAGGAATGTAAAGTGCCAGAAGTTTAGATCAAGCTTTCATATAATTTTGTAAAAATGGTGGACTTAAAAATTGTACAAAGGGTGCATAACATGACCCAATATTCTTCTACTCAGTTATGCATCTGTTACAGGAGAGATCTGTAACAGATGCATAACTGATTTATTTTATTTTATTTTATTTTATTTTTATTTTATATTATATTTTATTTTACTAACTCCAGTATAGTTAACATACAGTGTTATGTTAGTTTCAGTAATTCCTTACATCATTGAGTGCTCATCACAACAAATGTACTTCTTAATCCCTGTCACCTCTTTCACCCATTCCCTCTCCCTCCCCCTTTGGTAATTCTGTTCTCAATAGTTAAGAATCTGTTTCTTGATTTGTCTCTCTCTCTCACTCTTTCTCTCTTCATTTACTGATTTGTTTTATTTCCTAAATTCCACACATGGGTGAAAGCATATGGTATTTGTCTTTCTCTGATTTATTCTGCTTGCCATTATACTTTAGCTCCATCTGTGTTGCTGCAAATGGCAAGATTTCATTCTTTTTTATGACTGAGTAATATTCCACTTTATATATCCTACCCCTTTATCCATTCATCATTTGATGGATGTGTGGGCTGCTTCCATAAATTGGGTATTGTAAATAATGCCACTATACACATAGGGGTGCATGTATCCCTTTGAATTAGTGTTTTTTTTTTAGATTTATGTTTATTTTTGAGAGAGAGACAGAGACAGAGCACGGGCGGGGAAGGGGCAGAGAGAGCCAGAGACGCAGAATCCAAAGCAGGCTCCAGGCTTTGAGCTGTGAGCACAGAGCTTGATGCAGGGCTCGAGCTCACGAGCTGTAAGATCATGACCTGAGCCGAAGTCGTATGCTTAACCGACTGAGCCACCCAGGTGCCCCAATAAATTACCATTTAATCAGAGCTTAAGGATATTAAGAATTAAGAATAGTCTTAGATTAGGAAAGATTAGCAATTTCTGAGTTATAGGGTAGTTCTGTTTTTAAATTTTTGAGGAATCTCCATACTGTTTTTCACAGCAGCTGCACCAGTTTGCATTCCCACCAGCAGTGTAAGAGGGTCCGTTTTTTCCCTCATCCTCACCAATACTTGTTTTTTTCTTGTGTTTTTGATTTTAGCTATTCCGACAGGTGTGGGGTGATATCTCATTGTAGTTTTTATTTTCTTTTCCCTGATGATGAGTAGTATTGAGCATCTTTTTAAGTGTCTTTTGGCCATCTGGGTATCTTTTTTTGGAGAAACGTCTGTTCATTTCTTCTGCCTATTTTTAATTGGATTATTTATCTTTTGGGTGTTGAGTGTTGTTTTTTTGGAATATAAAAATTTATTTATTTATTTATTTATTTATTTATTTTAATATGAAATTTGTTGTCAAATTTGTTTCCATGCAACACCCACTGCTCATCCCAACAGATGCCCCCCCATGCCCATCACCCACTTTCCCCTCCCTCCTACCCCCCCATCAACCCTCAGTTTATTTTCAGTTTTTAAGAGTCTCTTATGGTTTGCCTCCTTTCCTCTCCGTAACTTTTTTTTTCCCCTTCCCCTCTCCCATGGTCTTTTGTTAAATTTCTCAGGATCCACATAAGAGTGAAAACATGGTATCTGTCTTTCTCTGTATGACTTATTTCACTTAGCATAACACTCTCCAGTTCCATCCACGTTACTACAAAAGGCTATGTTTCATTCTTTCTCATTGCCAAGTAGTATTCCATTGTGTATATAAGCCACAATTTCTTTATCCATTCATCAGTTGATGGACATTTAGGCTCTTTCCATAATTTGGCTATTGTTCAGAGTGCTGCTACAAACATTGGGGTCCAAGTGCCCCTATGCATCAGCACTCCTGTATCCCTTGGGTAAATTCCTAGCAGTGCTATTGCTGGGTCATAGGGTAGATCTATTTTTAATTTTCTGAGGAACCTCCACACTGTTTTCCAGAGTGTCTGCACCCGTTTGCATTCCCACCAACAGTGCAAGAGGGTTCCCGTTTCTCCACGTCCACTCCAGCATCTATAGTCTCCTGATTTGTTCATTTTAGCCACTCTGACCAGTGTGGGGTGATATCTCAGTTTGGTTTTGATTTGTATTTCCCTGATGAGGAGTGACGTTGAGCATCTTTTCATGTGCCTGTTGGCCATCTGGAAGTCTTCTTTAGAGAAGTGCCTATTCATGTCTTTGGCCCGTTTCTTCACTGGATTATTTGTTTTTCAGGTGTGGAGTTCGGTGAGTTCTTTATAGATTTTGGATACTAGCCCTTTATCCGAAAGATTTTGGATACTAGCCCTTTATTGGATATGTCATTTGCAAATATCTTTTCCCATTCCGTGGGTTGCCTTTTAGTTTTGTTGATTGTTTCCTTTGCAGTGCAGAAGCTTTTTATCTTGATGCGGTCCCATTCATTTTTGATTTTAATTTGGGTGTTGAGTTTTATAAGTTCTTTATATATTTTGGATACTAACTCTTTATTGGATATGTTATTTGCAATTATCTTCTCCCATTCCTTAGGTTACCTTTTAGTTATTTTGATTATTTTCTTTGCTGTGTAGAGGCTTTATATTTTGTTGTAGCTCCAAAAGATCATTTTTGCTTTTATTTCCCTTGCCTCAGGAGACATATCTAGAAAAATGTTGCTATGGCTGATGTCAGAGTAATTACTGCCTTTGCTCTCTTTAGGACTTTTATGGCTTCAGGTCTCATATTTCGGTCTTTAATCCATTTTGAGTTTATTTTTGTATATGATATAAGAAAGTGGTCCAGTTTCATTCTTTTGCATGTTGCTGACCAGTTTTCCCAACACCACTTGTTGAAGAGACTTTTTCCTATTGTGAGAGATTAATAGGCCATATAGTTGTAGGTTCATTTCTTAGTTTTCTATTCTGTGTTCCATCGACCTATGCCAATGTCCTACTCTTTTGATTACTACAGCTTTGTAATATAACTTGAAGTCAGGAATTACAAGACCTCCAACTTTGCTTTCTCAAGATTGCTTTGGCTATTTGAGGTCTTTTGTGCTTCCGTATATATTTTAGAATTTTTTGTTCTAGTTCTGTGAAAAATGCTGTTGGTATTTTGATAGGGATTGCATTAAATGTGTAGATTGCTTTGGGTAGTATAGACATTTTAAAAATACTTGTTCTTTCAGTCCATGAGCATAGAATGCCTTTCCATTTCTTTGTGTCATCTTCCATTTTTTTTTATCAGTGGTTTATAGTTTTTCAGAGTACAGGTTTTTCACCTCTTTGGTTAGGTTTATTCCTAGGTATCTTACTGTTTTTGGTGCAGTTGTAAATGGGGTTGTTTCCTTAATTTCTTCCTGCTTCTTCATTATTAGTGTATAGAAATGCAACAGATTTATGCACAATTGATTTGTGTCCTGCAACTTTACTGAATTCATTTATCAGTTCTAGTAGTGTTTTGGTGGAGTCTTTTGAGTTTTGTCTATATAGTGTCATGTCATCTGCAAATAGTGAAAGTTTTACTTCTTCCTTGCTAATCTGGACGCTTTTTATTTCTTCTTCTGGTCTAATTGCTAGGGCTAGGGCTTCCAGTACTATGTTGAATAAAAATGGAGAGAGTGGGCATCCTTGTCTTGTTCTTGACCTTAGGATGATGTTTGCTATGGTTTTTTCATATATGGACTTTATTATGTTGAAGTGTTTTCCCCCTAACCCTACTTTGTTGAGGGTTTTTTGTCGTGAATGGATGTTGTACTTTGTCATATGGTTTCTCTGCATCTTTTGCAATGATCATAGGGTTTTTTGGTTTTTATCCTTTCTCTTGTTGATGTGATGTATCACTTTGACTGATTTGCAAATATTGATCCACCCTTGCATTCTGGGAAGAAATTCCACTTGATCATGGTGAATGATTTTTTTTTTAACTGTACTGTTGTATGTGGTTTGCTGGTATCTTGTTGAGGATTTTCTATGTTCATCAGAGATTTTGGCCTATACTTCTCTTTTTTGGGGAGGGAGGGAGATGTCTTTATCTGGTTTTGATATCGGAGTGATACTGGCTTCATGTAATGAACTTGGAAGTTTTCCTTCTTTTTCTCTTCTTTGGAATAGTTTGAGTAGAACAGGTATTAATTCTTATTTAAATGTTTGGTAGAATTTGCCTGTGAAGCTGTCTGGCCCTGCACTTTTGTTTGTTGGGAGGTTTTTGATTACTGAAAATCAGTGCCTTTAAATAAAATACAAAGTTGTTGACATTATGGTTGACTGTTGAGCCAAGCTGACTCTGGAAATATTGCATTCATATTTCCTGAAATTACAAATTGCCAATTTTTATAAGCCATTTTGAGGTATGATATACAAAAACCTGTACATATTCAATGTTTACAACTTGATGAGTTTGGAGATAAGAATACACTTATGATCCATACTACCCAAAACAATCAATTCAATGCAATTAAATTACCTATTCCTATTGAAATACCAACAGCATTTTTCGCAGAAGTAGAACAAATAGTACTAAAATGTGTATGGAACCACAAAAGACCCTGAACACCTAAAGCAATCCTGAGAAACAAGGACAAAGCTAGAGGTAGCATAATTCCAGACTTTAAGGTATGCTACAAAGCTGTAGTAATCAAAACAGTATGGCACTGGCACAGAAACAGACACTTAGATGAGTAGAACAGAATAGAGAGCCCAGAAATGAATTCACAATTATATGATCAATTAAATACGACAAAGGAGACAAGAATATACGATGGGGAAAAAGACAGTTTCTTCAGTCAGTAGTGCTGGGAAAACTGGACTGCCACATGTAAAAGAATGAAGCTTGAGCACTTTCTAACAACATGCACGAAAGCAAGCTCAACATTAAAGACCTAAATGTGATACCTGAAGCCATAAACATCCTATAAGACAGCATAAGCAGTAATTTCTTTGACATTGGCTATAACAACATTTTTCTAGATATGTCTCCTGAGGCAGGGGAAACAAAAGCTAAAATAAAGTGTTGGGACTGCATTAAAATAAAAAGCTTTTGCACAGTAAAGGAAACCATTAATAAAAGACAAAAAGGCAACATACTGAATGGGAGAAGATATTTGCAAATGATAGATCTGATAAGTGGTTAATATCCAAAATCTATAAAGAATGTATACAGCTTAACACTGAAAAACAAAAACAAAAACAAAAAACAAACAAACAAAAAAACCCACCACCAAACAATCCATTTAAAAAATGGGCAGAGGACCTGAATAGACATTTTTCCAAAGAAGACATGCAGATGGCCAACAGACACATTAAAAGAAGCTCAGGGCACCTGGATGGCTCAGTTGGTTAAGCATCTGACTCTTGATTCTGGCTCAGGTCATGATCTCACAGTTTATTTCAGGCCCCCACCTTGGGCTCTACAGTGACAGCATGAAGCCTGCTTGGGCTTCTCTGTCTACCTCTCTCTGTGCTCCTCCCCTGCATGCTCGTGCTCTCTCTTTCTGAAAATAAATAAATAAACATTAAAAAAAAAGTTGTTCAATATCACTAGTCATCAGGGAAATGGAAATTGAAACTACAATGAGATATCATCTTATACCTGCCAGAATGGCTAAAATAAAAAAAGACAATAAATAACAAGTGTTGTTGAGGATGTGAAGAAAAAGGAACCTTCTTACACTGTTGGTGGGAATGTAAATTGGTATAGCCACTGTGGAAAACAGTGTGGAGATTCCTCAAAAAATTAAAAATAGAAATGCTGCATGATCTAGAAATTCCACTACTGTGTATTTACTCAAAGGAAATGAAAATACAAAAGCTAAAATAAAGTGTTTTATTTTAAAGATAACTTAAAAAGATATATGCACCCTATGTTCATTGCAGCGTTATTTACAATAGTTAAGATATAGAAGGAACTTAAGCGTCCATTAGGAGAAGAGAAGGAGATCTTGCCATTTGTGACAACATGAATGGACCTAGCAGGTATAATGCTAAGTGAAATAAGATGGAGAAAGACAAATACCATGTGATTTACTCATATGTAGAATCTAAAAAAAAAACCCAAACAAATGAATAAACAAACAAAAAAGAATCAGACCTATAAATACAGAGAACACAATGGTGGTTGCCAGAGGGAGGGGGGTGGACAGATGGGCAAAATGGGTGAAGAGAAGTGGGAGGTACGGGCTTATAGTTGTAGACTGAAAAAGTCACAGGAATAAAAGGTATAGCATAAGGAATATAATTCATGGTACTGTCATAGTGTTGTATGAGGACAGAAGGTAGCTACACTTGGGCTGAGCACAGCATAACATATACAGATGCTGAATCACTATGTTGTACACCTGAAACTAATGTAACATTGTGTCTACTGTGCTCAAATAAAAAAATTGTAAAAAATGCATCCATGAAACCATCACCATAATCAAGACCATAAATTTTTTCATCACCTACAAAAATTTCCCTCTACCCCTTTCATTCATTCATTCATTCACTTTTAAAAAAATTATGTTTATTTATTTTTGAGAGAGCAAGAGAGGAAGTGGGAGCAGGGAAGGGGCAGAGAGAGAGAGGCCGACCCAGAATGGGAAGCAGGCTCCAGGCTCTAAGCTGTCAGCACAGAGCCTGATGTAGGGCTCGAACCCACAAACCATGAGATCATGCCCTGAGCTGCAGTTGGATGCTTAACCGACTAGGGTACCCAGGTCCCCCATTCATTCATTCATTCTTTTTTATTAAAAGTTAAAAAAAAATTCTTTTGTGGTAAATTATTTTTTTAATGTTTATTTGGGGGGGGAGGGGCAGAGATAGAGGGAGACAGAGAATCCCAAGCAGACTCCATGCTGTGAGTACAGAGCCTCATGCAGGGCTTGAACTCACAAACTGTGAGATCATGACCTGAGCCAAAACCAAGAGTCAGATGCTTAACCAACTGAGCCATCCAGGTGCCCCTTTTGTGGTAATTTTTAAAATAAAGATGCAAAATTCTGAATTCTGAAGGTACATTCCAAACAACAGCAAATTGATCTTTATTATTATTTTTTTTTACTGTCAGAAAAGAAAATAGCAAAATAGTAATAATTGCAATATAAGAATGCATGGTGGTAATTGACTTTCCATTGTGCTTATCAAAAGGATTTGCATTTTATAATTATTGTAGCCGTCATCACAAGCATGTGCTGAACTGATTCTGCTAGGATGCTGTTTTCTGGTTGCTACCATTCTCCTTGGTGGTAACAGAGTGTGTGGAAAATGCAGGGGTGTGGATGAGATTCACAGTATCGCCAGAAGCAATTTGAAATTGGCTAGGCAGAAGCATGACCTATTTTTTTTTTTTTTTTTTTTGGTCCGTCTTTTCTGATCTAGAAAATGTTTGCATTAACTCTCATTCCCAGCTGGAAGCATTGCTTTATTATGACTCAGTGGATCAATATACATTGGGAGCCATGAACTGTGATAGGTGGCCTGACAATCGTATGAAAGGCCTCACCGGTTTGAGTGGAAATGAGGTTGCTTTGTGAGAGGCAACTTTCTTTTTATCAAAAAGGACAATTTAGAACTTTCCATTATGCATTACAAATAGAAATAAGATGGAGATAAACAGAGCAAAATGATGTGCTTTTTTCCTCTTCTGCCTGCACTTCCCCACCTTTCGCATCCTGACAGACTGGATCCTGCTCCCTCAGCCTGGGGTGATTTTTATCTTGGTCCAGCCAGGGGCATTGCCTGCTCTTTCTCCTGTGGAACAATTAGTGGCATGTCATTTTAGAAGTTCTTTCTTTCTCAGTGACAAAAATCACAAGTTTATAACCATAGGTTAAAATCAGATTAATGAATAGAAGTGCTTGATGGGAAAAATCGCCAGCAACGGCTTGTTACACTTACGTGTGTTTGTTTTCTTCACTGTTTGAGCACAATCCCCAGATTAAATATGTTGAACCTCTATATAAAGAGGTAAAGAACTCATTTAAAACACCTGTAATAATTGAGCATAACTCAAAACATCCCAACGTATGTCAATCGCTGGCCAAATTAGTGGTAATGTAGCACATTTTTGACATAAAACCCGTAAAAGCATATTTTTTTCTCTGTGTTTTTCATAGAAACAGAACTCTTGTGTGCTCTTCTGTTTGTACATAGGCCAGGAGCCAGATGGAGCTGGCCAGGGTGCTTGGATGTTAGAGGAAGCAAATCATTTGTGTAGCAAAAGGGTCTGCAACTCAAAGCATTTCTAGAAATGAATGTGTGCATGGGGGAATATTGTACTTGCTGGCTTCAGACACTAAATTCTATTTGCATCCCACTGCCCCATGCTATTGTGGAACATTATATCCATGAAAAGCAGTGTGTGTGTGTGTGTGTGTGTGTGTGTGTGTGTGTGTACTATATATATATATATATATATATACATATATATTTATATACTATAATGTAATTATTATAATTATATATTATATATGACGTTTTACATATGTATAATTTTTTTTGCTTCTGTCTAATTTGTACCAGTTACTACTGTGATGCCTACTGAATTTTGAGCGATTTTGCTCTACAGTGCAGGTCTGGAGTCCAGAATCTACTGCACATATGGCAGGATGTTTTTTGAATCAGATAGAAGCATTCATCCTGGTTGACCACCCATCTACACATGCAAATAGCCTTGTTTTTCACAATCCACATACAGTTTCATAAAATCATACTTTGCATAAAATGTATAATCGGCAGCTTTGGAGATATTAGGCACTTAAGCATTTACTCATAAAGATACTACAGTACATTAACCATTCAGATCTGAGATATTAGTTGATCTGATTTTCTCAGCCAATTTCAGATCTCTGAGTTTGCAGGTTATGTGAGTTGAGGAATAACATGGAAACACGACATATTTTTTCAGTATTGTCAACACATTAGCACTGGTGAGTATTGTTTTAATTGGGGGGGTGATCCTATTTGCTTTTCAGTTTAGAGACTTTTTCCCATATATGCCCACAAATCAGTTCACCTCAAGCCCTCTGGTGACCGCTGGGTAGAGTAGCCTCCTTTGATTGATTCCAGATAAATGTTCAGACTTTTTTTTAGCTCATTTTATTTATTTTGAGAGAGAGGGAGAGGTAGAGAGAGAGGGACAGAGAGGAAGAGAGAGAAAGAGAGAGACAGACAGAAGGGTAGATGCAGAGGTGGGGGGGGGGGGAGAGAGAGAGAGAGAGAGAGAGAGAGAGAGAGAAAATCCCAAGCAGGTTCTGTACTCACAGTACAGAGTCCAATGTAGGGCCTGATCTCATGAACTGTGAGATCATGACCTGCCCTGAAATCAGACTTTATGATTTCCTCATCTTTCCTTTAGTTCTTTCCAAAATGATGGTTGACATATGAGGAACTCAGATGATACAGGGCACGACTGGGTAGCAGCTCCCCCAGCATATGTTGGTTGTCATGTTGGTATTTACCACAAGCAGGTATCAGTGATATCTGCTGAGTGTGGTTGGGTTGGTCCTAACCCTACATGTTTGTTGTAATGCATTGCCAGTTTTAGTGGCCGATCCCTCCCTTGATTGTTTTCTTGGCCAAGGCCATCACCTTTTGCTGAAGGAGTCCCATGACACCTCTTGTTGCTATTCAGAGTCTATGAAGCTGGCTGTGACATTCTTTGGTTAATAGATGGAACAACTGTGCAGTCATCTCTGGGTGATGTCACTACCATGAAGAATCCCTCAAGTGAGCTTCTAGTCAGACCCTCATTCACTTCTGAGCATTGCTCTTTATCTTCTCCTCCTGGACTTTGATTGTGGAATGGTTTCTAGGGAATATAATTCATTAGACAGAAAGATGAAAAACACATTGTTCCAATTAAAAAACTCCCAGTTATCTCCTGCCAAAGAAAAATCACACTAGTACAGACTTCCAGTTACAAAATAAAAAAAGTCATGGAGATTAAAAGTACAACACAGGGAATCTAGTCAATAACATTGAAATAACATTGTATGGTGACAGATGATGACTATGTTTACTGTGGTAAGCACTGTGTAATGTATAGAATTGTTGAATCACTCTTGTACACCTGAAACTAATATGATATTGTATGTCAACTATACTTCCATAATAGATAAAAATAAAAAAAAACAAAACAAAAGAATAATTGCACGGATTGGGTAAAAAGACCAGACAGACTTTCAGTACCATAGCAATGAAGGTCAAGACTATTGCAATAGAGAAGAGACATTGAACCCAACTCTGTTGAAACAAAAGAGAGTTTGTAAGCTCTGGGTTGAGCCAGTAGAAAAGTACTGGAGAACATTAGGCGGGGAAGTTGGTCATTGTGATCAGGTGTTTGTGTTTGCTAATTGGCGATTACAGAAATTAGACTCATGCCCTCCCATAGAGACTGGGAAATGAGGCACTTTCTTGATGACTGCATTTCAAGGGATGACTCAGGTCCTTGAGAAAGACATTCTTGGATGATAAACTTGGAACGAGGCTTGAGGAAGATTTATATCTCAGGGGGCAGAGAAATGGTTTATAGTTGCAAGTTTCCTAAATTAAATGCTCTAAGAAAAGGGAAGTCAGGCACTTCTAGTTGGGAAGGACCCTGTGTAAAGTTTAGTCCAGCTTCTGAGGTAAAAGCTAAGACTGTCTTGGTCACAAGCATCGCCAGTAGTTTTTCCTGCTGCTTGTAAAATAAAAGTTTCCACAATGAAGTATCACTTAAAAAGGAATAAGTCATGGAATTAAATAAAGCACGTATATTCAAGACTGAACTCAAAAGTACCTAAGCCTAGAGGTAAACATATCTCCATAATTGGGAATATGATGTTATCTTAATATGTCTTAGCAGTTTTTACAAACTGAGAAAGCATTAAATGATTTAATCAATCAAATGCTTGGGATTGGTTTTGCACTTTTTACCTTTTTGATTTACTGTGTTCCAGTAATGCTGCCTTTTGCAGTCATTATGTGGAAATGATGTCTGTTGGTACAAGAGAGTGACTTCAGTTTTTTGACCCAGAAGGAGTGATATGAGGACATTTGGCTCATGACAGCTTATCATCTCTGTCTGGCTAAGGAAGATAAAAAAAAAAAAAAAGGAAGGTATGGAAGCAAAAAATGGTTTTTAAACCTCTGGGATATTGTCAGTATGTTCTTTTTGATGCATGATGTCATTTACTGAAATGACCTGTCTCACTGCAATAGATCTAAATCGAAACTTTTAGAAAAGCATCATAATGGGCTTAGAAAGCAAAACATGAGCAAGTCCTGATTATCGTTTGAATTTCTAGACATCATGTGCTAAAAGTCATTTCCCTAAAATGACTAATTTGAGTGAAATAAAACTTGCTGGCACAGAATTTAGTGTTTTTATAACTTTTTCCCAGCTTTCCAGAGTAAATTTGGCTGTCACAAAATTTGCAAATCAAATATACAAATCAAAATGCCCGAACAGAGGAAGGGTGTAAATATTTACTTTTCAATCCACTGAATTATTAAAGATTTCAGAAATGTTTGCTCTGGCAATACATGAAGTAGGACGGAAAGTCAGTCTGCCAATTTGCCGCGAGGGAAAAACGGATCAACAGCAAAGAACTGAAACCTCAGAGAACTGAGTGAGGTATTATTAATTTAGAGCCTTTCTGGGGAAATGAAGTGAAAAGCATCTTTTTCACTGTATCAAAAATCCAAAAACAAAGCCATAAGTACATCTAGGAAATGTAGTTTACAAGTGATTAAACTGTATAACTTTGGGGCAATTGGTAGTGTGTGTGTGTGTGTGTGTGTGTGTGTGTGTGTGTGTGTGTGTACATACTTGAGCTTTCTCTTTGAGAACCTCACTGAAAATACCTCGCTGCAAAGAAACCTCATTTGGCTCCAGTTTCCACTTTGTCACTAATTTGGTATATGAATTTACACAGTCTTATTATACCTGGATGGCTACAGATTTATTTCATTCCTTTATGCAGTACATAGTTACTAAGCATCCACCGTGTGTCGGGCCATGTGCTAGACACTTAGGATCTATCTGTGGGTAAAACAGGCAAAGACTCTTGGTCTCATCAAGCTTATGTTCTAGTAGGTCAAGATAAAAGATAAAGAATACATGTAATAAATAAGAAAATCATATACTATGTGTAAAAGGAAGTCATATACTATGTCAATTCCTGTCAAAAAGAATGAGAAAGTTGTTTTGGGTAAGACAAATGGGAACAGTATTGTTGGGTAAGAAAAATTGTGGCAAGGGAGGTCAGGGGATACAGGCCTCTATGGGAAGGATCAGATCCGAGCAAAGATTCGAAGGTGGCAGGGATGTTAGCCCAGTGTATCTCAGAGGGGAGCTCTCCAGGCAGAAAGGATCACTTCGCACAGCAGGGACTGGGAGGTAGGAGAATGACTGGTGTTTGTGCAGAGAACCTCAGGGAGGGAGGCCCTTGCTGTTGATGGGGAGTGAACTGGGAAGAAGAGGCTGGGCAGACATGGGTGGGAGTGGTATAAGGGGGCAAATCAGATAGGACCCCGTGGGCCATATAGCGATGACTTTGTCTTTCACTGTGTGTATGATGGAGACTTACTGCAGTGTTTTGAACACAGGGATAGTATTTTAAGCCTGTTACATGGAGAATGGAGTCTCCATGAGCTAGGGAAGAAGCAGAGAGACTTCTTTGGTGGCTTCTGCAAGAATGTAGGGTAAAATCATGTGCCTTGAGCCAAAGGAGTACCAATGAAGATGGGAAAATAGTCTGATGCTGGAGAGGTGAGAAGCACCAGTAACATTTTCTCTCGGAATGGTTATGTGGTGAAAAAGAGGGGAGTCAAGAATGACTTCTTTGTTGTTACTCTTCTGAGAAACCAGAAGGATGGAATTATCATAAACTGGGCTGGGGAAGGGTATGAACAGAGTAGGCCTGGGGGAGAGAATGAGGTTTGGTTTGGAACATATTACAGATATCAAGTTGAATGAAGCTCAGGAAGGAGATGTGGGGTGGAGATTAACTCAGGGAATTATTGGCATGTGGGTAATACTTAAATCCACGAGGTCAAGAGAAATCATGAAGGAGTGCACGTTGACAGAAAAGAACCAGGGCAAAGGACTGAGCCCTGGAGCATCTCAATCCTCAGAGCTGATAAGAGATAAAAAGAACTAGCAATGGAGACTGAGGAAGAAGGACCAGTAAGCTGAGGAGAAAATTAAGAGAAGGAGCTCTTGTGAAAATAAGTGAACAAAGTATACCGAAGCATTGGGAAGGGCCGGAATATTCAAATGTCTCTGGTGGGCCAGGTGGTAGGAAGGCTGAAACCTGAGCATTCGATTTGGTGACGTGGAGTTCTCTGGTAGTCTTGAGAAGAGCAGCTTCAGTTGAGTGGTACAGAATGAAAGGCTGGTTGGAGTTGGCTGGAGCGAGAATGAAATGAGAAGAATTGCAGAGCTTGAGTGTGGACATCTTATTCAAAGAATGGTAACATAAAAAGGAGAAAAAAAAGTACAGAAGAGTCAAGAGAAGCTTTTTTTCTTAAAAAAAAAAAAAAGAAGGAAAAACAACAGCATGCTTGTACATCCGTGGGAATGATCCATTAAAGAGAAAAAAAGATAACGAGGCAGGAGAGAGGGGAGAATCGCTGAAGCAGTGGACCCGAGCAGGTCCATCACAAGTGAAGGGGCCAGCTCATGCCCTGTGGAAGGAACTAGAAGGCACAGGAATGGGCTCGGGCGCTGACTGTGCCAGCAGAGCTCCGTCTCACTTCACCTCCCACCTCTGCCTCCCTCTGTGTTGGCTTCACTCAGGCAGACTTTCCAAAAAGATCGCTGCTGCAGTTTGATTCCCGAGTCCCATCCTTTCAGCTTTCTGAGCGGAGAAAAGGATCTCTCCTTCAGTAGTCCCGACAGAATCCTGGAATTGCGCCACTAGCCTGGCTCAGGTGATGCGTCCATCCCTGGGGCCAGGGGAGGCAATGCCAAGATTCCAGAGTGTTCTGTGAAAAAAGACCAGCAAATTACAGCATCAATAGCATCGTGTTTTCTTCTTGGCAAAACAAGCAAACACACAAAAAAACCGACAAAAAACTAAGCTGGTAACAACACAAAGTTGTTAAGAGTTCTACATGGTGACCCAGGGACACTGCAGTCCATTTAAGGGAGCCAAACAAATATTGGCACAATGTTCTTTTTGTTTCCTTACATTATTGTAATGTAATGTCAAGATCAAAATGATCCGGGCAAATTTAGACTCTTGGGGGAAATCTAGTTGACATGTGAAAAAAAAGTAATTATCTTAGAAGGAAGCTTTCCTATGACAATTTTAATTAAGCCAATCATTTTTGTAGAAATGTATGTGGCCTAGTGGTGGCTAGGACTGTCATTCAATTGTGTTCACTGTGCTTTGTGTCCTTGAACATTTGTGTCTTTCTACACTTTAAATATTGGGAAAGAATTATGGCTCCTTCTTTCTGAGCAGTTTGTACTTTTACGAAGTTGACAAAACTCTATGCCACATCATCTCCCTGATGACCACCAGGAATGGCAGTCATGTCATTTTTAATATTAGTAGGGGATAGAGGTGATTCTTTTCTCTATTTTAAGGCTTCAACCAAAAGTATTTTTTTCTTCAATTTTTCTTTTCACTTTCCCAAAATTGTAAGATGTGTCTCTATGAGCAGAACTAATTATTATTGACATCTGGCAAATGGGATATATGGATATTAAATTTATAATTCAGCCAGGCAGTTACTTATAGTTAAATAATATTGAATAAGGGTATCTGCCTGGCTCAGTTGATAGAGCATGTGACTCTTGATCTCAAGGTCCTGAGTTCAAGCCCCCCACTGGACGTGGAACCTACTTAAGATGAATGTTTAAAAAAATTAAAGAAAAATAAATAATATTGAATTTATAATTTAGATATATTCTTGGGATAAAATTAACCAGTATGGGCAATGACAGTTGTATAATTTTTTCAGGGGTAAAGAACTGAGAAGGAAGTGACTTTTAAAATGAGATCCTCACTGAGATTTAAATTATTTTAAAAATAAGTAATTTCTTATCCACATTAAAGTGATTTGTATAACATTTGGAAAAATTTAATTTGCATAATATTAGGAAAATTTACTTAGCCTCTGTAAATATTTTTTTAAGTTTTATTTGAAAAGAAGAGGTGTTAAAACATTTCATTTCACTAGATAATTTTAGTAATTAAGCTTAATATGGTACATAAAATTTCTAGAGTATTTGACATACAATAGGCACAGACAATTTATAGTTTGCTTTTCTTTCCCTATAATTCACAGCCACATATTTTATAGAAGCAAGTTCCCCAGGAAACTGATGTTTAAAATTGGTAGGCACCCACTGGGTGCCTCAGTGGGTTAAGCACCCAACTTCGGTTCAAGTCATGATCTCTCAGTTTGTGGGTTGAAGTCCCACATCAGGCTCTATGCTGGCAGCTTGGAGCCTGGAGCCTGCTTCAGATTCTGCGTCTCGTGTCTCTCTCTGCCCCTCCCCCACTCACACTCTGTCTCTCTCTCTCTCAAAAATAAATAAACATTTTTTTAAAATTAAAAAAAATAAATAGAACTGGTAGGCAAGAGATGCTGTGTTTGTGGTCATTCAGGAACTAAATATTTTCAGAGCTGAATTTAGTGCTGTGATCATAAATCTGTATTTGGAGTCAATAGTAATAATAATTGTTCTATAATTCAAAAAGTAACAACTGCCATGTACCCACATGCTTGCTGTATGTGAGAGAAATCAATAGGCACTTTAATATGCTTTTTGAAATTAATTCTCAGAGCAGTGCTACAACATTTAATTTAAAAGTCTCACTAGTCGGGAGGATTTTCATTTTTAAATGTGAGTTTTCAGGCTGTGATACGAAGAGTCAACAAGTGTTTTTGTTTGGATAGATTTATGACACTTTACTATGCCAAGTGTCAGTGATGAGGCCAAAGAAGGAGAAAAAGGAGGGTGGAATAGGAAGAAAATGAGCTGAGGGGACAAGACTCTTGTTTTTATCTGGTGGGTTACGTGTCAGTAACCATGGACGAGGTGGGGGTTCTAAAGAGATGGTCTTTGGTCTGTAGGTATTGGCCTACTGTAATGGTGAACACATGGGCATATTAAAAGCATCATTAAGAACGAATAATACTTGACCAGCAGCTAAAAGGTTTGATTAATAAATAAAGTGAGGAATTCTTTTATTTTGGAGTAATTCAGACTTTACCATTGGCTGGAGTTAGCCCTCATTTCTTCCATGAAAAAAGTAAATACGACAATAGCATGGCTCCAGAATGCTGGGTGGTTTGGTAGTGGCCATACGGCTGTTCTAATATAACGTCAGCTTTTATTTCATGTCTGTTGTTCCTACTTGTCACCACAGGCTGCCAGTACCAAAGTATGTCACGTTCTACCTATATATGTACCTATCTATACCTAGAAGTTTGCATTTTCCATATTCCTCTTCGACATTTGTTTTAGAATCAGAACAAGGATATCACTCCATCACACACTTAGACCATGTGCATCTGCAGAGCTAAAACAGCTTCAAACCCTGTGGGGAATCTGTGATTCCCTGGGGCCGATTTCACTTGGTAAAGCCCAGGAGCATCTGAATTTCCATGACTTTATTGGTGTACCTCTTTAATGATATAGCTTAATTTGCATATCAGTAGTACCTTTTCACCACAGGTGAGAAATTGAAATGTTCAAGGTCAATTAACTGCGAATGTTTCAAGTCGGGTAGTGCAGCTGTAACAGTGAGCGGTGCTGGGAAGAGGGAGCGGTCAGTGAGAGGTGCCTCTTTCTCCTGATGAGAATTGATGATCCAATTTTAACTCACCAGAATCATGCTGATTCTTTTTTCCTTACTGTGCTCCTCTCATGTGCTCACTTTTTAAATACTGGTCTATCAAGGAGTGTCAAAATGCTAGAGAAAGATTATGAAATTCTATATTGAAAAAGTGTATAGACCATTGAAATTAACTAGAAAGAGCAAGACACAAAATAATCAGTATTTTCCCAGAGGTATAAGCTACATATAGATAAAATTCCAAATGTCGAAATGTCAGGTTAAAGTGATAGCCAGCCGGGGGCCCTTCATTCACTCTTTTCCAACTTTTCTATGTATAAAACAATGATATGGGGCACCTGGGTGGCTCAGTCGGATAAGCATCCGTCTCTTGATTTTGGCTTAGGTCATGACTTCACTGTTGGTGAGACCAAGCCCTGTGTCAGGCTCTGTGCTGACATTGAGGAGCCTGCTTGGGATTTTCTCTCCCCTCTCTTTCTGCCCTTCCCCCCCCCCCCCACTCTCTCTCAACCAAAGTAAATAAATAAACTTAAAAAAAATTTTTTTTAATGATAAAAAAACAGAGAGATAGGCAGTAGTAATAGTATAAGCGGATTGAGGATGCTTGGTTAGCATTAGACCTCAGGAAACTTTCAACTTCCAAACTTGGAGAGATCCTTAGGAAGAATAGTAAGATTTAGAAAGGACAGTAGAGGGAAATAGTTACCCATTCACCCCTCCCGTCATGTCCCCGTACTTCAGAGATACGGTCTTTGTTAATTCGAGGGAGGAAAATTGGCTCAACCGCCCCGTAGCTAAATTCTAGGGTTCCCCTACCTCTCTCAGCACCATCTTTTCTACATCCATTGGGAGCTTCCAGTTCCCATTGATCGTAACAACATGAGAGGCACTGCAGGTCCTGGCTAAGAGCACCATGCCTCTTCCTGCTCTGCAGGTGACAGCCAGGTATTCAGACTCTCTGTATGTGACTTATCCTCTATTCAATAGGTTGCTCTGAGAATTAAATAACTATGTCTTCACAGAATGGCTGACACAAAGTACTCACTTGCTCAATAAATACTAAGTGAATTCTACCACAGTAGAATAAGTAGAAAAGGTAGGCTTGGGTTTCATTACATCCTGAGCAGTGAAATATGGAGGAAGAGTTGGCTTGGCTTTAAAAATAATGCCGTGGGAACAACTCCCACTGAGGGTTCAGGAATTTCCTGAGTTATTTGTGGCAGGCTATAATTCAAGATGTCTTCAGATCAGTCTTCCTTCTAGATAACAGGCTGCAAGAGTAAGGGTGCCCCTTGTGGACAGCAGAGCTGTGCTGGAGAAGTGACACCAAGACACCAGAAATGCAGCCAGAGCATGTGTCTGCCAACAAACCCTCTTGCTCAAAATATGAGAGTATTCTTCTCTAACCTAAACGTAGTAGATGGTATTGGTGGCCGACAGAACTCCACCCATCCAGGTTACTGGCCCAAACCACAGGTTCTTCAAGGGCAAATACAGAGAAAATTAAAAGTAAAAACAAGCCAACCAAAATTACTGTATGTATAATATTTTGGATGAAAATGAGAGAGGTGTGGAATGGAAGACGTTTTTGAACAATGACTTCTTCCAAGAAAAAAAGGAAATTTGAAAAAAAAAAGTCTCCTTCTAAAGACAATGTAGTGAATAACTTGGTAATCATACCCTAATACCAGTAGGAGTTAGCATTATAGCATCAGGATAGGATGTTGTTGTCACATAATTCCTTTTTAATATACTGTATTGACTCAGTTTTGAGCCTTACGTAGAGGATAGTCTGCTCTCTTTCATGAGCAGCTGATTATATCCATAATCTGCCCACTTCCCTTGTTGGGCTTACAGCCTCAAGGTGGTGACAAAAGAATGTGGGAAAGAAAACATGTGCTAATATTCTTACTTGGGGTGTTACATATTAGATGTTACATTTTAAAAGATACTGAGTATTAGATGATTATGGATTTAAGAATGCGTTAAACCCTGTTTCATGCCTTTTACAATGATTACGTATTACTTACATAATTATCAATGTGAATATTACTTAAAATAAGTAAAGTCCCCAAATAAGGCTTTTTTGTATTAACTGGAAGAATGAAACATCTTAACAAGACATCCAGTAGTCACATCTCTAATATTCTGGTGTGCAGTGAGTAAAGGAAACACAGTAAGTTCGGCTCTACCCACACTTCCTTGAATATACAATAGGTTCCTATTTTTCACTCTTGAATGCTCAAGCACACCTTACTCTAGGACCTTTTCCCTGACTGCCCCTCCCCCACCTCTTACCTCCCCCCCCCTTACCCCACCTCCCCACCCGGCCAGGATAGAACCAGTGGTGTGTTGGTGAATTGGTTGGGGTGGGAATGGGTGCTGATCTGTAGAGTTTGCCAGTTTCTGTGGTTTAAATACTCCAACCATGGTCCGTTGCAAAAGTGGCTATATTCGGCAGTCAGCTTGCAAAATTCCTGAAAATTTAATGGCCTCTCCTACACTGTTGCCAGCCAGTTCCAACTTTCTACTGGATAGAACTCTCCTCCATCATCCGTTGTATTATTGTTTCCTGCACGTGCCTCACCATTAACATTTGTGTTTCAAGCATGCTTTCCAGTGTCTGTCCCTCCTATAAACCCGTAAACACAGTGAGGATAGGGACTATCCTTTTTGACCACCTGTATTTTCAGGCTTTATGCTATACTTCTTTCTCCAGGAAGTCTAAACATGATCAGATACCACAGGTAGTATTCTAGTTATGCCACAGTGTGAGCTATGATTGAAGGTCGAACCATCACCTAATCATGTGTGTGGACAGTAACCTTCCTAGTTCCAAGTGTAGACACGAATGTCCACTTGTCAAATTAAGCACTTCGAACATTCAGTAGAATCTCAGTTCTACCCCGTGTTGGGAGTTACAACACCTAGAAATGAACATAATTAACACAGGCTTCATCCATTTATACTAAATTCTTGTTTTTCTATATTATTCTACAATTATGAGAAGTTTCATATTTTGGAAATTTGACTTTATTAAATTCCATACAGGAATACAGTCTTACTGGCATTTCTATCCAATAACAGTTTTTTAACTAATCTTCTTCCCATTGTCTTCTGTTTCTATTTTCATAAAAGGAGCTGGTGGCTGGTCTCCACTTGTGTCAAACAAATACCAGTGGTTGCAGATTGACCTTGGAGAGAGAATGGAGATCACCGCTGTGGCCACCCAAGGGGGATATGGGAGCTCCAACTGGGTGACCAGCTACCTCCTGATGTTCAGTGATAGTGGCAGGAACTGGAAACAATATCGACAAGAAGACAGCATCTGGGTATGTTTCTTTAACAGAATGCATAGTCTCTGAGGGAAAAGAAGCAGAGTCATCCCTGTGTGTTGTTTACGAATCTCTTAAACTAAGTTGAGAAACAGAATCTTGGGAATTACTTAGAAAGCGTTTTTCAAGGAAAAATGAATTAATATTCATTTTCTATTCTGTTTCATGGTATAACTTTTGAAAATACTAAAGGTGAGTGAACTTAGAGACCCCAGAAACTGAAAAAAAATCTTACTTGTCCACTACCTAGTGTGGAAGTCTAAGAAATAAATAAAACCTATCATTTGTTTTTAAGTTTTATCCAATAACCTAGTGGTTTTTGCATGGTCTTCATTTAAGGTTGGTTGACAGAATTTTTTCCTTCTATTTCCTCTGATGCCTCTGGGATTTCTGAACATCTCCTTCTCTCTCTAGTATTTGGAGGTTGGTATATATAATATTTGGAGTATTATATATGATATAAACATATATATATGTTTTTGTATATAAAACATATATGTTTTGTATATGTTTTGTATATATAAACATATATATATGATTTGTATATAAACCATTCTCTAGTCTTTTAAAAGTGTGTAAGTGTGTAAAACGCTGCATGTTATTGGCAGGGGCATGGCTCCTTAAGAGAGACTGACAAGGAGGCAGTTTGCAATATGGCGGGTGGTATTTGTAGTTGGCTGATCACATATAAACAGCTGGTGGAAGAAGGAAGCTACAGGCTGTTTGCTTGGTGGTGAAGAAAGGACTTCTTTGCTAGGAGAAGGGTATTGGTTTGGATCTTATGTGGACCAGGGACAACGTGCTGCAGTCAAAGAACTTTCTTTTTTTTTCTTTTCCTCTGGCTGAGCTGCTGGAACCAGAGAAAATGAGTAACTTAATGAAGCATCATTCTTAGCACACAGATAATTTAGAAGCCTATTTGGGCACATAATGATAATTTTCTTTGATCAGTCAATTGCCTCTCTTTTGAAAGTTCCTAGAACTCAGTCATACATTATCAACTCATTGAAGAAATGGACTGCGATTTACTCACCTTTGTGTCTCTGAAGCATTTGGTGGCCATTCAGTGCGTGTTTATTGATGTAAATTGAATTGAGAAGAAGTAACCCTGCTCTTTCTCTAGAGAGAACAACAGTTGGGCTGGAAGAAGTTGCCTATAAGCATTTTTAAGAAAAGCTGCCTTAAAATCCTAAGCAAGCTGAAGTGTAGAAGAGCGAGAAAAACTGGATATTACGGTTGAATTAATTTCATGAGAACCATTCAAACTAGGGATAAAATAAACAGTAATTATGAACCAATAACAATGAAAGCTTAATGAGGTATTTATTTTAACTAGGTGTTTGGATTATCCTTTACTCTTTTTCTAAATTAAGCATTGGGTTTTAAACTGGATAAGTAGAGGTTAATTCATGCTAACATATAGATGTGTTAAGTAAGATGTACGTTGTTGACATTTCTTAAGATGATACATCAACCATGAAAATTATTTCTCCGTTATTCAATTTTGGGGCAAGTCAAACTTAGACCACACCACTTGCCTTCCTTTGCTTACTCTTGTTCAGGTGAGGTTCTCAGGGGTGCCTGGGTGGCTCCGTTGGTTGGGCGTCCAACTTCAGCTCAGGTCATGATCTCACATTCCATGGGTTCGAGCCCCGCATCTGGCTGTGCTGACAGCTGAGCTCAGAGCCTGGAGCCTGCTTCCGATTCTGTGTCTCCTTCTCTCTGCTCCTCTCCTGCTCACACTCTGTCTCTGTCTGTCTCTCTCTCTCAAAAATAAGCACTAAAAAAATTTAAAAAAAAAGGTGAGGTTCTCAGGGTGAAATAGAGGCATAATGATATCCTTAACCATTCCAAACTAATCAATGTAAAGACAGATGGCATCTATCATAATTACTTGCCAAGGTAATATTATTTTTTATGCTGTGCTTTGATTTGTTTGTTTATTCATTCTCTTCCTCTTTTGAGTGTGAACATCCTGAAAATAGAGGCTGTACCTTCCAACCTGTCATCTCAGCATCCAAATCTTTTTTCCATTATTTATTTATTTATTTGTTTGTTTGTTTGTTTATTCATTTTAAAAATTTTTTAATCTTTATTTATTTTGGGGAGACAGAGAGAGAGAGCACGAACAGGGGAGGGGCAGAGAGAGAGGGAGACACAGAATCCAAAGCCGGCTCCAGGCTCCGAGCTGTCAGCACAGAGCCCGACGCGGGGCTCGAACTCACGGACTGTGAGATCATGACCCAAGCCAAAGTTGGACGCTTAACCAACTGAGCCACCCAGGTGCCCCAAATCTTTTTTTTTAAAGATTGATTTATTTTGAGAGGGGGAGAAGGGGCAGAGAGAGAGAGAGGGAGAGAGAGAATCCCAAGCAGGCTCCATGCTCAGTGTGGAGCCTGACATGGGGCTCAGTCTCACCACAGTGAGATTATCACCTGAGCCAGTATCAAAGGTCTGACATTTAACCAGTTGAGCCACCCAGGCACCCCTCGGCATCCTAGATCTTAAGAGTTCCTGGCTTGTTGCAGGCAAATGCTAAATGTTTGTTGAATGAATGAATGAATGAATGAGGGAATGAATAAATGAATAAAAAATGCATTTTATTGTAGTGACTGCTTCCTCCTAGAATCAGTTATGTCTTTTAGTGCATTTATGTTTTACCAGTTTAATATACCTAGAGTTAGGATGCACATTTCTTTACCCCCTATAAGTTTTGAACTTTTTATGGGAGAGGGTTTATCTTTTTCATCTGCATTTCCAGCATTTAGTACCCATTGTGGTATATTGCTTTTGTTGACGTTATTACAGAAAAAAAAAATCAATGAATGAATGGATTTGAAGACATTGATCTCCTATTCTGGGTCTAACTTTGTAAAGAAAAAAAAATCTGAGAGGTATTAAAAGAGCTCATGTTAATGTCATCAAGAGATAAAATACATCAGAACAAAGCAAAAAATGATTCAGAGAAGCATGCAAACATGGGGTACAGAATTCTAGAGATTTGGAAATTAGTGGAATATGCAGATCATTGTAGATTGACTTTGTCAAAACAGCTGGGCTCACCTGGGTGTTGAAGAGAAAGCTTCATAACTTAGATTATGGAAGGATTAAGGAAGCTATCCCATGTAGCCGGAAAAGAATAGACAACAGCATGGACTTTGGCAATATCCAGAGGTACAGTTTCCCACAAAATAACCAGGAAATCTACTGGTCAGAATGGAGTGTCAAGGTCAGGAAGGTCTGAATGATACTTTTGGATACGGTAAAGAAAATTGATGGATGACTTTGAGTGTCAAGATCAAAATTAAGACTTGGTGCAATAGGTACCATGACTACACCGAAGTTATGACGTAGGTGAAACAACCCACATCCCATACCACACACATCCTCCTGTTGCCTGCTCATCCCAGGTAGGCTGCTGAGTTCTGTCCTGCTCCTAGTTACGCAGGTACCTCTCCGAGGGAGGCTCCGTCTCCGTGAATCTACAATTGCCAAAGCAGGAAGAATGAAACATGGTGAATTATGCCTAGTTCTTGCCATTTCACCTGGAATAACACAGATCACTTCAACCTGGATTGTTTTTTAGCCAAAGTACAATTTTTAATTGATGTACATAGTAAGGACTTTAACCCACTGCTGTATTTTACAAATACAGATTTTCCAGAGTCGTTTTCTTTATTTGGTATTTTTTGGCCCATTTTTAAAAAAGGTATTCTGAGTTATATACAGACTGTACAAAAAATGCCCATTTTATTTAAGAGCTTCACATTCTGCCCCAGATGATAGAAATAAATCTATGAAAGAGGGTTAGGGAACATATAAGCCATTATACAAGTATGTGATGGAAAAAGGAAGAAGAGACAATTGTTGTAAGTTTAGAAACAAATAAAATAAAACCCATCAACATGGATTGAAATGCTGCATTGAGGATCTTCATTCTCCCTTCATTTGATCCCACCTCGAGCGCTGGAGAGAACAATGGCTCTATATACCTGAAAGGTTTAATAAAAGGCCCTGATGCTTCTTACAAATAATCTTTAAAAAGAAAGATGAAGTATTTATTGTCTCTACAGGTCATGCACATATTTGATAGAACTGTAAACTTGACAGATAGATGATATTTTGTAAAATCACATATTAAAACATTTCTTTAGAAAAAAATTTATAGTCCAGGCCCATAAATGTAATTTATAGAAACTACTCTAGTACTTGGCATGTAAATATTTCACAAAATTAGAAAATGCAAGCCACTAAAATGGTTCCTCTCAAAATGAAGATAAAATAAAATCCCTCAACATCTATGATCAAAGGACTTTTCAGCCAGTTTTATTGTAAGCGATTGAAAAAGTGAATGTAAGGTGTAATTTCTGCTCGTTTAAGGACAATTGCTAAGATATCATGAAAGTAACATCTTAGAAACTCTTTTAAATAGATAAACACGTGCAGGAACTTTATAGCTAAATTATCCAAATGGTCCCTGATACATGCCCAAGATTCTTTGACACTCCAGACTCTACAGGCAAGGAATGGGAATGGTACCAATTTTATGAATTGTTTAGGTAAATATGATTGTTATACACAGAATAGTTTGCTTTTTGTTTTTTTATGGATGTCATTTGTACCTGGTTTTCCAAACACACAAACAAAAACCTTTAGCGTATTTCTAAAGTTAGAGTAGTTTTATTTTGTTTCTTATTTTTCTTATTAAAAATTTTTTTGATGTTTTATTTATTTTTGAGACAGAGAGAAAGCATGAGCTGGGGAGGGGCAGAGAGAGGGAGACAGGGACCAAAGCAGACTCCGTGTTGACAGCAGAGAGCCTGATGTGGAGCTTAGACTCACGAACAGTGAGATCATGCTCTGAGCGGAGGTCAGATGCTTACCCGACTGAGCCACTCAGGCGCCCCTTGTTTTTTACTTAGAAGTGTTTAATGTCATGATTCTGGGTTTGTTTTGTGAAAAACACAGAGCCCCTGTGACATAGTAATATAGTCAATTAGGTAGAAGTATCACCTGTCCCAGAATATTCACACCATTATCACTGTGAATGATTGAGTCGTCAACTCTCAAAGCCACACAGTGCAGAAACACTACCTGCAAAGATTTTAACATGCATTTGTTTCAAATCAAATAAACATGTGGCCAGGGGAGTTTAATAGAAAACCTCAGGAGGCAGGAATACAAGCGGGAGGGGTGCTATAAGCTTGCTGGACTCCATGCCATGCAAGGCACATCTTTCCTCGTCCTTCCCCTCTGTCGAGCCCTTATTCTAGCAACTTAAACCTGCAAAAATCATTTGTGGGGTTTCAAAGCACAACAGTACTAATGCCGTGTATGTCAACGTGTCAAACCATCAAGTTTAATGCATCGCAAGACTTGCCTCAGTACTTGGACAGAGGCCTAGAGAATGCCTTAAGCTGCATCTGTCTTTCTGGATGGCCTCTACTCCGATGCCAAAAAGACATTTTTAATGGAAGTTGCTATTATTTGTATCGTCAGGAAATCTCTTGATGTATTTCTATTTAATCATGACTTCTTCACCCTTTTGAAAATGATTAACCTAGTAGTGCATGCTTAAAGGTGGCTGCGTCTGGGTTTTTAATGTGGCTTCAGTCATGGGTCTGAACAGTTAGTTTGCTAGGCACCTTCTCTATCATGCAGTGTGGTTTCTTTCTTGGAGGTTCTCTAGTGTGCTCTGTGAGTCCCTTCTCATAAACTTCTTTGGACAAGCATATATATGGGAACTTTGTATCAATATGTGATGCACCAAATACATATATGGGAACTCCCATGCATTTCAAGTACACATAAACAGTGATATAAGACAAATGGTAATGTTGCTTCACATTCTTCAAAATGATCTGCCTCTAAGCAAGCAAAGTAAAAATTATTTGAACAGAGTGATTAGAGTTAACAGGAGATTGGATTTGGTGCCCTCCTCAGAGGGCACACTCACACTCAGGATCGTTCTCAAATCATCAACCAGGGAATAACATGTGTTAAAGACACTTTCCAACTTGCGTCTCACATTCTACCATGTCACAGTTCAGTGATAACATGACCCGCTTTTCTCCATTCTTTCTTGCCATCGCTGTGATCTGATGTCGTAGATGTCTACTTCCGGCTTTTCTAGTTCCAGCCTCCGGAGACTACATTTGGAGTTCTCTCTTGGAACAAGTCTGTCCTTTTGAGATGTCTCTTTTGTTGTTAAGACCTAGGCATCTAGGTCTCTCTGTAAACCAATGCATTACGCTCTCTTTCCTGATTTTTGGTTTTTTAAGTTCCGAACTTACAAGCATGTTTTGATCAGAGAAAGAGATAGAAAAATATATAAAGCTAGAAAGGAGGTGACAAGATATGGCACTGATACAATATAATGCTTAAAAATCTAAGAGAATTATTTTACTATTTTTTAAGATGGTAACTCAGTAATGTGCCTAACAACAAAATTAATTTTTTAAATCAGTAATTTATCTTCCCACTTATAAATAACTGCATAGACAATACAAAAGGAATACATACTCCACTTAAACTAGAACCAAAAATGAATAAATATGAAGGTAAAACTTAGAAAAATGTACAGGATATATAAAAATAATATTTAGAATATTACTGAAGGATATAAAAGAAGACTTGATTAAATGGCAAGTCATATCTGTTTTGAAGTGGAAAATAGTATCACAGGCTACTCATTCTACCTAAAATAACTCATAAAAATGAAATCATGCTGAATTTCATGTATAAAAAGTATGAACAAATACATAAATTAGCAAAATAACAGTAGTAAGGAGAACCTACATGTTAGAAAAATTTTATAAATCTATGTTAATTAAAACATGTTGATACTGGCACGTGAAAACATAGTGAAAGAATAAAAGAGAGCATCCATTACTAAGTCCAAATACCATTTAGGGATTTGCCTAAGATACACGTAGCATTGAAAATATGTGAGGACTGCTAGGAGTTTACCCAAGGGATACAGGAGTACTGATGCATAGGGGCACTTGGACCCCAATGTTTATAGCAGCACTCTCAACAAGAGCCAAATTATGGAAAGAGCCTAAATGTCCATCAACTGATGAATGGATAAAGAAATTGTGGTTTATATACGCAATGGAGTACTACATGGCCCTTTGTAGCAACGTGGATGGAACTGGACAGTGTGATGCTAAGTGAAATAAGCCATACAGAGAAAGACAGATATCATATGTTTTCACTCTTATGTGGATCCTGAGAAACTTAACAGAAACCCATGGGGGAGGGGAAGGAAAAAAAAAAGAGGTTAGAGAGGGGTAGAGCCAAAGCATAAGAGATTCTTAAAAACTGAGAACAAACTGAGGGCTGATGGGGGGTGGGAGGGAGGGGAGGGTGGGTGATGGGTATTGAGGAGGGCACCTGTTGGGATGAGCACTGGGTGTTGTATGGAAACCAATTTGACAATAAATTTCATATATTGAAAAAAAAAAAGAAAATATGTGAGGAAACGTATATAGTCAATAATGGAACTTAGTAAGCTATAGTTTCTAGAAAATTAAGTAACATTTTTATATCAAAATGGATTCCAGATGAATTGAATATTTAAAAATAATACAGGGGCTCTTGGGTGGCTCAGTTGTTTGAGCATCTAACTCTATATTTTGGCTCAGGTCATGATCCTGAGATCGAGCCCCACATTAGGCCTCCCAATGAGCATGGAGCCTGCTTGGGAATCTCTCTCTTTCCCTGTGTTTCCCTGCTCACACACTCTCTCTAAATAATAATAATAATACAGACATAGAAAAAAGTAATAGAAGAAAACACAAGATGATGAATAGATAACACACATAATATTGGAAGGCACATGTCTTTCTAAGCAAGAGAACCAAACCCAGGTGCCATCGAGGAAATGATGAAAAATGAGATAATATTTAGAGAGCTGCATGAAAAAATAACATAAACAATATTAAAAGGAAGAGTATAAATTGAAAAATATTTGTAGCCTCTATGATGGCAGTGCCCAGTTTGATTCACCAGCAGCAGTGGTCCTGGGTTGAGATTGATATTCAGATTGACAATGACTGAATGGACTTCATTCACCTGCAAGTTTACTTAGATTTAAAAAGCCAAAACATAAGAGACTCTTAAAAACTGAGAACAAACTGAGGGTTGATGGGGGGGTGGGAGGGAGGGGAGGGTGGGTGAGGGGTATTGCAGAGGGCACCTGTTGGGATGAGCACTGGGTGTTGTATGGAAACCAGTTTGACAATTTCGTATTTAAAAAAAGGGATACAGGGCAGGCAATATCACAGTGTGCACAGCAACAGCATAATGGATGCTTAGTTACACTGAACAGCTTCTAAATATCCCCACAACTTGAATTGGGATAAACACGGTCACGATGGGCAAGGCTGAGTGGGTGTGACCACCACAGATCAGGAAAGCCATCAGCTTCAGGGCACCTTCAGCTTTCATACCTTGCCAACGACATAACTCCTCAGAGATACCTGCCAACCCCCTTTTTGTTTCGGCGTGCCTGCATCTCATCACTCCCACGTTACTCACTGATTACAGGTGATGTCTGTCGTTCCCAAATGTTGCAGCTTATTTGAATTCTGATACCCAGGTAGCATCCATGCCAATCAAATAGTATTTGGGATGGAAACGAGGTATTGGGATTTTAAAATTTTTTTTTTTTCAACGTTTATTTATTTTTCGGACAGAGAGAGACAGAGCATGAACGGGGGAGGGGCAGAGAGAGAGGGAGACACAGAATCGGAAACAGGCTCCAGGCTCTGAGCCATCAGCCCAGAGCCTGACGCGGGGCTCGAACTCCCGGACCGCGAGATCGTGACCTGGCTGAAGTCGGACGCTTAACCGACTGCGCCACCCAGGTGCCCCGGGATTTTAAAGAAATAGTACCAGGCGATTCCAATTTGCTGCAAAGTGTGGGAACCATTGGATTACTCCATAAACACACTTGACAACCAAGTATAGATTCTTAGTTCAGTACAAAGCATAATCAGCAGGATGCCGATGTATCTTAGATCCAGTAAACTCCTGTGCATTCCTCGAGTATATGTTGCAAGAAGGATTTGGCTAAAGATCAATGCTAGGTAAAAAGAGCTATAAACCAGATGTTAACTCAGTCCTTCTAATGAGAAAGATGGTCTAATATGGTAGCCACTAGCTATCTAGTGCTATTTAAATTTAAAACTCAATTAACTAAAATGAAAGAAAATAAAAATAAAGTTTCTCAGTCACGCTAGCCACATTTTAAGTGCTGAATAGCTAGCTAGATGAAGCCATTGGTTACTGTATTAGTGCAGTTATAGAACATGCCCATTATCTCCGAAGATTCTATTAGCACAGGTACAAAATACTCTTGAAAATTAATAATAAAAAATAAAGCTTTATTTTTTTTTAAAAAGGAAGCAAAATATAAACAGACACTGCCTAGAAAGGAAAGGATGATATGTAAGTATGTGCAAGCGTCTACCACCTCATTCATTATTGAAGACATGCGCATTAAAACAGGTGTCAGTGTGGTTTATATACACAATGGAGTACTACGTGGCAAGGAGAAAGAATGAAATATGGCCCTTTGTAGCAATGTGGATGGAATTGGAGAGTGTTATGCTAAGTGAAATAAGCCATACAGAGAAAGACAGATATCATATGTGTTCACTCTTACGTGGATCCTAAGAAACTTAACAGGAACCCATGGGGGAGGGGAAGGAAATAAAAAGAGGTTAGAGTGGGAGAGAGCCAAAGCATAAGAGACTCTTAAAAACTGAGAACAAACTGAGGGCTGATGGGGGGTGGGAGGGAGGGGAGGGTGGGTGATGGGTATTGAGGAGGGCACCTGTTGGGATGAGCACTGGGTGTTGTATGGAAACCAATTTGACAATAAATTTCATATATTTAAAAAAAAATAGGTGTCAGGTAGCATTCCCTAAAAGACTTGAATAAATGAGAATGTTGGAACTACAGTGTTCTTTGGACATAATTTGCCAAGTTGTTTTGTGTAACAAAGTAATGTCTTCTTTAGTTTTAATAGTTACACATTTAATATGATGACTCTTCTTACAAAATTTTAACGATGGTATGAAAACCGTGGTATTATGGGTACTACTGTTTAACACAAGAGGAAGCTAAAAATTGATTTTAAAAAAAGCATCTAAAAAGCGAGAAGGATGAACACTTATTATGGCCCAGAATCTTCTGTCGATAGGTTTGTAAATAATATAAGTTAAGGTCTATAAATAAAAGAGTGGAGGGATTATTTGCTCAAATAAAAAGAAATACTCCAGGCATTATTCTGTATGCATTATATATTTATTCAGTTATTCTTCACAATCCAGTGAGTTAGGAACTCTGATAATGCCCAGTTTGTGTATACGCAAACAGAGATGCGAGTGTTACTTTCCCAAGGCCACACAGCTAAATGGGGCAAGATTTTGCTCCTCAGGAACCTGGCTTCTATATCCCCTATGTTACAGGTCAAAATATTATGTGTATGAAATCAGCATTTTGAAGGAGAACCCAAATGATTTAAAACACAGAAAACATTGCCATAGGGAGTCCAAAACAGTGTTGCCTAATGCTTTAAATCTATTCAGGTATATAATCTGCACCAAAAAGTAGCCCAAACTCTAGGGGTTAATCCTGCAAGCTCACTTGCATTGTACATTTGAAATGTATGCAAGAATATTCACTGCAACGTTGTCTGCAGCAGCAAAATGATATTGATTGAACCCAGCAGCCGTATATCACTCGCTTAAATAAATTATAGCACTTCCACCCAATGGAATAACTTATGGCCATCAAAAACAGATGATGCAAGAATATACTACCATTTCTGGAGTGGGTTCCAAAACTGATGTGAAATTTTGAAAGTGAGCGGACATTTGATGCTAAAGAGTGAATCTTAGGGAGTGAAGAGGAAGAGATGGGGGGGTGGGTGATGGATGGAATATTTGTTTATTTATGGAAGCACAGGTAAAGATTAGCATTATATGAGGTTTCAAATAGGGCAAAGTAATCTGGATGTGGAAGAAACAAAGGAGAACAAATAGAGGAGAACAGGTAGGAAATAATTCAATTATCAAATTTTTAAGAAAAACAGTGACTATTTCGTACTTGTTGTATAATGCCATAATATGTAATGATACTATAAAGCCTACGTGAGTTATCAGTCTGTAGCATCATATGGTATTTGTTAATGCTTATTTTAGTAGTGGTCTAAAAAATATATTTGTCTAATGGGTGGGTGGCAGTCTGACGTGCATGTCATTAGTCTTTGATCATGTTATTACAGATTAAAAAATACTTGAGTTCTGATGCTAAATTGATCTCTAAGTCAGTGCCCAGTCAGAAAAACCAGAATCACTCCAGGCCTCTGAAACTGCACAGTCATCAGAGGAAATTGGTTACAGGTGACGGAAAAGCTGATCGGCCAAACGTGAGGCGGTGAGGAGACGACTCAGAGCTTAGTGACAGCAGGAAGATGCTATAACGCCAAGGGCCGGAGGGAAAAAATGAGAAGGTCATGCCTCCAGAGCTTAGAGGCTGACGTTGTCTATTAGTGCTAGAATCCTGGCAGCGGCTTCCCGGTAGAGGATTGGAGAAGCAAGGGTGTCCTTTGGGAGCAGGAGCCTTGTGAAAAAAAAGACTCAGCCACTACCAAGAAGCTGCCCAGGCAGAGCAAGAGTGGGGAGAAGTATCCTGGCCCCTCCCTGCCCTTCACCTGCCCACCTCTCCCCAGCTCTGGGCTGGAAGCTTGCTAAACCAGGAGCCTACAATTCTCAGTCAGCATCACTCAGCCCTTGCATGCCTCAGAACAGAGCAGGGAAAGAGTGATACGTGGTTCTAAGTGAAACAAGCAGATGACCAGCACAGCCCTAAGGACAACTCACCTCAGTGTGCTGCTTTTTGTGTCCTTACAGAACGAGGGTGCAGGTAGAATCCAGGTACTTACTGAGTGCTGTCTCATTCCCTTCCAGCTGCAAAATTGCATGCTTCCCCATCGACCCATAAAGAAAGTAGATCAGTAATATTTTGATACCGAAGAAACTGAGATTTAAGATCCTAAGTTCCGACCTAAGTTCATGTGAATAGTTAGAACTTTTATAAAGTTTTACATTGAGCTCTCTTCCTTCCTAATATCGGTAAGTACGCAAAGCTAGCAAAGAGCAGTATTGCGACATACCGAGAGAAGGGAATCCGTGGTGAATATCCAGATCCTTGGTTTAGGGTCATATTTTACACATAATCTACTCTCAGGAGGTAGAATGATGCTAACTTTAATAGACTGTGGATTTAATCCTTTTTTGTTTCTCAACATATGTATTGTAGTTCAAGGTGTAGGTTTGCTTTCAGTGCTTTCAGTGTGGGAGAGTTAGCGTTGCTCTGTTCATCAGCAAACGTTGTGGAGGTAAAGGCCAAGGCTCACTGCAGAGGACTAGGTAGAAGGGCATATATGTGGATTAATACACATTTGTTGTTGCCTCCGGGATGGGGTAACTCCATGCATTTGGTGTACAAAAATCAGCATGCCACTCTATTTTACTGAAATGTTTTGCTTGGCTGACAGGCCTGAGGGCCTGTCCAACCCCAAACCTGGTTCGTTTCATTGACCGCTCCCTTGGGTAGGGTGAACCACACCTCCGGACTCCCCCACTCAGTGATTGCTCTTAGGACATTCACCAGGGTGCCTTGTGCTCTCACACTTCTCTTGTGGGTATACTCTTCATTTATTTCAGGCATGCTTGCCAAATATGCTTCAGTTCATCCCCTCCAACTTGGGGCCTTCTAACCACTTACTTTCTGGTCCCTCCTGCCCTATCACTTTTCCTGTGTTCACTAACTCATCACCAGGGTCTTGTTTCCAATGACATCTGTGATAGTGTCATTTCCATGGAGTCCTTATGGATTACTTTGCATGGTTTGTATAACCTTAATCGACTGGATTTCAAACGCATTCATGTATTTTTCATTCTCTTTCACTGTACTTACACATTTTCCTTTATTCCAAATTATACACTCACTACAAATAAATACCCAAATGCTACTGGCTAAAATGCATACCATTTCTTAATTAAGGCTGTGAATTTCTAGGAGACAGAAACCATGCTTTTTTTCCCCTAATGTGGTTTGGAATAAATATGAATAATACCATGATAGTAAAAGGAAACACTTTTGTGATTACTTAAGGTCCAAAGTACAAAAATCTGGTGATGTGTCTGCCGGTTGACAAGGCAGAGGTATGTGTATGTACTGAGATGAGGCATCCATATAATATTCTGTATGAATATGTAGAAGAAAAACTCTTAGTCATAAGAATCAGAACTTGAACCAAATGTCTTTATCCATCCATATTCCCAATTGCCTTTAGGAGTTATACCTCATTGCCTAAGATTGTCTTTGTATATAATTATCCGCATCTAACTACTTTCAGAAGCATTCACAAAGAATAATCCTTTGGCCAATTTAGAAGAGTCATGCTTTAGAAAAGATTCAAATGTTAGGGCATTTGTGCAGAAGTAGCTGTGAGTATGAAAAGGAGAACAGAGGAAGCAAAAATACTAGGAAATATTCTACAGAGCTGTGTCTATAAATCAGAGAGATGCAGCTCAAAAGAAATCATATTTGATTTGTATTCTGCAAACGAAATTTTTATTTGGCTGTGAACGCCTATCTCCCATTCTGTATTTCTTATTGTTATTATTAATCTCTCATACCGAAAGGTTGTCTTCTCTTTGGAATCTTGAACATTTTAAGTACTTAATAATAGGGTTCTTTTTCAATAAGAGAGAGAGAAGACAAAAATTGCTGTAGCAGCGCAAAGAGATCCTCAGGGAGCAATGGCTTTATTACAATATGTCAGAGTCATCATGAGTTGGGGGTGGGCTGGGGAATAGCAGTTTCAGGAAAAACTTGTATTTATTTTAGCAAGTTGGTGGAAAGTTGCAGAAGAGTGTCCCAAGAGCTGCAAAGCTATTATGGTAATAGAGGTTCCATCTTTACACTCTGAAATAAAAAGAGGTAAAAAAAAAATTTTTTTTTTCACGATGTCACTTTGGAAATAGATTTTCTACCCTTAGATTAGAATAAATGCATGGATTAATGAAGTTCACAGTGATGTTTATACGCTCCTTGAAAATCTGCATGTTGGGGTGCCTGGGTGGCTCAGTCGGTTAAGCATCCGGATGCTTTGGTTAAGCTTCGGATTCTGTGACTTCCTCTCTCTCTTCCCCTCCCCTGCTTGCACCCTGTGCCTCTCTCTCTCTCAAAAATAAATAAAACATCTCAATTGAAAAAAATCTGCATGTCAAAGATGACAGATAAATACTGAAACTTCTCTAAATTAGAAATTGTTCTGTCCGGTCCCCTTTTCCCCATAAAATCAACCCCCCTTGGATACATGTGTAGACAAACACTGAATTTTCAGGGTGCCGACCCAGAAAAGAACCTCCCCATGGTTCTGAGAGCGCAGCTTAGGCTGGAGACCGCAAACGGGCACCTGTGGTACCACGCATGTGCAGGAGCAGAGAGCGTAGATTCTTAGTTTGATGCAGGGTTGCAATGTGCAGGCATAACTGTGGTGGAGGACAGCAGGACAAGGACACTGTGGGCTGGCAAAAGCATAGAGGAAGGGCAGTAGAGAGTTAGCACCATAAGAAGGAGGAGGTGAAGTCGAGGGGGCCCTGGCAGAAGACTGTATTAGTTGGGGTTCTCCAGAGAAATGGAACCAACAGGATGTACATAGATTTATTTTAAGGAATTGGCTTATATGATTGTGGAGGTTTGATGAGTCCAAAATCTGCAAGGTAGACTGGAAAGCCAGAGGACCCACAAAAGAGTTGCAGTTTGCGTTCCAAGGGGTCTGCTGCCACAATCCCCTCTTCCGGGGAAATCAGGCATTTTTCTACTCAGGCCTTCCACTGATTGGATGAGGCCCACCCACATCTGGAGAGTGATCTGCTTTATTCAGAAGTCTACCGATTTAAATGTTAGTCTAATAAAAAAATACCTTCACGGAGACATCTAGAATATCGTTTGACCCAATGTCTAAGCACTGTGACCTAGTCAAGTTGACACAGAAAATCATCACAGAGATGGAAGACGTCAAAGGAACAGTGGAGTTATTGGGGCTAAACAGCAAATAAGAATGGGAGAAAAAGAAATATCTGGCGGCCTACGATCAAAGAGTAGAATATAAGCACTTACCATTTTAAAAGTGGTGCAATCATAAGAAAGGATTAAGGACCAAGATATGGGCAGGGAAATGTTTAAAGAGGAGCAGGCGAAGGTGGTCCACGTCCAGGATGTTTTATAGAGCGTCCAAAGGATACAGAAGCAGAGAGATTGCCATGGACATGAGGTGACCTGTTGTTTGGGGAGCACCCGAGCCGAGGGGGGCAGGATTTGCTATTTCCTGCTGATATTCATAAAAAAGAGAAGATAGTGTTTCCTCTCTTTTTTTCTTTTTCTTTTGTTGGCTTATTTTCATGAGGAAGAAGGAAAAATTATATGAAATTGCTAGGAGACCTATAAAAATACTTACTGACCCCATGGATGTAGATATTTTGGGAAAAGTATGTAAACTTCACATTAGATCCCAAAGTGCTAATTTGGATGTCATGGGACATGTGAATCTCTTTCGGAAACACCCTCACAGACACACCCAGAAATCATGTTTCACCAGCTATCTGGGCATCCAACCCTTAGCCAAGAAAAGTTGACATATAAAATTAGCCATCACAGATGCCTTTCACTCTGCAATGTACCACAGCTATTATAGGATCTAATTAAATCCAAGCCCTACTTTCTGGTCCTTAAATCACTCCAATTTACAGAAAGGCATGGGAAATAGGAGAAAAGAATGTAAGAGGATCATGATTTTTGCAAGTGACTGTGGAAGGTATTCCAGGGAACTTGACATATCCTGAAAGAAAATGAAATCAACAGGAGCACTGACACCTTACTTCACTTCACTACAGTGTAGAGGTGAGACGGTTTTCTTCCACTAGTTGTCATTCTAATTTTCTTTTCCTTTAAAAATTTAATTTGTAAAATCCATTTTATCTTTTCAACTGTCTTTGGAGTTTGGAGTTGCATTGGTTTTACTTTCTGTCTTTTTCCATTTCTGCTTTTAGCTGAGTTAACTCCAAAATATGCTACTCTTCCTCTCACTGATTTTGTCTTATTATTGCCATTATACCTTGTACATTGCAGCCAGAGGTCACACTCTAATTACTCAGATGCTGCTTTATCATTCAGGTGAGATACATCTATTAATCATGCTTTTCCTCCCAATAGAACTGGAGATTAACCAAGCGGTGGCGTCATCTTTTGAGTGACTTCTGATATTCTGCTGCTGATTTAGTAGTTATGTGCACACATATCAGTTTCAATCACTACTGACTGATCTTAGCTGGTTCTGACCAGGACGGTGGTCCTCATCTTTTCTCTAAATTGATTCATGATGGGGCGCCTGGGTGGCGCAGTCGGTTAAGCGTCCGACTTCAGCCAGGTCACGATCTCGCGGTCCGTGAGTTCGAGCCCCGCGTCAGGCTCTGGGCTGATGGCTCAGAGCCTGGAGCCTGTTTCCGATTCTGTGTCCCCCTCTGTCTCTGCCCCTCCCCCGTTCATGCTCTGTCTCTCTCTGTCCCAAAAATAAATAAACGTTGAAAAAAAAAAATAAAAAAAAAAATAAATTGATTCATGGATGTGTAATATTCGTACTGTACTTGGGTTAATGACATGTGAAGGATTTCTCTGTGCATAAGTTCCGATTTAAAAAGATATGCTTAACATCTATATAATGGTGTACATCTTGATGACCTCAGGGTATGAAGTCCTTGACTATGAGTATATTTGTGTGTCTAGTTTAATGATATTCAGTCAAATACTTGATGTAGGGAGTCAGAGTTACGTGGTGAATGTTCTACATATTTTTTGAGAAAAATACTGTATCAGCTGAAACTCAGGTTTACTGCAGTATCTCAAGACATTCTAGGTCCATTATATTCTGCTGGAAAATGTGTTCAAAATGACCCAATGCATTTAGGACTAGATATACACTATAATTTATTTTAATTTGAATAAGAAATAATATCTAGAGGGCTTGTGGCATGTAGTGTAGAAAACTGGTGGGATTGTGGGTGGTGATATTTATGCTTGCTGAGGGAATCATACTGTTTCTGGCATAAGCCTCCAGGACCAGGATTTGTTTTTGCTGTCAAACTCCGCACCTCTCTGTATCACATAATTGGTCTTGGTCTCACTGATGAAAAAGAACGTTTTAAACTAAGTTCATGTTTCCTTCAGATTGCAAGATTACTATGAAATCAGTGCTATTATATTTTAAAGGGACATGATGGGCTTGTATTTTATTCTCTATTTTTTTTCTGCTGTCCGCCTGTTTTTTAAAAGCTCATGATTTTGTGAATAGACTCAAACAAAGTATAACAATAAGATGACTCAAGAAGCAAGAAACGACTCAAGCCCAAGAAATGAGCTTGAAACTAAATGTGATTAGGAGATGTCTTTTTTTTTTTTTGGAAAATATTCATCAATTGCTTATTTGTAACTGGAGATACTACTATATAGTTGAAAAGCTGTTTTCTTACCAGTAGGCATTACTTGGAAAATAACAACATGTACTTGAGCCATGCATAAATATTTAAAGGTTCTGATGATGTAGCAGTTACCAAGGATAGAGCCAATGAGTGCTCAGGAAGTCATATATATAGGATGCTTCTTCCACACCACAAGCATCAATATGTGCCCCTTAGAATGCTAAGGAAAAATTATGATCTGTCATGAACTCAGTTACTTTAAGTTAGATGTCTGCTATTATAACTGTTACTATACTGTTATTAACTACTGACTGCCCTGGACCTTGTCTTCTGTTACTCTCCTCTGTAAATGTGCTCTGCAACTGCTCAAGTTTTTCTCCATACCTTAGAACCTCTTTTCTCTATCACCCGTTATCATTTACCCACAGTTCCTTTGTCCTAAAACCGAAGTTATCAGTACTTTCAACACTTTCTTTCCCAAAATGCATTTCATCAGATGGGCTGACTTTTAAAATCTAACAATTTTAATGAAGGAAACTTTTTTTTTAAGTTGACATTCTCCAGATGCCAGCAGTCCCTAGGGACATCAACACAGAGGCCACTGGAATCCCTTTGGAGAGATTCCCCAGAGCTGACACATGACACAAGACGCAGTAATCTCCCTGTCTCCCCACCCAAGTCCTTTCCTAGCAGAGACTCTGAGAGCTGTATAGCTGCCTCCATGAGAAGTCATGATAATAATTCTGACATCATTCTAGTGGAAGGAGAAGGCAGGTGGCCAATGATATGTGAGGGGTAGGCTGGGAAAGGCCCCAAACTTTGCTGTAGGGTATCCTGGACTGTTCCCCTTCCTTCATAGGATTATCGCGTTCATCTGGAAAATTCTTCAAGGGTGATGACCATTTAAAAAGATGAACATGTGGCTTACTCCTGCCCCTCACATTTGTTTGATAACCTTGACAAAGACAAGGTGAAGAAAGTGGGCATGGTCTACTGCCATCTATTTAAATAAAGGGAACAGAAATGTATACATATATTTTCTAATGTATATATTAGGATGTATTGTGATTCTAAAACTAATCCTGATAAAATAGTTAAGTGATTTTATTAGTATCATTAGAAATCATAATTTCAATATAAAAAGAAATCTAAAATTTGAAGAGGTTAAGTAAATCTCCTACAGTCCTGAACTCCAAATACCCCTTTATCCAAATACCCCCAGACCTCAGGTACCTAGACCCCAAATACCACTTACTCTGAGGGGATCAAGGACTCCCTGTGGAGAATGGCTGAATCCAGATCTGGGGTGTGAAATACACAAAATATATGTGGGATAGATATCTTATGCCAGAACACTAGGTTTTAATCAGACAATTGGAGTCATGTGAAAAAAGACCCAGAAACCAACTCAGAAAGGATTTCACTGGCCAAAACGAAACAATTAGAACATTTATAAGAATAATACTAGAAATGGGTTAAAACACCAAGTAAGTTAAACATTTATGAATTAATAATATGAAAATTTCCTTATTCACCATCAGTGGAAGATGCTAGGGAATTAACTCATTAGTCTGAACATCAGTTCATAAAAAGAAAAATGAGGGGCGCCTGGGTGGCGCAGTCGGTTAAGCGTCCGACTTCAGCCAGGTCACGATCTCGCGGTCTGGGAGTTCGAGCCCCGCGTCGGGCTCTGGGCTGATGGCTCAGAGCCTGGAGCCTTTTTCGGATTCTGTGTCTCCCTCTCTCTCTGCCCCTCCCCCGTTCATGCTCTGTCTCTCTCTGTCCCAAAAATAAATAAACGTTGAAAAAAAAAATTTAAAAAAAAAAAAAAAGAAAGAAAAATGAAGTATTTTCTACTTTTTCTGATTAAATTGCATCAGAGGGTAACCAAATATTCGTTGAGAGGAAGTTTCTTTTCACAGAAGTATTTTATTTAGATTTTTTAGAAAAGGTTTTGAGAAAGGGATGATAGAATCAGAATATCACCATTTTTTAACCGCTAATGAAATAACGTACTGATCGCTAACATTATAAAAACAGAGGCAACCGGGTGTAACACCACTCCTGATAGATGTATACAGTGTGTTCTTTGAGTAATTCTTGCTAAAAAGTCCAACCCAAGTCAAATCAAGTCTCAAAATCTACCTCCGGGTCTATAAGCTAGAGGGCAACAAAGGGACGTATTTGACACACCACAGAGAGGCAGTCAGCAAACTGTGGGAAACAATAAGACAAATGGTGAGGGACTTTTCACTACACAAACTGGAAGAAAATGAAAGGGAGGTGACTTATAGGTAAAAAGACACTTAAGAGAAACATCACCAAATTTGTGGAAATTTTTGGTATTCTGGTTGGAACAATAGTGCATGAACACAGCCACTTTCCGAAGATAAGCGGTCATCTCAGGACGCTGGTGATATTACAGAACTATTGTCAGTATTTTAGATGTTAACATTAAATTGCAGTTTTGTTTCAAAAGGAATCCTTATCCTTTAAAGATCTATTTTGAGATATTTATGTATGAAATCACAGGATGTCTGAGACTGAATTTAAAGTAATCTCGTAGGAAAGGAGGGGACGTGGGTATAGGTGAAATAAAATTGGCCATGAGTTAGCAATTTTTTATTGTTTTAAAATTTTTATGTTTGATTTTGAGAGAGAGAGAGACAGAGCGCAAGCAAGGGAGGGGCAGAGAGAGAGAGGGAGACACAGAATCTGAAGCAGCCTCTAGGCTCTGAGCTGTCAGCACAGAGCCCAACGCAGGGCTCTAACTCATGGACCGTGAGATGATGACCTGAGCCCAAGTTGGACATTTAACCAACTGAGCCACCCAGATGCCCCGAGTTAGCAGTTTTTAAAATCAGATATATGTGTTTTTATTGTTCTCTTCTCCCTACTTGGGTATATATTTGAAAATGACCATAAAATTTTTAGTGCCAGATATAGGTTTTCCCCTCTTTAGATTTTTCATAGTCAAGTTTCTATTCTTGCACAATATAATTTTCCTTGCAGTAAAGTCAGCAATGATGAACACCGTTAGGACCAAGTTAAATCAAGTATCAAGATTAATGCGAATTCGTTTGCCTCAGTTGAAAGGAGGTGGTCCAGGCCCAAGTGAGGCCAGTTCTTGATAAAGGAGCGTTCGTGTCGGGAGTGGGGAAGGAGGAGACCAAAGTTAGCTGCTACCACAAAATAAAGAAAAGGAAGGAAGGGCAGATCTGACAGAGAAGAAAAAGGAGAGAAATGGAGAAAAGAAGGGAAATAAGGGGGTGGATCTTCTCTTCCTTCTCCAGCCCCACATCTCAGGCTAAGTGACACTCAACCCCGTGGGCCACGTAGCTCTGGTTTTGACTGACTTGCTTTTCGCTTTCCCAGCCCCCTGTGAGATTGAACTCCCTGGTGTCTTCACAATGAGGTAGATTCCTTCACCTCTTACAAGGACACTCATGGATAGTGATGGAAGTGGTCATGCCAGCCAGGCTTCATCATAACCTCAAAATCATCTACATTTGTCTAGGCTCTGAAAAATAATTTCAAAAATATAAAAGCATACATGGTAACACATTTTCAAGTAGTTTTCTTTGATTATGATTAATCGGCATATAAGTCATAGTTAGGCTGTTTTTTCCTCCTAAAATAACTATATAAGGTAAAATTAGAAAATAGGAGCCACAGGGAAAACATATAGTTTAATACATGAGTTACATTCGAAGTGTGCATTTAAAATGCTTAAAAATCAGTGATTTCATTTATAGTCACTATTCAACTAGCTACAATATTTTTAAAGAAAAATAGTCTAAGGCATAAATACAGTGAACACGCACATGTGGATTATTCTGACACCTGACAGGCACAATTTGTAGCATTTGAAACTTAGGGGTTAGAAGCATAGTTATGAATCTTTTATTAAAGATCATTTTTTATGACATTATAATGCTTTTTGTTGATTTGCCTTGATTCCTACTCCAGATTCTTCTAGTCTACTTAAAACAGTAAGAGCCGTACAATAAATATAGTTAATTATCATTATTCGTAACTGTTGTGTTTTGTGAAGTCTTCATGAATGTGGAATTCGCAAATACTGAGCTGCGCTCCTGGGAGTAATACAGGGTTAGGTTTCTGCCAGCCTCTGGCCACATTTTCATCAATCAGTCAACACATAACTTATTTTTTGTGTGTTTCTGTTTAAAGACACTTTATGTAATATGTACTGTTGACTCATTAGCACTGAACACACGGCCAACAGTACTGTAAGTCAGGCCTAGGCAGAGCTTTATCTGTCACAGTATTTTCTCCATGAGGCACATCCCAGCCTCCCTGCACTTTAGAAGATGGTACTTTGACACTAATGCTTAGTTGATATTTTAAACAGCAAAATCGCCGACAAAAGTATAAAAATGCAAAATTGTGACACTAAGTAGACCATGAAAAAGACACTTGGTTCACGGTATGAGAGTTGGAGCAGGAAAGCGGAATGTTGTCTTGTTTGAACTCATTGGCAGCTTGCACCCTGGCCAACCCAAATTTTTGCCTCTGTGCATGTTCACAGATGGCCACAAAAGCACCATGGATATTGATTATGGGATTACAAGTAAATTTTGGTGAGTCGATGAATTTACACATACAGAATCTTTGAATAATGAGGATAGGCTTTAATTTATTGTCTGTCTAAAAACTGTAAAATAGGTCACTAGCTCTGGTTCACTCTTTCTATAACTTTTATTATGTTTACACAACCAGCTTCAGGCAAAATTATGAAGTGAGCATATTTTTGTCTCTTGCAAATTGCCTTTTGCCTTCTCTGCGCTACACTTAAAAAAATATTTCAATCTGTGTTTGCTGTCAGTTAGGAATTAATAAGACTAAAAATCAAAATGCAAGGTCCAAAGATAAAGATCATGTCTGTCTTGTTTACATTAATTTTGCAGAGCCTGACTTGGTGTTGGAAACATAATGGGTGCTCAGGAAATATTTAGAAAACATAAATTAATGTGTACCAGCTAATAAATATATCCTACCATGGTAAGCAGAATGGCCCTCCAAAGATGTCCACATCCTAAATCTTAGGAGCTGTGAATGAATATTCCATGAGGAGGAGATTTAGTGTTGCAGATGGAATGAAAGCTGGTAATCAGCTGGTTGTAGAAGGGAAGATTACCTGGCTTTGTATAGGTTAGCCCAGTGTTATCACAAGGGGCCTTAAAAATCAAAGAATGAGGCAGAAAAAGAGATATAACATGAGGTATGGCTAAGGAAGGAGGCCAGGATTATACAGTGTGAAAATGACTCAATCCGCTGTTGCTGGCTTTGAAGATAGAGGAAGGGGTCCATGAGTCAAGGAATGTAGAAGGGCTCTAGAAACTGGAAAAGGCAGGGAAATGGAGTGTCTCCTGGTGCCCCCAAAAAGGAACGTGGCCCTGCTTGCACCTTGCTTCTTGCCCAGTGACACCTGTGTCCTATTTCTGCCCTCCAGAACTGTCAGGTAATATATTTGTGTTTTAAGCTATGAAATATTTGACAATTTGGTACCCAGCCACGCCACAGAAAAGTAATACACTCACCAAATGGCATTTCTAGTCTAACAAGTGACATCACACGTTTGAAAAGCCTCTAAGACCCCACAGTGAATATTTAGGTAACAATGTCAAACCTCATGGTGAGGGCTGGAACTGATATTTGCAGAGAAGTTCATTCGCAGCCCTCAAATCTCGCTGAATCGTTTGGGAGCTCTTCATGAAATTGATTGATTGATTTTGTAAATCCTTTGGAACCAATACTCTATCTTGCTTTCTGGCCAAAATAATTGATTTTGTTATCTCACTGTTGTGTCATTTTCAAGTGTGAGAGAAATTATAGTTTTATGTATTTATAAATCATGTGCTAAATAATACCTCTTTATTTCTAAAATTTTGTAATCAGGCTTTGGGTAAAATATGAGAAGATCAACCTCACAATACTCGAAAAAAAAAGAAGGAAAGAAAGAAAGAAATTGCCCTCTGAAACTTGAGAATTAATGTTCAGAATTAATCTAGCAAAGAAGTAATGAAAATTAATGTTGTTTTAAAAACCACTGAACACGGACAAAATTTTGATTACCTATTGTCAGCCAATATGATTTAATAGAGGTTTAGGTAAGGATGATTATGTTGTCAAGAGAATGAAATAGGATGACACAGAGTACGGCTTTCTTTTTTTTTTTTTTAAGTTTATTTATTTTGAGAGAGAGAGAGAGAGAGCATGCAAACACAGGCAGGGGAGGGACAGCGAGAGAGGGAGAGAGAGAGAGAGAGAGAGAGAGAGAGAGAGAGAGAGAATCCCAAGGAGGCTCTGAACTCCACTTTGAGCCTGCTGTGGGGCTCAAACTCATGACCATGAGATCATGACCTGAGCCAAAATCAAGGTGGGTACCTAACTGACCAAGCCAACCAGGCATCCCCAGAGTACTTATTTCTATGACCTAATACATAGGCTATACTCAGTAAATGTAAAACTATTGTTACTGTTGAGGATGCCATTTATTATTATGTAAACATAGTAGGATATATCCCCCTCTTGCCTTGTGTTCTAGGCTAGTGAAAATATTCCATTTAAAAACGTACTAATTTTACTGAAACTCAAAACTATGCATTAGTCATATAAGTCATTAAGATGTGCTTGGGAGTCTATTTTCTCCCAGAGTGAAAGGGTTTATATTTTATTATCAGTTAGTGACTTGAGAGGTTGCATAAAAATTACCCTCAAATGTAGGTGGGTAGCAATTAATTTACACATTCCCACCGTGTAGATTTAGCTAAGTCAGCACCTTATGGTGTCAGGAACATTCCTGAGACATTTACCCGGAGAGTTCGTTAGAGTATTGCTGTTGATTTCATCCATCCTCAGAAAGGCAGCAGCATTGTGTACTGCCAGGAATTTGCTCTCCTAGGAAGTCAGCAGTTTTTAAACGTTGGTATAATAATTGAAGCGGAAAGACATACTTTCCCCTACACAGCAAACCACCACTCGTTCTTATTTGAGGGCAGTGATGAAGTGGCTCTGAAACATTGAGAAATGTACATGTCGTAGACTATTGATTGAACGGATTTGAAACAAATGAAGGAGACAATCTGGTTCTGGAATCTTCATGTATTTGTTAGTCCACACAAGGTAAAACAAACACCAAAGATGAGGACAAACGAGATACTCAAAGTTCTTTCATGTGTAATACTATGAGTTGTGATAGTATCTCTGGTGTAATAATATCACTTCCTGTGATGTGCAAATATTTATCTATTGATTTATTGCCTGTCCTGTGCCAGATGTTTTAAACATTTATTATGTATCTCTGTGTTTCTCTTTGAAACCTACATTCACAGAAATACCATTCATTGACACTTTACATACACGGAAACTGAAATCAGAGGGATTAAGTAACCTTGCCAAGTCATACAAAGTGGGTAGTCAGTATCTGACACCAAACTACACGTCTGTCCCAGCATCCTCTGCTGCTAGAGTAGGATCATTCGTTTTGTGCTTCAGACTGTACTATTTGAGAAGTACCCCTGTGTGTATTCTAGAAAAAAGAAGGAAAATGACTTTTTAAATAGTAAATTACATGTATGTAATGACTATTATACACGTGTATCTAAACCAAAATATTACATACTGATATAATGTAAAGAGCGCTGTTTAGTATATAACAGAATATGAGCGTGCACAAAAATGTTTTTACTGGTGGGTAGAAAATGAATCTGGCTAGATACTAGAGAGGCTCAACCGTTAGGAAATGACTGAACAGAATAAAGCTTTCTGTGTGCGTGCGCGCGCTCAGGTAGTACAAATGGTGTCATTTAGGCCACCTGGACGTGAGCGTGTGTCCTAACACATGTGTATGCACACGTACACATGTGTGCGTCCAGCCATTCAGCCTGTTTTGTGTTTGTGTTTACCTCTGAAACTAAGATCAGCGTCGCGGGAGTTCTTTCCATGGCAGTGCTGACAGCTCCTTTTCCTTCCAGACCCATATGTGGGAGCCTCGTTGCCTCAGCACGGTCACCTGTCCTGTGCTCAGTATTCTAATTCTTCTTTCTAGTATGCCTGCCCGAACTAAGGTCTTTTAGCCTGGGTTCCCCCTCCAGAATTGGAGTTCAGCTTATTTATTTGGAAGGTGATCCCAAGAAGCAATATAGGAGAATGGGAAGTAGAGACTGAGAAGGGAAGGCAACTACTAAAAGAGCAGTTTGAACTGGGGCTTCATCCCAGCAGGAATTCTAGGAGCCAGTGCCTGTCATGGCTCGGTGTCCTCCATCCAACGGGCAAACTGTCCACTGTCTCTGTTCACTCATTAGTTGAGGACTCACCCTTCCTCCCTGGGAGACATACAAAGCACACAGACGAACGTGCGGTGCTAGAAGCTGGGTTTAGCATGACGTACGTGGAAGCAAAGGCCCCAGGCATATGGGTTATTCACATTTCTTGCTACACTGGTCCTACCTTATCCGTTAGAGCTAATTGTTTAAAGCCGTCAAGTTCTTTTCCATCATTGCGCTTGAGACCTATTGGGCTGGGCCATGCTCTGAAGGCCAGGGTCTGGACTGTATCCTTCTGTCAGGACTCTTGCTTCCTCCTTAAAAACTCGGTGTGTGGTTACTTCTCTAAGAGAAGCCCAGCGTTCCTTCCTTCATTAGACCTTCACAGCAGAGGCTGTGTTCATGGACTGGAGCTCAACTCTCTATCGTAAATAATCATGACTAAAAGCCTCTACGTGTTCTAAGCAGTCATCGGGGCTTCTCATCAATGCATTACCAAGGGCAGCCCATATCAAAAGCCTAGGGTGTGACTTGAAACCAAGATTATCCCTGTAGGCCTACTCCTGGTACCAAAACCTGTATTAGTGGTTCTCCAGAGAAAAAGAGCCAGTTTTATATAAGCATCTCTCTCTCTGTATAGATGTACTATCATGTATTGGCTTATGTGATTATGGAGACTGAGAAGTCCCACCATTTGCAAGCTAAAGACCCAAGAAAGGTGGCGGTTTAAGTCAAAGGCCTGGGAGCCAGAGGGCCGATGAAGTGGATTCCAGTCCAAGTCTGAAGGCCTGAGAATCAGGATCACTGAGTCAGGAGAAGATCATGTCCTGGTTCATAGTGAGGCAGAGAGAGCATGAATCTAAACTTCTTCCACTTTTGTTCTATTTAAGCTTTCAACAGATTGGGTGACGGTCACCCAAGTTGGGAAGGGCCATTTGCTCTACTCAGTCCACCAATTCAAGGGCTCATTTCTTCCGGAAACATCCTCACAGATGCACCCAGAAACAGTGCTTACTCAGCTATCGAGACATCCGGTGGCCTAGGCAAGTTGACGCAGTTTACCGCCACCCACTGCTTACCAACTTGTCCACCCTTCCGCCTCGATTTTCTTAGCTAAGTTAAATTCTTTTGATCACTTCCAAGTTGAACCCTAGGAAGTTTGAAAAGTTTAGAGTATGCTATTTCTTTTAGTTCCCACTGAGTGCTTTTGACTGTTGATGTGGACAGGAAGTCGCACTGACTTTTGGCCAAAATGTAAAGATTACTACTGCCCTCCTGTGTGTAAGAATTAGATGTGGTAAACATTTCCAACATAAGTGACCTGAAACGTTACTTTAGTTCTCATCTCTTATTATTTTCAGCTGAAAAAGTCAACCCACCTCCAATTTCCTTTCCCACCAGTGGCAGTGTTTCCAATTTGTATCTGACTTGTAGAAATTGCTTTTTTATGGGTGAATGTTCTGAAGCACACTAATGTTTATTTATCTAAAATTTCTTGTTATGACAAAACTGTATTTGGCCTAGTAAGGGGCAGGCCGGCATTTTATGGCTCAACTGCATTCCCTTATATGATATTCAAAGTCTGCTTTCCTAATTAGCAGTATCAGCATCACTTAGGAGCTTGTTAGAAATGCACAGTGTGAGACTGCATCCCAGACCTACCCAATCAGAATACCTGGGGAGGGTCCAGGAAGGTTTTAACAACCCCTCCCTGTGATGTTGTGCACACTAAGCTTGAGTAGCACAGCTGTGTAGTCCTCAAAATGTGGTTCTGGGACCAGCAGCCTCAGAAGCGTCCTCAAGGAGCGCTCGCTGGAAATGCTGACTCTCAGGCGCTCCTTCCAGGTCTGCTGTGTCATCATCCGCCTGTTAACCAGAGCCCCAGGAAATGCATGTGCAATTAAAGTTTGAACAGCACTATTCCACGGGACTCAGCTTTGCATTTTCAGTGTCAGTAAGTGGTAAGATGTGTCAAGCTATTCAATAAAATTGGCATTCAAAAATGCTGTTTTAAAAGAAAGTATTTTAAAAGGAGAGTTACGTTAAGGAAATGTTCCTAAACTCGCCCAAAAGGAGAACCAATATTAACTCGGCAAAGTTCTTACTGGAAAGCTATGAACTAAGATATTAAATATGTGTAATATGGGTCCTATAAAAAGAAAGCTACTAGAGAAAGAAGGGTAGAGGAAGTCATACTGCAGACCTACTTTCTACTTCATTACTTTTTTTTTTTTTAAACAAGACACTAAGTCTACTCGAAATGATTGGAACACATCCTTGAGGAGATAGGGGGGAAAATGTCTTCTCTCAATGCAGAGTGCAGAGATTTATTTTCCAGCAAGCCCTGGCAGCTCTTGGCACATATTGTCTTTTGGGAAATGTATCTCCGTCAAACACAAAGAAAAAATAATTTTTTTTTTAAGTGTTGAGTCCCTAGGGAAGAACACTTATTGGAAATAACAAGTGGACATGGAATTTGAGTTTGTGAAGTTTGCACATGCACGTGGATACCTGGGCACAGGGTTACTCCTTTGGCATAGACGTTCCTGAGTCCCCGTGTGTGGTGATACTGTCGGTGCCACAGCAGGGCAGGTGACTGTCGAGACGGTCGGTACCAGGCGGAAGGACGCCAGAGCCTTAAACCAGTGTCTCTGCTTCATACCTTGCCATGTCATGATCACATCAGCTGCTTGTCACGCCTGAGAAATGGGGTCTTAGCATAATAGGCTTATCAGTTTTATCACAAGACTTTAATATCTGTAAGCCTGTGAAGTGGCTATCACAGCAGTGATGGTCTCTCCTTCCCATATGGAGCTCTTCTTTGGTCTTTGGTTCAGATGTATCACACTCCAAGACTCTCTGCCAAATGCACTCTCTTCACAAACCAGCTTACAACCTTTAATCCATTTAGGGTAAAAAAAAAAAAATGTCTTATGAATGGATACATTTCTATCGCTGTGGTCCTCTTAACAACTGAGAACAATTTGAATATCCACCGAGAAGCTCCAGAATGTGTTCTAGATACGATATGTGATGAACTGGTCACATAGATCGTATTCTAAACTGAGAGGGGGTAATCACCAAATCACCCCTACTTGATACCATATCCCTTATTTCACACCCTTATTTGTCCCAGTGACAATGCTTGTAAGCTTTGGGCTGTCACTCAGGGATTCAAATGTCCGTTCATGCTCAGCATGCACTGAGCCCTAGGCTCCAAAGTGATCCCAGCCTGGGGGCAATGCTCAGAAGCCCGAAAATACCTGGGAGTAGTGTGATGCCGCAGAGAGAGTATCCTGACTGTGGGACTTCAGGCAAGGCTTAGGCAGCTGGGTAGGGAATGAGAGGAGATCCTGTGAATTTAGGCAGCAGAGGAAAAGCTCACAGGGGAGTGGAGGGCACATGGCGGGGGGTGGGAGAGCCAGGTGGGATGGAGCAAATGGGTCGTTTTCATGTTGAGCTGAGTCCCCAGCCCACCTCCCTGAGAAGAGACTTCAGCCCTCTCTGCTGAGATCCAGCTAAAATCTCGCATTCGTTGATGCCTCTGCAGAGAACTGCTGGGTCCATCAAGTAGCTATAAAATAACTTAAACATTAGCGCTTAAATGAAGTCAGAGAAAAATATAGTCAATACAAATGACTTATTTCATTTTTTTCCTAAGAGAAACAAACTCTATTAGACTGTGAGCACGTTAGTGTGTCTAATATTTCCCCTGATTGTTTCTCCTCTGGATATACTTCTTCATGGGGATGAACAGGCATGCCAAAGGAAAAAACTCAAATGGAGCAGGGAGAGAAGTTCTGCCTATTTATTATGGCATGCTCTGGCTTCTACGACATCTGAAAATTCATGAGAAAATATGTACCTTTTAAAATTCATCTTATCGTTTGACATTCATCATGAGAAGCTCTGATCTTAGTGGTAGAATAGAGCTGGTCAGGAATGTTTACTTGTTTTGCAAGTTGACCTTGAGCAAGTTATTTAAATAGTCTCTATTTAAATGGAGTTTATTCTGTAAATCACAGATGCTATGTCCTTTGCTGTCATCGAGATCAGGAAGGTTGGATTTGCAAGTGCCCACACATGTGCACACCTCATCATGTTTGGAATGTGTGGAAAGAGCGACTGTGTTTTCCAATTGCTAATTAACTGTAATAAAAATGAGCAATATTGTATTTACTCGTGCTAAATTACAATTATAAAATGATTTAATAGTAAGACGGTAACTATAAACAAATAGCAAGAGGAGAGGACCTAATTTTCTGCTAATTTTGAGAGTGATGAGACGGAGTGGGACTTTTCTTCCTTTCTCCTTCCTGCCCCTCCCCCCCCCAAATTCTATCTATAACAAACATATTTAAATTACTTTTATAATGAAAGTTTTCATGTTTTCAACATAAATTATACTTGGAAATAAAACAGTTTTATTAAAATTAAATTTAAACACTCTCAGTGTCTGCTTAAATATTTATTTAGTTCAATCGAAATGTTACTATCAAAGGAGCCCTAGGCAATGCCAATAAAGAAATGTGTGAAACGTGGGCACGAGTGTATATCATTCACATCCTCCTGCCATGGAAAGTGCCGAAGGTCGAAATCCCCAGTTGATGTCTTCTCCCCCGACCATTACGAACAGATCGTTGGCCCCATTTACTCACCTTTTCCCAAAGCGATGACTGGATAACACGATGGATAAATTTCTGCCAATTAAGAGAACAACGAGGCAAATCACTGTGACTAGAGCCCCCAAGAGTTCTTCTGTTTTTAAAGACAGTTGTATGTTGAAGTGGTTTACTTCTGATGACAACACAAGACTCTCCCAGAGGAATGGCCATAATAACAATAAATGAAAGCTGATTGGGAATCACTGAGGTCCAGCTTTAGGGAGATTGTGACCTATTGAAATTGCTTTAAATCGGATTCTTAGAGGGCATCAGGGGACTTGACATTATTAATTTTTTTTCACCTCACTATTCGTTTTACAGGCTGAAGGTTACTAAAATAGAGTGTGATAAATTATTTCATTTAAGGAGAAATTATATTTTGAAAGTATCTTCAGTAAAATTAAATGGATAAGAAGAATCTTCTGACAGCTCTCTCTCGGTCCTCCAAACTGGTAACAGGCAACAGCAGCACTGTGGCCTCCAGAAAAGATCTTTGGTTTTTTATTAACCTGAACAGTGTGGAAAATAAAATAATCTTGACCACAAATAAGGAAAGATCTCAACCAACTAAAAATAAGATATATTTGTAAATGACTGTGTTGTGGAATTCACTTACAATTCTGCTTCATTAAACTTTGATTACTAAATTCTTAAGCATTTACACATCTACAAGAACAAGAGGTGTGATTTCACATCCCTTGCAACCCACACGACAGCTATACGTTTAATTCAACGAATAATAGCAAACATACTGAGCTCAATAATAGCTGCCTTTGCTGGCCCCCAGCCAGACCCCGCCGGAAACAGACTTGTGGTCAGACGAGGTTGGGCTTGCTTCCTGTTATGACACGAGAGAAGGTGCACCATATTTGTGTATCTGGATGTATATGGAGGAGGCGGAGGGAGGAATGGGTCAGAGCTAAAGCTGTATGTAATCGGTAAAGAAGGAGGAGTGAATCGCTCACGCTAGCCAAAGCGGTGGACGTTGGCTCACTTATGTGCTTCAGACATTGCTTGAGTTTGGGGATGCGTTCCGACAGGATTACAGAGTGCTCTTATTTTCACCTCACTCCATCACAGTCACAGAGTGACCTTGCGGGATGTTGGTGTCTTGTGAAATTATGTTGAATAGTGAAGCACCGGCCTGGCTCCCAGCTGAGCACGGTCAGGGCTGCTTTTATCTTTCTCACTGTCCTTCACCTCATGCATCCTGTGTATCAGTCAGCACCACCGGACCCACACACAAATCACTCGTGACTCCTCAGAACTACCCTGTGAGCCTAGGAGGCATCGTTTTCCCCAAGTTACTCATAAAACATCTGAATCCCCTGGAAGTCCAGTGGCTTGCCCACGGACCCACAGTGAAGAACGAAAGCTATTTATTATAAAAACATAATTAGGTCAATAAGTCAACACACTAGAAACAGTGAGAGGTTTCAAAGGAAGCAGAGACACAAGTGGTCAAGGGGAAGCTGAAAGTCTTTTGGGGTGTCATTGAAGGAGTGAAGGAAATTCACAAAGAGTTTTCCTGGGTGGGTGGTGTCTGGGAGTCATCCAGGTCCACTGTGAGCAAAGGCAAGAGGAAGAGTGAGAGCACAGGAGCGGCACAGCAGGAGTGACAGCTGGTGTAGACAGAATAGGCAACAGTCCAGAGCGGAGGATAGGGGTGCCAGGCTGGGGTGGGGTTGGAGGAGCAGGCTGGAGAAGGGTGCGCTGAATTCATCATTGCATGTTTTTGACCCAGGACTGAGGGTTATTCCCAGCTGGGCATGATGTCTGCAATAAGAATGAATATCTACTGAGCTTTAAAATTTTTTTTAATGTTTGTTTATTTTTGAGAGAAGACAGAGAACATGAGCGGGGGAGGGGCAGAGAGAGAGGGAGACACAGAATCCGAAGCAGGCTCCAGGCTCCGAGCTGTCAGCGCAGAGCCCGACATGGGGCTCAAACTCACAAACCACGAGATCATGACCTGAGCTGAAGTCAGACGCTCAACCGACTGAGCCACCCAGGCGCCCTTCTATTGAGCTTTTAGTGTCAAGTATTCATTTATCTATTCAGCAGGCACTTATTGAGTATTGTTTCTTAGGCAATGAGGTACATTCAGGGGAATCAGTCACGGGTATGACGCTTTCCTTTTTTTAGAGGGTATCACCACTGAACATTCGAATAGTACTTTATAATCCAGCTTCTGTTCTGGTAAACACATGAACAGAGACCCAAGGGCCTCCAGGAGAAGGAACAGCAAACCCTTTATGGGCATGAGAGAAGGATTTATGCAGTAGGTGATGTTGGGGCCCAGAGCCCAAAGCATGAGGAGCAGTTTTCAGGCAGGGAATCCATAGATGATGCTGGAGGGAGAAGGACAGCAGAAGGATCAATAAATAAACCACGAGGACTGAGGAAAGTGGTTACAGACAATGGTCAGAAGGATGCTGGTGATCCCTGAGCTATTAATGTCAGGAGAACTGTAGGGAAGGAGATTGAGGCACAAGGGATTGCATATTTTTTGGAAATGGAACAAGCAGGAGCAGTGACTGCTGGCCCCCTTCCTCAGGAGAGTAGGCATGGTATGTGATAGAAGGGGAGGAAGCTTTGGAATATGCACACGGCACACGGCGGATATGGAGTGCGCAGGTCTGTTTTCATTGAAACGCCTTTCTAGGAATAGTATATATAGCAGTGCTACATTCCTAAGAGTGTCAGCAAATAGCCAAAAATAATAAGGCCTGAGCCCTAAAATACTAGTGTTAGAGTCAATTCATAAATTCTGACATTTCATGAATAAAATTTCATGGTTGCAATCAGAGTGCTATAAATAAGTAAAGGCATAAAGGAATATCTATATGTATATATACACACGTACATATATATGTGTGTCTATGCATATATATGAGAGAGAGAGAGAGGGAAAGAAGAATCTTATGCTACAGGACACCTTAGATTCATGTGTACAGAGATCCTCAGACATTGCTTAGCTTACATCAGAATCATCCAGAGAGCTGGCTAACTGCCACCTAATACTGCAGGCTGGACACCTACCCTGCCTTAATACTCATTCCCCCGGTCACGGACACTCAGATTGCTTTCAGCCATCAGCCACCATGAGGCAAAGAGCATGGCCCTTAAGTACCTATGCAATAATTACTTCGGGATCTATAACCAGAGACAGAATCGCTGGGTAATAGGGTATTCGCACACTAGTGCTTCATCAGTGATCCTACTACATAATGCAAGGGTGCTCTCACGAACAGCTGTACTGGTCTGCACTCCCGCCAGCAATACGTGAGGGTCCCTACATCCCCATATTCCTGCAACACGTGGTCTTATCAGCTTCCTGAATTTCGTTAGCCTTTGAAGCACAGAGTAGTATCTCATTTCTCATTGTCTTTTTCGGGAATAATCTTGAGCATCTGTTCATCTATTTGGTTTTTCTACCTTAACTTGCTGACTGCGTGATCTTGAGTGTCACTTCACCTTTCTAAGTTGTCTCTTCTATAAAATGGGGAAAAAGTAAATCTCTCTCTCTCTCACAGGAAGGTCATGAAGTGAGAAGAATGCATGCAGAGTGATTTGTACTAGGTCTGGAAAGTAGTAAGCTCTCCAGAAAAGTTAGCTACGTTTGTTGTTATTCTTGGATTTTTTAAAAATACATACGTTTTATCAAAAGGCAAATTTAGAAAGCCTTTAGGCAATTGGGTTATTAGAAAATTGCCAATAATCAGAATTCAGTTAGAGGATATTCTCCTGAGGTCCCTGGAACCCACGGTGAAGGGAGATCAAGAGAAAGTGCATAGATGATAACGTCCAGATAATTGGTAATCTCAAGGTAATTGATAACGCCAGGACAAGGGAGTTTTGGTAGTGGAAGGAGGCTAACGGTAGATGAAGAAAAGAATGATATATCTTGCTCTTCCTTTTTTTGTTTACATTTCTATGGTATTATAATCACATCATTAAAACTTGCCACGTAGAGGAAGTTAAAAAAAAAGAAATCCATGAGTTTATCACTTAATGAAACCACCATTAAAACTTTGATGGATCTTCTGTATTCTTATTATGCTTAACTCTCAATTAACTTATAAGTATGCTGATCATACAATCATGTATCATATTCAAGTAATGAAGAGAGCATACTAATTTTTCAATAGTCTGCAAAAATCACCATTTTAATTGCTTCATAATATTCCGTCAAGTGCATGTGCCAGGGTAATTATACTTCAAAGCTTGGGACTTGAAAGTAATTCAGTGTCCTCAAAAATGTATAGTATAAAATACAAATTATTTTAATCAAATGTATTTAGACATGCTCACATATCTTAGTGTAAGCCAATGTGCTGAGAAATACCTTATATTTGTACAGCCCCATAGAGAGTAAACACTTTCGGTAATATTATCTTCAAGTGGAGCTGTGATTTGGGCAATCTGGGTATTATTACTGTGTTAGAGATGAAAGAACCAGCCAAGGCTCCGTGTTTAAGAACGTGCCTTAGATCTGACCTTTGGAAGACCCCCTACAGGGATTCCATTCCCCTGTGCATTTCCTTAATACAACATCATTCTACTTCTTAATCGAAACAGCTCGAAGTAAAGTTAACCAAGAGACTGAATCAGAATCTCTAGTGCATGTGGGTGTTTGGAAAGCTTGAGTAATCATTCTTAAGTCGCTCGATACATGGTGTCTTTTTGTAAGGCTCTGTCAGGATTTTTGTGACCGTCAAATGAATATGTGAAATTGCGAGGCACAGTGAATAGACACATTCGAAATTTAAGATTTAATACAAGACTTGCAGTGTGCGTTACGTAAACACATTCTGACTACTTCAGAACTTATGACGAGGACATTATGGTAAAGAATTTGTGATAAATGTGTGACAAAAGCATGTATTTCAAATAAGGAAATAATTTAACTTCTCCAATTCTGAATAGAAAATGGCACAGAATTAGTAGAATGATCATGTGCAGTTGTGTTTTCTTAAATTTTTTAATGTTTATTTTTGAGACCGAGAGAGAAAGAAGGAGAGGGTCCATGAGTCGGGGAGGGGCAGAGAGAGAGGGAGGCACAGAATCCAAAGCAGGCTCCAGGCTCTGACGCTCAACTGTGAGCCTCCCAGGGGCTCCCGATCAAATGCAGTTGTTAATGAGCTTCTCATCAACAGAATTGTGTTTTCTCAGTATGTCACTCTCTGTGAGCACTTAGCTTCACTAGCAGAGGTGACATTAGGTTACAGTATTCTAGAAACCATCATAAAACCACACCAGAGTTGCAATTACTCCTTCCCTGTGGTCATCGAGGTCTGAGCAGTATAATCGTTGAGCAAAATAAAGCAGAGAATCGCAACTTTCAATATCATCAGTTTCTAAATAAATTACTTTGGAAGCATAATGTATAGCATGTAAATGCCCCCCAGATTATACTTTTTTACATAGCTAAAGAATATAATATATGGAAACTGAGAATTTTATCAAGCACAATCAATCTTGATTACTAAATAAAACAGTTTTTGTGGTGCATTGAGAGCTTTTAAGTTGACTAGACAGATTAAAATAAATTTCTTGTCTGTCCATTAGGAAACTTACAATATATACCTATGATAAGTAGAAAGTTAGAAAGGGAAATATTAGCTTGTGAATAGACTAGGCTTCTTATGTACACCACTTCATTTAATTTTTACAGCAATCTCTGCCCACATTTATTCTGTGTACACAAGTAAACAGAATGGCAAAATGAACACTCTTGGACACATTCCCCAGATGTCAGCTAATGGCCAGTCCTGCCCCACCCATCTCCCCCATATACTGTCTCCATTAAATTATCTTGAAACAAATAATAAGCATGCTAATCTTTCATCCTTAACTATTTCAGTTTGAATCTCTGAAAGGTAAGAGCCTTTCTTAAAACAGAACCTTGAAAAATTCAACAGTAACTCATTTACATCCTTGAATATCCCATTGTTTTTCGAATTTCCAAGTTAACTGAAAAATGCATTTCCTTTTGCCAGTGTGCACATAGAGACTATAACTTTTCAAAGACAGCAATCTAATAAGAAATAAAGATTTGTTTTAAGGACTGTTGAGATCACAGCCTGTTCTCTGTGCGTATACTTTGTGTAGTGTTGCCTCATTTACACCTGTTACTCAATTGAGAGGTGAGTCCCAGAGAAATTGCTAAAGGTGCATATGTTCAGAGCAGACGCTTCTTCCTATTCTTATGGAGCGTGATTTTCATCCCTTAGAGAACAAAGCCAGAGTAGGTCATGGTGTCTGTCATTCCTGTATTCATAAATGTTACATTTGTGACCTAAGAATTTTTGACTGTTCTGGAAGAAGTCAAAAGAAAATTTGAATGTATTTTAGAACAATAAACTCTACGGTACATATTGCATTAAGATAAATGTTATTTACGTGTTAAATAATAAGCCTCAATATGTGTCGTTGGAATTCTAGTAGAGGTTGCCCTCAGAGTCATTCATTTTAGTTTTTTTTTAATCTATGGAGAGGAAGACATTTTATCAGTTTCTTAAGGGAGTAATTAATGGTTATTCTATTATATATATTATATACTATAAATAATGTAGTTTCAAATAAGGAGAATTTGAAAACCTGTACAATATCATTGAAACCACATGCATTGTATTTAATAAACTGACTTTGAGGATGCATACAAACATCTCTAATAAAAGTTATGTATGTTTAAATTTATTACATACTTTTGAAATGTTTTTAAAATGTTTATCAAGTAATCTCAGTTGCGTTGAAACAAATAATACAGGCATTTAGGAACCTCTTATTGCTGCATTGTTACTACAATTACACACACTGAAGTATAATTCCCCAAGTTTTTATTCAAATGCTAGTTAGAAAAGGATAACTTTGCATTCATGAAGTTAAAACTATTTTTATTTAAGCGACTTTTCTGGGAAGTATTTTCTTGATATTTTTTTGTCTTGGGGTTAAAAATACTGTCCACGACCCCCAAGTCAGTATTAGGCTTTATTTCCTAAATGGGATTGTCACTTTGATGAAGGACATTCAGAGGAGATGCTGTTTCTCTTTTGACTGTGTAGCTGGGAGACTCAGGTATTAAACCCAAATAATGCCATTCGGTCACTCTCATTAGCTGTGAATGACAGTGTGCCGTGTGCCGGCACGTAATCGCCACAACACAGCAACCACAAACTGAAATTTATTGTTATTATGAGCCAGGCAGATGTTAACCTCTTTATTTTACTTAATTTGTAGTTCAAACTTTGGAAGTAATTACTTCTATCCCCAATTTATAGATGAAGAGACAGAGGCTTAGGAATATATCTCCTTCAAGTTTCTCCAGCTAATAAGATCCCTGACTATTATGAGCCACAATTGTCGGCAACTGTCTGTCCTTTTCCAGGGCCAACTAAGGTGTCTTGGTAAAAAGTTTGGATGGATATCCTTAATTTCTCTTTACGGAGAGGGGGTGAAGGCATTATTAATGTTTCAGTTGTTGTTGGAAGAATGATCATTGGGGCTTGAAAAAAGTTGTCTATAGAGGGAAAAGCAGTATTTGAACACAAAATAAATGAGTTTATGTCGTCTGGGTTGAGTAGGGAAAAGAACTTCCCAAATTGCAGACATCCTAGCATTAAAAATGGAGCACATGCATTAAGGCATTTAAGTTCTCTGTGTTCTTTGTTCCATTTATCTATATCAAGGTACCCATGGGTATGGGAGCCATTTACTGGTTTGTTTTCTTGTTTTGTTACATCTGGCAGTGTTTCAAAAGGCAATGCAGGTAGGCAGGTGTTATTATTGATTGAAATAAAAACAGTTTTGTGCCAGTTTCTCTAACCCATTGTCTGCTGCATGCATTTATTCAGCTTCTGCTCCCATAGGGCATACGAGTGGGTCTCTTTGGTGAAGAATAGGTTAAGAAAGTGCACATTTCACTCCCTGATTGCATTATTACTAAATAAAGTAGGCTCTTCTTTGTGTAATGAAACTTTAATTGTGTGACCAAATTATACAGACTCTGAAGGTCAAACGACCCAAAATAATACCACATTGTATTTTAGTCCATGTGTTCTAAAAATATTTGGTGAAATTTAAAGTTGGCACCAATGTGAAAAGGAATACTTTAGAGGCCATTTATCTTTGTATCTGCTAAGACTGAGGGTTATAGTTAGACGTGGCCAGTAATATAGCTTCTCTGAGTGACAAGCTTGTATGAAAGCTTAGATGTTGATCTAAGTGAAGATACATTGTTCACCAGTTATATATTGTATATGGTATTTAATGTACATCACAATGTGCATTGCAATATACATTAGTGTGCACACAATATACATTAGTACTATAATGTATTTAATGTATGTTAAATAATGAATGGCTTCAGAGACCAAAATGAGAGCCTAAAGCTGTAAGGAACCCTAAGGGCTGATTGAACTCTATCCAAGCTTTTAAACAGTTCAGTTTTGAAAATTAAGTATAATGAAGTGGGTATTTTGTTTTATTCTGCTGGAAAGATTGGTTGCTTTTTAAGTCTCTTTCTAAAACACGTATTGAAGTTTGTACTTGGAAAAAATGATTAGCAGTCATTTAATAAATAAACGGCATTTTGAAGCACCCTGAAGACTAGTCAATATATTGGAAAGACTGTATAGAAACATTAATAGAAGGTAGAGGTGAGAAATAATTTATTTTAAATTTTATAATATCTCTAATGGAGAACAGTAGTTTTCTTTCATTACTGAACAATAGTTATTTTAATATGGTCATAAGAATGCCATTATTCCTTGTAAGGTTAATGGTAAAAAGAAAGATGTTAATGGAGCTCTTTATGGTATAATGCATGAAAAATTATATGATATCTAAAATCTGAAGCTGAAAGGTACTTCTCATGGTGTTCTTAATGATCTATAGAAAAGCACAAAAGTGAAAAATACAGTTTTAATGAAGTATTCTTCAGAATCTTATCTTTTTGCTTTTGGATAAATACATGCAAATTTAAATCTTGACTGTCTTCACTGAACTATCTTTTAAAGCATTAAGGACTTACTTCTTTGACAAAGTTGGCATAATTATTTTCATTTAACTTTTCATAGTGAAGTGCAACACACATCCAAAGAGACAAAAGGTGCACACACACACACACACACACACACACACATCAGTGAATTATCAAAAAGTGAACATACTTATGTCAATATTACCTCGGCCAAAAATATTACAATATCTCAAGCACCTCCTTTCATCCTTTTCTGATCACTACCACCTCTCTCTTCTCCCCAAGTCATCACCATCGTGACTGTTAATGCTTGTTTTGAATTATATACCCAACAAGTCATGTAACATACACTTCTTTACATCTGGCTACCTGGGGTAACATTATGTTGTATATAATTGATTTGTTTTCATTGCTTCACAAAATCCCGTTATATAAACATATCTGAATGTGTTTATCCGTTCTACAAATGGATGTGTGAGTTGGATTTGGAGACTGTCCTGAATAATTCTTGAAGAACATTCATGTGCATTTGGCGCACAATGTTTGCTTTTCTGGTGGGCACGCTCTTGAGAAGGGAATGGCTGGCGCATAACGTAAGTGTGTGTTTACTTTTAGTGGAACACGTGAAAGACTTTTTATGGAGATTGTGTTAATTTACACTCCCAACAGCAGTGTTAGAAAAATTCCATTTCTTCCACATTCTTGACAGCATTTGGTATTGTCAGTTTTCTTTTAATTCTAGCTTTATGTTGTTTCCCCCAGTTTTAGCTATTCTGGTTGGTGTGCAGAACTTTCTCTATGGTTTTAATTTGCACAGCCCTGTGCCTCATGAAGTTGGACACCATGGCATGGGTTTGTTAGTAATTTCGGTATTTCCTTGTCCCTTTTTCATTATTGTTTTAGAGTTCTCTCCTAAATTCTGTACACTAATATACTGAAAACTGGGTTCTTCCATTCTTTGGCTTCTCTTTTCACTATTTTAACATCTTTCAATGAACACAAGTTCTTAGTTTCATATATTCTGATTTGTCAGCCTTTCGTCTTATGTGTCAACCTTTCCTTTTGTGTCATGTTCAAAACACCTTTGCCCTCCTCCGGGTTACGAAGGCATCCAGCTATGCTGCCTTCTAACACATCTTTGCTAACTTTATAGTTTTGCCTTTCACATTTAGATTTGTAGTCTTACTGGAATTCCTTTCTGTGCATGATTTAAGGGAGTGATCAACCTTCCTTTTTCCCCCCTCCTTTCTTTTCTTTTTTCTTCTTTTTCCTCAGTGTGGATGTTTGATTGACCCAGCACTGTACATTTAAAAGAGGTGGTTTGTTGTTTGTTTGTTGTTTTTTAACTGCTCTGCATTGCAAACATTGTCAAAATCCTCTCTTCATACATGTTCAGTCAGTTTCTGGATTCTCTATTCTGTTCCATTGGTCTGTTTGAGGAACCTTCTGCCAATATGACATTCTATTATTTTTGTGCCATTATGAGACTTGATATCCAGTAAAGAAAATCCTCCAGCTTTGTTTTTCTTCAAGAGTATCTTGGTGATTTCTGTCCCTTTATGTTTTCACTAACAATGTATGAGAGTTCTTATTAATTCACATCCTCACCAGAATTTGGTGTTGTCAGTGTTGTGGATTTTGGCTATTCTAAAAGGTGTGTAAATTCAATTCATATTTATATATAGACTTTCATTCAGCAGGTTTGCTAAACACGCTCTATAGAGTAAAAAAATTTCTATACACATAATCATCCAACGTATGAATGACAGCCGACTTCTTTCCTTCTTTCGAATCCATATTATCTGTTAAATATTTTTCTTACCCTAGTTAGAATATTCACTTCATCGTGAATGAAGGGGTCTGTAGAGAACATACTTTGATTCCCACACTCAAAGCAGATCTCCACATTTCTTCTAGCATGTGACATCTTGCTGTAAGGTTTTTATAGATATCCTTTGCAGATTTAGAAATTCCCTTTATGGCTAAAAGTTTTAATCATGTTTAGATGTTGAATTTAATCAAATGCTCTTTCTGTATCTGTTTAGAAGATCATATTTTCTTCAGTTTGATTAATTACATTGAAGGATTCTTAAATATTAAGCAATCCTTATGTTCCTGGAAGACACTTGATTAAGTGATGAGCTATTAAACTTTTTCTTTATTTCTATGTACTCTAGCAACTTCGCAATTAATTTTACAGGATAGTAAGAATTGTGTTTATGAATAAGATTGGCTTTTATTTTCCTTCTTGTAAATTCTTTGTCAGATTTTGATATCAAGTTTAGGCTAGCCTCATGAAACAAGTTGGGAAGCATTCTGTTTTTCTACTTTTTGAAGGTGTTTGTATAAGATCAGTGTTATTTTGTCCTTAAATGTTTAGAAGAATTTACAAGGGAAGACATCAGGGCCTGGAATTTTCCATGTGTGAATATTTTTTGATTATGGATTTAATTTTGCCAATAGAGATAGGCTACTCAGATTTTCCTGTTTTTCATCTGTTTTGGCAGGTTACTGTTTGTTTGGAATTTGTTCACTTAATGTTCAAAAACCTTTCACAATAACCTCTTATTGTCATTCTAACTTGTATGGGATCATAGTGGGGTTGCTCTTTCGAATTCCTGGTATTGATCAGTTGTGTCTCTTTTTTCTTTTCCTTGATCAGTCTAGCTAGGGTTTCATTAATTTCAATGTTCTTTCAAAGCCTTATATCATTTACTTTGTGTTTCATTCTTGGTTTTAGTTTACTGTATTTTTTTCCCTAAGGTCTTACCATCCATCCTTTTTTTTTTTTTTTTGAAATTTATTGTCAAATTGGTTTCCATACAACACCCAGTGCTCAACCATCCATCCTTATTAGCTCATTAATCTTCTGCCTTTTTTCTTTGGATGCCCATGTACTCAGTACTAGTGACTTCTCATGCACTTGTGATATTGGTAATTTGGGTCTTTCTCTCTTATTTGTTTGGACAACATGAGTAGGGACTTATCAATTTCAGCAAATTTTTCCAAGAAACAGCTTTTGGTTTTGTTGATTTTCTCTGTTTTTCTGTTTTTAATTTCATTTATTTGTGCTCTGATTTTTTATTATTTTATTTTGCTTATTTTTGATTTATATTACTCTACATTCTCTAGTATCGTAGGGTACATTCTCTAGTATCGTAGGGTGGAAACTGATTTATTTAGATCTTTGCCTTTTTAAAAATGTATGCATTTAGTGCTACAAATGCTGGTATATCTCACAAATTTTGATAAATTATATTTTTATTTTCATTTAGATCAATTTTTAAAAATTTTACTTGGGACATATGCCTAAACCCTTGGGTTATTTCCAAATATTTTGGGGTTTTCTAACTATCATTCTGTTACTGGTTTCTAGTTCAATCCTGTTGTGATTTGAGAGCATACTTTGTACAGTTCCCAATTCTTTTATATTTGTGAGGGTGCGATTTAGGGCCTATAACGTGGTCCATCTTGATGAATATTTCATGTGATTTTAAGAAGACTGTTTCTGCTGCTGTTAGATGGAAAATTCTAAAATGTCAATTCGATCCAGTTGACTAATACCGATATACACGTCTTCTGTATTCTTACTGTTTTTCTGTCTTTTTGATGTATCAACTACTCCACCTATAATAATGGATTTGTCTATTTCTCTCTGTGGTTCTATCAGCATTTGCCTCATGTATTTTGACCCTTTTGTTGTTACGTGCTATACATAGAGGATTGTTATACCATGTTGGAAACTTGGCTGCTGTGTGTTTATCTCTGATAATCTTTCTTGTTCTGCAGGCTGCTTTGTTTGAAATTAACATGGCTACTCCAGCTTTCTTTAGATTGGTGTTAGTGTTCGGCTAAAATACAAAATGAAAACCAAACTTGAAAATTCCCTGAGCAGACAAAACCATTTAACCCACATAAGCAAAACTGAATCTAGATTATTCCATGAACGTAAGTGAAACTTAGTCATTTTCCTAAAGATGGTACAAGATAACTACTTTTAACCATCTGGAAACCCCTATTGTAATAACCAATCACGTAAAGGTTAAACAACTTCCTCATTTTCATTTTATGAGCCATCCTGTAATGCTGTGCTTCTAAGCCTCATAGAGTTTTGGTTTGAAAGCTCCCAGTTCTTTTATTTATTCATTTATTTATTCATTCATTCATTCACTCTTTTATTTATTTATTTATTTATTTATTTATTTATTCATTTATTTATTTATTTAATGTTTATTTATTTTTGAGAGGTGGGAAGGGGTAGAAAGAGACAGAGACACAGTATCCGAAACAGGCTCCAGGCTCCAAGCCATCAGTACTGAGCCCAACGCGGGGCTCAAACTCATGAGCCATGAGATCATGACCTGAGCTGGAGTCAGACGCTCCACTGATTGAGCCACCTAGGAGCCCCTGAAGCTCCCAGTCCTTGAACTGTTCTGATATGCACAATTAACTCTTACTAATTACTATTTTACTGATCTGGTGGTTTAAATTTTGCTATTTTTAGATTTTTGACATTAGCATGGTAAATCTCTATCCTTTTACTTTTAACGTATTTTAGTCTTATATTGAAAGTGAATTCCTTGCAGATGAACTATAGTTGGGTTTCATCATTCTTTATATATAGCCTGACGATCTCTGTCTTTTAATGTAGTATTTAGACTACAGCTAAATATAGTATTTAGACTGTAGCTTTTAAAGTGATTTTTGATATATTTGGATTAATATTTACTATGTTTGTAACTGTTTTCTGTTTGTTGCATTTGCCTTTTGTTTCTTGCTCCCCCTTCTTAATGTGTTATCTGAGTTTGAGAATTTTGTATGATTCAATTTTATCTCTTTCCATACTGATATACTTAAAAAAATTTTTAGTGACTGCCCTTGCCTGTCAAAGTCCATCTTCAAATAACATTATACTACTTAATAAATAGTGCAGGTAACTTAGAATACTCCCGATCCCTCCCTCTCATTACCTGCAATGTTGCTGCCATGCATTTAATTCATCCAAGTGCTATCACCCAACAGATCTTGACTAATGTTTCTTTAAACAGTTATCTTGTAACTAACAATAAAAAATTATTTTATCTTAAGTTCTTTTATTCCTTCTCAAGTGCTCTTCCTTTCTCTGCATGTTTCTGACCTATGTCATTTAACTTTTGTATAAAGAACTTCTTTGAAATATTTTTTGCAGAGCAAGTCTGGTAGCAATGAATTCTGTTGAGTTTTGTCTGAGAAAGTTTTTACTTTTTCACTTTTGAGAGAGAATTTCTCCAGGTAGAGAATTCCAAGTTTATTTTTACTTCTTTCAACACTTTAAATATTTCACTTCACTCTCTTCCTGCTTGCGTGTTTTCTGATGAGAAGTCCAATATAATTCTTACCCTTGTTCCTCTGTAGGTATGGTGTTTGCTTTTCTCTGGTTCTTTAAAAATGTTCTCTATATCTTTGGCTTTCTGCAGTTTGATTATATTTTGACTCAGTATAGAGTTTATTTTGATTTCTAATCTGCTTGTTACTCTTTGAAATTCCTGGGCCTACTTTCGGGTCTGTCATTAATTTTGGAAAGTCGTTGGCCATTATTCAAATATTTCTTCCACTCCATTCTCTCTTTCTTTACCTTCTGGTATTCCACTTATGCACATGTTACAATTTTTGCAGTTATCCACAGGTGTTGGATATTCCCTTCTGCTTTTTTCCTTTTTGCATTAGAGTGCAGGAAGTTTATGTTTTCTTATCTTTGAGCTCACTGATTCTTTCCTTGGTTGTGTTGAATTTATTGATGTGCCCGTCAAAGACATTATCCATTTCTGTCACGGTGTTTTTGATTTATGATATTTCCCTTTGATTCTTTCTTAGAGTTTTCATCTCTCTGTTTATCTTACCCATCTTTCTTGCATGCTGTCCACTTGTCTCATTAGAACCCTTAGCATATTAGAGTTGTTTTAAATTTGTAGTCTGATAATTCCAACATCTGAGATGTATGTAATTGATGATTGTTTTGTCTCTGCAGTGTGGTTTTTTTCTGGCCTTTTGGCGTGCCTTGCAATTTCTCTCCGAAATGTGGACACGTTGTATTAAATTTTTGTTTGTTTAATGCTTATTTATTTTTGAGAGAGAGAGAGAGACAGAGCATGAGCAGGGGAGGGGCAGAGAGAGAGAGGGAGACACAGAATCAGAAGTGGCTCCAGGGTCTGAACTGTCAGCACAGAGCCCAACGTGGGGCTCGAACTCATGAACAGCAAGATCATGACCTGAGCTGAAGTCAGACCCTTAACTGACTGAACTACCCAGACACCCCTGGACATGTTGTATTCAGTAATGGGAACTGAAGTGAATGGAATTTTTGTGTGAGGATTTATATTAACCTGGTGAGGAATTGGGCTGTATTTAATGTTTGATGTAGGTGTCGTAGGTGCCGGAAGCTTCAAATTCATCTAATACTCTTAGATGAATTTTTGTCTCTCCTCTTGACTTTGGGGTCCTCTTCAGAGGTGGTCCGTGTTTACAGTGCTTTCAGCTGTTATCCAGTATTATTATACTGGAGTTCTGCTGGTTGGATGTTATGATATGAGGGTATGAGAGCATTCTGTGTTATTCCAGCTAAATGTCACTATTTGTAGTGGGCTTCTGTCTTGGGACTGTGACCTTCACTAGTGTGTCTCTAGGGGCATAGCTCATTCCCTTCCTGCCCTTACTTCTTTTCCTGGCTATTGACTCCTGTTGACTGTTCCCTTGGGTGGGACAGGGAGAGTAGGGAACCCAGAGTGGGAAGAATGTTCTTCCCTAATGGGGATGAGGCTCTGGCAAAGTCTTTCCTCCTAGACAGTAGGCCTTTGTTGTGCAGAACACTTGGGGCGTATTTCACAATAATTACCTTTCCCTTACCCTGCCAGAGCCAGGAGGGAATCTTTTTCTGATCTTCATGGAGAACGTGAAAGTTTCCTAAAAGTCAAGTTCACAGAAATGTAGGGCCCTCTAAGACTGTGGTCCCCAGGAGTTTCTCTCTCCCTCTGTCATGCCAGCTCACCCTCAGCCTCCATCAGTCTATCACTATTACCACGTAAGCAACCCTATCAGTTTCTGGCACCAGTGGCAGATCCTGGTGAACAGATCTTGGCTCTGACTCTTTGGATCGTCTTGTTTCTCCAGATTCCAGGGCGATAGTTTGCCATGGTTTTAGTCAGCTCAGGCTGCAGTCACAAAACACTGCAGACTGGTGGGTGGCTTAAACAAAACAGACCTTTAGTTTTCACAGTTGTGGAACTGGGAAAGTCCAAGATCAAGTTGCTGGCTAATTCAAACCATTCCTGGTCAGAACCCACTTCCTGGCTTGCAGACATCAGCCTTCTCAGTGTCTTCCACTGGCTCTGGTCTCTTTTCTCATGATTGTGACGCTAATCCCATCATGGGGGCCTGCCCTCATGACTTCATCTAAACCTCATGACACCCCAAAGGCCCCACTTTCAAATACATCGCATTGGGGTTAGGGCCTTAATATGAATTTTGGAGGGACACAATCCAATCCATAGCACCAAATAACCTAAGTTTTCCTACAGGTCTGAGAAAGGTCATTGATTTTCAGTCTGTCTGACTTTGTTGTTGCTTAGAGTACAGTCATGATTTCCAAGCTCTTTAAATACAGAGCTGATGCCTTTCCTGTTTACTAGTTAGTATGTGTGTGTGTGTATCCACGACTCCAAATTTCCCTTTAAGAACAGTTTTCACTGCTGCTTTCTTACTTTCTGTGGTGTGTAGGACATTATGTATGAAAAATGAAAACACAGTTTGCGACCTAGAAAGATATCTTTCTACAGAATGTAACTACATTTGCTTCTGCAGGTACAAATGAGCACCAGACTTTTCTGACTATCTTAAAGTTATTTCACAGATTGAGAAGGTAGGAAGCTGAATTTTAGTCCCTCTAAGGAGTTGTCTGTCTGTGACTTACCCTTTGTCCTAAGCTGTAGACCCTCTGAGTTCCGATACAAAATCTGTGGAAGCTTACAGGATATCCTCATCCTTGGGGGACCTAGATCTAAAATTTTGTCTTTAACCCTGTGCAGTTGTAAAAAGATCTGATGTTCAGGTTCTTTCTGTCTCAGGTTCTATTCAGGAATCCTAGAAAGAGAAAAGGGTCTCAAAGGTAGGGCTCTATTTTATTGTCTTTGAGCGCTTCATTCCCTATTTTTTATTTTGTGCAACTTTTCTAGCAGGAGGATTGTTCAGAATTTCCTAGTCTACCACTACCATAATATGATGATTTTTTAAAGCTAAAAGTTATCTTTCAATAAAATTTTAGTCTTCCAAAAAACTAGACATATCTTACCCTAATATAAATTTAAGAGTAATGACCTATCCATGTGTCTTCCATAAAACAATTTATTGCTGTCTCTGAACAATAGTTACAAACTATAGCCAAGGCCGTATTGTTCATGTGCTTTTTTGCTCTTGCCGTTCGATTCTTCCATCCTGAGAAGTGAAACATTCTATGCTAAAAGGGATAAAACAGTGTATTTTACAACTTGGTTTCTTCACAGATTCTAATATAATGGGCAAGACATGGGACCTTACTGAAATACTGCCAAGAATTTGGTATCCCTGCAAGTAAATATTTTAAAGACAGTATTTTCAGAGCAGAGGGGCTGGTAGAAACTGATTTTATATCAATAAAATTCTGTATTCTTATTTTGAAACTTGAGACTTATCATAAACACAGAACAACCCTTAACTTTCTAATTTGATTCCTCTACTCTCATTGCTATTTCTTTATTACAATTAATGAATGACATTCACACTCACTTAAGAGAGAATCGGCATTTATACGTAGAGTTACAATGGGCTTATTCAACATATGTTTACAAGTTACTTACTTGGGTTTATGCTAGCAAATTTCCCACTTTCCAGTTGTTATTTTTTCTTTGCTTTCTCAGTTTTTTTAATTTTTTGTTTTTAGACGAGACAGTCTCTTGGGAGGCTCACTGGTGCACTTGGTAAATATTTATAACCAACACCATAAAACAAAGGTCTGACTTCCATTAGACAGCATGTTGTTACGATGCATTCAGTGTCCGCCTGTCAGCTGACTGTGTCAAAATGACTTGTTCTTGGAAATAGGTCATATGTGAGTCACATGAATTCTCATAACAAGAGAGGTCAGAGGATTTTCATGTTTGCCTGCTGGTCATGTTGAATTTATATTCGTATTGCTGTTTATTTTGGTGGGAGCTAAACCAATTTTTATGTAATTACACAGCCTGCTATGTAACTACATGTAAGTGGTCCCATGTTTCTGATTTATTACAGAAGTGTTTTGGATCCCCTTATGAACTGCCATATGGGCATTTCCCTTTATGCATCTTGACTTTCATAGATGAGTTGCTCAATTAATATTTATAAAACAGATGAATGCTGTTATACCTCTTCATAAACTTTAGAATCATTATGGACATACTTAAAATCTTGTGAAGAACTTTAATTCATTAACTCCATAAATTATCTCAGTTAGAATGCATTTTTAAACCATCTATGAATACCTCATTGAGCTTGAAAATCAAGTCTCCAAGAAAAGAAAAATACAATTAAGGCTTTTTGATTTTTGTCACATAAGACACATGACCTTAATTCTACTTGTAGGTGTTTCATACATTTGATGAAATACTGGCATATTCTTTTGCATTTCGTATCTGTGAGGAAGTTATCATTTTATGTACGAGTCCTATTGATGATTGAACGTTTGTCTTTTCTTTTTATTCTACTCCAGTAATTTTGAGAAAATGTAAAGTTTATGGAACCATGCTTTTGTCTATAATAGTTAACTGGGAGAGCTGTGTTCAGCGATCATCTGAGTCGTATTGCTCTCAATATGTCAAAGATTTTAAATGTAAATTATGAGAAAGAGTGGGGGGAGCCTCAGATAAAATATCAAGCTTCCTCTAGGGCGACTGGTTTAGCTTTCATGTTCTTTTGGAAGGAAGCCTATTGATAGTTTAGCTAAATTATGTTCTCTGGAGTCAGCAAAGCCTGGGATTAAATCCTTCCTCTGCCACTTCTTAGCTCTGTGGCTTTAGACACACAACTTCTATAATTTTCATTATCCTCAATTTTAAAGTGGGTGCAAAAATGACTATCTTACAGCGTTGATGGAAGTATTACAGCTGCGTAATGCATTTCTCCTGCACCTGACCCTGAGTACAGATTTGCACACTGAAGACCTTTAGACTGATAACACAGAACACGTTTGCTACATATTTCTCCCCTTAGAAGTTAGCCCTGGTGACCCTTCTCCTGAAATCTCTTCCCTCTCTAAAGTTTTGCAATGATATAGGGAGGGGAAAAGAGCATGGCTTATTCACAAGCCAGAAAATTTTTCATAATCAGCTAAAGACCAAAGCACAAATTGGCTCGGCATGCATTAGAAATGCAGATTCCAGGGCTCCACTTGCAGATTTAGCACATGGGGTTCAGGATCTAGAAATTGCATTTTTAAAATATAATTTATTGTCAAATTGGCTTTCATACAACACCCAGTGCTCCCAACAAGTGCCCTCCTCAATGCCCATCACCCACTTTCCCCTCTCCCCTGCCCCATCCAACCTCAGTTTGTTCTCTGTATTTAAAAGTCTCTTGTGTGGGGCGCCTGGGTGGCGCAGTCGGTTGAGCGTCCGACTTCAGCCAGGTCACGATCTCGCAGTCCGTGAGTTCGAGCCCCGCGTCAGGCTCTGGGCTGGTGGCTCAGAGCCTGGAGCCTGTTTCCGATTCTGTGTCCCCCTCTCTCTCTGCCCCTCCCCCGTTCATGCTCTGTCTGTCTCTGTCCCCCAAAAAAATAAATAAACGTTGAAAAAAATAAATAAAATAAAAAAAATAAATAAAAGTCTCTGTGGTTTGGCTCCCTCCCACTCTGTTTGTAACTTTTTCCCCCTTCCCTTCCCCCATGGTCTTCTGTTAAGTTTCTTAAGATCCACATATGAGTGAAAACATATGATATCATGTGTTTTCACTCATATGTAGAAATTGCATTTTTAAACAGCTCCTCAGGTAATTCTAACAGACACCAAAGTTCAGAATCTATAATAAAAGGAAAGACAGGAGCGCCTGAGTGGCTCAGTTGGTTAAGGTCTGACTTCTGGCTCAGGTCATGATCTCCCAGTTTTGTGGGTTTGAGTGCCTCGTGGGGGCATCAGAGGCTGCACTAACATTAGGGAGCCTGATTCTGTGTCTCCCTCGCTCTCTGCCCCTCCCCCACTCACACTCTTTCTCTCTCAAAAATGAATAAACATGAAAAAAAAATTAGGAAAAAAGTGAAGACATAAACATCCACATAATAAAATTATTGTTTTTAATGAGCAACTTAAATCCATGCGTTCTTTATGAACTTGCAATGGTGTGAAAAAAGTATTCAGAGCAAGTTGAAGAATATCTCTTAGGCGAGGGAAGTACATTTGAAACCTGATAGTATGCATAGAACTTTTCATTCATAAGGTAATGTAACATCAGCCACATCCCTAATTGACTACCATTCTGAAAAAGGGGCCCATTAAATACAGAATTCCAAAGCAAAGTCTTTATCTTATGTATTGAAAAAATTTCACCATGAGGAGCAAGACAAGACAAACATTATTGCTCAGTTAACGAATTCTTAATTAATAGCAATGATTCCTGTTCTCTGGCTGACATTGATCCTAGGAAGTTATTTAAGGTACTCAGAGCCTTCCAAGATAGTGTTCTGCCTGTTCTGTCACTGAACACACTTCCTCTGTCTGCATCTTCTTTCATTATACTGATTATTATAAAATTAAAAATGTTCATTTAGAAAAAAACCCCAGACGTGACTGGAATATGCTAAAACCCCCATATCCCCCACCTCACAAGTTCCCTCACCCTTTGTAAGAAAAAGCTGCTTAAAAGTTTGAATGTGCCAAGACATTTTTATTACGTATATAAGCTAAGCACCTTATATTTCTTCTTTATGTTCTGAAAATTTACATAGCTCATAAATCGATCAGGTAAAATGTGAACGATTGCCACGCGTGGACCTCCCCCTTCCATTTACCTGTCTGTTGCCACGGCCACTATGTATCTTTCCTCTTAATCCTTTAAGATGTTGAGAACATCATACTGGCATCTGTCTAAATCTATGAATGTGCATTAATGTTGAAAAAACATGAGATCTTTTGGAAGGTTATCTAATTCGTCATCCAGCTGTTCACCGAAAGAAATCAAAATTGTATTAGCCTTCCAGAGGCACCCAGGAAAATAGAATCGAAGTGTAAGGGGGTCTGATTAGGATTGAATGTCAGTGGACCAGGGCCTCGACCCGCATTGCCTTTCCCACATTGCCCTGATTTGGGGAGCCTGGAAACACACACGGGGGCGCACACACACACACGCACATACCACCAATGCCCAGAGTATGAAATTTTGACCAGTGAGAAGGTTGGAGCTTTCTGGAAGGGTCTGATTACAAAGTTAAAATACCTGTGGAATTAAGCAGTGTTCTCCTGTCTATGTTCTGGGAAATAATAGCTAAGAATGAGGGCCTAATATGTTTAAAACATACCAGAGAACTATCCCTGTCATGGGAGATACAGTGCACTTTAGCACATTCACAATTGACATGCTCTTAGAGGTTCTGTAAATAAGACACCTGTTGAATTTTGTTTTGTTTTGAAGCCCAGTCTTTCCCAAACATACACATCCAACAGGTATCTTATTGTGAACCACTTTGAGCCAAGCCATGTTCTAGGTACTATGGATGGAGGGCACGGAAGGTCTTTGCTTTCATGGAGCTCATTTTCTAGTGGGGTAAGATAAACAAACAATAATCGAACAGAAGAAGACCCCAAATAATGAGTAATATGAAGAAAATAAAATAGGCAATAAGGTGTGGTGGGGGTGTGCCAGGTACACTGCCTTTGCAACTGTGATTAGCAAGGGCCTGACTTAAGGGGTAATATTTTGACCAAAGCCTCAAAGGGCAAGAAGAGCTGGTTGTGCCAGAGACCTTGCGGAGAGAACTTACAGAGCAGCAGAGACAGCTGGTGCAAAGGCCCTAAGCAGCCCTGAGCTTGGTTGTTCTAGGGGCTCCAGGGTGGCATTAACCTAATGGAGGGTGTTGTCAAAGAGCGTGTGTTTGATAAGGAGATTGGATTTTGTTTTAAGTGGTAAAGAAAGCAGTTGGGGTTACATGGTTTGATTTACCTTTAAAATTAAAACAATTTTTTAAATGTTCATTTATTTTTGAGAGAGAGAGAGAGAGAGAGAGAGCACCCGTGCGCGTGCAAGTGGGGGAGGGGCAGAGAGAGAGGGAGACACGGATCTGAAACAGGCTCCAGGCCCCGAGCTGTCAGCCCAGAGCCCAACACGGGACTTGAACTCACTAGCTGTGATATCATGACCTGAGCTGAAGTCGGATGGTTAACCGACTGAGCCACCCAGGCACCCACCTTTAAAAATTTTTTTGACTTCTCAGAGAGCTTAAGAGACTAGGGCTGCATATGGGGTTGGTGCCAGGGAACAGGAGAACAAAAAAGGTGAGGACGAGGTCATTGAGATAATTCTGGTGAGATGATTCTTTGTTGAACTGGGTGGTCATAGCTGAGATGAAGAGAGGTGCCCAGATTTGGGATATAATTTGGAGGTGCCATCACAGAACTGCCTGTGGTGTGTGAGCCTGAGAGCTGGTGTATGGAATATTGGTGGAGTGGGAGCAAGAAGTAGGGAATCGATTGATAAGGGGAGCCAAATCAAATTAATTTGACTATGAAACACTGAGCCTTTAAAAAAATGTATTAGAAAATATTTTGGCCAAATCATAAGAGGCTCTTAAAAGCTGAGAATAAACTGAGGGTTGATGGGGGAGGGGGAGGGAGGGAAAGTGGGTGATGGGCATTGAGGAGGGCATCTGTTGGGATGAGCACTGGGTGTTGTATGGAAACCAACTTGACAATAAATTTCATATTAAAAAAATATTTTGGTAAATGCTGTTAAAGGGATATTAGTGAAATGGAAAGAAAAGTAGGTAAATGAGCAGGCTCCCTGTATATAGGTATTCCTAATGTATTTGCCTTTTTCTTATGCAGTCTACATGAGGCCGGCCGTATTTGTTGATCCAGTCAGTCATGGTCAACAGACCTACCAAGAGCGTGAATAGATCCCTTATTTTGTTCCTACATTTGCTGATTGTTACAGTTGAAAAAAAAAAAATCAAAAGAGGGGAAAAGGAGAAAAAAAAAAGAAGGAGGAGGAAGGGAGGATGGGTAGTGGAGGAGGAGAAGAAGAAATAAAAAAATAAATATAAATTATTGAGAACAACTTCCACTTCCCCTAACTTTTTCATATATGAAAGCATACCATTCGTCATGGAGGAGAAAAGTAAAGTGCTTAGATGTTAGGTGCTCTGGTGTGTGGCTTTTGCAGGTGAACTACGTGGTAGGCAGATGCATCCTCGTTTTGCGGAAGGAGGGTAGCTCTTGGTCTTACCATACAACAGTTTTCCAAATACCAGAGGATTATTTTCTACCTTTCTGACCTTTCATTTCCTCATCTGCACTTTGTGCCAGCTTAGCATCATTCTCAAGGTCTTTCTAGCTTTCAGATTCTAGAGTCTGTAAGTCTAATTATAGGTCTTCCCAATTGTTATTGCTTCTAATTTCCCTTAACAGTTTTTCTTTTTTTTTTTTTTTTTTAATTTTTTTTTCAACGTTTATTTATTTTTGGGACAGAGAGAGACAGAGCATGAACGGGGGAGGGGCAGAGAGAGAGGGAGACACAGAATCGGAAACAGGCTCCAGGCTCTGAGCCATCAGCCCAGAGCCTGATGCGGGGCTCGAACTCCCGGACCGCGAGATCGTGACCTGGTTGAAGTCGGACGCTTAACCGACTGCGCCATCCAGGTGCCCCACAGTTTTTCTTTTTTAATACAGGCACTTTTGTGTTGTTATTTTTTTATTAAATCACTTTGACGTACCGGCAGTGCAGTGCGTGAGGTTGAACAGCCTGTTTTCGGAGTGTAGTTCCTTAGTTCTGAATGGGTGATACTTTTGTTTATGTTACTAAGAGGATAAAATGAAACAATGGAAACAGGTTCCTAACTTTTATCATTCATCAGTGACTAAGCAACTTCTTTGCTGAATCAGATCCTGCTTTTTTAATGCGGGGAGAAGATTTTCTCAAAAATTTTTTGTGCCATTCACAATGTTAATACCTTTTAAGTATAATTTGCACTTTATACAAACAACTTTTATTGAGGGTATCATGTTGAAAGCTGGCTTAATGGGGAAGGTGGAATTTCATCTACTCTCAATATAAAGAAAAGCTTGAGCAATCCTGACTTCTGTGTGAAAGAGGGACATTACAATGTAACTGGTAATAATGATTTTCTTGGAGAAGGCAGCCATTTTTATAGTAAAAAAACAAATCAGACATTGCTTGTGGACACTCTAGGTCACAGGGTAAAATGGATATTCTCCAAATGCATTGATTTCTTTCTTTCCCTTTTCTTTTAGGGCTTTTCAGGAAATGCAAATGCAGACAGTGTTGTGTACTATAGACTCCAGCCTTCCATCAAAGCCCGGTTTCTGCGCTTCATCCCTTTAGAGTGGAACCCCAGGGGCAGAATTGGAATGCGGATTGAGGTGTTCGGATGCGCATACAGTAAGCGTTTGTTTACCCAACACACTGACGTAGAGATCAAAAGAGATGTTTTAAGAGCCAACCTACACACTGAAATTGACTTTATAGCTATGTAAAGAGATAGAAAAACAGGAATGATCTTTGTGGAAAGCTTATGTGTGTGTGTGTTGTGCGCACGTGCCCGTGCATGGCAATATTGACTTCAGTATTTAGTGTTATATTTTAAATCAGAAATGGAAGCGTTTTATAGATAGATCAATCCCTACGGAGATAGGTACACACAGCTCCCTGTTAATGGACATATGTGAATCCATTTATCCAAATCTAATATTATTAACTAGATCCTAACTTGCAAATATTAGAGTTTCCCCCTCCATGGACTGTATCTGATGATGTTTCACTTAGGCACCCTGAATTTCATAAAAGATACAGTGTTCCATTTAGTATAACCAGTCAAACGTTAGGCACCAAAGAATGTTGGTCTCTTTAGCCTAAAAATAAAATGCCATGTAACTCACTTATAAATATGCTGTGCCCTCAACATAAATTCATAGAAAAAGTAAAGACCTCTGCTAAAATATAAAATGTGTTTGAAATACTTTCACATAAAAAATGGTAGAAACCACAGATTTCACTTAGTCTCCTCTTAATGAAGCATTTTATTATATCTTTTTGTGGGGCAGGGGCCTAAGAGTTATTGATAGCCTACCTCAAGCCACACCATCCTGTTAGATGCTCTTTTATTATGGAACAGTGAGTTAGTTAACATGATCTACAATTATCAGATGAGCAGTCTGAGGTTTGGAGAGATTCAGTAATTTGCCCAGTGTCCCACGCCTAGTACACGGAAGAATCCGGAAAAGAGCCTGAGATTGTTCAGTTCCTCTATATCACTATTTAGCTAAAAGCTAAAGCTTTTTAGCCACTAAAGCTTTTGTCACACGTAGTTTATCACTTTTTGATGTAAGTCCAGTTAGGTTCCGGTTCACTTCATTTGCATGCAGGCAAGATAGGTCGCGCACAGGACAGGCGACGTGTTGACGTTGTTGAAACTGTGTCAGACGGACAAACTATGTTGTCCAGACTGCACATCTCCTTGCAGTAGTTAGTGATGTTCCCGGCATCCTTCTGTCCCATCAAAGGTAACTGACTGGTCTTTTGTTCCCATCGGAGCCTACAGAATAGCGATCACAGTGTGAATATCAACAGTAATCATAATCATAGCAATAACACTAATTTTAATAGTACTAAGTCTTTGAAAAATTCTAGAAGTAGCAGTGTTTTCTTGAGTGCTTATTACAGCATTACATGAACAGTTTATAATTTTTTTAAAAGTCCAGGTAACTATTATTAGGTTACTATTCCCTTCCCACCGCCCCCCCGCCCCCCGCCCATCCCGCCACTTCCCCCACCCCGCCTTCGCAAAAGGGGAGGCTAAAAGCTCAGGCACTAGGACTTGCTGAAGCCATGCTGATGGGAAGTCACAACGCGGGGTTTGCAGCCGGATCTGCCAGACTCCAGAACCCACATGCAAGCTTAGGCTCCATCCAGCTGTTGATTCGCAGAGATGAGCTAGGGAAGCGTACTTCTTACCATCTACCCACTTACTCTCTTGTCTCCAACAGCTCAGCTTAGCTGTTCCTGTTACGTGGTACCTCCTCCTTCGCAATGATCCGTTGGAATAAAATCACCCTTTAAAAAAAGTATCCCACCCCAAATTGCAATTCTGAAACACAGAACTCAGACAGTCCGTCTTATTTGTGTTTGGGTCGTAGAGTATAGCAAAGCCCACGCTGCATCCTGGATACTTAGCAAAACAGACTTCAGATGCTTTATATTTGTAGTTGCATCTCTACTTACTCAGAGCATCCACCTTGCAAAGTATTTATTTATCACAGTATAAAAATAGCTAACAGTTCTTGAGCCCTTACTCTGTGTCAGATACAGTTTTTATAGACATTCTCATTTCATCCTAAAAATCACCCATTTAACAGAGTCTTAGAAATATTAAACAGGTTCCCCAGTTGTACACCCTTGGTACACATTCAATCTGGGATGTAAATTCAACATTCGTTGAAAAAGGACTACTGACACTGTTTTTCCAAAACTAACACACCGCTCATCATGTCCCCATGGAAGAAAGGGGCTGCTGAGGAACAGGGTCCTTTGAGTTCTTTGCTGCCATATATGCTTCATGATGACCCAAATCTCCCTCCAGTCTCATTGATCTGCAACCCTGTGGAACATTCTTTTTCCTGTGACTTCATTTGCTGTCTCTTGCAGTGAGCACATTGTCCATGTGCATTGTCCATGCATTTAATCAGCTTTCATTGACCCCCAGTTGAAGTAACGGTACTGAGAGCCAACAAGATTTGAAATTCAAACATAAACACGTATGGTAAAATGGTATGACAGGACTGAGTGTAAAATGGCTGTTGTATAATTTTGGATAAGAGAAAAAATAATAAACAATGGAAAAACATTATCATAGATAACCTAAAAGAACCCCAAAATGGGTTGGGTGTGAGTCCCTTCTTGAGTGAATTTGATCAAATATATTTTAATTCTTCAGTTACAGTTATATTATCCACCTGTTAATAGTATCAGCCTCACAGACTATGAATTTACTGAAGCATGATTCTATGTAATTATCATTTATTAAATAGTTAATAGGTATCAGATATTTTCTTTTTAGGCATTTTCTGAGTTACTCCTAATAACACAGTGAAATAGGGGCATGAATATTACCACTTTATGCAGGAGTAAGAGGAGAGGAACAGAATTGTCTGCTGCATGAGCCCCGGGCTTGCTCTGAGTTCTGGTACACAAATAAGTGGGGACCACCAGCCCCCCTTGCCCTCAGAAGGAAGAGCGGCAGGTGCTGTCTGCACAAGAACACAGCTTGTAAGATTCTGTGTGCCACTCCCCAGAGTAGCCCAGATCCGAGATCAGTCTGGATTTTCTTCAGATACACAAGGCCATTCTCCTACAATCCCTTTAAAAAAGGACAAGCAGTGTTGGGGAGGGTTCAGGATTTCTCTCCTAGATCCCAGTCACAGGATTCCTGAACATGCTGGCAATTAAGTGAGCCTCTTGGGAAAGCCCGGAGGCCTGCATGCAACCCACAGCCTTTGTATCCACATCGCTTGCACCAAGTTAATGTGACTTTTTTCTGGGCTTTGCCTGAGCTGCTCACTTAAGAGTGCTATATACCAGGGTGCTTCAAGTCTCCTGACACAGGGGAAAGTGAACTTTAGAGAAATTAAGAACTTTGTCCGCATTATGCAGACTGCCTGTGTGAGATCTAAGATTTAAATTCACATCCATTACTTTCCAAAGCCAGTGCTCTTGACAACTCTATGAATCATACATGTGTTCGCCTTTTAAGTATTTATTGACACTTGCTGAAAGAGAACTCTACTAGGTATTGGGTATAGGGAGAAATTCTAAAATAATGTAGATTTCTTAATAAATGGGAATTATTATATATAATTGGGTTTTTTTTTTGTATTCTAATCCTAGGTTTATTCAGTACAGTCCTTTTACTTTATACAACAAAGCGCAAACACGACATTATCTAAAATACTGCATAGTTACAAAATGCAAAGCAAAGTTTATAGTACTGACTGTACAATAAAAGCCAAAAAAGCATGTACACATTGCCAAAGTAACCTACAAGACCACCACCATGAATAACAGCTCCGGCACGGGGATCTGTGATGACCCTTGCGGAGCTGGCTCTCAACTTGCTTGTTAATTTCAGAGAGCGAAAGGGAGAAGTGGGGTGTGGGGGTACGTGCGTGAGTACTTGTAAAAACAGAGCCATTTGTGGCAACTAACATTTGGTGCTTGACCCCTAGAGGTCAGAAGAGGCAATGTCATAAAAATTACACAAACTCAGTGTAACATATGGTAGCATGAGTGTAGGTTGGGAGGAATAAAATGATTGAGAAATTGAGTGTAAGTGTAAGAACGCTGATAGCAATAGGTTTGAAACTGAAGTGCAGATATTTTCAGTTGAGAGGCTGGGAGGACAGTCCAGATAGGGGAAGGGGCGGACCCTCGTCAAACACGGAGACAAGAATTGCTTGGAGGATCGGTTTTTATTGGAGAACAGTCATTCAGGCTGAAAATAAGGGCACACACATGTCAGGAGGCTTCTGGTCTCATGTGTGCAAGTAACAGTAAGGACCAGAGCACCAACAATCAGGAGAGAGGCTTCTCTTGATTCACATCAGACTCAAATATACTGAGGATGTGGATTCAGAGATCTTAGTGATCGCACATGAGGGTCCCTGAGTTATCAGATTTGAACAAGCATCTGGAACGTGGTGCCATGTGCTGAGAGGGGCAAGGGAGAGTGAATGAGCTCTGAAAGGGCACAGGAGAGAGAATTAATTGCACTGTTGACTTAACTGAATTCAAGCCTGGGGAATTCGGAAGGTTGGAATACGAAACCCTCTGAGCTGAAGATACATAATTGAAAGCTACATAAATATCATTGTTATTAAATCATAACTTTCCACTTGCTGAATTTCTGGTAATAATAACGGTATGAAGTGCTGTGTTTGGACAACTGCTCATGTCTTTGAAAAGGACAAATGCATTTCTATCATCATTAAAGCAGGTCTTTAACGCTGTTTTTCAGGTAGTGTGCATTTTTATGCCACCCCCCTCCTTGTGCCTAATGCATGTGTCCGCTGAAGTTCTAGGTAGCTGCTCTGATGAATATTGTAGAGACAGTGGCTATTGTGAGAGCCACACATGATTTTATTAGCCTCTGTCCGGGTGAGTTAGGGCAGTAACTTGTTATGAAGGTACATCAAGTGAATGGAAAATCCATATCAAAGAGCATGTTCTACTTTTATGTCGGAAAACTTGGAAGTTGTTTCCTGAGTAATGAGAGAAGTAGAAGCTAAATTTTATGGGTTCAAAGAGAAAGTATAAATTTCAGATGCCTTGGCCATAGCAGCCGTGAACATGTTTATAGATCTAGACGAGAGAGGTAGGTAAGGAAATAACTCATGGAAGAAAGAACAAGAAGAGAAAACGTTTCGTGGTAAAGAAACTCGGTCTACGGAATGTCCCAAAGGAAAGTAAACAATGGTAAACAAAGGCAGAGAAAGGAGACAAAACTGAGTGAAAGCAGCTCTGTCTGAGATGTCCTTGGGGAAGTGGCCGTTAAGCCACAGGAGATAGTGTTCTTTAATGGTGGACGAATTGCTGTGACAGTTGCCCTCAGTATAAATATGGAGTTCCTTCCCTCTGGTCTTGTGTAAACATCCTCATTTTGCAGTCCGGGGTCTTCCTTTCCTCATCCTCAACAGAAGAAGTTCCCGGCCGCACCGAGCACTTTCCGTTTCTTCCACACGCCATGATATCATGATTTTTGTAGACTTGGGATCTTTGCACAGTGCCCAGGGCAGTCACCACATGTGGAGCCTTCACTTGTCTACCGAGATGAGTCTTTCATTCAGCACCTTTTCTCAGCCTAGAACCCACTGTCTCCGGCAGCTTCTCTGACACCTCGCTTTTGGGTCAGAGGACATTTCCGCCTGCTCCTGGAACAGCCATTCTGCTCCCCGTCATACCATGCACACATGGTACTGTATTGTGGTCAGCTATTCCTTCTTTGTCCTGAGTCTTCCGGATAGGTGCACGAACAAAGGGAGGTAGGGTTGGTGAGCCTCAGGAAGGCTTTTCCCGTCAACCTGGAGGCACGTGCAGGCCGTGAAAGATATGATGTAGAACACGGGAGAACTAAGAAGGTTGGAAGGCAACAAACACATAGAAGGATAGAAACTACACAGAATATACAAAGTGTTGTGTTTATTTGCTTAAAGCCAGACCAATTAAGAGAAAATTATGGATTCTGTTTAACAAATGGAATTAGGTCAACAATTACAAAACTCAGGCCAACTTAATAAAAATATGCTTTTTATCGTGTAAAAAATATTGGAAGTTGGAACTGCTTCTATCAGTAGATTTTAATTTGGAAAACACATTAATAGGAAAGGCAAGAAAGTAGCCTGAGAAATGCAGCTACTAACACTGAACCGACTCTGAGTTTTCTGTCTATTCGGGACCAATCTCTTACACCACATGTCTGGTTAGGGGGAGAAATGAAAGACAGTAAATGTGTTAGATTTACTCTAAAGAATAGTTATAATTGAACTCAATACATATTTATGAAGCAGCTCCCCCATGTTAACAGCTAAAAACTTGATCCAGGTGCATTACATACAATCCCTGCACTCAGATTGTTAATCAGCTGATACCGTAGCTGAGGAATCCGAGCTTATGCCGGAGTTTGAAAAAGAAGATAGATTCTGGTGGGCCTAAAATCAAAGAGGTTAAATTCTAATTCTTTGAAAAATTGATAGTCTTAAGATTTTAATCTGATGATAAATGGGGTTATATTAAAATGAAAATAAGGTGAGCTATTAGGATACCAGAAAAAAAAGAAGCAGCTATGAAACCCTCTGGGATTATGTCACAAGAACTCAGAGCCTGCTGAGGAGGCCCTCACTGACCAAAAATGGAAATATTGTAGCATCAGTAAGGATAGTAACTACAGTTCCACAACATGTTAAGTATGTTTAAGTGAATGGGTTCATGACAATACTAAAAAACAAAAATCCCATCGGTTACCTATGAGAGAGATGAAGGAACCAACTCCTTATTTTGAAAACTAGTATGGGGCGCCTGGGTGGCGCAGTCGGTTAAGCGTCCGACTTCAGCCAGGTCACGATCTCGCGGTCCGTGAGTTCGAGCCCCGCGTCAGGCTCTGGGCTGATGGCTCGGAGCCTGGAGCCTGTTTCCAATTCTGTGTCTCCCTCTCTCTCTGCCCCTCCCCCGTTCATGCTCTGTCTCTCTCTGTCCCAAAAATAAATAAACGTTGAAAAAAAAGAAGAAAAGAAAACTAGTAAATGAAGGGAAACATCAAGAATTTATCTCACTTTTCCTATGTGATCTGTACTTCAAGGTGCAGATCAAATAGAAGATAACAGGGCATTTCTCTTTAAAGGTATATTCCAGGTAATAGGTAAAGAGGGAAATAAGCAAATAGAATTAGCATAGTCCCACTTTGCAGCCCTAAATAAATTAATAGACCAAGTCAATGACTATAAAAGTTCACAAACAGATGATTTGCTTTTCAGTACCAGTCACAGAAGAGTCGCTTTTATTGGACTGTCTTGCTACAACTGGAATCACTGGATAGAAAATATACATTAAAAAACCTCCTTCAGGTTTCTGAAGTTCAACTTAAAACAGGATGATATTTGACAAGATTTGATCTTGAGAGAAGGAAAGCAAATTTTGAGAGATCCACGTTTCACTGAATTTTTCCTAAAAATGCATCCCAGTTGCAGGGCATCATAATGCTCAAGCAGAAAAGTAGCCAGATTTTACTGGGCTGTGGAGGCGGGGTCCAGAGTTCAGGGTTGCCAGAGTGGCTAGAAATTTAGGGTAGAATCCGGAAAAGGAGGGGGTCAGAGAGGGAGGGCCTCAACTCCCACATAAAAACTCCCCTTCGGTCCTCGGCTGATCCATGACCTGCGCATGCCCAAGGTGGGGTACCAGGAAGCTCAGGAGAGAGCGGGATGGGAGACCCAGGGGCTGAAGATTTCCACATCTGCCTAATGCTGGAAGGAACACCTTTGGGAAAAAATCAATCCTGCCAATTTACAGGGACTTGTGGGACATGTTGGGCTCTTAACTGAAAAGCCAGAGGGCATTGCTTTAGGAGTAAAGACCAATCTGTGGACCAATTGATATGTCCTGGGGCTAAGGACAAAACCAAAGTAGATCCATCCCAACAAAACCTGGAACCAAGCTTTCACAGGGTCAAGGTGATCCATGGACCTCTTCCATCTCCTTCCTGCCACCACCATCCCTCCCTCCCCAGGTTTCACCCTCCCACCCTTCCTCACCCCTCCCCAAACTTGTACCCTCCCCTTCCCTGCCTCCTCCTTCTTTCCTGATCCTAGACATTCACAGAGGTGGACATCTACTCAGACTAAGATTCATTTCCTCAAAGATGTCCCCAGTCAAAAACCTCATTCAAATCTCCCTGTTCAAAACTCCCGTGCAACCTGCCCTTTTCCTTCATGCTCCACTTAACAGTTTGTATATGTATCTGTACACGTGGGGTGAGTTGCTTGATGTCTTTCTTTTCCTTCAGACTGAGGGATCCATGAGGACAGAATGTGTTCACTGTTGTAACATCAGCTCCTACTGTAGGAGTGGACACAGTAAATGCTCAGTAACTATTTGCTACATAGAGAATTAAGAAAAACATCCAGTTAGCCATGACGAAAATGGAAAAATGAATAAATGTATAGGAACACAGATTTATTACATTCCTACAGTAGCAGTTGATTACATAAGTGTGGAATAAACATGTCGGCTGTCGAACGTTTGTTATTACTAAAGTGATGATAAGAGCATACAAAATATGTAATAAATTAGGCATTTTGATACTTCCATTTGAAACCCACAGCTTTTTGTGTGGTATGAGAAACTGGAATTTTTCTCCACATGTTCCAAATAAGGAAATTGAGAATCCATGTTTATGTGACTTCTGTGGCATTACAAAATTACAAACAAATATTAGAAACAGAAATACAGCTTATGTCCTCCAATGACACACTGAAGTGTCCTTGATGTAGTAGATGTTACCCATTTCAAATCTATTTAAAATGTTCATTTAGATTGATATTTGGGGGGCGCCTGGGTGGCGCAGTCGGTTAGGCGTCCGACTTCAGCCAGGTCACGATCTCGCGGTCCGTGAGTTCGAGCCCCGCGTCAGGCTCTGGGCTGATGGCTCGGAGCCTGGAGCCTGTTTCCGATTCTGTGTCTCCCTCTCTCTCTGCCCCTCGCCCGTTCATGCTCTGTCTCTCTCTGTCCCAAAAATAAATAAACGTTGAAAATAAAAAAATAAATAAATAAATAAAAAATAAAAAAAATAAAAATAGATTGATATTTGGTGGCAGTGGGCTTGTTTGTTCCTATAACCTCCTGGAGTGTTATCACTGATCTTAATTCAGTCTATTTAAAACCATGATAGTAAAGTCACCTTTTGCCTGTGGTTATATGCAGCACTTGATGCTGTACCTTCTTCCTTTTTATTGTATTAATTTTGGTTGTTTTAAACTTAAGAGTGCCTTAAATCATTCTGTGTTCTTTTATGCTACCATGCAAAAATAGTCCAGCCCATTTCCTGTTGATTTCTCAAGTGCTTGGGCTCTCCTCACCATCTCTTCAAAACCCAATTCAGTAATGCAGATCTCAAGTGCCCATACATCATGCTGTTGCTTTAATATTTCACTATATAATAGTTTAACGGTGACTCAGCCTGATTTATGTTTCTTAGAAGTCAAAATTGGACCTGTGTTTAGAAATTCATAGGTAGTAACTTTCAAATAAAGAAGCAGGATGATCAGTATTGGAGACTGGCTTTCTTGTTTAGCCCAGAAGAGTTTGGTCGATTGTTCTTTCTCCACTGAGAGCCCTTTTCTCTGTTTATATTTTTGGGGTGCTTCCCACAGAATTCATAGAAAGCTGTCATGTCTTTTTCAGGAACTCTCTCATGACCTTTAATAAAGGCAGTTTTCTCTTATTCAAGGATTCGTGTTCCAGTTCATGCATTTTCTATTCCAGTTTTTCTCTTTTACATTTCTTAGCCAACTGACCTCATCAGTGATGCAATGATTCATAGTTAATTCACAGAGCCAGTTTCTCTCCAAAACATCTTTCAAGGACAAGCCGCTCCCATGTCCAGTTTTCTTCAAGTACCACCTACGTGTAGATAAACATATTCATTTTCCATGGTCCAATTCAATATGCAACGAAGTTACTCATTTTCAGACAGAAGGTTTCTTTAACCTTCTTGTTCTTCTTGTCAGATAATCCTGATGCTGTCATCTGCTCAGGGGTCCCTCAGGAACCTGTTTTCCTGGGTGTGGCTCTAGGAGCTCCTACGCTGGTGGATATAAAGCAGAACCCAGGATGTTGGATGCTTCTGGAAACCTCACAAGATACTCCTCAGTTGATTCTAACATGTCTAGACCATGGAGCTCAATTTAAGAAAACATGCTCCTGTATGTTTTTTTTCTTAGCAACCCACTTGGAGTGGTAGGGACGGTGTTGCTTTTTCAAATCGCAACCTCTCACATTTTGTGAAGCCTCAAACTTTGGAGCAGGGGTAGGATGTAGGTGTGAGGGAAGGATACTGGGTCAAGTGGAAGATATTACACTGAGGGGTGTATCTGCATGTGTCATATGCCCAGGTAAAAGAACAATTTGCTGCTCGCATAGGTAAATCTGCAAGTTAGTTGACATCCTTCTCACAGGCTGAGTGGATCAACTCCTCCTGCACATGTTAGAAATCATTCAGACCCAGCCCTGACGCAGCAGCAAAGCTCTAAGCACTGGCCCGAAAAATCACATCTCAGGGATGTGTGTCTTTCCCATTACAATGGAAGCTCCTTGAACAAAAATGTGCTTTGTATTTATGCATTGCTGTGTCTTCCCCTGTTCACAGGGAGCTCTCCATAGATACGTGCTTGCAGAAAGGGGCGCAAGTAGGCATTTCGGCAATACCACTTCTGACACAACTCCCTGAAAGAAATTTGAATATTTTTATTGGAAATCTCTTCGTTCCATGGGAGATTGTATTTCTGAATCATGCAAATAAAGCAGACTGTACCTCTTTCCTGGGGTCACGGGGAGAATTGATATGAGAGTAGGGCCTACAGTCTTTGTGAGTCTCTTCTTTCCTTGATGCCTGCTATAAATGAGAAGATTTGAGATGGAGGTATTCACTAAGGAGGATTCAGGTCACCGACAATTGCCATAGTGAGTCAGCTCAAGCATTAGCTGACAGACAGAGAAAAAGCCACAGAACCCACAGATGGCTCAAAATCATTCTTGCTGCATAACGCGGCAGTGACATTGATAATGGAGCATTCCTCGTGCTCTTCAGAAATTCATTATTTTTTAAAGAGTTCAGTTTTAAATACACCGAATGTATGTGTTAAACTATTTTTGCTGTACCTCTTTCCCTGCCCAGTGTTCTAACAATAAGTAATAGCAGTAGTTAATGTTTATTGACTTTTAATTATGCACCAGCAATTCTTCCAAAAATTATGCAGATAGACATTCGTGCAACAATCCTGTGAAGAATATACTATTGTTATTCCCACGTGACAGATAGGAAAGGGACAAAGGGGTGGAACACCTTGTGCCACAGAGGGAGTAATGCCCTGTTACCTGTTACTATGTTACATTATGGGACATAGGCACTTACAGTTGTGATTAAACTAAGGACGTTGAGGCAGGGAAAGGAGCCTGGATTATCTAGTTGGACCCGATGGAATTACAAGGGTCTTTACAAGAGGGAGGTGAGAGGATCAGTCAGAGAAGGAGATGTAACTGAGAAACAAAGTGGGGGATTTGAAGATGCTATGATGCTAGCCTCGCACATGAAGAGAAGTCGTGAACCGAGGAATGCAGATGGTCTCTCCAAGCTGGAAAAGGGGAAAAAAGGGATCATCTTCCAGAGACTTCCGAAGGAAACCAGCTCCTGCCAACCCCTTGATTTTAGGACTTTTTGAATTCCCAGACTAGAAGATGATAAGTTTGTGTTGTTTCATGTGACTGAGTTTGTGGTCATTTGTTACATCAATAACAGGAAACTCATACAGTTGCCCAAGGGAGGGTGAAGGTGCAAATCCATGCCGACTAGTTATCTTAACTCCTGGGCTACCCTGTAATAAAAAAAACTATTAAAAATGTCTCAGAAGGGGGCTAGCCTGAGGAGGATAAATGTGTCAGAACAATTTGCAACTTATTACTAGAAAATTAGAGTTTATGCCCTCCCTCTGGTGAACAGGATATGACAGGGTCACAATATTAATATTGATGGCAATCTAATCATTAAAATATAACCTGAGTGACAAGCCTACTAATGAACAGATTTACAATTAGAAAAATAATTCTTTCAGTCCAGTAACACGTCTCCTCCTACATCGTTGGACTGTGGGTCTTTGGCTGTTATAAATTTTGTTAACTTCTGATTTCTAATTTTTATTACAGCCAATTGTCTAATACCTCTGTTTTTCCTATTTATACATTTCAACCGTGTACAAAAGATTCGTTTTCTGAAAGTGTTTGACAAAAGATGGGCATAAGTGTGATTCTGTTAATTGAAACATGATTATTACTTGGATGCTTAATTTAGTGTTTCTAAACAAATAAATACAGAGTTAGATTACTTTCATGAATGGCATGCATTCATTATATCTTTCATAGGTTAGTTTCAATGTAAATAAATATTGTTATGAATCATCTGAACTTTTCTTTTGTGAGAATGTATTTGCATTGGTAGTGTCCTTTGTGGAATAGCAAAAATAAATTCACCTTGAATGTTACTGGTGACGGCTCAGACGTGAAATGTTGCTTCCCCAGCCAATGATGTGAAGCCCAAGTTGAACTTTAAAGGTTAGTAATGTTGAAAGTAAAAATTTCAAAAACAAACAAATAAACATGACTTTCATTCAGATACAGAATAAATACATATGAAAGATTAATTAAAGAAGGAATCAGAAGTATGGTAAAGCTAGTTGAAAGAAGATTCAAGAGACTGAGTGTAGATAGGAATCCTGGGAAGTATGTTGGATTACTATCACTAGGTTGGGTACATAAATGGTTAATGTCGAACAGGGCACTAAAACCAAAAGCTTTTATTTTCTATCACACAGAAGTCATTTGTATTTCCACTGGGAAAAAAATTTACAAATTAACATGTAACTGAGCACAGTCTGGCTCTAACCCATAATAAATAGTAAAATGAGACCTTTATTAATTCACCTAGAATTAAATAATCTTTAGATGGACCTGTGAGAAAATGGTCCAATATGACATTGAAAGGAAGTGAAATTATTGCTTTGGGTTATATCCAGTTTTTCTTAACAGTGGGTAAGACCATTTTCAGGAGAGACTACAAACCTATCTCTCCCACCAGCATCCTTGGAGAGATAGATTCTCATAATGAATTCAAATTAATTCTCTCTGTGTCTCTCTCTTCCTCTCTCTCGCTCTCTCTCTCTCTGTGTCTTTCTCAAGATTCTTTTTCATATAGTTCCAGATTTTTATATCATTAACTGTATGTGCCACAACACAGAGTTTTGTGATTATTGCTTAAAAGTGTATGCTGCTTGTATTTCAGATATGTTGTGTAAATTGCTTTTTATAACAGTGACTTATATTAGACCCATTATAAGTAAGTTTTCTATCTAAAGTAATACTGTTAGGAGTCATCCTGAGTTTTTTCTTTTATGATTATTCTTGTACACATATTGCACACATCTAAGTTGAAGTTATTGTATACTAACATTGTACTCACATTCTGAATTATATTTAGCTTTTCTTCCCTGAAGATATTGTTCACACACACACTGAAGTCCGTGATGGTGTGGCAGCAAGTTTGTTGATTTCCCTACTTAAACTACTTTCTCACTTACAGACCCATTTTCAAAGAAAGCCCCACTCCTCTTCCTCCTCTGAGAGCTGAGTTACCGACTGTCTCTGTATTTCTTTTCATGACGGTAGAGGAGAGAAAGTATTGGGAGAACATCTAGGTCTTTGGGAATTAAATGTCCTAAGAGTAATTCTAAGAGCTTATGGGGACACGTGTAGGACTTGAAGACTGTGAGGAGTAGAAAGGTTAGTAGTGAGGTGTCTAGATCAGAGAGGTGAGTTTCCCCAACTACCTTAACTAAAGAGCCAGTCTTCTGTTGATCTTGATCAGTCTGCCATGGTTGTTCACTTGCTGAGCAGTGTCCACCTTCATGGAATGTCAGCTCCATGAGGGCAGGGGGCTGTGCTGGTGTTGATTACTCTCTCGATCTCAGCATCCATCACAGGGTCTCACAAATGATTTGCTGAATAGATACTTACTGTTTCTGAATGTCTCAGATTTCTTAGTTAATACCCATGGAGTAAGAAGATAATAGGTAAGAATGAGAGAAAATGGCAAGTGGCTTCGTTTTAAGAGATGAAGCAGTATACCATTGCTTTAGACATCAATTGTCTGACACATTTTTCACTTTCCTTTGTTGCTGATGGAAATATACAAGGCACAAAAGCTTTAGGTGCCATGAAGGATGATTATGACCATTATAATGTGATAATAATAATAGCAAAGAAGAGCAAGAAAGAAATAGTGTGTTAAAGTAACACAGGCTAAACCTTTACTGGAAAAAAAATTCTCTTGGTAGCTTATTCCAAAAATAGACTTTATCTAAAGTAAAATCATTATTATGATGGTTGCCTTTAAGCAATACATTAACTCAGAGATAACTGCATTGCTCCAAATGCATCAGCATTTAAAGTCTGTCTTATTGGAATTTTTCTTAATTTATTGTAATCTAATAATCATAGAACACATTATTTGTATTTGACACAGAGTTATGTTTTTACCATGCACATTCATTCAGCTATATAACAAGGAATAATTGTTCAGTTAACATTATTCTTTCTACAGAATGCAATGTTTATTCATGTGCATTTGGTGAATGAATTCTTTATAAGCACATTAACAAGATGTGGAAAAATCAAACCTCTGACTTTTCAAAAGATAGCTGCATAAAATAGTTGAAAAAATTTGGGGGGGGTGGTGAATATAAATGGTTCACATTAAATATGATGGATAATCTGAATGAAATGTATATTTGGGCATACAAGTAGCTGTAATAATTTTGTCAAATGAAACAAGATGAGTAAACTTTAATGTCATTTCATTGACTCGGAAAAGTCAGCTAACCGGTTGAAAAATAGCTTCATTGGGTTTCCCTAACTTCTTCATTTATTACATAAATGTACTCGCAAGGGTAATTGCCTTAAAAAAAATCTTTGACTTGCGAAATGTAGAAAACCCTGCTCGGCTTTCTGAGTATTATCAGTTCTATTTTGTGTCTGTTGTTTGGGTGCAACTGATTTTGACAGATATGCTGTTATGTTACTGGTATAACATGACATCTTTTTTCAGATGAACTGAATAAAAGTGATCTTGACAATGAGTAGATAAGACACTGTCAGAAAGCTGAAAAAACATGTCAATGTCACAGTTTTGACACAAATGCAGCAGAAAAGCCCTTATAATATCATTAAGTGACTATCTTTCCAGTGATGCTCTTTAGAAGACAGAAGATAGCATTGCTCTTAAATACTATTACTTAGCCACAAAAATAATAAAATAAAACAAAGCACAAAGGTCAGGTTCATATATACTTGAGATGGCATTTGATGAGTCTGATGGATGTGTTTATATTTTTATGCAGATCTTTTATCTATAGCATGTGTGAGAGAATTTTTGAGATATCAGAACCATTTTTTCAGGAGCTAAACACCATTTGCCTTCAGCACTTCAGGAACATGATTAAAAATACTGATGGTGAAATATGCAAAGTGGTTGTGTGGATATTGATCATAACCTTTTTCTTGATTTTATTTTTTCATTGAATGAAAAGAAATAGCTTTCAATAATAGAAAATTAGGAGTACATTTTGAGATGTATTTCTAGATAATGATTTTGTAAATAGGTTAGCAAGGACTAAAATGGAATCAATCCCAGGCATCAAGAGGGAATTAGACACGAGCTTTTATTTTCCCTCATGATTGGCTTGGAACTGAACTATACGTGCATGTGTGTATGCACAATGCTTTATATATGTATATATGTGTATGTATATATATATATATATATATATATATATATGTATGTATGTGTGTGTATATATGTACATTCACATGTACATATATGCACATTTAAAATGCTTTAATAAAAAGTATATTTATCCTTTAGAATGACTTTTAATGTCTTTGTCTTTAGGATCAGAAGTGGTTGATCTTGATGGAAAAAGTTCCCTTGTCTATAGATTTGATCAAAACTCCCTGAGCCCAATAAAGGATGTTATTTCTTTGAAATTTAAAACTATGCAGAGTGATGGAATTCTGCTCCACCGGGAAGGGCAAAATGGAGATCATATCACGTTGGACTTACGAAGAGGAAAACTCTTTTTACTTATTAATTCAGGTAAATCTATTTGGCGAAGTGTTTGACAGTCTGGCCACTTAGATATCACTTCAGTAACTTTATGCTTTTATAGCTTGTCATATAGCAATTAAGGTGCCTTATTTCCAGATTCAGGGGCTTATATGTACACCAGTATCATACATATAAAAATGGTTCCTATTTTGCAAATTGTACAAGACCCTCATTTAAAATTATTTTTAATGTTTTATTTATTTTTGAGACAGAGAGTGAGCAGGGGAGGGACAGAGAGAAGGAGACACAGAATCTGAAGCAGGCTCCAGGCTCTGAGCTGTCAGCACAGAGCCCTATGCAGGGCTTGAGACCAGGAACCATGAGATCATAACCTGAGCCCAAGTTGGACGCTTAACCAACTGAGCTACCCAGGCACCCCTGCAAGACCCTCATTTGATGTTTCTTTTGCTTAGTGCCAAGAGAACTACATAGCTGTTTTCAAACATCATGAAGAAAAGGATGAGTCCCTGAAAAATACTGAGCTAGTAAAAAGAATGAAATTGTAGCAAAGATACATTTTGCTTTGCAAATGGCATGTGATGGGAAATACTAATAAAAAGAATTAATGGTGGAAGAAATTCCAGCAAGGTTGAGAGGATATTATATTCAAACTCCAGGTAAATCCATGCCAGTGTTTCGGATGGAATGCAAGGAAGAAGATTGCAAGTATGAGAGATCCTGGTCCCCAAGGAGAAACTTTTTTTTTTTTTTAGACTGGAAATAATGGTACTGTTGTTTTTTTCTCTTCTAAGGTGAAACCAAACTGCCCTCCGCTCACACGCTGATCAATCTCACCCTGGGCAGCCTGCTGGACGATCAGCACTGGCATTCAGTGCTGATCCAACGGTTGGGCAGACAAGTGAACTTTACAGTGGATGAGCACAGGCACCGTTTCCACGCCCAGGGAGAATTCAGTTACCTGGACCTTGATTATGAGGTGTGATCGTTATGTTCCAATTAATGCAGATTTTTACAATGTATATCTGGCGCAGCCATGCAAAAGAAAACATACTGTAGAGACAGCACCCCTTCCCTCTTTCAGAGTAAATCAAAGTCCTGGTGACATGTTTCCCAAGGTGACCTAACTCACAGTAGCAGATTTGAGCATATGCTACTGAGGCTTTGTCTTTCTGATGATATGTTAATCTGTTATCAGAGAGAGAGAGAGAGAGAGTTTTCTTTTTTACCTGAAATGTATAGTCACAGATTATCACATGTAGGAAATCTCCAAGAGATCATATTACCACCGGTAAATGCAGAATGTGTTGCATGATTTTTTTGTGCGCTTTAGGGTACCCTCAAGCAGTGTAGATTTATGGAGAGGTTGTAGTAACTAATAGATTAATTAATTCATTATCAATCGATTCAAATGCACAAACACCAATGTGTGCCGGAAATACATATAGAACAAAACGCCATTATAACCAGTTAATGTTATTAAACAGAGATTTACCATGGATATAAAGAGGCATTTTTATTCATCAGCCAATAAACATCCAGATGTGATTAGTAACTTGTAAGAATAATCAAGCTCTAGTGTAAATGAAAACTGAATGCATGTAAATTTGTTTTCAAATCTGCATTTTAATTTTTTAAAAATATCCATATGAAATTAGCAACATGGCAGTGTAGGGTGATGAAAAATTGATTTATCTGTGATGATTAAAGCTATAGTTACTAATCATAATTATTTAAGCAAACTATCAGAAAATCACTAAACAATATTATTGATGCCATTTTTCTTTCTAAGATCAGCTTCGGAGGGATTCCAGCACCTGGAAAATCAGTGTCATTCCCCCATAAAAATTTTCATGGGTGTCTAGAAAATCTCTTTTATAATGGAGTAGATATCATTGATTTGGCCAAGCAACAAAAACCAGAGATCATCACTATGGTAAGAGAATCTTCATGTAAATGAATGAATGAAATTGTGTTGCTTTTTCACACAATAAAATTGCTTCCCTTTGGATTCCCACTTGATATGATGTGAGATTACTCTCTCTCTTTTTTTAAGAGATTACTCTTTTAAAAATTTTCTCTGCTTGGCAATATTCATGTAAGGGATTAATTCTACTTAAAGCAATTATAATTCACAGAGCATGATTATTTTATTTTTATATGAAGTAAAACATTTTTTTTTTACAGTTGATAATTTCATTTTGTTGTGATGCTATTACTCCAGGGGACCAATTTCCTTTGCTCTGTAACTACCTTAATAAGATATGCCCTGACAACCTCCCTTAATCAAGGGAATCAAGTTCCTGGAATCAGATAATATCCATGTGTATTAGAGAGGCATTTGAAAAACTATATTTTGCCATGGTCATTCATAACAAGTAAAAGAAACGAACAGGCCGTTATGACACTGCCTCTGCCAATCTGTCCCAATAGCGATGTTGGTCAGGCTGCGTTATATTCTAATTCTATGGAAATGCAGCAGATTTTAAATATAACTGTATTGGTCTGGGGTCAGTCAGGGAAGTAGCACCACTACGAGTTTTAGGAACAAGGGATCTCTTTTAGGACTTGGATCTTCACATTTGTCAGAGGAGCTGAAAAGTGGAGGCCAGCTGTCAGGAAGAAGAGTTAGAACAGGGTGAAGGAAAGCCAGCTCCTCTGTGATCATCCCTCACTGTGCTTGTATCACAGGAAATAAATACATACATACATACATACATACATACACACACAAACAAACAAACAAACTCCCATGGAAAAAAATGGCTGGCATTTCACTTTTGCCTCAAATACCACACAAGCTCCGTTTTTGACTAACTTTTAACCAGAACCAGCCAGGAAAGAGGATTCTGGGAGACATGGTTTCCAGCTTAACTAGCTTCATGAAAGAAGCTTCGAGAAAGAAGCTTCATGAAAGAAAAGAAAAACGTAGATCCTTTTCAATACATTTCTTTAATTGTTCAAAATTCAGGATATATAAATTCAAGCTCGTGTTATATCAGCCAGTCGCAAAGCACATCACGGGAATATTTCTTTTCTTATAAAATGTTTTATTCCTAATTCTCTGTGTGAATTGATGTTATCTATAGGAATATACCATTCAGAAAGATTTTTAGTTATACTTTGATAAGAGGGAAGACGATTTAAAACGAAAATCAAAAAGCCGTAGGTAGATGTGTTTGTTTCATTGGCAAAACGAGCTTCCAGAAACTGCCCATGCAGCTAACACCTACTTTTCACTGGCAAGAGGATTTGCTGCTTGCGGGGTAGTAGGCCACTGTCCAAATGAAGCATCAGACCAAACTGCTGCTGGTAAACTGTTTCCAGTTTTACGAGGTTTGTTAGTTTATAATTGCCTTTACATTATGGGTCAGCGTCACTTACTCTTCAGCTTTTATTTTCCATTCACTCGGACAAGATATTTGTCCACAGTGAAAGCTAATTCACTTTTAACAGGATCACAACATAGCCAAATATCTTTGTTTAACCAAGACTAACTGGTTTAATTCCAATGTGTATCCTTCTAAGTACAGTTTATTTCATTGACTTTTCAAATCTGTATTTGGAAAAGATGCTAAAGAATATTTTCAGGAAAAGTAAAAACCTTTATCTTCATTTCTGAAGCCTGTTAAGGAACATGTTTAACTATTTCTAAATAATTCAGAGGGTAAAGATTTTTTAAATCCTTAAATATATACTTTACTAGTTAGATAATTTTTATACATAGTATTTTAATGAAAATTTATGCAAGTCTAAGGTGTCTTGAAACTCTGTTTTAAAACTGTTAGGTGAGAAATAATACATGTAAATCTGATGACACAGGCATAATAAGAAAGAGCCAAAAATGTTTAAAAAATAAAGGAATGTTGGGACGCCTGGCTGGCTCATTCAGTAGAGCATGAGACTCTTGATCTCTGAGTTGTGGGTTCAAGCCCCACGTTGGGTATACAGGTTACTTAAAAAAATAAAAAATAAAATCTTTAAAAAAATTAAAAGAATGTAAGTAGTACATTGTACATTGTAGTATCCAAGAAAAAAGGAAAGATGGGCTGATGCCATAAAGAGACCATTCTGAGGAAAGCTAGTCCCAAAGAGCCACAAACTCGTGAAAAATGCTTAGATTCGCTATTGGTCAGGTAAATGCAAGATAAATGAGAATGATATATCACTTTGGCATTTTGTCATTGAACTTGTGCAAATTTAAAAGATCTATAATACCTATTCCTGCCAAGGATGTGGGGACAAGGATATGCTTGTATATTACCGGTAGAACTGTGGAGTATTTTAACTTCTTTTTGGAAAAGAAGCTGGAAATATTTATTAAAACATATAAGTATATATAGTTCTGCATTTAGAACCCTTTTCCGTAGAACTGAAAATATACAGAGGAGCATACCGAGTTATTTATTACAGTCTTTCTGGGAAAGACAAAACCTGGAAACGAGGATATATATATGGAGATATATATATATGAAATATGAAAAAATACAGAAGGAAAAAGAGTAGCTCGTTAATATTGGTTATGTTATGGGATGGATTAGAACCAAAGGCAGCAAAGGACGAAGGAGAAAAGCATTTTCAGCCAGAGCCCAAGGAGTAGAAATCCAAGAGAAGATACAAACAAAGAATTGGCTTAAATAAATTTGTATTGAATTCAGTCACATTGAGTTAGATGCCTTTACAGAAGTTGCGAGCTGGGGAAAAATGGATTTCACCCAGAGCCTAGGGAAAAGTTTGCCTGACCGTGCTGTCACTGGATTTTGAAGAACCTTTAAGATAAATGGCAAGGATTTGAATTTTCATGTTGATAGCCTTTTGTTGTTTTAAATCAAGGGTAATTTGAGATCCATAAACAGCCTTTGTGACACTTCAGTTTCTATTACTAACATGATGGGAGTCATTCTGAAAGCTTTTTCTTTTGCTTCATTCTCAGGGAAATGTGTCCTTTTCTTGTTCGCAGTCACAGTCTGTGCCTGTGACTTTTCTCAGCCCCAGGAGTTACTTAGCCCTGCCAGGCTTTTCCGGGGAGGACGAGCTGTCTGCTACTTTTCAATTTCGAACCTGGAATAAGGCAGGACTTCTGCTATTCAGTGAACTTCAGCTGGTTTCAGGGGGTCTCCTCCTCTTTCTTAATGATGGAAAACTTAAGCTGAATCTCTACCAGCCAGGAAAATTACCCAGTGACATCACAGCAGGTAATAAGTGTATTCCTGCAGGCACAGCGTATGGGTTTGAAAGATTTCATTATCTCTCTGTCCCTTTTCCATAAACTTTTATGCATAACCAAAAACAAAAACTAGTGTTTGTTTAATGAATGAATACTTGAGTTAATAAGATTATCAGGACTCTTCCTTCGAGGACCTCGATTCTAATTTCCTTTTAAGTGTGGCTTCAGCCCTAGCAGGTCTTAGTTACCAGAATGATAGTTATGGGGGAATAGAAATTTCCTTTCATGACCCTCTTCCCACTCCAGATAAATCCACATATTCTGAGGAAATGTGTTTTGGGAGAAATGCAAAAGACTTTGAAATGGGCCCAAAAGTTTACTGGGTGTCTTCATGGGAAGACTAGGCTTTGTCTAACACAGCCTAATCTGGTCTGTGAGAGAAAAGGAGTGTTTCTTGGATCTGTATTTCTCTGTCTGTGTGTGATGTAAAACCCAAGCACTTGGTCAAAGTAACTTCACTTGCTGATATATTCTGTACAGAGTTGGATATATTGGAGAGGATGAAAAGGTTTGTGCAAACTTCTCCATTTGGGTACCAGAGGGGATTCTCTCTACTTCTAGGCAATACGGTTATCATCTTAATGATTAGAAGTGCTATAATTAAGGAGACTGTATGAGTATTTGGAAAATTAATACCTAATTTAGGTCAGCGCTTTGGGTGAGGGATATTTTTGCCTCTTCATTAAAATTATGTAGTTCTTGACAAGGGATCTCCAGCACGTTTTCATACACATGGAATAACACCCAAGCCAAGCAACTAGAGGTCACATTGGGGTGAATTGCTACATCAGTTTAATAAATGATCTTTCAAAAAAATTTAAAGATGCCATTGTACTACTCCTCTATGTTAACTATGGCCAAAATTAATCGCATATGAGAGGAAAATTGGCAGAAATACAGTTGGAAGCTAAATATAGGAAGAACAAGTGTATCAACGGACACACAAATACCTAGTCTTTATGTATTGGTGTTCAGTCTGTCGCTGCAGTTTAAATGTGGGAGCTGAAAGTTCGATATTAAATATAATTTTTAACAGCTACTATGTTGTGACTTTTTCATGTAATGCTCAAAATGTGGTGGATTTGCAGACCCGACAAAAGGAAACAAAGGAAACAAATTAATCAGTGCCATCTAAATAATTAATAGGCTCCCTAAAATGAGGGCCCCAAAATGTAAGCTTGTCATTAATGTGTCGTTTATTGTGATTTATTTGACATTCTAAGAAGTGGTGGTATGCATAGCCTTGTTTCAACACCTTAAAGAAACTGCTTCAGTACAGTGTACTATAGTGAGCCCCATGAAGCTGGTTCATTCTAAACACTTTACAGGCATGAATATGTAATAAATTACTAGGTGTTGAGTCTATATAGAATACTCTGATTTGAAAATCTTTAAATTAATATTTAAATTCCTATACAGTCTAATCCACTATGGTGTCATAGGACTCAGTGTAATTGTTCTATAGCGAATAACAAGGAGTGCAGACTATGGATGAACGATGAACGCCAGGCTAGGAGAAATTGTTGAACTTCACATTACACAGGTGGGCCTTGACTTACCGACCCCCAACTCCCATTTTTCCCCGTTTCTCTTAAGATACTAATTTTTGCCGGTTTCAGTGAGGCAAGCACCTTTTGCACTTGAAAGGGGACTCTGTAAATGGTAGTTGGGTGGGTGGTTCATTTGTACAAGGTTCGAGAACTAAGTCATTTGTCAGAATGTATTATTATGACTCTTTAAAGGGAACCAAATACTTATTGGTGGATTGTTACCATATCATGTTGAAGCTTGCCATTTTATAAGGATGGCTCAATTTTTCTTAGCTACTAAGGTATAACTTCCCAATCTTACATGTTTTAAAGAATCAACATTTTTATCTTTTGCAGTGGCATAAAAATTAAATTATGCTGTGGAAGAACTGAATTGTTCAAATCTTTGAATTAGCAGGATACATTTTTATTTTTTTTTATTTTTTTTTTTTTTTTTTTTTTTTTTTTTTTAATTTTTTTTTTTTTCAACGTTTATTTATTTTTGGGACAGAGAGAGACAGAGCATGAACGGGGGAGGGGCAGAGAGAGAGGGAGACACAGAATCGGAAACAGGCTCCAGGCTCTGAGCCATCAGCCCAGAGCCTGACGCGGGGCTCGAACTCACGGACCGCGAGATCGTGACCTGGCTGAAGTCGGACGCTTAACCGACTGCGCCACCCAGGCGCCCCTAGCAGGATACATTTTTAATGCGCTGTATAGTTTGGCACAATGTCACTTGGAATTCTTTGAAAATATTATGTCAACCTATATCATTTTGAAATATTAAAGATATTATATTAGTCTAAATTATAAAAGATATTAGCTGGATTACAGAATCCCTCATGACACAAAATATTTCCAGTCTTTGTCGCTTTTACAGATGTCAAAGCAAAAATCATCAGATGACATCAAGAACCCAACGAACAGTGTGGTTATATTTTCCTGTTTAAAGCAGACTCTGTATTGTAGGATTTGAGATTCTGCTATGATTTAGCATTTCTGCTGCTGCTTTTGCCTGAGGGTGAAAATCAGGCCTATAAACCAGCTTGTTGCTCTCAGGGGCAGGGCCTGGTGATGCGGGCTTGCAGAGTAAGAAATGTTTCTGGCATTTTTTCACTTACTAGACCTTCGTGATTCTTGTGACCCCTGCAGAGGCCCGGCCCTCTTGATTTGCCTAACCCAGGAGAAGGCCTGTGTCATTTCACCTTCCTCCCTTTCACTGTTGGACTCTTCCTACCTTTCAGAGGGTAAACCTGTCACTCTCTGAAACTCCCTCTTTCTCCAAAAGTGACCGGCACCAGGGATCTCCATATTTTCATCTTGACAAGAGCTTTCTGGAGGCCTGGAACTTTAGTTCTGGTTGGCGAATATAGCTAATGGATGAATATAGCTAATGGGTGCTCTGTTGTCAGAGCACTCAAAGATATTTAAAAACGGAAAAAACCCTTCACTTGTTCCTTGAGCAATAGCCTATGTATAACTCCCTTTTGCACCTTCGCAAAGTACCTACCCTGTCCAGCAGGGTTTTCCTTCTTTATACATCTTATTTCAGAGGCCTATTCTCATCTTAGGAGCCAGTGATGGTGGCTAAGCTGTCACAGAATTTCTGTGGCAATTTAGGGTTGATTCCAGAAGATTGTACATGAGGAGCAGATATAAATCTTTTTCCTCTTTCTGTATTTTGTGAGACAGAGAGAGAGGGGGGGAGGGGAGAGGGGGGAGAGGAGGGAGGGAGAAGAGAGGGGAGAGGAAGAGATTTCTGGTGAACAGCCATGTTCTTCCCTATGACCTGCCATTCCCTCTTACTTCTTTTTCTGGTCTTCCATCATTCCATTTGGCGCTGCCCACACCTTCCACGCAGCCCACACCACACTACCTGTAATCAAACAAGTCGGGCTGAATGCTTATTGCAGCAAGGGGAGCACACACCTGGGGAGCCATGGGCGTGTCTCAATTTTAAGGTGTTAAGGGTGATTTATTGTAAGATTTGGGGCTGTTAGCTCATTTGGGGGGAGGCTTCAAGGAAGTGGAAAATTGCTCTGGATTAAATGCTGCTAGGAAGTGAGGGTAATTGTGTGATTAAGTATCTTTGTAAATCTTATCTAGAAGGATGGAGGAATGAAATAAGGTAATTGATGTAAAACAAAAACAAAAAACATCCGTTGTCGTTCATATTATCCCGAGGAGGAAGTTTGGTAATTCCTTGGTTTTCGCAGAAGCCTTGTTATCGTCTATGGTTAGACAAGATAAGAAAATAGTCTTGGCTTTTTTTGGTCCAAGTTCAGTGTGGTCACAGAGTTACCTTGTCTAATATTGGTATTCTATGAGATTGTGTTCAATGGGAGAGCTCGCTCTGAGTGCTCGCCAACGTCCCATAGCATCACCCGGCTGAGAGTGCGAGGCCGTGTCCTGGCTGTTGGGGGCGGCTTTTCTGTTTCTCAAATTTAATTATTTACAAGAGCAAAAAAGTAAAGGAACTGCCTGTCCTGCAGGCAGAGAAGAGTGTGGGTTTTGGAATCAACTTACCAGCGGGACACTACCTTGGGTGATTTGATCTTCCTACTTGAGCCTCATTTTCTCCATCTTTAAAATGAGAATAGCAATAGCAGTGTTGAAGATCAAATGACACAATGAATGTAAGGCACCCAATACCTGTTACATATACCAGTTAAGTAAAAACTGTTTTTATTATCTTACTGTTATACCAACAACATGTCCCTCCCCAACTCAAAACTTACGAGTGGTGGGAGCAGTGCTAAAATTAGCATTTACTTACCTAATATCATGAACAAGAATGAGCGCAAATTCTATGATTTGTCACCTTCCATCCTTTTACAGCGACGTGGTCTTTTAAGGGGCTCCCTCTCATCAGATCCAAAAGCAGGAAGGAGTTGTACACTTAAAAAAAATAGAATCTTGGGGTGCCTGGGTGGCTCAGTCAACTAAGCATATGATTCTTGATTTCCGCTCAGGTCATGATCTCACAGTTTGTGAGTTCGAGCCCCCGCGTCAGGCTCTGTGCTGACAGGGCAGAGCCTGCTTGAGATTCTCTCTCCCCCCCCCCTCCCCTTTCCTGTGTGTGCACATGTGCTCTCTCTCTCTCTTTCTCTCTCTCTCAAAATAAATAAATAAACTTTAAAAATAGAATCTGTTTTTAAACTTTATTTCTAATGTTTTTTAAATTTATTTTTGAGAGAGGGCATGAGTGGGATTGGGGGAGGGACAGAGAGACAGGGGAACAGAACATCCAAAGCAGGCTCTGAGCTGACAGTAGTAAGCCCCATGCGGGGCTCGTACCCACAAACTGAGCTCATGACCTGAGCCCAAGTCAGTTGCTCAATCGGCTGAGCCACCCAGGCACCCTGTAAAAAAGAGAATCAAATTTTAAAATTATCCTTTTAGTGTCTCGAGTTAAGAGAAAGAAACGGATTGTTCATTATTTCATTTACATAATAAATCCTATTGATGGGTAACAAGCCTCCTCATCATAAGTGAGCGGTGTCTGTTATAAGTGAGGCCTGAGAATAGCTTCCCGAAGTTTCCCCCACAACCATAGCACAACTTCACAACGTGCTAGCTGCCTAGGTGGGTGACTGAACTGTGTCAGATGACAGAACGGCTGTCCTGGCCATCTTTTGTTCCTAATCTAAACTAAGGGAAGAAATTCCCGAGCCTTTGACTTTACTCCTACGCATGCCTCACCCAGCAGATCCCTGGAGCGCTGCTACTCAAAGTGTGGTCCCTGAGTGACACTCATTCGGTGAAATACTTGTTTCCAGATGAAGTATAAAAATTGGGATTAAGCTCTAAAACACTGCTGGAGCAATAAATTCTTGCTGCATCATCCGAGGCCAAGGTCGCTGGACTCGTATTTTATGTCTTCTTTATTTTTTAGTAATTGATTTTCGCTGAGGTTTTGAAAGGATCAGTCCGCAGTAGATCAGAAAAGAAAATGTTCATCACCACAGGTGGCTTGGGAAGCACTGTCCTCGACCGCTAGAAAGCCTAAAATTAAATAAGAGCTGCAAAGTCGTGTCTATAGGCACACCCAGCCTTTGAGAGAGCTGATAGGAGGCACGTGGTAGGGGAGGGAGGGTGGGAGGTGTCTGTAGGTGTGACGCAAAGCTCAATACAAAGGCTTTCACTCTAAATGTATCCTCTTAAAGGAAGCTCTAGATCACAAATCTGGGGCATTTGATTTATTTTAGTCCAATCTCACACCGTCAGGGATTACATAACTCCTCAGTTGTCTATTTCGGAACCCACTCTTAGAAAAGGTATCTAAAAGTATCTAACCTACATTTTTCATTTCTCAGTTTTTAGGTCTTTCTCATTATCTTTCACAAACTAAACCAGTTGGGTCTTTGAAAATCTTTTCTCCTTCCTGGATGTAGTATAAAAATGAGCTTTGGTGCCCAGGATGGAATTTGCATTATACTAAATAAATCCAGGGCAAAGAGCTTAATCGCCTAACAGAGCTTCTACACATTTTCTGTCTGAAAAATAGCTGGTCAAAAATAGCTGAGGAAGTAAAGAAGTTGTACATTGTACATAGTAACAGAAAAGAGACCATGACCTTTGGGTTTAATAGAGTACTCATAGTTTAGTTTACTAATTTGATCCATAAAGTCATACAGCATTGAGTATTCAATGGATATAAAAAACCTTGATGGTTAATCCACAATAGAGGTGCTTAGATTCCACCTGTCTGCTCATGTTCAACCAGCGACAGACTTAATTCCCTTTAAGAAGGAAAGGGCTAACTCATTTCATGGATTCATGACACAGGAGCTTCAGTGGGAGGGATGGGAGGTTATTTTTTAGAAGTGATGAGAAAACTTTGATTTTTGATTTGTGTGAATTTTGGTCATATATATCATCTTGGGAAATCCAGGGAAAATATAAAAATGAACAAAACCCACAATTTTCCATGATGAAAAAATTACTGTTGATATATTGGGGTAGTTTCAGCCCTTCCCCATATGTGTACAAAAAAATAGGAGTATCCTTAGAATTGTATATATAGAGTTGATTCTCATTCTTTGCAGTAGTTCTATTATAGAAAGTCACTGTGGACACTGCATTAACAAACACTGAACCATCACTCCTAGAATGAATGGGGTTAGGTTCCTGTGACTTTCTGGTCACAACATTTTTGTCAACCAATCAATCCATAACCTTGTTTTATGTGTGATTCTGTTTAAAGATACCTTATTTCATATATATTGTTGATCCATTAACGTTGAACTCATGGTCAACTGCACTATAAGCAATGGCTGAGTGAAGTTCATCGTGCATGTGTGTTTTCTCTGTGAGACACATCACAGCCTTCTTGCATGTAGTAACACCAAACCTGTACTTTGTCACTAGGACTGATACCTTTTTTTTTTAAGTGTTTTTTTAGTTTATTTTGAGAGAGAGAGTGTGCATGTACATGAGCGGGGGTGGGGTAGAGAGAGAAGGGGAGAGAGAGAGAGAATCCCCAGCAGGCTCTGCACTGTCAGGGGCTTGATCTCACCAACCCCTGGGATCATGACCTGAGCTGAAATCATGACCCATGTCACTCAAGTGACTGAGCCACCCAGGTGCCCCCTGAGGTCTTTTAAATTGCAAAATCACCAACCAAAAGCACAAAAAGTTGGAAAACGTGTTTACATACGACAGGTGAAACAAGTGTCATCTCCTTGTTTAACCTCAGCTGGAAACGTGTGTCCATCCACTCCGTTTTTTCACCCCTCTATATACGTTTCTGTGAATGATTCCAAAGATGCCCTGAGTATTGGTTTTGGGGTTACAGATGCATTATGGTGACTTAGGTGGATTTGCAAATCCTATGCACTATGAGGATCGACTATGTAAATGTGGTTTTACACACTGCTTAATTTATTTATTTATATATTTTTATATTTATTTATTTATGAGAGGGACACAGACAGCATGTGAGCAGGGGAAGGGTGGGGAGAGAGGGAAAGAGAGAGAATCCCAAGCAGGCTCCGTGCTGCCAGCCCAGAGCCTGACGTGGGGCTTGAACTCGTAAAACCGTGAGAGCATGACCTGAGCCAAAACCAAGAGTCAGACACTTAACTGACTGAGCTGGCCAGGTGCCCCCATACTGCTTTATTTTTTAACTTTGTATTATATGGGCAAACTTTCAATATTCATTATAGTCTCTCCCAATATTTTTGTAATGATTGACTTGATATACTTTGCTAAATATATAAAACGACTACACACAAATGTAAAAAAAAAAAAAAAAGCAGATAAGTCGTTTTATTGGGTTAGACTTTGCCCAGTGTTGGGGATTTTGTTCCCTTTATTAAGACCCTCAGAAAGGAATCATATACCATTTTCCCCAAGAGGGTACCCACTTGTCTCCTCTTCCTGTCTTTTGGTTTCCTTTTGTTAACATATGGGAGTGCTGTGCTTGACTGGGTGATGTGTATATTGCTGTTCCTAACCAAGGGCTTATGCTGTTCCCTGTTGAAAGATAACTCTTTTAACTGATTTTTATCTCCCCTAGGTGTTGGATTAAATGATGGGCAGTGGCATTCCATCTCCTTATCTGCCAAAAGGAATCACTTGAGTGTGGCAGTGGATGGCCAGGTGGCCTCTGTTGCTTCTTCCCTGGGGTCTGAGCAGACTTATTCAGGTGGCACCTATTATTTTGGAGGTAAGAGAAGAGGTCAGGCCATATGAGACACTGACCCATATTTGCAGTTACTTGCCCTTTTGTCCTGGAGATGTCATCATTTTAACAAATGTCAATAGTATGGAATAATGTCTCCCTCTCGTTGAGCATGGAAATGTTGAGTGAATCAAGATGGACCGACTATGGCCTAAAAGGCCTTTCTTAGAGATGGATTTACTTATGTTTACAATTTCTGCATGAGAATGACTGCAAATAAGCCACCCTCTTCAGTTCTTCCTTTCGAACTTTGTTATATTTTCCTAGTGTTAAATGGTTCTTATATGACTTTTTCAGATTTTTATGGCCTGGTTTTATTGCAGTATTTTTGTGAACATGGCTCTTAGCTCCTCTGGAGCATCCTTATTGCTTTCCTACTGTCCAATGCAGAAGGGCAATATTATGCCAATGGCAAATAATCTAACTCAATTAGCCATAGAAACCTCTGCTCATCGCTAAGTAATAATGCACTGATACCGTGGATGAAATTAGGGCATCAACCTTCAACACCAGGTCATCTCTCTAAGAGAACAAAGACACATGAAGCGTTTACCTGCCCAGGGGATGTTTGATTGAACTAAAAGTTTGGAAAAGAAAACCTTGGAAATGGAAATGAATCTTTAGCGTGGAAAATTAAAATCAAAGGTGATTTGCCATTAGAAAGGCAAAGGTGTAAAACTGTTAGTAGTAAGACTTATTTCTAATCTTGACTTGGTATGTTTTTTATTGCTGCAATTTTGAATTTTAACAGTCCTTCTGTCTAGAATCACTTTTGAATTTGGTGGCAAGTAGCCCAATCTTTATTATTCATCAGTAAAATACAAATTCCTTTCTAAGAGTTGACAGTAAGCACACAGACCATGCATCATTCGTCTGATGTTAACACTTTAAAACACTTTCCATGCTACCCAAGGAGGGGTGCATATGGCGTTGTTCTGTGTTCCCACCATAACTTAAAGAGAAACTTTCACAAAGTCCAGAGCCCTCGATGTCCTACAATTGAAGGAGGAGGATGCCGTCAAATTTTTGCAGCAGGAACCCGCGTGGGTGGCACCAACCTTGACTTGCAAGTGGAACGACAGTACATCTACAAAAGGAAAGGTGATGGCGTCTACATCATGAATCTGAAGAGAATTTGGGAGAAGCTTCTGCTGGCAGCTCGTGCACCATTGTTGCTGATGAAAACCTGGCTGATGTTAGTGTCGTATCATACAGGGATCCTGGCCAGCAAGCTGGGCTGAAGTGTTCTGCCACTGGAGCCACTCCTGTTGCTGGCCACTTCACCCCCGGAACCTCCACTAACCAGATCCAGGCAGCCTTCCAGGAGCGGAGACTTCTGCTGGTTATTAATCGCAGGGCTGACCACCAGTCTCTCACAGAGGTGTCTTATATTAGCCTGCCTTCCATCGCTCTGTGTAGCACAAACTCCCCTCTCTGCCCTGTGGACATCGCCATCCGTTGTCACGACAAGGGAGCTCGCTCAGTGGGTCTGATGTATTGGATGCTGGCCTGGGAAGTTCTGTGCACGTGTGGTGCCATTACCCACAACACCCGTAGGAAGTCGTGTCTGGTCTCTACTTCTACAGAGATCCTGAAGAGATTGAAAAGGAGGAGCAGATTGCTGCTGAAAAGACTGTGACCAAGGAGGAATTTCAGGGTGAATGGGCTGCTCCAGCTCCTGAGTTCACTGCCACTCACCCTGAAGTCACAGACTGGTCCTGAAGGCGGGCGGGTGCCCTCTGTGCCTGTTTGGCATTTCCCTACTGACTCGGGCGCTCAGCCTGCTGCTGAAGACTGGTCCACAGCTCCCCCTGCTCAGGCGACTGAATGGGCAGGAACCAGCACTGAGTGGTCTTAAGCTGCTCTTCCACAAAGGCCAACGAAATGGAAATAAGGTGGATGGAAAGTAAAAAATTTCTTAAAAAAAAAAAAAAAAGAGAACAAACAAACAAAACCCCCTACATAATCCATTACTGTGAATGGCAGCATAGTGGCAACAATCCCAAAAGATGTAATTGCCTTCTTTAGTGAGATTTGTGCATTTCTGAACCAACTTGTGTATTAAACCTCATGGAATATATGATTGATTTTCTGGCAATCCATAGGAGCACATTCCTTTAATAAATGGTAAGATCTAGAGAACAAATTAACTAACAGCTTTCACTTCAACGGAAAAGATTTAGAAGCACTAAAAGAGATTTTAAAAACACGCATATTGTTAAGTGTGGAAAAAAAAAAGACTAGATAAAAATGACTGGATTGGATAAAAGTGTAAATCATGAAAATAGAATCATCATTCTTACAGTATTTCTCATCCTTTATGTTCATATTTAACAATGCCTACCTATTTTTGTGGAAAATTTTTATTGCTATTATTCATTCTGTAATATTTTTTATGGTGAAACCTACATCACATGTGCACTCTGTAATTTTGCTTGTTTTTATTATGATACACACCATTTTATTTAAATAAACTTTTAATCTTTGAATAGTTTTAGATTTATCAAAAAGCTGCAAAGATACCCAGAGTTCCCATACCCCCTGAACCCAGGGTCCTCGGTTGCTCACATCTTACATCATGTGTGCATTTTAAAGCATATTAATTAGAATGCTGTGCATATCTACATGTGCATTTCCCAGCTTAGAAAGATAATAGTATCAATATCCATTTGTCCCTCCAGAGTCATGTCTCTTCTCCCCAGATAAACACTGTCTCGAATTTGGGGTATTTCTCCCTCTCATGTTCTTTTTAACTGGCATCTATTGAGGTGTTTCTGAGTTCCTAACCAATATACCGTGGAATGTTCCATAATAAAACGCAATCAAGTTCTCGGTTGGTGTCCTTTGGTACCAGAACATTTTGAGCATGAGATTCTACTGATCTCATGCTCTGCAAACTGTAGAGCACCCTGACACTTCCAGGATTGGGAACAAGGGTCCAAAAGAAAGCAGGAGGCCTTCTGCTGCCCAGCTCCCCCCTTCCTCTTCCCGGGTTTGTGCTCCAGAGACTAATAGAGAAGGTCCATCCTTCTGGAAGCTCACTTGGGGCTTTGGGCTGGGAATCCTGGATTCCGAAAGTGGACTGGAAGGGGAGTGGGGTGATCATCTCTTCCCAGTTTTCGCACTAGATGCCCTGAGTCCGAAGGCAAACTGTGACAGTTGTTGACCCTACTGGACCTTCGGCTCTTTGTGCATGAGAGCCCCCTGTATTACTAGGATCTGCTTTATCTAGGTGGAAGGCGCTTCCTAGGGTGTTAATTCTTTAGCCAGTTTATCCTCAAGTGAATAAATGTCCAATGTTCTGAGATGGGATCTTATAAGTTTTCTTCCATTTGTGTCTCAGTTCAGCTGCAAATTTCTGGTGATCTTATCAGCTACAATCAGCCTAACATGGCTGCCGTGCCCCACTGTTCCACCAGCCCGCATTGTACGTCCATTCGAGGCCCATCTTGAGAGTGACAGTTATATTGGGAGGGGGGCTGCTCAGAAACCACAGCATTCTGCATATGCCATGCCAGATCCCATTATCTGTCCGTCGTTCTCTACTCTTTCTCCCCCCAGCCCCTGCTGAGTCCTTTTCACAAATTTGGACTGCTTTGTGGCACATTGTGCCCAGCTTTTATCATTTATAAATTATAAATTTTAAGTCTGGGTTGAGGACAGATAAATGCCTAATTTCTGTATGTTGCCCCATGTGATCTATGTGCTAAAGAATAACACACTGTGCGGTGCAAACTGGAGGCACTAGACCGTGTGCAGAATTCTCACACCCCCGCTTGTGTAAATCAAACATTATCCATCCAGTGAACAGGCTAGACCACCGTGAAGTCAAAGCCGACATCTTACTTCTGGTGCAGTGACATCGAGTGATAATTTATCTGTCATCTTCAGAGGTGCTTAACATGCCGACTGCCTCCAGGAATGGATCCATCCATTAATTCAACATTAAGTATTCCCTAGAAATCTTCATATTTTAAAACTTCCATCTCAAACGGGTTCAGTGCTGAACTTCTCCTTGCTATTGCAATAAATTCACTTGTGGGTGCCTGTTATCATAGACTAATGAGACTAACCTGGCTTGAACCTTTCTTTACTCTTAGAATCTCTTGCTTATTAAACATCGTAACTAGGAATACAAAGTTCCTCATGGTACGACAATGTGCTTTCTGAAAGTTCCATCATCTTTCTTGGTGACTGAGTTTGCTTAGTTTTATTCCCTGCAGGCATATTGCAAAATTTATTTTATTCTGAGATAGTTTGAAATGTGTCAGGAAACACTACCTGGAGAAAAGGAGATTAGCAGAGCTGTTTATATTCCTGGCATATTGTAGTCACCCCCAAATATTGTTGAACTATTATCGTCTCAGTTGTTACTTTAACATTCTTAATTGGTTAATAAGTCATCTAGAAAACATAGCGAGGTTATAATAACCATATCCTATACCACAGAAGAATTTTAAGCACCGAAAATGTGTGTAGTGGCCTGTGCAATAAATTGATACTCAAAGAGCATTCATCACCTTTTCTTGATACATCAAACTTGAAACTTCAGAGTCTCCCTTGGTCAAAATATAATATTTCAGTGTACCTGATAATAGTTTTAAATATGAATCCTGGTCTTCACTTGCCATATAAATGGGTTTTGTTAGGAAAACAAGCATTAAAGGGGAAATATCTTCAGTCACAGTATGTAATTATAATGGAAATTCTCAGGTAGAAAAATAGCGTGGATTGTATTGGAATTAGGAAGTTGCTGATTCATTTCTTATTCTTCGAAACTGTAATAGTGCTTGACAACCATAACGGCAAAGAAAGATTAATGAAAAATACATAAGTATAATATATGTGCTCATACTCCATAAAATTATTTATTTCACTTGGATAGAGAAACACTTAGAACATCATTAAAACTCAGAGAGTAATGGTTAATATTATTGTTCTTTATTATTTAAATAATTAGAAACAGGGCTTAGGTAAGTGTTAGAAAAAATCAATATAAATGGAACATTCTTTTGTGAGTCAAAGGATAAATAAAATCACAGTGAAATGTTTTTGACATTAAGTCATTATGATTTATTAAAATGCATGCGTATATGGCTTTTATATGCATATAGAAATAAAGTATTTAATTAAATAGACGGTTGGTAATTTTATCCCAAGTCAATATAACTCCTTTCCCAAATAGTTTCAAATACCAAGGTATTTCATAGTTATTGATTTATCTTTTCTTATGCGCAGTGCACATTTTCAATCTTTATGCCTTTTTTTGCATTCCAAAAGACTAAGTTCCTATGTTTAACTGTAATACATAATTCAATATTATGTAATAATAATATAGTATAATAATTGTATGATAATTACTGTAACATTATTTCATAAGAATTCTATGGTAGTAATGAGAAATACTTTGTATAAATTGCAGTTTGTCATTTAGATCAAACTAATGATGACTGCGAGGGGCTCTTCCTCCCTCTTTTAATTTTAAGAAAATAATCAAATGGCTACTTCTTTTCCTTTCTTTCTTTCTTTTTTTTTTTTCATAATGAAGCAGTCTATGGTACTAAATCCTGATTGATTATGATGTATCCTGACTTACTTTGTTTTGTTTTGTTTTGTTTTGATCAGGTTGTCCTGACAACAGCCTTGGATCCAAATGTAAAAATCCACTTGGTGGATTTCAGGGATGTATGAGACTCATTTCTGTCAGTAACAAGGTGGTGGATCTGATTTCAGTTCAGCAGGGATCCCTTGGAAACTTCAGTGACCTTCAGATAGACTCATGTGGAATCACAGACAGGTACAGATCTCATTTTTTCTTTAACTTTGACCCGTCCATTTTCAAATGTTTGGCAGCATATTAAAACTTATATATAAAATGAACATGTTTTAAAACTCCCTTTCCCACCATCACCTATTCCACAGGAAATGGATGATACTCACATTAGAAATAAGAAAAATATGCTTTTAGTTTTATGCTTTGTGTTTCCAGGGATAAAATTTAGGTGGGAGACGTGTGACCATGTTATTTATATGTTAACATGCTACCGATTTACAAAAGGTAATGTTGATGCTGCTATAACTTTTATTTATTTTATTTTTATTTTTTAATTTGCATCCAAGTTATTTAGCATAGTGCTGTAATGATTTAAGGAGTAGATTCCAGTGATTCATCCCCTATGTATCTAACACCCAGTGCTCATCCCAACAAGTGTCCTCCCTAATGCCCCTTACCCATTTACCCCATCCCCCATCCACAACCCCTCCAGCAAGCCTCGGTTTGTTCTCTGTAACTAAAATTCTCTTATGTTTTGTCCTCCTCCTTGTTTTTACATTATTTTTGCTTCCCTTCCCTTATGTTCATCTGTTTTGTATCTTAAATTCCTCATACAAGTGGAGTCATATGATATTTGTCTTTCTCTGTCTAATTTCACTTAGCATAATATCCTCTATTTCCATCCATGTAGTTGCACATGGCAGGATTTCATTCTTTTTTATTGCCGACTAATACTCTATTGTATATATGTACACCACATTTCTTTATCCATTCATCAGTCAGTGGACATTTGGGCTTTTTCCATACTTTGGTTATTATCAATGGTGCTGTTATAAACATTGGGGTGCATATGCCCCTGTGAAACAGCACAACTGTATCCCTTGGATAAATACCTACTAGTGCAATTTCTGGGTCATAAGATAGTTCTATTTTTAATTTTTTGAGGAACCTCCTTACTGTTTTCCAGAGTGGCTGTGCCAGTTTGCATTCCCACCAGCAGTGCAAAAGATCTCCTCTTTCTCTGCATCCTCGCCAACATCTGTAGTTGCCTGAGTTGTTAATGTTAGCCATTCTGACAGGTGTCAGGTCGTATCTCATTGGGGTTTTGATTTGTATTTCCCTGATGGTGAATGATGTTGAGCATTTTTTCATGTGTTAGGCATCTGGATGTCTTCTTTGGAGAAGTGTCTGTTCATGTCTTTTGCCCATTGCTTCATTGGATTATTTGTTTTTTGGGTGTTGAGTTTGATAAATTCTTTATAGATTTTGGATACTAACCCTTTATCTGATATGTCACTTGCAAATATCTTCTTCCATTCTATCAGTTGCCTTTTAGTTTTGCTGATTGTTTCCTTTGCTGTGCAGATGGTTTTTATTTTGATGAGGTCCCAATAGTTCATGTTTGCTTTTGTTTCCCTTGCCTCCAGAGACGTGTTGAGTAAGAAGTTGCCGCGGCAATGCTGCTATAATTTTAGACGAGTATAAATGTATCAAAAAAATATCATTAAACTCAATAAATTTGTACATTCTAACAGTAGTATTGATCAGCACGTACCAGTAAGTCAGAGACCTATGTGGCTGGTTATCAAAATGTCTTTTGCTTCTCTGACAGCTGACTAATATTTTCAGTGGCATAGCAGTTTAACGGTTGCTCTGCTCCTAATGTGTACCTTTAACAGCACATTACTGTCTTCTCTGCAGGGAAAATAAAAAGGAACCCCTCCTTTGGAAAAGTTTGGAACTATAGCATTGATCAAGGTATAAACATGATCCAGTAGTTTCATTAGGAGCTCTAGTGCAGGACATGGTAGCATAAGATTTGGGAGTTAATTGTAGAGGACAGGTAAATTTTAAAATAACAATTGATAGTTAATAATTAAAAAGTATTTTTAGGCCTGGGCAACTATAGCCAAATAATCTTGCCAGTCATGTTTTAATATGAAGGTTGTTAATTTTAATTATTGAGTTTAATGGAATGTCATGGTCATTGCGGATAAAAAAATTAAACATTGTGACAGACTTAGCTCCTACCCTGTAGAGGTGTTCAATATATATTTTGAATAAATATAAATACTGAGCTTTAAAAATAACTTTTTATTTGCATGAGACATTTTATCAACATAAACGTATATATTATATCTGTTATTATATATGATGTGTGTTATATCTAATAGACTGTTAGTCTGTCAGTGTCTGTGGATCCTGTTTTGGACACTAATAGGTGTTGTGTTGTGTGTAGAAAAAAATAATTGTGATCTCATTTAGCAATGGATTAAAAGTCCATACTTTACTCTTTATGAATATGCATTTAGCTATTTAACCCAATTTGTAGCTAAAATAATTCTTTCTATAATGAAAGATGATACGTAAAGGAAGAATTTAGACAGTAAACCTCAGTTGGCTTGATTTTGGTACTAAATGACAGTGACCTTCTCCATAGTTATGTCCACATCAGCTCTAGAACCTTAATCCCCATTTGGGGAAGGGCATGCCAGCTCTGAAGAGGTAGGGCTCACTTCCAAGTGGCTAACAATCATTAGGATCTGCGGGGAGATTCAGTCATCCACAATCAGTGATAGTCGTGTTAACCATCTTAGATTGTAGACAATTCCTTTGGTGCTGGTGGATCCACACTTCTCCAAACTGGGTTTCTCCGAAGCTGCCGTTTTACCCGAGGAGGCTGGATTGCCTACTTTCTGGAGATACACACTTGTAAAACAGAGGACTGTGGTTTATAGCACAGTTGGAGAATGTATGGTTTTAGTACCACACTTTGAGAAGACTTTTCAGAAAGAGTGAGCAAATTGTGGATAGATTGTGGCTATACATGCTTTCTTTTTTTTAGAAAAACTTATGACTAATAGTAGCCCTAGCAGTATTAAAAATAATAGCAAAAACCAAAGTAACTTTTATGTATGTTTACCTTTTAAATTTCCAAAAGTATTTCTCGACTCATTTTCTTATATTCAGAAGAAAACGTATATTCATTTATTTTGGTCGTCTATGCTATACCTATTGACATAGCTTCCAAGCATTATTAAATAAAGTCTCTTTTTAAAAAAAATCTGTTTACCAGGCTGTATTCTCAGCACTTAACGTGAATTAGTATTTAAGTCTGTGAGTTTGAGTGACTAATGTGTAAGGATGATGCAAGTGTGTAAGGAGTCTGGGAATGCATGTGTGAATGACCTACAAGTGTGTGCACGTGTGTGGGAATAGCGTTGATGTGTGTGAGTGTGTGTATATGTACAAGTTAGCATGTGAGGAGCTGTGTGGCGGTGTATGTAAGGATTTGCATGAGTGTGGGAGGTGCTTTTGGATATGTGAGTAAGCTTGTGAATGTGTACGTGTGTGAGAGACTGTGTGTAACAACCATTCTAAAATGAATTTTGCCTATTTATTTTTTAATGTTAAAGATCTCATTGGGTATATTAAATGATTTATGAATTGGACAGTGTCCCATTTAGCAGATAGAGGGGCGCTCCCTAAAATGAATTTTAAATTAATTAATGTGTATTTAAAGTAATCCTCACAAAACACCCTTAGAGTCTCTTCCTGGTAGTGTTTGTTTCTTGTAAATCTGAGAGCAGGTGCACAGAGAGGTGAGGTTGGCTAAGAGGACGCAGCTCAGGAGAGAGCCCGCATCCGATCTCAGCGCTCTGGGGCTGGCCAGGTCCCACTAAAATGTCTGCCTGCCAAACTGCACAGCCCCCTGGGCGCACATTCACATCTATTGTGGTTTCTATTCAAGCTACATATAATAAACACATAATTTGATGATTTAATACATTGCAGTGAAAAATAAACAGGAACATGAAAAATATACTTAAAAATCTGACAGGAACTTAAGCAAATGTAGCTCCTTTTTTACTGTAACTTTAAGTTGGATCAGATCTACATGTAAAGGTGTACATATATTTACACATGCTCACACTCACCTTTGTACGGTCATTCGCACATACTCTTTTTTTTTTTTTTTTTTTTTTTTATGAAGTTTATTGACAAATTGGTTTCCATACAACACCCAGTGCTCATCCCAAAAGGTGCCCTCCTCAATACCCATCACCCACCCTCCCCTCCCTCCCACCCCCCATCAACCCTCAGTTTGTTCTCAGTTTTTAACAGTCTCTTATGCTTTGGCTCTCTCCCACTCTAACGTCCTTTTTTTTTTTTTTTTTTTTTTTTCCTTCCCCTCCCCCATGGGTTCCTGTTAAGTTTCTCAGGATCCACATAAGAGTGAAACCATATGGTATCTGTCTTTCTCTGTATGGCTTATTTCACTTAGCATCACACTCTCCAGTTCCATCCACGTTGCTACAAAAGGCCATATTTCATTTTTTCTCATTGCCACGTAGTATTCCATTGTGTATATAAACCACAATTTCTTTATCCATTCATCAGTTGATGGACATTTAGGCTCTTTCCATAATTTGGCTATTGTTGAGAGTGCTGCTATGAACATTGGGGTACAAGTGCCCCTATGCATCAGTACTCCTGTATCCCTTGGGTAGATTCCTAGCAGTGCTATTGCTGGGTCATAGGGTAGGTCTATTTTTAATTTTCTGAGGAACCTCCACACTGCTTTCCAGAGCGGCTGCACCAATTTGCATTCCCACCAACAGTGCAAGAGGGTTCCCGTTTCTCCACATCCTCTCCAGCATCTATAGTCTCCTGATTTGTTCATTTTGGCCACTCTGACTGGCGTGAGGTGATACCTGAGTGTGGTTTTGATTTGTATTTCCCTGATAAGGAGCGACGCTGAACATCTTTTCATGTGCCTGTTCGCACATACTCTTTACACACAGACGAACAGCCTCTCATACGTGTGTACACATCTGTGTGCTCAGTCACACACTTCCAAAGCTTTACCACATCCAGTCTTTACAATACACTCTTTATTTGCACATTCTGGCACCTCCTTACTTACTAATCCACGCATATGCACACACACATGCGCACACTTACAAGAACATTCCCACACCCCTTACATACTCACATCTTCCTTATCCACATTCACACACGCACACTCACCTAGAAGCCCTGCCCCTGTCCTCTATGGACATACAGGGGAAGTGACCCTAAGTCAGAAATCTGGGTGCCTGAGGGCTGAGGGAGGCCAGTCCCTCGGCGAGGTGAGGACAGAACCACAAAGGGGGCTGCTGTCCGTATCCCCTGCCCATTATAAACAGTGAAAATAATGACAAATATCAGCAGAAAAGTGTTGGAGGCTACAGAGAATGACTAAGGAAAGAGAAGAGCGTAAATTGTTTAGAACACTGAATGAAAATCAGTCCTTCACTCTACAATGTAATTTGCTGTAGGTTACTTACTAGTTGTCAGGAGAGGCTACTACGCGGTGAATTTCAACACCACTCACAATCCAGTCTTCACATTGTACTTAAAAAATGCGAAAAGTCAGGTCTAACAAGAATCAAGGAAAACGAATCCAATATCTTTCAGCAGCAGCAAATCAAATAGAAATGGCACATGTATCACACTGATTATTCATTCTTTAGAATCTTAGTTATAGCCACTTATATCTGCTCCCTTTTAAAGCATGGCTGAGGTCCGTGAGCCTGCTGTCCTTTTCTTTTCTGATCACCAACTAGGATTTTTCGTGTTTTAAGTTTTTTAATCTACCTCTTTCTTCTAGATTGTTACTGATCTGAAATGCTTAAAAAATACGTACAGCATGAAACATTCTTGAATGGATTCCTGTGAATCTATAAAAATACTAAAATATATATAAACTTAATTGGCATAGAAAGATGCCCACTATTTATTTGTGCATCCTTAAGAAGGAGGTTGGAAAATAACATGACGATTTTATTTATGAATATAATCACACACACCAATGCATATATGCGTTTATATATGCATGCGCATGCATGTATATATTTGTAATGGTGATTTTTATATATGAGATTATAAACCATATTTCTCCTCTGCTGTGTCCTGGGTTGTTTGACTTTTTGTACACTGGATATCTGTTTTTTATAATCAGGAAAAATCACTGGCATTGTTTTCAGTTAAAATTGGAGAAATCCTATGAGCAGAACACAAAGTTCCCATCCTTAGTTTTAATAAAGGAGGTGGCAGAAGCCCCAAGCATGAATATATTCTTGATAGGCTTTGCAGTTTAATTTTTTGTTTGGGAGTAATGGAGAGCATTTCAAACTTTGGTCTCAATAGATCTTTCCATATCAATACTGAAAAGCATCCATAATCTGATCAGGGCTCTTCAGGTCGATACCAGAAGCTCCCCAAGTTTTTTGGCCACAGTGCCTTATATAGTTCAGTCATTTTTTCATAGTGTTCCAAGCCAAAAGATATAACTAACGCCTTCATTTAAGATGTAACTTAGGTCCAAACGACTTTATAGATATGTCCTAAAATTTAGTAAGCCTTTGAAAATGGAATATACATACATAATATATATTGTAATTATATATGTAGATTATATATATATATATATATAATTAAAAAATATTTTAATTTTATTTTGAATTCAACACAGCTACTTCATAATTACACGTGTTTACCTGTTGAGTATTGTACAACTTTTCAAAACTTGGGACCAGGTCAGACACTGCCACCCTCATTTTTGTTCAACACTGATTTCACATGGTTTCACATGGTTTCAGTTTTTTAGCAACTACTGAAAACCCAGGTTCTTAAATATGGGACACCATTGAAAGGAATGTATTATGATCTAATGTTGACATTGAACTACCTCAAGCAGGAAATTGTGCAAGATTGGGCAGATATTGAGTATGCCTGTATTTCTCTGGAAAAGTTCAAATATCCTGGGAGCCCCTGTGAGTTCCATTCAGCACCCTAGAGCACCCCAACACACTGCTATGAATTTGTGTGCCTGTCCAATGAAACTTCAATATTCCTAGAGGTATTCACTCTACTCAAAAAGTGAATAAAGATGTCCCTCCGTCTTACTTCCTTCTTTTCTTCTCTCTTTTTTATTCTTGTTTCTTTAAATATTCAGTGTAGTAAATCAATAAGATTGAGTGTTGTTATTTTATGTAAGCTATTGGTATTTCTGGCAACATATTGAATTAGTGTTATGTTTACTTAGGGAAAAGAAAGTGCTCTGATGTAGCAGGACATGTTGAAAATTAAGCAGTCACAACCAACGAGAATTGGTTGAAATCTGATGCAGCTATTGATCTAAGGTTTGGTTCTGTGATTAAAGCACCTTAATGACAGACTGAATAACCATTAGTCATGTTAAATTTACCCTTTCTGGTACTGTGGACATTCTTCTCTCACATGACCATGACCAACAGTTTATGACAGCTCAAAATGAAAAGTAGTGATTGTATCTGCACCTTTTTGTAGGTGTTTGCCCAACTACTGTGAACATGGCGGTGGATGTTCCCAGTCCTGGAATACCTTTCACTGCAACTGTGCAAACACTGGCTACACGGGAGCTACTTGCCACAACTGTAAGCCAAACACACTTGCTTCTTCTTGCCTCTGTTCCGATTTCCTTGTTCCATTTCCCTTTTTGTGGCTGTGCGCGTATATGTCCATGGATTGGAGCGTGCAAGCCTGAATTTTAGCGTCCAGTTGATTCCTAGTTTATTTTAAATCCACACCTCTTGGGGCGCCTGGGTGGCGCAGTCGGTTAAGCGTCCGACTTCAGCCAGGTCACGATCTCGCGGTCCGTGAGTTCGAGCCCCGCGTCAGGCTCTGGGCTGATGGCTCGGAGCCTGGAGCCTGTTTCCCATTCTGTGTCTCCCTCTCTCTCTGCCCCTCCCCCGTTCATGCTCTGTCTCTCTCTGTCCCAAAAATAAATAAACGTTGAAAAAAAAAAAAAAAAAAAAAAAATCCACACCTCTTTGCACAAAGTTGTCGAAGTAGCTTATAGAAATAGGTAACATAAAACAGGATAGAAAAGAGTAGGAGAGCTGGCAAAGGAGAAATGTATATCGAAAAAAAAAGACAGCTAAGGATAACTATAAATAGTGAATAAACATAGATAATGAATAAATAATAAATAATACAGAATGAGTAATCCTTAAATTCTCATAACCCCATTAGTGAGAATAATGAAATAAGGATGGCAGGTAACGATGTTAATCATAATAGTTCATTTTATTGAATGTTTTCTAAATGCAGGTACTGATATAATATTTTGTATGTCCCAATTCATTGAATTCTGATGTTCCAAATTCACTGAATTAGTAGGTTACTATTATCATCCCTAGTTTACTCATGAAATAACAGAGACTAATCACCTTGCCCAAGCCTCCTTCAATAACTGAGGGACACTGAGTATGTGAACACTTGGAATTGTGCTTCAGAGCCTGGGAGCACAACCAATAAATACTCTATGTATATTATAAACCATGCAGTTTTCTGATGAAGTGTTTGCATGCATTGTAAGTAAGACTCATATGCCATTTTGATGTCCGCTTTTTCCGCACATAGGGTGGGGAGATCTAAACGCCCATTTTTCTCTCCCACTTTTTCACATTATTACAGACACTGCTGAGCGACTTCTCTCCTACTACGATGTCCCATAGCCTTGACTTCAGGCGAGGGTGTTGTATGCAGTCATCAGTCTCTCCATTCGCAGTCTCTTCACCGTGTGCTACTTTGTACTCCTGTCGGAGTGGAGAGTTAGCATCCCGGGCTCCCAGCCCTGCAGGTTCTGGAAGGGACCCTCAGAGGTCCTGATTCGGGGCTGACGAGGGCGTGAGCGGGAGGGGCTCGTGGTGTCACCCTCAAGCCTGCACCACTGCAGCCAGGGTCATTCTTAGGCATCAGCTTATCTTCGAATCATGAAGGATGCCTACTGTTGCTAAGGCCACGCCTCACTGTAACTAGAGACCAAGTTACTTGAGCCAGGTCCAGTAGCAGAAGGCCAGTCTAGTTGACTTTTTCTTATCCGCCATCTTCCTAATTGTAGTAACTCCCAACAAAACGCTAATTCAATGTGTTTTAATTGACCCTTTGTTTGTAATTGTTATGAATGACTGAATCTAAATATTTACATTCTGAGGGAAAAAACTGGTTGATAAAGTATTTTTGTTTATGGCCACATTTTGCTCTAAGCATGGAGTTAACTTACTAGGTTCTTGAACAGGTAGGTCCAAATGGAGCTGAAGGGTTTTGGCCAATAAACATTCTGAGAAATGGGGCCAGGAGGACGAACTTGGTTGTAGTGAAGTCTTCACTATCATTAGCATAAATAGAGAACGGGGCAGGGATGGAGTCTTTAAAAGGTTTTATTAGAAAATAATATGTTATAAACATTCATATCATAAAGAGTCAAGCAATACACACGAAGCAAATGTACTCCCCATTACCATCATGGAATCATGTCTCCTTTCTTTTTCAAAGTTTATTTATTTATTTTGAGAGAGAGAGAGTACGAATAGGGTAAGGGCAGAGAGAGAGGGGAAGAGAGAGAATCCCAAGCAGGCTCTGCACTATCACTGCAGAGCCTGACATGGGGCTCGAACCCGTAAACTGTGAGATCACTACTTCAGCCAAAATCAACAGTCAGATACTTAACCAACTGAGCCATCCAGGCACCTCAATCATGTGTCCTTTCTAATACCAACCCTGACTCTCAAGTTATGTATATCTCCTGCCAACCGCCTTCAAAGAATTTATGAACATATGTATATGTGTGCAGAAGTGAATAAAATAACCATTTTTACATGCCTGTTTCACTGCACAAAATATAATTGTGACTAGAAAACAACCCTTGCTTAAATTCTTGTCTATGTAATATATAATAGGAACAAAATAAAACCATCAGAAGGTGGAGGTATAGGGAAGTAAATTTGTACGATTATCTGAAATTTCAGTAACATTGAGCAAATTAGTTACATTATTTCATATTGCCTAAAACGTCATTAACATAATTTTCCAAAATTTAGACTAGATCAAGGAAGGACATTCAGGGTATGACTTATTTCTCATTTCATAAAATCAAAATCTTTATGAAAATTATCAGTACATTTGACCAAGTGTTCAATGCGATGTGTGTATCATATACAGCTATTACTATCAAACCTTGTACATGGCAAATGTATAATTGTATAATCAAAAACATCCAATTATGGGGACACCTGGGGGCTCAGTCAGTTAAACATTCAACTCTTGATTTCTTCTCAGGTCATGATCTCATGGTTTCTGGGATCAGGCCCCTTGTTGGGTTCTGCACTAACAGTGTGGAGCCTGCTTGGGATCCTCTCTCCCTCTCTCTCTCTGCCTGTCTCCTGCTCATGCTTTCTCTCTCTCAAAGTAAATAAATGAACTTTAAAAAAAACCCCATCCAATTATGGATCAAAACATATTGAGACCACTTGAAGGAATATTTAATATAGATATTTCTTCTGCTTCCAATTTTAATTATCTTAAATTCTCATTACAGAGAATTAGAGAAAGTTTCTTTAGTAAATTACTTTTAAAATTATTGACGAAGAGCTTTGCCGGTCATTATTTTTTTTAAAGATTTTATCTGTGAGTAATTTTTGTGAGAAAGGAGAATTGTTACAACATTATTTAAAACCTTTCTATTTCATAATTATTGGATAATAGCAGATTATTTAAGGAGATTACACTACTGTGTTTCAGATGTTAGGTGACGCTAGAATTAGAAATTCCAAAGTGGATGTCACAAGATCCATTTGAATGGATGTCCAAAATGGGTGTTACAGCATACTTCTAAGTGTGTTAACATTTAAAACACATACCGTCTCTTTTGTTGTTTTACCTAATGTAAAAAAATATTTTTTTATTTTGACTCAGTAATCTCATATTCCTTTAATGACAGAAAGAAATGCCATGAAATTCAACCTCATTCTGCCTTTCTCTATATAACCTACTTTCATCCATATTAGTTTTTTTTTTTTTTAAAAAGAATGAGTTTTAAAGTGTGTTCTCTCTTTTCTCCCGGTCAGTAATGTACATATTACATTTCAGCACTTGGAGTGTTTTGTGTCCAAATTAGAGCTTCAGAGATTCATTTTATACTATTCCATTTATGATGGTCCATTTTTTTTTTACAGCTATCTATGAGCAGTCATGTGAATCCTATAAGCACAGAGGAAATACTTCAGGGTTTTACTATATAGATTCAGATGGAAGTGGTCCCCTGGAACCCTTTCTTCTATATTGCAATATGACTGGTGAGTTAATCAATTTTCATTTAATAGTTAAATTTGCGTGAAGCTTTAAACACACAAAATTAAAATGAAACCAGTAGAAAGTTGGCCTAATTTGCAACTTGATTAAAAAGTATATTGTTCAGCGAAAGAGCTCAACATAAATCTTTAAAAAATAGTTTAATGGTAATGATTTAAAATGTTTTATTATTTTCAATGAATGCAGTATCTGGGTAGAACATCTAATAATAAACGTGTCTTATTAAGTCCCCAAACAAAAAGGACAGACTTTATTTCTCTGAGAAGATTGATACATGTGAAAGCTTTGGAAAATATTTACTTTTTAAATGTAGGTAAACATAACTTGTATTCTTGAATTTGTTACTTACATACATTTAAATAGGTATTAATAGTCATGGAAAATGTGTTTGATTAAATGCAACATCCACTTATGAAAAGGGAGAAAATGAAAACTCAATAAATTACCAACGGAAGGAAATTTCCTAACTTTGTTAAAGAGCACTCACAAAAAACTCTCCAGCACATTCATACTTCATGGTGAAATATTGAAATCTTTACCTGTGTTACCAGCATTAACACAAGATGCCTGCTATTATCACTCTGTTCACCATTGTATGGGATAGAGGTCCTTGCCAGTGCAATAAAGCAAGAGAAAGAAAGGAAGGATCGAAGTACTGGAAAGGTAGAACTAAGGTTCTCATTATCTGTCCTCGGCCAGGTGATATATTGAGAATATTCTCCATAATTTACAGATAAACTTTAGGGTGATCACTGGGTATCAAGTTAATATAAAAACTAATTTCATGTCTGTATACCAGCAATAAGCAAAATGAAGTTTTAGATTTTATTTTCAATAGCGTAAAAAAATCTCAAATACAAGGTAATAAATCTAATGAAAGATATGCATGGTTTCTATATAGATAAGGATAAAATGCTCATGAGATAAATTGAAATTCTAACTAGATGGGGAAATGTAAAAATTTCATTGATTGGGAAACTCAGTATAGTATAAATCTCAATTCTTCCCACGTAGGTATTGATTCAGTGAAAACCTTAATTAAAATTCCAGTGGAGTATTTATTTGTTGATATAATTGCTTTGACGAAAACTGGAACGCAGATTCTAAGATTTATCAGCAGATTTGAAGGGACACAAAGAACCATATGGATAGTTGACTTACTCCAAAGGCATTGATATACAGTGAAGGGAATATGGTCTTTCAACCAGTGGTGCTTGGGAGCCAGCAGGGGGAGGGGAGGGGGTGTATATAAATGTCATAAAAAGGAATCTTGATCTCTGCATCATCAAACCCAAAAAAATGGAGTCTGGATGAACTGTGCTGTCTACTGTAGTAGCCACTTGTAACAAATGCCTATTTTGATTCAATTTTTTTTAATGTTTATTTATTTTTGACAGAGAGGAAGTTAGAGTGTGAGCGGGGGAGGGACAGAGAGAGAGGGAGACACAGAATCCGAAGCAGGCTCCAGGCTCTGAGCTGTCAGCACAGAGCCCGATACAGGACTCAAACTCACGACCAGTGAGATCACGCCCTGAGCCGAGGTCGGACACTCAGCCGACTGAGCCACCCAAGCAACCCTCGATTCAAACTAATTAATAAAGCTAAATGAATTGAAATACATTTTAAATTTAAATTAATAAAAACAAGATTAAGTTAACCGTCCCGTTTTCCAACCTCACTGGCCATATTTTAACTGCTCAGCAGCTGCCTATTCCATCGTGGCCAAAAGTTTACATTGAATAGCTCTGTGTCAGGAAGTCACAGTTTTCTGGAGCAAAACAAACAGAAAAAGGAAATATTAAATTGAAGTAGGAGGTGTTTCAGAGGAAGATTCACTACTTGAAAATCAGGCAGTGAATATCTGGGGCAAGAACCTTCCAGGCAAAGGAAATAGCAAGTGCTAAGTGCCGAGAGCAGTGATCTTCCCAGGTGCTTTCAGAAAACAGCAACAAATCTAGTGTGGTAGGAGTGTGGCAAGTTATCTGGGAGTAGTGGGAGAGCAAGAGAGTCGAGTAAGGCAGGGGCAGGCGGGGAAGTCACGAGGTCCTTACAACAATGTTGTAAAGTCCCTGATATTTACTTGAATGAGATGAGAAGACACTGGGGACTTTAAAGCACCGATGGATGCACTCTGACTGCCTTCAGTGGGATCATGATGGCTCCAGTGTTGGGAAATGCCCATCTAGGAGCAGGGGTCCACACATACACACACATGCATATACACACATACGCTCCATAGGCATGGCTATACATAAGATGCAGATCCATGTGTACGTGTGTATAATGTATGTGTCTCTGTATGTCTGTAGTAGGAGTGGAAACCCGCTTGGACAACCAGTTCAAGTAGTGCAAGAATCCAGGCAAGAGGATGATGGTACATAATAGCAGTGTGGATGGTGGAGGCAGTTTTGACTTTCTCACCAAGTATGTGTGAGATGTGAGAAAACAAAAGGAAACCAAAATAACACCACGTTTTGGCTTGGGCAGCTGGAGTAGTCGAGTTGCCCACATTTGAGAGGTGGTCAGAAAAGGTTTGAGGGCAAAGACCAGCAGCTCGGTCAAAATTTTACACATTTTGAGTTTGAGATGTCCGTGACACATTCAAAGGAGATACTGAGAAAGGCTGTTGAATATGGGAGCAAAAGTTCCTTTGGATTAATGTGTAATTCTAAAACGTGGAGGATGGTGCTGAAACCATGGCAACAGATATTTGGGAAAATTAGAAAATTAGACTGTATCTTCAAAGGTTTTTCGTGTAACACAGCTAGGCGTCTTCCATTTGTTCTCACAGTCATTGAAGGCATTGCCTGTCTTAGTCCGTTTGAGCTGCTGTAGCAAAATAACCACAGACTGGGTAGCTTACAAAAAACAGAAATTCGCTTCTTACAGTTTTAGAGACTGGGAAGTCCAAGCTCGTGGCACCAGCATAGTCAACTGAGGGTCTCTCCTGGGCCACAGACTTCTGGTATTCTCATGTGATGGAAGAGGGTCTCTGGGGTCTCTTTTACAAGACGACTGATCCCCACCCTCATGACCTAATTACCCGATGATTCAACATATGAATGGAGGGGGGCACAAACATTCGGGCACTGCCCACACGCCAAAGCACCCTAAGACACATGATCCCCGCATGTGTGTCCCTTCAGTGACGGACCCAGCACGGACCCCCAGGCAGCACTTGAGTCAGGTTCTGACAACGTGGTTGCGGTGACAACAGAATCAATATTTTACAAATCTTCCCAGTTGACTCCTCTGTGTACCTAGCTTTGAGAATCGCTGCTTGGGACCTGTGCTTCTCCAACTTCACAAAACAGACTGTTCTATTATGTGAGGTTGAAACATAATACATTTGAAAATACTTCACAGAGAGGAAGGGAAGACTGTGCAGTGAAATACAGGAATTTAAGTGTCAAATAACTTTTTGATTTTTCCTGTTCGTACAGCTTGGGTTGTGAGTGACATTTAACAATCTATCCCTGCGTCCTTGTGAATCCTGTGTTCCCACAATGCATCCTGAAGTATCCACAGGCACATGCTTAGAAGGTTTTGATTCTATAAGTCAGATACCTCTAGGTTGATAAGTATCTGTTATCTTTAAAACTTTACGAAACATAGACACACACCACACACATACACACACAAGTCTCATCCGTGATTGTAACATCGTTATGTTCCGCAAGGCAACAACAGACACCGAATTAGCCAACATTCTCATCAACCCATCAACACATGACCTTGTTTGACTTGTGTTTCAGATTAGAGACACCTTATTTAATACATACTGTTAATTCATTGACATTGAACTCACAACCAACAGCACTGTGACTCACACTTCACCGAGGTTTGTTCTAGCACCTGTTTTCTCATGAGGCACGTCACACAGCCTTCTTGCACTCGAAATACTAGACAGCTCTTTAGCACCACACTTCGAGGCCATTGTTAAAAAAAATTTTTTTTGGATACGTGTGGATTGGGCAACTCAAGCTTTTTGCTGCGTGTACATGTCTGTAGATGTACAAGAGTGCCTCGAGTCATGATTTGGGGGTTCAAATAAATTTTAGGCAGTAGGCGATTTCCAGATAATGAGGAACTGCAAATAGTGAGGATTGAATTATATTCACATACATACATATATTATCTTTGTATGGACAATAATTCCAAAATTGATAGGCCATGTGCACTTAAATTATCTAAATGACAAGGAAATTCCGAGTTTCATTTTATGGAATGAATTGTTCCCTTTCTATTAAATCAACATTTACCTCCTCATATTACTTTACCGGTCACGAGCCTTATCGCAGTCAACGAAGCGTCGTGCTAATTCGATAACAACTCTGAAGGACATGAAGGAAATATGTATATGCACACATACAGAGGTTAATTTTGCCTCAGCAAAATGATCAGAAAGCATTGATGCTGGAGAGGACATTCGCAACATGTAAAGCCGTTTGAAAAGCAAGCCATTGAGAGCAGATACAGATAATCCAGTTAGGAGTCAGCTAAGTGTCATCAGAAACCCCAGAATATTGAAATACATTCACGCTAAAGTGGCAATCCCAGAATGTAATAACCCAGTGAAAAATAATGTTACAGCTTGAAACGTTCCCTATTGATCTGGTTTTTGCAAATGAGGAAAGCAGGGAGGTTGGGGAAAGAATCATTAGGGAGCAATCAGGGACAAAAACCTTGTCTCCTTTCTCCCAGTCTGAACATTTTTCCACTAGAAAAGGCTGTGTTCTATCAGTGTCACATTGCTTATAGCCAGTAACATATCCTCTAGTTGTATAAATCAAGTATAACAATTATAAAAACAAGGCAAAATGCTGAATCAGTAACTTGCAAATGGGTAACTTAAAAAAAAATCCAGTTATTAGTCTAGAATCATTGTCAAACAAATGATTCCACGTGGATTTAAATACCTTGAAGCATTACAAGCTAAAAACTACAAAGGAAACTTCTTTTGAATGGATAATTTCCCAAACTATGTTAAAGACTGAAAATTCTTTCTAAACAGAGTACTGTAAATATAATTTTAAAATAAGTAGACAGGATAATAGGAATCCCAGTGGCTGTCTCTTTAGAAATGTACATGGCTTTTTTCTTCTACACTAAATCCACTTTTTCTTTTCTTTTTTTTTTTTTAAGTTTATTTTTTGGGCGCGGGGGTGGCGCAGAGAGAGAGAGCCACAGAATCTGAGCAGGCTTCAGGCTCCCAGCTGTCAGCACAGAGTCCCACGTGGGTCTAGAACCCGTGAACCATCAGATCATGACCTCAGCCAAAGTCAGATGCACTGAGCCACCCAGGAGCCCCTAAATCCACTGGTCTTTCGAAAATGAAATAGCTCTAGGTTCAAGACATTGTTTCTCATGATCAAACATTGCATTGTAAGGACAATTGTTTCAGTGGGGAGCGATTGATGAGTGCTTGAGCTGAGGCTTTCAAACTTTGATGATAATGCTAACTCCGTCCTTAACCTTATTCTTTCTCTCTGCACCACCACCAAGACTCCTACATTTAGTTTCACTGACTCAATTTTCAAGCCCAAGGCCTGGGCCTCTGCTCTCTAAACAAGCTCTGAGATTGGGGCTCCTGAGACCATCCCCTGGGAAAGCTGGAGCATCGTAAGATTTATAACAACAAAATTATTTTTACTCTAGGCATTTCAACAATCAGGCCTTCCTGATAGCTCTGAGAGTTAATAACCAACTATCGTTATTCAGATGCAGCCTTGTTTACGTCCAGTTTTGCCCCAGAACACTAGCTGCTCTTCCCTTTCATCTCCGAGGCTTTCCTGAACACAGCACTTCCTACCTGACCTCACAGCTTTTCATCACATCTGTCACCCTCCGCTGTTAATCCTGAAGGAACACGAGCTCTGCAAGAGTGTTGCTTAAACAGCATGTTTTTTCTTTACACTGTTATCACACTAAAAAATAGCAGTCAGCCTAAGATAAATCAGGTTCTTAATTACTCAGGTGCTTTACATACAATCTATATATTAGAAATCTCTTCAGGGAAAGGCACCGGTGGACCCAAACTGCCTTTCCATTTTTTTTTTTTTTAGTATATTTATTAAATTTCATAGACTTGCTGCCCGTTTCAGCTGTCTTTCCTTACTCATGTCCCTGTGTCTCCTTACTGCAACAACTTAACTCTCTTGGCCTTTGGTAGAGGATAATTAAAAAAAAAATAATAATACAATCATGACTCTTAGACAGATAGAAAAATAAAAGCTCAAAAACACATTGTAAAGATTTTAACGCATTGTTCATGAGGAAACTGGTAAGCTGTTACAACCAGTTCAAAGGAGAATCCAAAGAACAGACCTCGGGGCACATCGGTAATGTTGAAATTAATGTGCAGACAGAGGAAGACCTGGCTTCGTCCATAGTAGAAAAGGGGAGTCCCTTGAACTTCTGCTGGATGGAATTTGCTCGTCTGTGGGCAATCATTACTTGTTGTAAGGAAAACAGTGCTTTGCTTGCTGAGCCAATAAGTAAGACTAAACACATTAATCAATTAATTAATTAATTAAATCTAGAAGCCTGTGTTAAAGGATAATTTCATATGCACATGTCTTGGAAGTTAGAGATAGTGAATTTCTCTGGAGAGATTGAGAAGGCTTATCCCCCCCAGATGCATTTGCCTGCACTCCAAAAGTGATTTAAACAACCTGTGGACTGGCGCCTCTCCCCAGAGATCTGTGGCGTTCTAGAGCCAGAAGGCCCGTCTCCCTCTGTGGAGGGGAGGAGAAGATGTGCCAGCCATCGCCTGTAATCTCCAAGTCTCATACTTTTGGGGGTTTCCTCTCTTGGGTGCAGACCCCGCATGGGCGGGCGGGACATTGGGCCATAGAGCCTAGAGGCTGCTAAGATTTTCCGTGGGCAGACGGCCCCTGATCCAAAGACTCCTGTGTCTGTGAGCGGCCGTCTTCCTCCACCCGTGTAAATCTAGATCTCGGTAGCTAGATGCAGACAAACGAATAGAATGCAGATAGGAGGCAAGATAACCAGTTAACTTAAAAGTAGGATAATGTGCCACGCCCTCCACAGTGTCAGACTTACTCTTTTGCAAAACTATGAGTTGACAGTTTATAAAGTTCTAAAGCAGCTGAGAGGCAAGGCAAGGCTCACGGCCACCATGGAACCTGAAGGTTGTACTCTCGTCTGGAGAGTACCTTGTCTTTAATTCGTTAATGTGTTTATTCCCTCAGTTCTGTAACTAAAGTCTTTTGAGCGTGTTGTGCCAGCCCCCGTGCTGTGTGCTGCAGATACGGGGGTTAGCAAATCAGAAACCATCACTCTTCTCAGGGAGCCTCCAGGCCAGTGGAAAAGCCCCATGGAATAAATCACAAAATGCTGAGTTACAAATTATGATAAAGTCTGTGTCCTTTACGGTTGTAATTTCTAAACATCAGCTAATGCAATCATGTCGGAAAGAGCAGGAGAGAGGCTCAGGGTTAATAGTTGTGAGAGGTTCCCCTGTTTGCAAAGCACATGGGGCTTTGCATGGCTGCTGGGCACTCATTTTCTCATTGCTCCTGGTGATGTCTCTGCTTTGCCCCGGAAATCGAGATTGCCTGATAAATGCGGCATCTGTTTAACTTCATGCTTTGTAGTAGCACTTTTTATTGAAAAATGAAATCAGCAACACCTGAGTGGCTCAGTCAGTTAAGCGTCTGATTCTCGATTTCGGCTCTGGTCGTGATCTCACGGTTCGTGAGTTGAAGCCCTGCGCCGGGCTCTGTGTTGACGGCACAGAGCCTGCTTGGGATTCTCTTTCTCCTTCTCTCTGCCCCGGCCCCCCTCAAAATGAATAAATATTTTTAAAAAATGAAATCACTTACAGAAACTACCGTAACGCTGAAATTTTAGAATTTCAAAAGGAAACATTTCTGGGCACGGTCCTTCAAGGGATGTCGTGCACCACAGCCTTGGATTTCTTACCCCTTAAAAGACCTTTAGAATCATGTGTTTACTGTGACCCAGTGGATGCTAAACTGTAGGGAAGCCCCTCTCGGTGTGAACCAAAAGGCAAAGAGACACAAGCAGGCATATTGCCCTGTTCCTTTGATTCATTACAAGGAAATTTTATTGTTTGCTGAACAATTAAAGCAGACTTCAGTGGAGGCTAGGTTAGTGGATTTGCCTGATTAATGATCATGAACTTCTTTTTTTTCTTAAAGATTATGTATTTCTTTTGAGAGTGCGAGTGAGCACACGCGAGCGAGGGAGGGGCAGGGAGAGAGGGAGAGAGAAAATCCCACGCAGGCCCAGGCGGGACTCGATCCCACAAACCGTGAGGTCCTGACTTGTGCCGGACCAAGAGTCTGACGCTTAACCGACTGAGCCACCCAAGTGCCCCAATAATCACAAACCTCTAATAGCGAAGGTTGGGTTGGCTAAAATCATAGAATTTCAGACCTATGATATTGTCCTATATTCTGCCAGTTTATTTTCTAAATTTGGAAATGGAGGCTCAGATTTTACCTGACTTTCTTAAGGGCACATCTCTTCCAGATCTGCAACTCAAATATCCTGACGGTCTCTATACTATGTCACAGTCTGGCCATCCATAATTAATTTCATTAGCTTTTATATCATGTCCTCTTTAAGGAAATTAATTTACTGATAAAGCTGAATGGTGAGGAGAAATGCAAAGCAGAAATAAAACTTACGGCTATTGTTTCCAAGAAAAATAGTGATGCACTCACACATAGAAGGCAGTAAGACTGTCAAAGCTGCCTCCCGTCTTATTTAGCAGACAGACCTTTCTATTCAAAATTCTGGTGACCTGGTGAGGCATGGGAGTGAAATCTCTTATCTTGTTTTGGTTGTCGATCCATGTGAATGCATTAGCTAAAGAGAGGGGAGGAAATTCTACCTACTGTTTCCTCCAATTTGGAATAGTCCTCTGTAATACAGAAGAGTTATGTGACTTAACGTCACATAGATAGCAGAGTTTTGACAACTTCCAATCTGTTTCTTACCTATTAAATCAGAGGACTTTTGATTAATCTGTTCTTGTGCCTGCATCTATCACCGTAAATATAATGCGAAGTCAATTTCTGGGAAGGTTGAAGGCTAGATACAATATGCCTACCTTCCGTTACAAACATTGTAGGATTTTTATTTCATTTCATAATTTTGGTAATCATTGTGATGGTAATGTTTACAGACATTCAAGTGTCGATAGGGATTGCTCTAGCAAGGACTCAAAGATATTTTATTTTTTATTTTAGTTGAGTTGCTGATGCTGTATCAGGTGTGTTCAGCTCAAGGAAGTAACGTCCTATTGTATTCCATAACTATGCACATCACACGATACCAAAATGAATATTTAAAATTCGATTTAAAAAGAAAAGGATGGGCACTCATAATTAAATGTTGTCTGAAGAGAGAGATATATATAGCCCATAAAAATCTGACCTTTCTTTGCTGGTAAAGGGAATGGTAAAGGGAATTTTTAAGAGTAGAAAAATCATCGCTTATATCATATAATTTAAAATATTTCAGAAATTCACAGATATACCTTTTTTCACATCGTAGCATCCCTGAATTCAGGGTGTGTCAATAATCAACAGTGTTTTATAGTTATAATAGGCAGCTTTTTCTTTTGTTTTTTTAAGTAAAATCATGATGCATCTTTAAAAAATAGAATATTGGATTCAATGAAATGAAACGTGTCGCAAATTTTAATAATTAGTTTTCTTAATATTTTTCACCATAAACATTTTCTGGTTAAATTATATGGCCACGTAAAATAAAAATCATGGCAAATGCATGGCAGTCGTATAAACTTCAGGGAAAAGAGTCACTTTACTATAATTTAAATATTTTAAGAACCCATTTGTGTTGAAACCTCTCAGAGAGGTTTGATGACTAGAAAAACTTGACTCAGATAAAAGGTGATTTTGATTTTCTTTATTTATTTTAACTTTTGCAGACTAGTGATGGTCTCCTCTCTTTCTTCCCCATTTCCGCATACAAGAAACTGCATGGACCGTCATACAGCACAATGGCTCTGACCTAACAAGAGTCAGAAACACTAACCCAGAGAACCCATATGCTGGGTTTTTCGAGTATGTGGCCAGCATGGAGCAGCTCCAGGCCACAATTAACCTTGCGGACCACTGTGAGCAGGAGCTTACCTACTACTGCAAGAAGTCACGGCTTGCCAATAAACAAGGTAAGGAAACTGAGGCACCTGTCCCTCTGTGCACATGGCACCGTCGCTTTACTTAACCAGCTCCCGAGAATTTGAATGATGCCATGGTGGTGGTGGCATTCGGCCACGGAGCGTGTCTGCCCGCTGTATACTTAGCAAACATGTCACAGTCTGGAAGTCACAGCAATGCTTTTGCCCGAAGAAAGAACAAGGTCAATTTACTCTGAGCTTTGTTCAAAACCTCGATTGCCTTCGGAGTCTCTTCCTGGCCTCAGTCAGATAACTCTACAGAAAGGAGCTCCATTCTGATCCTCAATGAATGCTCAGTGTCTATCCTTTAGAAAGGGCAGGTGACACATACGGTTTGTTTTATCAGGAAGAGAGTTAATGAAAATATGACTCACTTTTCTCAAAGTGACTATTCTGTGCGACTCTTTTTTCATGGATTGTTGGCAGCTAGCCTCTGGGTAAAATTGAAAATTAGAATAGGCTGCTGAAAACAGTTTATTCAGCAGTTTAAATCGGAAATCAGAAAACCATCTTTTAACTCTTTCCTTTATTCTACTTTCAATAACCAGTCTGCTCTTCAGTTCTGTGTTTGGTTTTGTTTTCCCATTAGAACATCTCATTATGTGACAGTATCTTGGGCCCCACCGCTCAGTGCCGGCGCAGTGCTGGAATTTACCGCGGGCGCTTTCCATCTGGCCTCCGTAGGCATCCCTCATATCTTCTCATCACCCAATGTGTAATCTAGAATTTAATTTTTTTGAAGGGAATTAAGCTTTAAGAAACACGACTTCCGTCATGACGCTTTTCTACTTAACGAAGCTCCAGGCCTTCCTCTTTGCTGTCCGTCCAAAACAGACCCTTGTCTGATTCATACCATTCCCTAAGACACTGTTTTCTAGGAGTAATATTGAGGTATATTCTTCTTTCGAAATTAGAAAGATTCTGAGACATCTGCACAATAAAGCTACTTGGCGAATGTTTACCCCTGTTTGTTATCTTAAGAGAGGTCTGAATACCATGACAACAATTTTAAAAGACATGCATTTCATATGTGAATGTCATATGTCATATGGGTCAAGCAGAAAGATTTTGAACCCTTTTTTGTTAAGTTTATTTATTTATTTTGAGAGAGACGGAGAGAATGCAAGCTGGGAGCTGGGGAGGGACAGAGAGAGAGAGAGAGAGAGAGAGAGAGAAAACCCAAACAGGCTCTGCAGAGTCAGCACAGAGCCCCAGTTGGGGCTCAAACTCGCAAAACCATGAGATCGTGACCTGAGCGGAAATCAAGAATCGGATGCTTCACTGACTGAGCCACCCAGGTGCCCCAAGATTTTGAACTCTCGGGATGACATTTGAACTTGTTGCTTCTAGTTAAGCAGCTCTTCTACTTACTGTCCACCCATGTAATACAACCAGATTATTCTTTCCTTTATGACTGGCTTCACACCCTCTCCTCCTTTTTCTCCTTCCTCTATTTCAGAATGTCCTCGTTTGGCCATTTACCCCACCAACCCTTCCCATCTTGCTGGTCTCCTCTCACATCTTACCCCCCCTGAAACCTCAATCCCATTTGTGAATGACCATCAGATAGTTACAGTGTAAAGAGTATAAGACTTAAAGGCAGGGAGAGATGTGGGTTCAAATTCCAGGGCTCTTGTTGATTAGGTATAGAGCTTGGATAGATGAATCTTTCTCTTCTATGACATGGGGCCAGTGGTACCAACCTCACAGGGTGTGGCAGTAATTGGATGACATAGCACAGCACATACAAAGTGCCTGAAGTGAGCTTCTCTCTTTTCAGCTCTCTGGTGCATCACGGTTATAGTTCACGTAGCAGTTTAGTATGCACCTCATTGTTCATTGATGCTTAGAATCTAAAAACATAGATAAGCAAATATGGAAGTGTAATCTAAGAAGAATGAGAACCTTATTTATGGAAGGATAAATGAATGAGATGCAACAAAATGAACTGAGTTGCCTAACTAGAAAAGAAAGACAAAAGGGAAGATAAGCATCAAAGTCACAAATCGGCCAAACTCTGGAAGAAACAGAAAACAAAATCCCCAAGGGGTTGGCAAGCAAGCACCACCCAAAGTAAAGAGCACAGTATAGAGTGTGAAGGAACCCCTCCCTTCATGGCCAATGGTGCCCATGCATCTGGGTGTTTCAGCCAGGCTTGAGAGCCAGTAGTAAAGAAAAGGCTGTAGAACAAAGGGTGATGATGCTTGTTACATACACAGATTTTCGTCAGGTCCATCACCCAAGAACTCATAGGGAATGAACTTGAGTTTGAAAATAGAGAGAACAGGGGCACCTGGGTGGTTCAGTTGGTTGGGCACCTGACGTCAGCTCAGGTCATGATCTCACCCTTCGTGGGTTGGAGCCCCGCCTCGGGCTCTGCGCTAAACAAAACAGAGCCTGCTTCAGAGTATTTGTCTCATTCCCTTTCTCTCTCTGCCCCTCCCCCACAAATTCTCTCTCTGTTTCTCTCAAATAAATAAATATATAAACATAAAAAAAAGGAAAATAAAACAATTTGGAGTTTAAGTTCACATTAAGAAATACACGGGGAAGAACAGGAAGGTGGTGTCAGACAAGTTAAGTTTACAGTTTCAGATCTTAAAGGTAGAGCAGTTTCAAATAATAATGGTGCCATAACTGTGGACGAATAAAGTGGGATGTGTATGAAAATAAATTTTCTGCAAGCTGTGGAGCTATGACTCAGCACATTGAAAAGATGATCAGTGTGGATGCTCAGGTCATTTGGGATTTTAACTATGGGAAGGGGAATGTCCTACCATGATCACTGATATTTTATAATTTTAATTTTTAACTTAGAAAATTTCTCATGACTTCCTTCATTCTTTCCTATACTTACTTAAATTCTTCAGGACACTTGAAAAAGTCTTAAAGGGAACCGCATGTCCTTGGTACTTTAAAATATTCAGTGGTTTCAAGGAAGATTGGTGAAAATATCATTCAATATTTAGGAATAATTTATTTTCTTTTTAATCTATGAACACATAATGTTTAAGCAGTATATTGGAATATACCTATTAAATGTTTCAAGATGGTTAAGTTAATCATGCAATTAAAAAAAATGCAAAACCTTGATTTTAATGTCTTTATCCATAACACAAACTTCAGTTCACTCGGGTTTTTTGGCATGGTATGTGCTGGTATGGAAAGGAACACTGGGAGAGAGGTTATCAGCATTAGTAGAGGTTTAATCAAATAGTAAGTTGTTATGAGCATTGACATTTGTAAATGAGGGAGAAATTAGTATAAGTCCGTATTTTCAATAGGGCTCATGGCAGTAACTTAAAAGTTTTGAAAGTCAACAGAAAAATGATCTAACAACCTTGAGGAGCTGACTGATTTGATGTCACATTCTTCCCATGCCCTGATTCTCAAATGACTATGATTTTTCCTCACTACCTATTGTTTTTTGCTAAGACAGATTGCCTGCATTCCTCACCTGAATGTTCTGTCTATTCTTTGTGCTAGTTCTTTGGCATCATGTTTAGTCGTAACTCTGAGAAGGAGCTGGAAGCTGAACATTCATCATAGAAAGCAATGCACTTGGCTAAGGGAAACTTTGTTTTTGAGTGTAGCGTTTGCTTCAGGCATAAAGATCTTTCAGTGTTATTTCTGTAGTCTCCAAATAAATAGCCAAGCCATTAAATGGAAGAAAAAAAAAAACCCACATACTTCCAAATAGATCCTAAATCATAAGGAGGGGGTGCCATACAATGCCTAGTGTAAATAAACAGCTCATGTGTTTTTAGTTGAATAAATGTATTGAGATCAATCGCTGACTTTCCATAACATTCTGTAGTGTTTTAATGGGCATTTCATGATCTCAAATCAATTTTGCTTCTGATACCATAATTACTGTGGTTTATATTTTGATGCCTTCTTGTTTCAGAAATTATTTTTAAAGAACTTACATATGTGAACTCCTCTCAAAACATTTTTAAATGTCATGCCTGAATTAAAAAGGAACTACTGGTTTCTTTTCTACTTAAAGAAAAATACATTGACCATTTAAGCTTAAATAATGAAATATATTTTTTAAAAGCTTTCTTAAGGAAATGCCATCAGTAGCAGTCTTTGGAATATCATTACATCAGACCAGCCTTTCTTTTCCTGCCTTCAGTCTTTTGACTGATTTGGGAAGGAAGGGAATGGACTGGCCTGGAAGGCTGTGGGGTCTAAAGCCGATGTCACATTTCTCGCATTTATCTTTCAGACGGACGCCCTCTGAGTTGGTGGGTTGGAAGAACCAATGAAACACAGACGTACTGGGGAGGTTCTTTGCCTGATCCTCAGAAGTGTACTTGTGGATTAGAAGGGAACTGCATTGATTCTCAGTATTACTGCAACTGTGACGCTGACCGGAATGAATGGTGATTTCCTTATGCAAAATAAAGTTGTTTTTATTTAATGTTTATTTATTTTTGAGGGAGAGAAAGAGAGAGAGGGAGGAGGAGGGCCAGAGAAAGAGAGAGAGGGAGGGAGAGACAAAATCCAAAGCAGGCTCCAGGTTCTGAGCTGTCAGCGCAGAGCCCGAGGCAGGGGTCGAACTCACGAACCGTGAGATCATGACCTGAGCCGAAGTCGGACGCTTAATCGACTGAGCCACCCAGACACCCCGATATAAAGTTTATTGTTAAAAATGAATCACTCAGGGGGCGCCTGGGTGGCGCAGTTGGTTAAGCATCCGACTTCAGCCAGGTCACGATCTTGCGGTCCGTGAGTTCGAGCCCCGCGTCAGGCTCTGGGCTGATGGCTCAGAGCCTGGAGCCTGTTTCCGATTCTGTGTCTCCCTCTCTCTCTGCCCCTCCCCTGTTCATGCTCTGTCTCTCTCTGTCCCAAAAATAAATAAAATTTGAAAAAAAAAAATTTAAAAAAAAAAATAAAAAAAAAAAATGAATCACTCAGAACATACAGCAGAGCGAGGCAGATACTGAACAAATTAGTACAGTGAAGAAATTAGATAAAGGTATGTTTTGATGAAATGTGTTACAATCAGTTTGAATCCTAAATGTGAAGACCAGTATCTTTTTATTTGAGTTTTTTGGAAATGGACCACAAATCATTACATTTTATTTTTGTAATAGGATGAAATAGTGACATCTGTTTCATGTTTCTTCTTCATTGTAAGTCAGTTATCATTCTTTTTAAAATTGAATGTGGTTAAGAATTCTATCATTTTCAAAATATATTTATAGCCATTAATTACTGAAGCACAGTTCTTCAATAATCTACCTCTAAAACCTTTAAACATGTAAACTTAGAAAGTCTCACAGTTATTTGAACATGTAGCTCTTTAGTTTTTTTTAAGGACAAACCATGCCACAAAGAACTAATAGTCTATTTATCATACCTCAAAAAAGGAAATCTAAAACACTTAGGGATTTGAAAACTGAGGCTGAAATATTGTTTTAAGTAGAAGAGAAGCCTTATGTGTATGTTTGCCTTTGAAAATTTTGAAAAGATATTTAGTATATTTGAGACTAGAGTTGAAATATACATTGGTTTTATTTATTTGTGAAGTGAAAGGTTTTTAAATTTTCCTATTCGCATTTCAGCATTCCATATGTATATCTTACATCACTAAGCACCTGGATCTGTACATAAGAATTATCTAAAAATATTTTTTTTAACACTTATTTATTTTTGTCAGAGAGAGTGCGAGTGGGAGAGGGGCGGAGAGGGAGGGAGACACAGAATCCGAAGCACGCTCCAGGCTCTGAGCTGTCAGCACAGAGCCTGATGTGGGGCTCGAACCCATGAACCCGTGATACCATGACCTGAGCTGAACTCGGAGGCTCAACTAACTGAACCAACCAGGTACCCCAAGAATTATTCTTAAAAGTACTAATAGTCAATTTGGCTGTAAATGGGATTGATTTGGTTACAGAATCTACATTAATTTCAGTAATCAGTCCATTGTTAATTGAGCTCATGTTTTGAATTATGGAATACTCTGTGTATTTATTTGGCAAACATCAAGGCTACATTATATTTAAAAAAAGATTGTTTTAGAATACTCTAAAAGGAGGTTTCTGCATGGAGTCATGATAATATTTTTAGTGTTACATGTTTCATAGAGTATTGTCTTTCTTGCTCAAACTCCAGTTTTTCAGAATATCTACCTCCTGTGGAGGGCACTCTTTTCCTCACTGCCTTCACACACACGCACACACCCACCCACACACACACACACACACACACACACACACACAAAATGCCTACACAAAAATAGTGTGTGTTAAAGTGCAAATAAAATGTTAATAGCAGTGCTTACCAGGAAAAATACCTAACCTAATCACCAAATTTCTCCAATGCCTCTGTAACATATTATTCATCAAAAATAATTTTTAGGGGCCCCTGGTGTGACTCAGTCTGTCACATGTCCAACTCGATTTCAGTTCAGGTCATGATCTCAGGGTTGTGGGATCGAGCCCCACGTTGGGCTCCGTGCTGGGTGTGGGGGCTACTGAAGATTCTCTCTCTCTCTCTCTCTCCATCTGCCCCTCCCCACCCTGTGTGCTCTCTTTCTCTCTTGCTCAAAAAAAGTCATTTTTAAAAATAAGATTTTAAAATTTCTCGTATTAGATTCTGCTCCTGGTAAAGTAGCTTGCATGGAGCTAACCTTCCTTAGACACATTTATAATCTCTGGAAATATATTTAGAAAAGCACCTAGTTGAAGAAGGTGGAGAGCAGCCAAATGTAGGCAGAAACTGCCAAGGTTGGGGGACTTTGACCCTTGAAAGAAGGAATTCAAGTGGGTGAGATAGATGTTTATATGCTTTTTCGCACGAGGGCACTCACCAAACCACGTGCCATGAGGTGGTTAGGACTCCAAGGGAATACTAGATTTTTCTGCTCCAGGTATCAGAGGACAGAGTTTAGGGCTGCCAAAATGACTAAAAATTGAGGAGGGAGTGGAAATCCCAGAAAGAAGAAAACTACCTGGGCAGAGTTCACTCTGTCAACTCCCCTCAGGGCCCCGACTGCCCTTGAACCGCATATGCACAGGGGAGGTTTCTGGGAATCAAGCAGAGAGCTACCCCTGGAAAACTGAACGAGCTCTAGGGACATTTCAGTGGCATTTCACTTGGACCTTGTGACTTGCTTTAAATAAATAGAATATGATCGAAGGGAGGAGAGTCACTTCTGAGATGGAGTCACAAAAGACTATGATTTCCGATTTCCTTGCAACTCTCTCTGCGACTCCTGTTTTGATGAGGCAATCTGCCGTGTCGTGAGCTGTCCTGGGGAGAGGCTCATATGGCAAGGAATTGAAGGTGACCATCAACCGACACCAGTGAAGAGCCAGGGCCCTCAGTCCATCCGCTGGCAAGGAGCAGACTACTGCCAACGACGAACCACATGAGTGAGCTTGGAAGCGGATCCTTCCCCTGTCAAGCACTGAGATGGCGGCAGTCCTTGCCAACGCTCTCGTTGCAGCTGGGCGGGGGACTCGGAGCCAGACTCTCCTGTTGAGCTCTGCCCAGATTCTTGACACACGGAAACATAGATCATAAATGTTGTTTTAAGTCGTGAAGTTTTAGGATAGTTTGTTCTGCCATGGTAGATCACTAATACAACATCAATGTACAGATTCCAGAAACTCAGAGGATCTGAAGCAGAATAAAAACAGAGAAGAACACACCTTGGCTTATTGTTCAAATTGCTGCTAAAAAAAAATGATAAAGATAAATATTGTAAAAGCAACAGCCAGGTTGGACAGATCTGGTGGAATGCATTCCATGCAGGAAAACAGAGAGATACCAGTGAAGGCTGACTCCTCATCAGAAGCACAGGTCAGAAGACAATGGAATGATCTCTTTAATGTGCTGAGAAAGAAAGCAATGTCAACCTAGAATTCTATACTAAATAAATAGATATTTCAAAACTGAAGGTGAAATAAAGTCCTTTTCAGATTAAGGAAATGCTGAATTTGTTCCCAACACAACTGCACTGTAACAGTATACTAACAGAAATGCTACAGGCTGAAGAGAAATAATACCAGACGAAAACTCATCTTCAGAAAGGAACGAAGAAGACTGGAAATCATGATTATGTCAGGAAATATAAAAGCCAGCATTTAAGTTCTTTGTTTTTTAATTAAAAAAGTAAATTAAAATTTACTGTTTAATTTTATTATAACATTTATAACACCTAGATTTAAACTATATTACGGCAATAACACAAGGAGCAGGTGTGTGTGTGGTGGGGGGTAGGGGGAGGTTAAGAATATTATCCTGTAGTAAGCTTCTGACATTTTATATTAAGTAATATAATATAAAATCTAAGTAAAGTGGATGAATTAAAGATGCATCATGTAAAGATCCGTAAAGCAAACATTAAAAACTATAAACAGACATATAGCTCAAAAGTGAGTAAAAAATAAAATTGAATACAAAGAAATACGTAGTTAGCCAAGAGATTTAGGAAAGAGGGTGCAGAAATACAGGAAATCCTATGGGAAAAAATAAGCAACAAATAACAAAATGCTAGAACTAAGAACACAATATCAGTCATTATACTAAATGTAATTATTTATTAATTTACTTGTTTTCTATTCTTTTTTGCTATTGGATTATAATTGGTATACAATATTACATTAATATGTATATTAATTATACAATAGTATATTGTATAATTGGTATACAATATTTTATTAATATATACAATATATATTATATTATATTATATTATATTATATTATATTATATTATATTATGCAACGTAGTGATTTGATACTTTTGTACATTATGAAATGATTATCTCGCCATAACCATTCCACTGAAAAGGTAGAAAATGCTCAACTGAATTTCAGAATCACCTGCTATAGTCAGTCTGCAGGAGACGTGAAAACATGGCCATATTTTCATATGCTTAAGTGAGCAATTGTTTCCTTGCTTTTTTGTGTGTGCAGATTTAGCTCAGAATACCTTGGCTTTGAAATGTAGTGAGGATTATTGCTTATTTTATAATTACAAATTGTAATTTTAAGGATTTTTGTTGTTGTTACTGTTTTTTAGGACCAATGACACTGGATTCCTTTCTTATAAAGAACACCTGCCAGTAAGGAAGATCGTGGTTACAGACACGGGCCGACCGCACTCAGAAGCAGCTTATAAACTGGGGCCTCTACTCTGCCGGGGAGACAGTAAGTGGTGGCATTGTGCTTGTAAACATATCTGGGGAAACCGATGTCGCTGAGGACTCATGTTTCTGTCATAGAATAATTAATCAGACTTCTCTTGTGACACCGCATGAGCAGTGTTTGAAGTCTTTCTTTCAGTCGGTCAACAAAGAACGTACCCTCATAAAGTTTAAAGCCCTGCAACAAAGGCTGTGACAGCAAGGCTTGTTCAGATCCCAAGAGAAAGAAACCACTAAGCATCTCAATTTGACTGGTTGGTAAACACATCCCAGCATTCCTAAATTTCTACCTGCCATTATCTATATAGGAAAGCCTCAGTGCTACATAAAAGTGTGGAGAATGTATGTGAGTTTTCTCCTGTTGGGCCCGTGGTGAAATTAGAGCATCAATAGGATCAAATACCAGTTTGGTCAAACATATTTCAACTTTTGATCTCATTTTTGTTTCCAGTTTGTGTGTCCAACTCTAGATCAATGGGACACGCTGTTTTGTGTATTCAATGTATTCGCACTCTAAAGCAGAATTTTAAAATTCAAATATAGTTTCACAGAAAATATTTCTTTTCAGCAGGGATTGAAATGAGTATATGTATCCATACGTGTGGAGACTGATGCATTAATTATTTGTGCCTTTAGTTATTTCCAGGACTTAAAACGGAAATGGGAAAAATATTTATTCACATTAAAAGTATACCCTAAAATAAAATTTTATTCTAGGGGCTCGACAGAGGAAGAGACGATCTAACAACGCAGTGGATTTATGGAGATACACAGCAGAAGTTGCTTAGTTAAAAAGCAAAAATGATACTGGCCTATAAAAATTTATATATACTTATAAAAAATGTCTGCCATTATACCTACCATCCCCAATCTTAAGCATCTCTACTTCCTGTCCTGCCAGTAGGCTCACACAATCACATGAAGAAGACATAGGATATTTCATGGAGAGAAAAATTATGTGCAAAGAGACGAGGTTGTAAACTCAGGATGCATCCAGGGAAGTACGATGATTTTGTGACTGCAGAGAAATTGTTCTATACCTCACACAGTTTTCCCTGCTGGCTCTCATCTTAACCCTTCAGGGGCCTGGGCTGGCTGGCTTCCTCCCTCTCCCTTATATCATTTGCCACAGTCCCCGGGAAGGTGTCTGCTTTGACTCACGTCACTACCACTGGCGCTGAGGGCTTCTTTCGCACAGACTTTCTGCCATGAACTTAAAACACACTGCACTTTTCACTTAAAGTGGAGGTTTTCCATGCAAGGCAGTGTTTGCCCCTCGGTGGACATTTGGCAATACCTGAAGACACTTTTGACTGGTACAGTTGTTGGGGGGTTGAGTGCTACTGGCATCTAGAGGGAGAGGTCAGGAATACTGCTAAATATCCTATAATGTGCAAGACAGCCATCTGCAACAAGGAATGATGTGGTCCAAAATGTCAATAGTACTGAAGTTGAGAAACCACAGCGTTAAACTTTTGTGACCATGGGGCTGCAGAGGAAGGAAAAACATTAGGAATAAGAATTTGCAAGCAATTTAAGTATTTAGAGACTTGCTAAATAATTTCTCACTTTTAAATGAAATAGTAATTGAGAGTTTCCTTGGCCTTCTTCCACATCTATTTTAGGCTTGAGGCTCATCCTCATATAACGTCACAGGACTGTTTTCTGCCTGGGGGACTCGTTCTTATTTTCTCAGTCAGAAGAGCAATGGCTACAGAACAATGGATGCCCCCCCCCCCTTTCTCTACATGGGAAATCTGCACCCCCGAAGGTGCAGTGCCTCAGGCACATTTATTTTTCTTTCCAGGTGAGATAGACTGGGTAGATATGGGACTTCTAGATATGGAATCATGCACACTGGGCCTGATAAGCAGAAGAAAGGTATGCAGACACTATCCTGAAGGCAGTAGGACCTGAATATTGAATAATTTAAGGCTGAGAAATAGCTTAATCTTCACAATCCAATTGAAAACATGAAGACCAGTTATAAATCTAAAGGCCAGCGAAGTGACCTTTGATGTAAGACAGGGAAAAATGATGAGGACTTGAACCAGGCAGTTGTTGGCATGGGACTTACGGAAGGGGCTCAGAGAAAGAGGTAAATTCGGCATGATCTGGATGGGAGTGGAGGCTGAAAGCGTGAAAGTGGAGGTTGAAAGATCTCTGACTTTCTGATCTAAGTAAAGCTGCTGTGACAGTAAGAATTCTAGTACCCTTCACTGAGACAAAGGGACTTTTAGATTTTCTTTGACAGAAAAACGGAAAAATGAGTATAAAAAAATAGACATTTTGGTCTTATCACACACATGAGAGATGTTGAAAGTTTTCTATCTAGCTATGTTTTTCTAGGAAAGAGGACAGAAGCCTTGAGAAGGCAGGACAAAGAAACAAAAATGACTCTGAGACCTATTGATACCAAATATGAGCTTGCCCCTAATTAATTGAGGTTGTCTTTTTCCAAGTCCTTCTTTGATTATTTTTTTAAATGTACGTGGTTCTGAAATTCCACGTGACTGCTGCCATTGTCGTTTGATACCAGAAGCACAGGTAACATTGTTAGGTGTTTGTCTTAAAGCACAACAGGTATGAACGATAAAGCTGCCTTTAAAGTTGTGCTACAGACACAAAACTTAGTAAATACTATTGTCCTTACGAATTTATTTATGAATATGGAAATAAATTTCTTGAAGATTTATGTGAAAAGTAAATGGCAGCATTTGACATCCTATTTATGATAAAAGCAGAGTAGGAACTGAAGAGAACATCCTCAGTGTTTTAAAAGGCATATATGGGGGCACCTGGGTGGTTCAGGCCATTAAGCATCTGACTCTTGTTTTAGGCTCACGTCCTGATCTCTTGTGAGATTGAGCCCAGGCTCCACACTGGGCATGGAGCCTGCTTAAGATTCTCTCTCTCTCCCTCTGCCCCTCCCCTGACTGCGCTGTCTCTCAAAAAAAGAAAAAAAAAAATTAAAGGCATCTATGAAGATCTGACAGCTAATATCATATTGAATAGCCAAAGACTTAAAATGCTTTCCCTCTGAGATCAGGATCAAGGCAAAGATGTCTGCTATCACCTGTCCGATTCAATATCATACTGTTGGTCCTAGCATATGCAATATGAAAAGGAATTCAAGGCATATAGATCAGAAAGGAAGATATAAAATGTTCCATTTATAAATGATACGGATTTCTAGGTAGGAAATCTGTAAGAACTTTTTTTTAAAGTGAGTTTAGCAAGGTCACAGGATACAAGGTCAGTATTCAAAAATAAATTTCTGTATTTTCTTAACAAAAACTGTTAATTAAAATGTTAAAATACCTCTTATAGTAGCACCAAAAATATTAAATTCTTTGGCATAAATGTAACAAAATTACATCACATTGATGAGAAATCATTAAAGAAGAACTAAGTAAAAATATAGTAGTTGTGGAATGTGAGCTGTAATAGTTGTGGATTGAAAGATTTGATATTGTTAAGATGTCAGTTTTTCTAAAATTGATATACAGGGTCATTACAATCCCAATCAAAACCCATTAGGTGCTTTTCTTTTTCCTCTTCATAGAAATTGGCAAGCTTATTCTAAACTGTGTGCCAAAACACAAAGAAACTAGAGTAACTAAAACATTGTGAAAAATAAAAACCAAGTTTGAGACTTAACACTTTTTAAGACACATTACAAAACTGTAGAATTAAAGGCAATGTGATATTGACATCAAGATAGAGAAATAGATTGATAAAACAGAACAGAGAGCCCAGAATATATACATTCAATTCATTTTTGAAAAAGCTGCCAGAGGGGCGCCTGGGTGGCTCAGTCGGTTGGGCGGCCGACTTGGGCTCAGGTCATGATCTCGCGGTCCGTGAGTTCGAGCCCCGCGTCGGGCACTGTGCTGACAGCTCAGAGCCTGGAGCCTGTTTCGGATTCTGTGTCTCCCTCTCTCTGACCCTCCCCCGTTCATGCTCTGTCTCTTCTCTGTCTCAAAAATAAATAAACATTAAAAAAAAAATTAAAAAAAAAAAAAAAAAAAAAAGCTGACAGAGCAACTCAATGGAGAAAGAACAGTCCAATTGAAGACAGTGCTGGAATAATTAAAATGCATTTGAACAAAAACAAAAACAAACAAAAATCTCAACCCATTCTTCAAACTGTGTACAAAAAATAACTCAAAACTCATCATATACTTAAATGTGAACCCACAACCTATAACCTTCTTTAAGAAAATATAGGAAAAAAATCTTAGTGACTTTGAGTTAGGCATAGATTTCTTAAATACAACACCAAATGCATGATCCATAAAATTGTTAAAAATGATAAATTTCATCGAATTTAAAAACTACTTTTAAAATGACATTGTTAAGAAAGTGAAAAGACAAGCCACAAACTGGGAGAAAATATTTACAAAATACATACCTGATAAAGCCTAGTGTCCAGGATATAGAAAGAACATTACTCTCACGGGTCAATAATAAAAAATATTCAGATTAAGACATGGGCAAAAGATTTGCACATTTACCAGAGAAAATATACAGATTTCAAAAAGCACATAAAAAGATTTTCAAGGGGCGCCTGGGTGGCTCAGTGTCCACCTACGTGTCCACCTTCGACTCAGGTCCTGATGATCTTGCGGTTTGTGAGTTCGAGCCCTGCGTCAGGCTCTGTGCTGACAGTTCAGAGCCTGGAGCCTGCTTTGGATTCTGTCTCCTTCTATCTCTGCCCCTGCCCCACTTGTGCTCTGTCTTTCTCTATCAAAAATAAGTAAATGTAAAATAATAATAAAAAAAAAAGATTCTCAATATCCTTAGTCATTAGGAAAATGTAAAATAATCCCATAAGGAGATATCAATATATAACTGTTAAAATTGATAAAATTTTTTAAAAAACAGACAATATCAAATTCTGGTGAAGATTCAGAGTAACAGGAACTCTCATTGCTGGTGCAAATGTAAAATGCTACAGACACTTTGGAAGATAGTTTGGCAGATTTTTTTGTTTTTGTTTTTGTTTTTTTCATAGGTTAAGCACACATTTACCATATGATACAGCAATTCCATTCTTAGATATACAAGAGACATAAAAAAACCTGTATGTAAAGGTTTATAGTGGCTCTATTCATAGTCTCCTAAAACTGGAACCCACCCAAATGTCCATCAACCAGTGAATGAATAAGTTTCCCATTTTACTGCGGTGTAGCCACTCTATACAACGGAATACTACTGAACATTAAAAAGAAATGGAGTATTGGTACATGCAATAACGTGAATGAATCTCAAGCACTTTATGCTAAGTAAAAGAAGTCTTAAAATACGTGCTAGATGATTCAGTGTCTGAGGTATTTTGGAAAAGGCAAAACCATGGGAACGAAAACAGGATTTCAGTTGCCACCAGCTTCAAGGTGAGAGGAATTCTGCAAAGGGGAACAGATTAAGGACATGTTCTACATCTTGAGTGTGGTGGTGGTTTCATGGCTTTATGCATCTATCAAAATTGCTACACAAATAAAGGGTCATTTTTATTCATGTAAATTATCCTTCAATACATCTGACTCCAAAAAAAAAAAAAAAAAGACTAAATGTTAGTATGAACTAAATGCTCTTTTTTAAAGAGAAGTTTTAGTATTTAAAAAGAAATACTCCATTTCTTTTTAATGTTCAGTTTAATGCCTGGGTGGCGCAGTCGGTTAAGCGTCCGACTTCAGCCAGGTCACGATCTCGCGGTCCGTGAGTTTGAGCCCCGCGTCAGGCTCTGGGCTGATGGCTCAGAGCCTGGAGCCTGTTTCCGATTCTGTGTCTCCCTCTCTCTCTGCCCCTCCCCCGTTCATGCTCTGTCTCTCTCTGTCCCAAAAATAAATAAAAAATGTTGAAAAAAAATTAAAAAAAAATAAAGAGAAGTTTTAGGTTTATAACAAAATTGAAAGGCAAGTATGGAGATTGCTTTATATCCCTGCCCACACACATAGATAACCTCTCTTATTATCAACATCACTCACCAGAATGGTACATTTTTTTTTTAACCAAGGATGATAACTGCTTAATGTAAAAATTGGTTTATCTAAAGAATACCGTAAAACTAGAAGACATTGGGGTGCCTGGGTGGCGCAGTCGGTTAAGCGTCCGACTTCAGCCAGGTCATGATCTCGCGGTCCGTGAGTTCGAGCCCCGCGTCGGGCTCTGGGCTGATGGCTCAGAGCCTGGAGTCTGTTTCCGATTCTGTGTCTCCCTCTCTCTCTGCCCCTCCCCCGTTCATGCTCTGTCTCTCTCTGTCCCAAAAATAAATAAACATTGAAAAAAATTAAAAAAAAAAAAAAACTAGAAGACATTGATGAAAAAAATTGATAACACAAACAAATGAAAATATATACCATGCTCATGGATTGGAAGGATCAATATAATTAAAATCTCCATACTACCAAAGCAATATACAGATTCAGTGCCATCCCTATTATAATACCAATAGTATTTTTCACAGAACTAGAATAATTCTAAAAGTTGTATGAAACCACAAAAGACCCTGAATAGCCAAACCAATCTTGAGAAAGAAGAACAAAGTGGGAGGTGTCACACTCCCAGATTTCAAGTATACTACAAAGGTATATCCACACTTAATCTACAAGAAAGGAGGCAAGAATATACAATGGAGAAAAGACAACCCCTTCAACAAATGGTGCTGGGGAAACTGGACAGCTACATGCTAAAGAATGAAACCTGACCACTTTCTTACACCATATACAAAATAAACTCAAAGTGGATTAAAGGCCTGAATGTGAGATCTGAAACTATAAAACTCCTTAAACAAAACATAGGCAGTAATCTCTTGGACATCAGCTTTAGAAACATTTTTCTAGCTATGTCTCCCCAGGTAAGGGAAACGAAAGCAAAAATAAACTAAAATAAAAAGCTTTTGTACAGCAAAGAAAACCATTAACAAAACAAAAAGGCAAGATACTGAATGGGAGAAGATATTTGCAGATTATATATTTGATAAGGGGTAATATCCAAAGTATATAATAATCTTCCACAACTCAACACATAATCCAATTAAAATGAGCAGAGGACTGGAATAGGCATTTTCCTAAAGACGACGTAAGGATGGTCAACAGACATATGAAAAGATGCTCAATATCACTAATCATCAGGGAAATGAAAATCAAAACACAATGAGATATCACTTTATACTTGTCAGAATTGCTAGTATCAAAAAGATAAGAAATAACAAGTGTTGGCCAGGAACTCTTGTTCACTGAACGAGTGTTCATTGAACTCTTGTACACCGTTGGTGGGAATGTACATTGGTGCAACCTGTGTACAACAGTATTGAGGCTCCTCAAAACATTAAAAGTAGAGTTACCATTTGATCCAGCAATTCTGCTGCTGGGCATTTGCCTAAAGAAAATGAAAACAGTAATTTGAAAAGATATATGCATCCCTATGTTTATTGTAGCATTATTTACAATAGGCAAGATATAGAAGCAGCTTACATGTCCATCAGTAGATGAATGGATAAGGAAGAAGCAGTATGTATTAAGTATTATATATATAGTGTGATATATAGATATAGAGTGATATATGTATCACTCAGCCATGAAAAAGATTGAGATCTTGCCACTTGCGACAACATGGGTGGACCTAGAGGGTATTATGCTAAGTGAAATAAGTCAGACCGAGATAGACAAATGCCATATGATTTCACTCGTGTGTGGAATCTAAAAACCAAACCAAAACAAAACAGAAGCAGACCCATAAATACAGGGAACAAAATCGTGGTTGCCAGAGGCACAGAGGTGGGGGATGGGTGAAATGGGTAAAGGGGATTTGGAGGACCAGACTTCGAATTATGGAATGAATAAATCCGGGGAATAAAAGGGACGGAATAGGGAATATAGTCAATGGTATTGTAGGAGTGTTGCATGGCGACAGATGGTAGCTACACTTGTGGTGAACACAGTGTAACATATACGGTTGTCGAATCTCTATGTCATACTCCTGAAACTAATGTAACACTGTATGTCAACTGTACTTCAGTTAAAAAAAGTACCAGAAATAAATTCATAAAACAGCCAAGGTTTTAGTAACACGGTTGTCCTCTAGGACACTCATAGAATCCTGCTGAACATGTTTCTAACTTTTATTAACTGTAGAAGCAAAAGAGTCAAAGGAAAGAATTATGAGAAAACATCTGGGTTTACTGGTTAATAAGTTGTAATTAGTCAGAGGGCTTACTCGTATACTTTCCTTTCTCCCAGAAGCAGTGGGAACATCCTCATTTTGAGGTTCCATCCAAAGTCTTCTTGACTGGTAATCCCTCAACTTTGGCATGCATAAAAATTAACTGGAGAGCATGCCCACTGTGCTTACACTGTCTTCAGAACTCTCCCCAAATGCTAAAGAGAAAGAGTGGATATCCAGTATTGACACACAGGTCAGGAGGACATCTACAGAGACCTTTCCCTACTTCTGCAGGTCCTGTGGCAGAGGGAAAACTCATGGACCTCTGATGGCATCTGGCTTCACTGCCTTTTCATTTCCTTTCCTTCATCTGCAAAATCTCCCCAAGCGAAACATTTACTGAAACTTTCCACACTCAGTGAAGACTTCAGTAGGTCTCTAGAGGACTTGGCCTTATACTTTCAAAGAATGTTGAACAAATTACAGAGATATATTTTCATACTGGCTTTTAATTATTTTTGAGCCTCTCAAGAGCAGATCCATTGCTCATTTATTATTGTGTTCCTGGCACCTAGTCCATTACCTGTTACATGAAAGATAATCAATAAATAGCAGTTTGTGAAAGAATGAGAAAGATCCATCATATATGGCTCAAGAAACCTATAACTTTGAATTATTTGAAAGAGACAGGAATAAGGTTTTGATGTATCCGCAATTAAATGATGTGCAAATATATACTGTGAATGAAAAGAGTTCAGCTTTTATTGAAAGATGTATTCCAATTGAAAAATCACATAGTACATGGAGTATCTAGTTCCATCTGAACCATTTTTCATCAATACACTTGGACTTGGGCAGTGAAAGTGCTTTCAAATGAATATATGATTTTACTTAATATTAATAATTTTGATTTTTACTCTTCTAATAATCCAGCACCTTTATAAAACTGAAATACTTTCTACTTGTTGGAGAAAAAAATATTTTGTCCATTTTGTTTGTTTTCTGTTCTTTTGAGATGACTTATATTACTCACTAGTAATTAATGCTCAAGCAGCTTCACAAATGTGAGGGAGCATTCTCTCTCATGCTTTCAAAAGATTTCCCCTTTTCTGAGACCAGGAATCCTAATAATTCTCAAGACTGTAATAATATCCTCTTGTGATAATTTTATATACATGAATACCTTTATTTATAGTTTTAATATTAAATATTAGTGACTTAATTGATATAGGCATTATAAAATTTTAAGGTATACAGAAATGTATAAATGTCAAAGAAAAGAGTATGCTAATAACCAAGAGTCACACAGCTCAGAAATAAAGATTCACATCAGTGAATATTATTCCAGACATTGCTTGATATTCCCAGAGCAGGGTTTCCCAACTTTGGCAATCCCAACATTGGGGCTGTTATGATTGGGGGCTGTCCTATGTATTGCTGAACACGTAGCAGTATCCCTGGTCTCATTCCACTAGTAGCACTTTTCCCCTAGTTGTGACAACCAAATATGTCTCCAGAAATTTTCAGATGTCCCCTGGGGGCAAGACCTTCTCATGTTGAGTGAAGCACTACTCTAGACAGAAAAATAAAAACAGAGATTGAGAAATAAGTTTGCAAAACTTTATTAATGGAAATCGACAGAGAAAGAAGAAAACCAAATTGAAGCCAAGGGAATTGCTTTACATTATTTATATATCTCATAAATATATGTTCAACTTGAATGATCCCACTAAACCTTAAAAAAAGATTATGAAAATTTAAAACATTACAGAGTCACTAGGCTTTATGTTAAACTCATTTTTAAATTTTATACAGTATTGATCTATTGTGAAAAATGGGAAAAGTAACTCATTTGTCCTCTCCTTTTCTTTTTCTCCCCCACCTCTCCTTTTTGCTAATTTTGCTGTTATTTGTGTAGTTGTTTATTTCTTAATGCTAACTGCTAGTCTATCATCAGAGCCTCTCTATTCTTGAATGGTTTTTTATTTTGATTTGTTTCTTCTTGGACTGCATTGTCAGGTAGCTGATGTTTTTCTGTTTTCCTCCAGAAAGACTCTTGAGTGTTGCATTTCTTGAGTATGCACGTGCTTGGGAATATTTGTTGCCTCAGAACTCTAAAATAAACCTTGCAAGTTTAACTTTATATTATTTTTTTGATAACAGCTTTAGTGAGAAATAATTCACATGCCCTACAATTCACCCATTTAAAGTGTACAGTCTGATCATATTTTAGTACATTTGATCATTTCGGTACATTATAGAGTTATGCAGCCATCACCACAACCCAACCAATTTTGGAACATTTTCATCACCCCAAAAAGAAACCTGTACCCACTGATCAGACAGTCCCTGTTTCCCTCCTGCGCTGACTCCAACCCTAGTCAACAACATTTAGATGCAAACACAAGAGTATGTGGTCTTCGTGACTGGCTGTTTTCACTTAGCATGATATTGTCAAGGCTTATCCATGTTGTACTGTGTATCAACACTTCATTAATATTTATGACCAGATAATGTTCCATTGTATGGATAGATGACATTTTGTTTACCCATTAATCGGTTGACAGACGTGTGGGTTGGTTCCACTTTTTGGCTATTATAAATAATGATATACATGAACATCCATGTATGAGGTTTTTTCTGGATACATGTTTTAATTTATCTTGAGTATATTTCTAGGAATAGAACTTCTGGGGTGTAAGGTAACTCTACATTTGAACTTTTTATTTATTTATCTTTCTTAATTTTTCTAATGTTTATTTATTTATTTTGAGAGACACACACACACACACAATGTGAGTGAGGCAGGGGCAGAGAGAGAGGAGAGAGAGAGAGAATCCCAGTCAAGCTCCACACTGTCAGTGCAGAGCCCAATGTGGGACTCGAACTCATGAAACCATGAGATCATGACCTGAGCTGAGATAACGAGTCAGACACTTAACCACCTGAGCCACTCAGTCACCCCTTCAACTTTTTAGAAACTGATGTAACATTTTAGTGGGTCGCACTTTGTGACTCACCATTTGTACATATTATCCTACTTTTGTCTGCGCTGAGACATGCAGTCATCCTGTCCTTCCACACCTTTTCCAGATAGCTTTTGGCTGATATTTCATTACAAAGTAGGCTTTTATTTTTATTGTTCTTCAAAAGGGTTTGTGCATGCTTTATTCTCAGATTTCTTTCAAATATGAGAATGTCTG